>NC_052632.1:69407140-70007765 GCF_016161935.1 Mauremys reevesii
AGCTTTTCATAGTTTAAAAAACTCTTTGCTTTTTAAAAAAAATATGGTTGTGGGTCCATAAACTGAGTACAAGGCAAAATAATTTACTTTAAAGACTCACACTAAATCAGAATTTATCCTCATGTTTTATTAAGAACTGTACAGTATACACAATCCTCTGTCATGCGCCATAGCTCTTTATTTTCAAATGAACAACTACGATTTCTTATTTGTCTATATTGTGTTCTATTCAGGTTCCTAAATAGTGCCCTGGACTATGGTATTCAAGTACCTACGTGCTAACTGAAAAAAAATGTGTTTTCGGTTATTTTATATGTACTGTGTAACTCTGAATTTCCCAACCTCTTATTCTAATCTATCTATCTTTAAGCTTCTTCGTCTATGAGCTGTCCATTTAGCCACCTGTATGCAGAATGAATACACCATGTAACTGCTCACTGGAGACATGCTACCAGGAACTCTCCCAGGCTGTGGCTGTTTCTGGAAGCCCCAAGAGGGAGCACCACAGATGAGAGACTAAAACCCTCAGGCAGTATTGTCTTCTTAGAGTGAACCTCTAAGAGGCTAGAGAGGATATTTGTCTCCACCCTGCATGAACATGAGACCCATAGAGAGTCCCCAAAGGAAGGGAGGAGCACTGCCACAGCAGCTGGCATGCACATGCACACACACTTCTGCAAGGGAAGCGGGAGATCTGGACACATGGAGAGTACCCTCCAAGTCCATTTTAAAGCCCAGTGAAGTCAATGGACAGTTTCCCATTGGTTTCACTAAGTTTTGATCAGGGCTATTGTGCAAACTTGAAGGGGTGACCTGGCCCCAGGAGTCTATGCTTTTCCTATATATTCTTGGGTTTACATGCCTCCATTTGTCTGCACAGTTGAATGTTCAACATTTACTCGCTGCTATACTTTCACCTTCTCTTTCTCCACAGAAACGATTAACTAGACCATGTCATTTAAGACTTTGTCACTCAACTTTGACAGCTGCTAAAACAGTGGTCCGACTGCTTTCTCCAATAACAATGTGTGGGTATATTCCACACCTGCACAGAACCTCACACATCATGATCCCACACATCACATGGCAGAGGGCACTATTAGCTATAAAAAAGGTTTATCCTTTCCTCTTAACTTTCCCTTCAAGGTCCTGAAGCTCAGCTAGTGTAATTTCCATTGAAGCCAATGAAGCTATGTTGATTTATACCAGCTGGGGATCTGGCCCTAAATGATCTATTTACTTGTGCCTTTTAAACTGATTTTTCATCCTGAATACTTGATGCGAGTCAAAATAACGAGTTTTAACTTTGACTGCAGATGCTAACCAGACATGGATTAATTTCACTCTAACATTCTTATGATTCTGGCCTCTGACAATTCATGAGAGCCACTATCATTTTAAAACTCTCTGCTGGTGTTTTTTGTTTGTTTGTTTTAAATGTCACCGTATCATCAGTACCGTATCATCACTAAGATTAACATAATGTCTGACCTGGGAAAGTTAGAGTGCTGATGGCTGGTACAGCTCAGGCCAGGTGTGCCTTGATTATTACTAGAAAGTATAATCCTTCAGATTGCTCTATGATAGAGTTCAGTAAGTAAAACAAATACCCTTTTGTTACAGAAAAGAACACTGCTATTTGAATGTTGCACTGTTTGTGAGACTAGATGATCACAATGGTCCCCTCTGCCATGAAATCTCTGAAAACCAACTCATGGCCCTATTAGACACTGTTTTCAAAGGTCAGATTGTTTTAAAGCACTTGGAGCATTTACCATATCCCAGGGCCGCCCAGAGGGGGAGGCAAATGGGGCAATTTGCCCCAGGCCCTGGGCCCCACAAGAGCCCCCACGAGAATATAATATTCTATAGTTTTGCAGCTTTTTTTTAACGGAAGGGGCCCTCGAAATTGCTTTGCCCCCGGCCCCCTGAATCCTCTGGGCGGCCCTGCCCTATCCATCCTATTTCAGTGACATTAGATTGGTTCAATTAATTGACCAGGTATACAGTCACATAACCATTACTTGTAACGAGTGAAAGTAGGTGGCTATATCAGGAGGTGGGGGGAGAGGCACATTCTTGCAAGTAGACATCAGTGACTGTCCAGTTGCATGTTTATAAAATGTTCAAAAGTGACTTTGCCATCCAGATTATCCAGTCTTGACTCTCCCCTCCATGACAGCTGTTTTGTGGTACAGCACACAGTTAAACAGCAAGATGATGGCTATATTCTGCATCAGGTAAGACAAGGAGCAGCATTATGAACATCAGCTTCCTTGCACTGTTTTCCCAAAGTCTGTTCGGTAAGAAAACTCCTTGGGGGAGAAAGTGTCCCAACATGCTCATGAAAGGCAGAATCAGAGATTAGGTGTATCCCTGCACTGCCGGGTGTGACTCATGTCCAGGCTTGGGTGCATGTGAACCCACGTGAGCATCCACAGTGCAGAGCCACACACAACCCATACCTGTGCAACCATGTCCATGCTGGTGCTGCAGTTACATGGGGGCTAGGGTTTCTGGGGGAGCATATCCCAGGATGCTGAGTGCTTCACTAATTGGAGCCATTCTAGGAATTGCTTTGCAATATATTGTGGGAGAAGTTGCCTGTCCTTCCCAGGTCTCTGTGCAGAAGTGTTCTTAGCTCTCCTCATTTCTGTCCATTCCAGCTGGAACCACACTGTGGATTTAGCACCAGTGGGTGAGACATTATTGCAGAGTACAAACAGAGGCATGGAAGAGTGGGAGCATATTTCAGTAGCAGTTTCTGACTCTTGGAAGGTGGTGGCTGATCTCAGGAGAGTTCATTTATGGCACACTGGAGACACCTGTTATATGCTGCAGTAGCTCAGGATTGCCCATGTGTAGCTCAGCATGGTGGGGTCACATGGTCATGCAGACCTGGGATGACTAGCAATGGCTCCAGACCTTCATAGAGCAGTGTGAAGAGCTTGCACCTACTTCTCGCTGTCAGGACACACACAGGAGGAAGGCTGTACCAGTACAGAAGCAGGTTGCTATTTGCATCTGGAAACTGGCTGTGACAGGATCCCTGCAGTGCAGCCTGGGACTGTGGGACCACTGTGCCCCCTTAACTCTCCAGCCTGGGCTGTCTCTCACAATGCTCTGCTAGTGACGACCTCCAGGTGTTGTCACTCAGCACAACAGCATGTGGAGCCCCGTATCCAGCTAGATTGCATGAATGCTCCCAGATCCACTCATGAATCACACTGAGAAAGGCACCAGCCAAATCTCCCCAGGTCCCAGCCTTGTACCTCACAAATATACCGTCTTGCACTGCTCAAGATGAGCAATACATATTTATTGATTGGTTCACCACTTCATCGATGTAAAGTGGATATACACTAGCCTTTGCAAACCTGAGCAAACACCCTTACCAAACACTTCAGGCAAACTCACTGGTAAAGATAAACAGTTAAACAAATGTATTGACTACAAAAGATAGATTTTAAGTGATTATAAATGATTGACTTTTTGCCTGAGTTAGCTACCAAAATAAAATATAAGCACACAGTCTAAACTCTATTAGACTAGGCAACAACTAGATTAAGCAGTTTTTCCTCACCCTGCTGGATATTCCAGTCCTTAATATACGGGTTTATCCCTTAAACCTGGGCCAGTCTCCTCTGTTGGAGTCTTCAGTGTCCTTGCTGCTTGCAGCATAGGTGGGGAAGGGGAAAGGCCTGGCATGTAGCCACTGTGTTATACCCTTAGTCCATGTGCTTGGAGAACACAAGTCCAGACATGCCTGGTGGGCATTGCTGAGTCACAAGGTGAAGCAATACCCTAGTGTGTCTCCTGAGAGAAAGTCTTTGAACTGTAACTCCTCTGCTGGACAATGGCTGGTGATGTCTGTTCAGCACCCAATCAGGCATTGGTTACCTCACTTGTCATTGTCTCTGGAGAGCTAGTATCTGGGTGCTTCCCCAACCCACCACATATTTTAGTAACAGCCATACAACACAATTCTCACAACTTCATATGCCCTACAGCCCTTGATTGACCACAAAGGCAGGTTCGTGAGCAACAGCATGAGGTACTAGAAAGGTGCACATGATGCTGCAGTGCTCAGGATATCTGTTTGGACAAGCAGGGACTTTATTCCCTCCAAATAACACAGTTATCAATGTAGTGTCTGTGTCCACTGTCATTTTAGGGGACCCTGCTTACCCCCTACTGGTCTGACTCATGAAACTGTACCCTGATCACAAAGCACGTAGCAGAAGAAGGTGTAATTACACAGTTAGATGCTTCTCTGAAGCATCTTCCTAATCCCCAGCATCATGTATCAACTGGGAGGCACTTTTTACACCACGACTTTATTTCAGCTTTGGAATGCTGTCTGCAAAGACCTAAATGAATATAGCATTTGATTCCTCAACTGTGCAGCTGCAGCACAGCGAGAAGGCAGACACTTTTAACAGCAGCCACTGGGAAAGTTGCCCACACAGGAGGCACTGATGTAATTTTTTTTAAATGTACCCCGGTAATTGACTGGACCTGTATTTGCAAATAAAGGTATTTGACATTAATTTAGAGTAGGAAACCCCACGCACACTCTGACAGGAATACCACTACGGTTGAGAAATTAAACCCAGAAAGTCAGTTCTGGTTCCAACAGCAACCCTTAGTCACATGTATGCAGATAGCAGTTTAGTAGCCTATAGTGATGTGACAAACATGACCGGAAGCCTGGACAGACTTCCCTGTGAGGAGGTGAATGAGAGTGAACATGATAAAGTTAAATAGCGAATGGTACAGAAATGCTATCCTGCGCCTTCCTATTTCCCTTTTCATAGGGGAAGAACAATAGGACAGGCAATTCAATTGAAAGGCTACGAGTACAACATGAATTCAATTAAATACTGGTTTTTTACACAATGCATAGTTAGCCCGTGGAACTCATTGCAACAAAGGCCAAGAGACTAGTAGAACTGAAAACAGATTAGACATTTCTATAGAAAAACAAAAGCATCCACAAGTACATTAGATGGGCTAGATCAATCATTTTTAAAGAAGGGTTGAGCCCAAGCCCTCATGTTTCAGGGCCTCCAATGGTCAAACATTAACTGGGAAACAGTGTGGCCCAGTGGATAAAACTCTAGCCTGGGACTCAGGAAAGATTTGGGTTTATTCCCAGTTCTACCTCTGGTTTGGTGGGTGACCATGGGCAAGCACCATTACCACTATGTGCCGCAGTTTCCCCAGCTCTTGGATGCAAACCTCTTTCATAGCACACTTGGAGATTTACAGATGAGGGCTATATAAGAGCTAGATGGGATTAGTAGTAGTATTAACTGAGAAGCTTGAAAAGAAACTTCCCCTATGGGCATATTATTCCATGTGGGTTCATTATCTGGAATCAGTGCACTAAAGTCAATATTATTCACAGGCTGTGTACCTAGGAGCAGAGTCTGCTCTATTGGGTTTGGTTTGAAGAGTGACATGCTTGGTTTCATGATCAATTATTGGAATAATCTCAAGTAAGAGACTGCTGTTGATCTATGAAAAAAACTGCAAAAATTAAGCACATACAACAGTGATCCTCTAATATGCTACCAGTGACAGTGCATCTGTGAACCTCAGGGCCAGAACTCCAGAGACAGATGATAACCAAACAACAGATACAGCTAATAACCAGAGCAGAAAAGAAGGTAGTGATAGATTATATGGCACATTTCCAGAATGAAATACTTGGTTCAACATGGACAGTAACTGATGATTAACTAATTAAAGACAAAGTTGGACTTTTGATATTCAGTATTAGATCAGAGCATCACAAGCTACAGGATGCATAAAAAAACCTATTCAAATATATCAAACAAGATGCATGTGAAATAAACAGTATATACTACTTACTCTCTGCTCTCCATGGGAAAACCACTGCTCAGGAGCAGAGTTCTCCTCCCACATGCTTTTTCCCACACCATGTCCCTCACACATCTTGTTATTCTGCTCTGATCCTGCCTTAATTAGATAATAAACTACTCAGGGCAAGGACTGTGGGGTTTTTAAATGCTTACAAGGCATCTTACAAATCTACTGCAAGTGAGGAAAGAGTAATCATAATAACATAATTGTTCCCTGCATTTAACTCTTCTTCTAGTCATTCATCTTTACCTACCAGATACTTGTTTTACCATTATACCTTTCTCAAGCATACCAAAAAAGAGGTTTTTCCAGCACATATTCACTAACATTGAGTCACACATTTCTGATTAGATATTTTAAAGGCATTTTAAAAGTGCTTAATTGTAATGGGACTTGGGCATTCAAATCCCATAGGCAGCTTTGAAAATCTCAGCCTTTTTGTCTAGAGGAAGCACAGGGCTGGAATCCAGGAACTCTTCAGCTATAGCTGAACAGGCAAAGCACAACTTATCTGCCTTAGTTTCCTCATCTGTAAAATGGGGACAATCATAGTACATCGTTACTTACCTCAAAGGGGTGTTAGAAAGATTAGCTCCTGTTTGCACAGCACTCTGAAAATGGAAAGTGCTATAAGAGCTAAGTATGATTAAAGCCCATTATTACTTCTGAGGGTTTCAGGGGGATATGGATACAGATTTGATATGGATTTCTCAATTGTCAGGGTCTCAGAAAGCCCAGGGTACAGCTAAGCAACCAGGGGAGGCACTCTCCTCCCCAGACAGCCTCCCCTTCCCCATGAGACACCTTCACTTACCTGCAGCTGCCATCTTAGGGAAGGTGCACTAGCCTGTAGTCCTTACCCAGCACCTAACAGGCCCATTCCTCTTTCTGTATCTTCAGAGGGATTCTTCCACCCTCTGTCCATTAAGATTGGCCAGCATAGGGGATCTCCTGCATTCTCTCTCCACCAAGGGGCTTCCAGTTTTCTCTCCCATTTGTCCTTCTCCTGAAAGCTGGGAGAGGTTTAGGTTTTTTCCATCTCTTTAGGGTCCCTGCTGTGATTCCCCTCCCCCCAGTGCATTTGTTCTCCTCCTGGTCTTCAGTCAAATCCTCCATCAAAGTTCAGGCCAGGCAAACTAACTCCACTTCATCCTGCACATGACCAGCAATCTCCAGCTTCCCCAGAGGAAGAGGGACTGCCCCTACATCCCTGAGAGCAGGGCTGCATCTTTTGTCCTGTTCCCAGGGTTACTAGCACCATCTTGGGGGGAGGGAAGGGAAGAGTATCTCGGGATACTTCCTACTCCAGCAGGCTTGAGAGGGGAATGGAGACCAGGGTGGCCCATGCCCTGCTGTGCACAAGGCTGCAACGGTGGGAGGTGGCCCTGCACAAACCCTGGCATACTGGCCAAGTCTGTGGCCACCCAGGAGGGGTTTGAAAAGCCTGGAACAGTTCTGGTCTGATTGTGACTTTTGGCAGCTGTGTATGCAGTGGAGTCATATAGGTACATAAATAACTAATGTGAACAGTCTCCAGATAGCAAAGCAAACTGCAATTCCAGATTAGTAATAGGGGGTGGGAATAAGAGTTCCACCAACCTTAATAATGTCAAGAGAAGAATAGTGTGTGGTTTAATGGTGAACTGGATGCTCTAAAAGGTCAGGTCAGGTCAATGTGACCAATAGCACTGTGGGTAAAATAGAGAACATTTTTAAAGTGTGCTCTTCTATCATTGAGTGAAAATGTTTTCAAGACCACTTCTGTTCATGCAGGATATAGATATAACAGGACATATCCCACCACAGATGTTTCAGCACAATACCACATCAATTCCACTAGGGAATGATGCTTAAAAATCAATGGCCTGATGTAGCCCAATATTTTATGCTCTCTGTTATACAGCCAGCAGAGGGAGCACAAGTTTCCTAGTAAACAACTCCCTGAGCAGGGGCAGGTGCCAACAAGAAAGTCCATGAAAAGTCTCATTAATTTTAAGATCCACTAAAAACATTGGGTAGCTGGGGGAAGGGAGGATTATATGTATGCCAAATGGAAAAGGGCATAGTTATTACAGAAGGCAATTTTGTGTTTTCTTAGAGTAGTTTAGAAATAATGGAGAATAAACTAAAGCTACTGAAAACATCTGACTTTTAAAAAAATGTCTATTTTTGTTGTTGTTACCATGCAATCCTGAGATCATTCTGCTGACTGGAATATTAAGTGCAGCTGTACTTGGAAAAGCGACTCTGTAAAAATGGCACATGTTTAACTCTCAGTAATCCCTACAGTAAATGTGCTTGGTTTACAAGTATAAAGATTTTTTTTCTAACTTCTAGGCCTGTAAACTCAACTTGTAAATTAAATTTGGCCTGGGTTCTTTCCTTTCCATGCAGCAGCACCTGTACTAAAGGTTCCACAGGTCAAATCCTGTCCTCGGTAACATCTGGGCAAGTTCACCGACTTCAGATTCTGCTGTCAATGCACAATGCCTTCCTGGGTTGGAAACAAATTAGAGACTAAAAAATTTATTTCAGCATAAGCTTTCGTGGGCTACAGCTCACTTCTTCAGTCCCTTCTTAGTCTGTGGATCTGCTCCTTGTGTGTCACCAGATAGATATCTGCTCATTTCAGTGTCAATATTTTTACTATTTTTAGTTCCTGTTAGCCATGCAGGGCCAACACAGCTATGGGACAGTGAGCTGGAGTCTGTTCTTCCTTGTGTCTCATCATTAAGTTCAAATTACAGGGCCAAGGTGCCACAAGTACTCCTGTTCTTTTTGTTTTTACAGAGTCACTTTTCAGAATAGTCCTGAATCTTAAAGGCAGTTTTAGGGGTGCTGGATGAGTTGGAATTACTAGTTAACATGAAGAAATGGATTGCAGTAACTATTCTAGTGGCCAAAAGAGTTATTTTGAGAAAATGGAAATCTGCAATTCCTCTCTCATACAGACTGACCGAGTGAGTTCTTACTACTGCATTAATAGATGTGCTTAGAAAAAATACCAGGAAGTCTGGTCACACATGAAACTATTGTATACCTTTGCAGTTTATTATATATTAGTCCCTGATACTCATAGACTATGTTCTCACTTATTTATCTATTTAGTCACTTCAATAATTAATGCCTTGCATGACCTTTACAGGTGTGGTGGGGTGAGGGGAGGGAGGAGGTTCAGGTTTTGCAAATAATGAACATTGAACTTTATTATTTATGTATTTTAATGTTTTTATACTTATATTTTACATAAAAACAAAGTTAAAAGGGCAGTTTTAGATGCCTATTCTAATCACCATTCTTGACTTTTAGATGTATAATGCTCACACGTGTTAAGGAAATACCCCTTAGAAGATGTCACCTTGTACTACTGCAAGCAAGAGCTTTCTACTGGTGAGGACTAATGTATCAAAAGCCCAAAATGAAGTACACAAGACCAAATGATAGAAGAGGCAGCTGGAGGTTATGTGGGATTAATTTCTTTGATATGCATAAAGTTTACATCACATCAGTGTCATGATTCAGTATTTCCAAATCCAGTAATTTATTGTAATAATCTAGGAGTATATGAGGGTCAAATGTGATCCCTCAAAACATATAACAGTCACTTTCTTGTGTAATCCTGGGCAGGACAAAGTTGGTCAGCTGCAGTGTTTATTGCTGGTAAACCATCAACTCAATTTATCTGTCAACATACATTTTGAAGCAAACATCCTAGCTTGGTGCAGTCATTCTTGTTTTTAAATATTTATGTAGGCAAGTTAAAAGTGGGCTCAAGGCTCCTGGCAATTTCCCCCTGGTCATGAAAGCTAGGCACCCTGTAATAACTCATGAGATAATGCTATGAATGTGTATAGAACAGGGGAAATGCGGCTGTTGGATGAACAATGTACAGTATAATGCTGTGCAGACAATAGGTATGAAACATCCAGTGCTTCTGGCTGGCCTGGCCATATCACAGCAGTAGCCATGTTTGCTTTTCAGCATTGCCAGCTTGTGGGAGTCTACTCACTCTTCTAAATGTGAACTTTGCCATGGAGAGGCTGAATTAATGTAATGCACTCTAGCTAGGGACATAGGTGCTGGAATTAGGGGTGCTGAAGCACCCCTTGGCTTGAAGTGGTTTCCATCATATCCAGGGTTTACAGTTTGATTCAATGGCTCTCAGCACCCCCACTATACAAATGGTTCCAGTACCCATGGTTGGGGCTCAGAAACCACACCAAACACAGAATACTGTGACCTGTTTGTTCAAGGGTATTTCCTTCAGCCCTGCGTGAGGCACCAGTCTGCTCCAGTGTTGTTTTGATCTACAGTTATGTCCTGAATACCTCAGGGACCACCTCTCTGCCTGCATAGTACAAGATCAGTTAAAGCTGGGAATTGATATACCAAATCAGATGAGTAATTCACATACTCTAAAACGAAGAGTCCTGGGGCACCTTGTAGATTAATAGATGTATTAGAGCAGGGGTAGGCAACCTATGGCACAGGTGCCAAAGGTGGCACATGAGCTAGTTTTCAGTGGCACTCACATGGCCTGGGTCCTGGCCACCAGTCTGGGGGGCTCTGCATTTTAAATGAAGCTTCTTAAACATTCTGGAACCTTATTTATTTTATAACTAAACTATTGTTGTATGTATATTATAGACTTTTTATAGAGAGGCCTTCTAAAAATATATTACTGGCACATGAAACCTTAAATTAGAGTGAATAAATGAAGATGTGGCACACCACTTCTGAAAGGTTGCCAACCCCTGTATTAGAGCATAAGCTTTTCATGGGTGAATACCCACAAAGTTTATATTCCAGTACAGTTGTTAGTCTATAAGGTGTCCCAGGACTCTTTGTTGCTTTTTACAGATCCAGCCTAACACAGCTACCCCTCTGATACTTGGCACAGTCTAGTATCCTGTCCCTCACAGTGGAAAGAATGCAGGTGATTGACTTATGGCATAATTTGCTCATAGGTGAAGTTTCTTCCTAATGTTGGACAGTCAGTGATTGGCTTATGCCCTCAGTCATGAGGGTTTGTATTCCTTCCAAAAATGTGGTCTATCCTCTCTAATGCAACAGCTGATGTTCATTACCTGCAGAACTGCTCAGTGCTTTTCTGAAGGCTACTAAGCTTTTGGCCTCACTGATAATCTGTGGAACTCAGTGCTACAAGCTAATTATGAACTGTGTAAAAAAGCCATTTACTTTTCAGTTTTAAGCTTGTTACTTTTTAGTTTCACAACATATCCCTATCTCCTGCTATTAGGTACTGCTATTCATGCTGTCTCATGATTTACTTTCTCTATACCCTCTGTTATTGTGGAGTTGCTCTAGCATGTCTTTTCCTCTAAACAACCCCAGCTTTTTCAGTCTCCCCTCCTTGCCTGTAAAATTGTGAGATCACCCATCAATAGCTGATATGGTCAAAGGCAACTAAATTGCCATCCAGCTGGTTTCATCACAAGGGAACTGAAGTCAGGACATCTCTGGTGAGCAGCTCTTCAGCTACAGTATGCACTTTCTTCTTATTTCAGCAGAGCCCTCCCCTCAGCCCTAGCAGAGGCTTGAAGAACATTTTCAACTATTCTTATTATATTTGCTTGCATTGTGCGCTCATGCCTCATCTCAAACTTTGTCCAAAAGCTCCCCTTTTAAGAAGATACACATGCTGTGAAAATGAGCTTGAGGAGGTAGGTGCTACTAATAATGAATTTTTTTCCTCTAGTTGTCTTTTTAAAGAGTAGGCTGTAGTACACCAGAAATTGATTACAAAAACTTCCCCAACCCTGGGTCAGTGCCCTAACTCAAACATCAGTTTGAAATAACCACCTTGAAATGTTTCAAGTTCTTGATCTGCCCTGTGTAATAGTGGCATCTTATTCATGTAGTACAAAAGTTAAAAAAACAAGCCTAAAACTTCAACTGACTGTCAGTTGCAGATAATCTTTATCTTGCTTCAAACTAAAGCCTCATACCTCAGCTGCTGCTAGCCCATACTCTAGTCCCTACCTTGCCTCCCTGATTAATATCAAGTTCAGATGATGCTTGATGTACAAAGCAGTAAAGAGTCCTGTGGCATCTTATGAAGAGACATTTTGGAGCATGAGCTTTTGTGGGTGAATACATCTGACAAAGTGGGTCTTCACCCATGAAAGCTCATGCTCCAAAATATCTGTTAGTTTATAAAGGTGCCACAGGACTCTGCTGCTTTTACAGATCCAGACTAACACAGCTACCCCTCTGATAACTTGATGTATCAAGTTACGTGCCAGAACTCAGTGGTTTTAGATGATATTCTGATATCATAGTTTCACAGGTGTAAGAATAAAGTAAAATTAGTGTAATATTAAAGATTTACTGATTGGAATTTCTTCCATGTTCAAAAATAAGCTATTTGATCCTAATAAGTCACTAGCACTGCTTGGGTTTAGAGCTTACTTATTTTATCCTCATGTCCTTTAAGTTTGACATGCTGTTTTATACTTTAGTAGTGCTGTGCATAGCATGCCAGAAGTAGTAATACAGTATTGATTTAATGCTAGAATATTCATGTTGGCAAATTATGTATTCCTCCAGCTTCACTATAGTGATAGAAATAAAGTACAATAACACTATTATGATTGCCCTACTTTGTGCAAGTATAAATTTGTTGATTCTAGTGCAGTATACAAGACTGTATACATTGTTATGCTGTAGGAGTCTTGTATACTGCACTAGAATTAACAGTCTTGTGTTTGAGCTTAATGCTTTGTTACTTTCCTAATACCAGTAGACAACATTTATACTTGCACAAAGTAGGGCAATACTGTACATATGTACAGACAGTCCGTCCCTGTAGATGACTTGTCATAATCACATCCATCTATACCCTGTCCATTAGAGCACATGGAATTAACTACATGGCAGTCTGCTGGACTTCTAGAAGCAAATTCATGTGCCAAGAGCAATGGCAGGGCCACTTCTGGTTATGAACTGCAAAGAGTAGCATTTGTGCTATGGTTAATAGCCTTGCTGGATTCCAACATCTGTCTCTCACCATTATCACTTAAAATGGTATGATCTCCTAAAGGAGAATGGAGGACTGATCAGTGCTGTTTGCTTGCTACCATTTCTTTCCACCCTCCCCCTGCACTGCTGTAGGCCACAGGTGGATAATACAGCAACAGCATTTAGGACCAGCTGCTGTGATTCTTTGAGAAAAGGAGAGGGAGAAGAGGGGGAAAGCCTTAGTGAAAGGCTGCCCCCCAATCATTTTGCCAGCAGAATAGCTTCTACAGGAAGAGTCTGGGCTATCTATAGTGAAGCCAAGCAGTGAGGAAAGAGTAGGAGAAAAGGTAAGTGAAGTCTTAGTGAAAATCCCTGACTCTGCCTCTACATTATGTTAATGTAGCATGTTACAATCCAGTGTAGGAATCTGATTTGGATTTCAGTGTTTCAGATGAGTCAGTTAGCGACAGCTTGACCAAACATGTGAAATAGTGGATGCCTCTACACCACTTAATCAGATAATAGGGGGCATCTGTAGGGTAGAAGAGTAAATACTTATGACAATTAAGGAGCATCATAGGGACAGTTACCATTCTCATGTAGCATGGTCCTGAGAGATTTTACTGCCTGAGCTATGACATCTCCCCCAATCCAGGCTTTAGATGCTCATGGCTGGTTTCAGTTGGAGGATCATGATAACAAAAAAAGTTAGTAATTTTCAGAATAAGATTCCACTATGAACTAATGCATGTAGCAGTTTATTTCATCACAAGTCATTTAGTCTGTTTACCATTACAGCTTTTGTCCTCTTCAGATTAAGGAGAGCCACTGACAGCAATGAAGTGGCCATCAGGCAAAGGATCACAGTAGCTGCTATTGCAACAGTGGTCCATGCTTCTCTCAGTTGAGTCTCTTCTATAGAGAGGTAGAACCACAAGTTAGTGACCAGAATATGTTTTCCTATAAGCTTGAATTAGCACTAACATGCAGTTAGGTAAGGGAGAGGAACATTTGTTCCATACCTTGGGTTGAAGGCCATTCATCTGCTACAATGATAACAGGACCAGGTAAGCTTGCTACACCAGAGTTCTTTGCTTGCATCACAATATCTGAAAGAGATCAGTCACCACAGATGAGTATAGACAGTTAGCTTAGTACATGGAAATCCATTACTCAAGAGACTCAAGTTCTGTCCAGAGACCAGAAATTAAAGGTCTACAAAATGTGACTGTAGAAAATACTGGGTTTAGTTGTGGGGGTGGCAAGACAATTGAGGGGGTACAGAACAAGACAGCCTTATACAACCTGAAGACTGTTTAGAAAGACCAATAAGTTATGGGTGTCAATGGAAGCCAGGAGTTTTTAAATTAGACATTTGGGGGGGGGGGCAGAAAAAAGAGACTCCAATAAGGATAGTTAAGCATTGAAACTAGTTACTCGGAGGGTTTGCAGAATCTGTCCCTGGTGGTTTAAGAATGGTCAAGATAATACTTTGTCCTGTCCAGTCCCCTGTACTGAGGCTAGATGGCCTACTGAGGTCCCCTCCAATGCTACCTTTTGTAATTGTGATTGTCTGACCATGGTGATTGGACTATAACATTCTAGTTCAGTGATTGGATCCCACCTCGTTTGTTTCTAGCCGAGACAGGACATCTTGGTGAACACAGAGGGGAATCCAGATGAAGTCTGTTACAGAGTAGAACACTGCAGTGGAAGTATACCTAGAGCAAAGGTGCAGGAGAGACATTTAGCACACAGGAAGCCCTAGCATTTGCTAGTGCAAGAGGGACTGCACTTACTAGGCTAGTGAGAGCCTTGTCACCCGCTACAAAGGCAAAGGTCTTCACTTCAAATCTCTGACGATAGTTGGGATAGCTGACTGCCAGGCCCACTGGATGAAATGCAGTTCTGTAGTTATCCAATTCATAGTCACAGCTACAAGAGATACATGTAGAAAGTCGTGGGGGAGGGGAGGAGAGGAAGGCAACTTTAGGTCAGAGTTGAAGTCAGGTATAGGTTAGACCCTTGGAAGGTTTGCTTCATTAACAGTCAAGTTTAATATTTAGTCTGTTGCCTGAGAGAGATCCTCTGTACTGTTTCAGAGATCTGTCTGAACTTGCAAGCCTGCATTAGGACAGCAACTCATTCCTAGTCAAGACATTTAGAGGGTTTGAGTCACTCAGTTGTGAGCCATTATTTGAGTTAGTTGGAATTTACACTTTGGTCATTGAGCATGTGTGCACTCAAATGTAGCATTAGGTCAAGCTAGACAATGACCTACACTTTTCTGATCAGCTCTTAGCCAGGTAGCAAGACTTGGTGCCTAGGTCCATGTACTGGCAGGCTCCTTACAAGTCACATTGCTCCAACAAGCCTTTGCATGGTATTTCAGGGAAATGCATTTCTTCCCAACACACTGCAGTAAGGCTGGCCTGCTCGTGTTCCTGCAGCACTTGTATTATACCTACCCATCCACCACAATGTTCCACCGGGGCAGAGAGCTTGGATCTTGGGATGCTGTTGCCCAACAGTCATCCAATACCAGTTTGATGTTGGGGTCGTTGCGGTTCAGAACTTGCACTTCCAAGAAGATTGGTTGCCGCAGATATTTCATGATAGGATACTGGTCATCACTGTAGGGCTGCAAGTAGGAGCCATCTGAGAAACCAAAGTATGGTAGAGTTAGAAAGCCCAGTACACAAAAGGTAGTAATTCTCACAGGAATAAGCCAGCTACATAAAGGAAGTCTGGTGTATACATAGAAGGCCACAGCTAGTGAGTGGCATGATTAGTTGAACTCCTTGCATGTAGAGGAGTAAGCCTCCTAAGTTACTAGATAGCACCACTAGATTCCTCTATAGCAAGAGGCTCTATTTGACATAAACCCAGTCTGCAAGGTCTATGTCAGAGACCAGCAGTGAAGGATTCATGGCACCCCCAGGAGACTTGCTATCCAGGTCTACTTCTTTGGATAGTAGGGACAGAATTGTTCCTTTGACTATGGAGGGAGTCACTTTGTTCTGCCCTGGCCATGATTTGCTGCTAGATGCCAGCTTTACCTGGATAGATCAGCAGGATCAAGGAGAGAGGACCCTGGTTTATTGAAGAAACTGGAGGAGGGAGACTGCTTATCCTCATGTTCAGTGATTCACCACCACTTTTGTAGGTGCACACTACTGTCAGCCTGAAAGACAGAATGCTCAGCATCTCAGCACAAGGTTAGCTGGCAGTTTGAACAGTCACTTTGCTTAGTGTTGTGGACTGGCTCTCACCAGCAGAGTTGCAGACTGACCTGAATTCACTGTCCCTAGAAATCCTGCGTGGTGGTCGATCTGCCCACAAGGCACGCACTTCATTCTCATAAATTGTCCTCTCGCCTTCAAACTACAGGGGATACAGGAGTGTTAGCGACTGCCCTGCCACAGGAGCTCTGTTAGCACTCACTGTCCTGGACACTTACCCTCTGCCTTGTCCCACACTTGTTCAGGGGGACATGAAACCGAACCATGTCATTTGAGGGAGACTTGAAGACTGGTTTGCATGTAGGATCTCTTAGCCTGACGGTATCCAAGTCTAGGGCTGGTTTGGTCCTCTCACTGAGGACTTCAAAGTCCATGTAGCCATCCTGAGTGCATACAGCAGCTGAAACATTCAAGGAGGTTGGCATGGGTTGCTGTAGGGTGACTCTAGTACATGACACTGTGGCAGGTCCCACCTCAGTTCAGTTAGGAACTAGTCTTTTAGCTGAGCTGCGTGTGCGGGCCCCGACTACCCTAAGTTGTACTGCACCTAACTGGATTGTTCCTGGTCTCCATTTTGTATAGCATGATCTGGAGGGCAAGGATCCTGCAACAGCTCATGCCAGGAAGCTCAAGGGCCCAGAACTGCTTACAAAGCAGTGCTCTATGGCTTGCATGAGTCAGAACCAAAAAACTGAGGCTAGGCTGGAAACCATCGCATTAGGAGTTGTTTGGGACAGGCCAGGTAGGAGAAGCTAGTATGGTGCCAGGTCAGGATTAGTGGCTCTGTAGGTCAGAGGGACAGCTAGTGAAGGGGGGAGGAAAAAAAAAAAAAAGAGCGTGCACACAGCTGCTGGGGAGCTAGGAACTGTGAGAAAAGCTTCTGAAATATTCAGTTGTAGTATGTGGAGCTGCCTGCCACATTGCAAGGGGAGGGGAGGAGAGCATTAAGTTTGTTTGTGTTCCCTGCAACATGGTCAGACATGAAGACTCCCTCCCACCTCCAAGCAGTAGGTGTCCAGAATACCCAAATATGTAACCAAAGACATAGGCCTGAGACTCCCCACCAGCTAGGGAGGGCCATCCATTTTAGCTAGAATTCGTGTGACTTTATACTGGATGCCATTAGTTGCTGAGAACCACCCTACATGGTAATTTTTGCTTGCCAGCTATTAGTTTACACCAACTATAGCTACACTTTTAGTTGCATGTTGCTCAAGATGGTGGTAGTTTGCAGTGTTTTGGTATCCAACTCATGTTCTCCTGTACTGAAGTGGGTGACATCCATCCTCACTTTTTCACATGCCAAGCATTGGATCCCTATGAAGTCTCATTTCTAGGCCAGTACTTCAAGGATAGCTGAACCACCACAGAATAACCTGACAGATGCACGTCTTACCTATTGGTGCATGTTGCTCACAGGGACACTCTGGATAAGTCACCATTGACACCATTTCTCCATGGAAGTTGAAAGTTAGCCTTAGAGATGCCATGTATGACTGAAGTCCTAAGCAGTTCTCCTCATATGGCTGGAAGAGAGGGAGGCAGGCCACAACATGGTGTTATCTAAGATAACTCAAAGGCAATTTTAGTTATGTTTGCCATTATGTCACCTTACAGGCAAAAGCAGCCTTTTGCTTCAGCTCTGACAGTCATTTAGCCTAGACTAGTCTAGCCAGAAATATTTTGCCTTTATCTAATCTTCTGGAGTAAGTAGGAATTTGTAAAATTTTAAGTCAGTTTGGTTTAAAGTGTCATCTTTAGGAAATTGATATTTAGACCTTGTCCAAAACTCAATCTTTAAGTACATATTTGGGTCTGCAGACTCAGATTAAGCAGCCTGGGTTCTTGTGACTAACTCATTTGTCAGCATCAGAATACAGCATGCTAGGTTCTGTCCTCAGAGCCATCCCTGACCCAGAGATATCACATAAGCAGGCACCAGATGAAGGACTGTGGCAGTGGTTGAGCATCTGCCAAAATTTGGCAGCAGTGCCTCTCGATGACATCACTTGCCACCAACAAGTGTGGTCATCAAGAGGCGTTGCCACCAAAGTGCTGCTGAATTTTGGTGTCATTTCTGCAGATGCTCAACTGCCAGCAAGGATGTGGGTACATTTAGATGCTCCTGTGGGCACCATGGCACCTATGGGCACTGCACTGAGAACTGCTGTATTAGACTAAACACCTCCTCACTCTATTGGGATATTCTAATTTCTTGGGAAGAGCAAGATCATTCCAGGGATAGTTGCCAGCACAGTATTGTGGGAGTAGCAGACAAACTGTCTGTCCAGGCTAGCATAAATGGCAGAGCTGGTGTCATGTCACCAAGACAAGGGCCAAAACAAGTAGCCCAAGTTTGATGCAGTAGCAAGGGGTAGTTTGTCAGGAAACATTGCTTGAATGTTAAGCAAGGAGGGTTTTAGGCAGATACATTTGGAAAGGGCTGGTAGAGAGGAGACTTGTATTGCAGTAATGGAGATCAGATGAGTGCCTGGTCTCATATGAAGGTTACTCTGAATATTTGGAGAGG
The DNA here is from genome assembly GCF_016161935.1 of Mauremys reevesii. Lineage (NCBI taxonomy): Eukaryota > Metazoa > Chordata > Testudines > Geoemydidae > Mauremys > Mauremys reevesii. The sequence continues at coordinate 69,425,783 of NC_052632.1, forward strand.
GCCTGGTTGTGAGAGAGTTAAAGGACAAAAAAAGTCAGGTGGCAGCCAAATGATAGCAGCACAGAAACCTACAGTCTAGTCCTAGGGCTTGGAATGGACTCTGCTGATAGGACAGCAAACCTGGTTTTTTAGTTCAGCCTTTTCTATTGAATCTGTTTGTATCTCAGTTACAATTATGACTATGCCTAAAAGGAGTCAAATCTCACTACAAACTAGTAGTCTTACTCTGGACTTCAGGATTCTTCTGTTGATGTGCAGCTTCACTCCCCTTCTTGCATCTAGAAGAATTCCATTTGCTTGGAGTTGGTTCATGGGAATGTTTCTGTTTTCTATGCTCACAGCTGAGAGGATCCCTGGGAAAGCTGGGATGGCAACAGTCATGTGTGTGGAGTTACAGGTTGCTGGGCCTACGAGAATAGCTCTGTTAGTTTCCATAGAAGTTTTAAGGTACAAATCCCTCTAGGTCAGCAGAGGGGCCAGCTTCCTCTGTGAAAAGGTTTTACCTGGCGCACAGATCATTCTTGATTCTACAGTTAGTCGCTGGTCAGGAGGCCCATATGAAAGTTTGAGTGCCACAGTATATAGCATCTGATTGTCTTGCTGCAGAGGACAGACATGGTTGAGAACAGCAGGTTATTCACAGTGAGGTTCCCAGTGCCAGGTATATTAAAAAAATATACACATGAGCTAGGCAACCTATGGCACAGGTGCCAAAGGTGGCACACAAGCTGATTTTCAGTGGCACTCACTGCCTGGGTCCTGGCCACAGGTCTGGGGGCTCTGCATTTTAATTTTAAATTAAGGTTTCTAGATATTTAAGAAGCTTATTTACTTTACATACAATAGTTTAGTTATATATTATATAGACTTCTAGAAAGACCTTCTAGAATGTATTCCTGGCACATGAAACCTTAGAGTGACTAAATGAAGACTCAGCACAGCACTTCTGAAAGGTTGCTGACCCCTGAGCTAGGCTGCAGTTCTGAAGAGACCTCAGATGTTGTGAGAAGTCTTGCAGGGCACATTAGCCATTTAAATTGCTGTTGAGGCAGAAAGCCACAGGAGTAATACACTAGCCATCTCACAATACACTACACAGAGGAGTTCTTGGGAAGGATGTACGAACTCCATTCTAGGGCCTCATGTACCACATGGTGTCATAGCCAGAAATCAAGCTGCAGCTGTTGTCAGTAGGCATTTGAGATCTCACATTACATGCAGTCTGTTAGCCCATCTGAAAGTGGGCTAATGGACTGCACGTATAGTCAGACTAATCATTCTCCCAATATCTCCAGAAGGTTGAGCCTCAGAAGTGCCAGATTTCTTATCACAGTTTCTATTTATAAACACCATTATTTGCCTACAGCAAGTTTTGCCTTTTGGCCTCCAGAAGGCCTCTTGTGCACCTACCTTGTAAGAGGTGACTCCAGTAGCACCAAAAGAAACCTGGAAGATTAGGTTGTTGCTGTCAGCTAGGAATGTGTATCCTTGCTGCATGGCTTGCCAAAGGCTTAGCCTGTGTGTTCTTGTTCCATCATCTATGGACAGTATCCAGGCCATCTGAGACTCTGTAGTCTGTAATTTGAGACTTCTGGTTAGTCAGGCATAATGTTTTCTGTTATAGAGCAAGGGGGGGGCTATTGTTCTTATCTTGTAGTATTAAGACTGCTGTGAGTGGCAGCTTGGCAAGCCAACCCTAGAGAGAGATACATAAGGGTCCAGCTTGCTATTTTAGCAAGCATCACCAATGTTTCAGTTTCGAGGCATATTACTTTGAACACCCAGCCCCCATTTTGACAGACATTCCATACCGTGTATTCATCAGCAAAACCAGGAAGAAGTCTTGGAAATACAACCTGAAAGAGAATGTGACAGCAGCTGAATGCTAAGTACAGTTCAAGGAGATGATGCCAAGCAAGCTTTGCATTGTGAATGTTACAAGGCGCCTCTGACTGCTCACAGGAATGGAAGCTTTAGGAGAGTCTGAGGAAGTGTGCTGCAGTGGCTAGAGGCCTGGCTTGTTTCTGGACGGACAAGCAGCAAAGATTTAGTGCACCTGTGCCCAGGTTGCAGGGCCAGCTCCAGGGTTTTTGCCACCCCAAGCAGCGAAAAGCGCTCACTCTAAGGCAGAGGGCAGGAGTAGCAGCACATGGTGGATGTGGGGGAGAAGGAAAAAGGAGGCAGGAAACAGACAGCTGCAATTCCTAGCCTGCTGGGCAGCTGCTGCACAGGGAATTTAGGGGAGCGAGGAGCTGATATGGGGGCTGCCAGTCCACCCTGGTTCCAAGCCCCCCCACCAGCTAGCTGCAACGGGCTGCTCTTCCTGCAAGCAGTGGACAAAGCAGGCAGCTGCCAAATGATGTTAGAAGGGAGTATTGCACAACTTTAAACGAGCACATTTCCTAATTGATCAGCCACAGAACAATGTTAACCAGGACAATTTTAAGTGAGGAGTTACTGTACTGATTATTAGCCAGTATAATAGATATAATTCAGTAAACTGTGCCAAGCCCAGCCAGGGAAGCCATTAGCATACACAAAGGATGAGACAAAGGTAACTGGCAAGAGGTTTCACAAATAAGACTAGAGTAATTTTCAAACTGAGTCTTCCCAGAGATCAGGAAGGGGAAAATCCACTATCACCCTGCTAGTCAGTTTTAATTCCTTACACCCACCACCCAAAGAAGAGAGTCTGAAGACACATCTAAGATTTGAGCAGAGATGCCATTGAGTTGTCAGACTCATCTCTACAGCTGAGCTTCCAAGGGATTGTTAAACTGCCCCACTTACTGCCATGAAGTCTTTAGTACAGTTTGTAGCGCCTGTAAATATAGTAGGGACAACTTCATCTGCTGGAAGAGCATCACAGCCAATACTGTAGGTTACATTCTTGTCCCTTCCAATGGTCTCGTTGAGCAGCAGCTCTAGTCTCAGCTGGTGTTGGTCATGCTATAGCAACAGAACACATTGGTCAGATTAAGATACAGTGGCAGTTTTACATTGCTAATCTGAGGCAAAAATCTAGTCGTTAAAGCCGCCTTTACAAGGCCACATGTTCAAGCTGAAGATTTGCTTCAGCTGAAGTTGCCATCTTAGAAGTTACAGGGTTAGTTTTAAAAAGTTACTGTATTTGCCTCCTTACTCAAGGAATCTGATTTGTTGGGAGCCATTTTTATTAGTCATTATATAAGAACCAACTCAGTGGGTGCTCTGGTGCTGGAACACCCATGGGGGGGGGGGGGGGAGAAGAGAAGAGATGAAATGGTGTGGTCAGGAAAGATAGCTGGTACAGTACATACTCAACTACAGCATTGCATCACTTTATTTTCTGATCACACTGCAATGGTAATAGCTGTCATTTTAGAGCCTATATCAAGTGTCTGTTCCCAAAGCAGAGGGACAGTTTTACCTCTAGTCTGGTGCAATTCAGATACAGAGCAGTTAGAGTCAGCCTCTCATGATCCACCACGTAGTTACAGTCAACAATCTCTTCACCACTTGCATCTAGAAAGAAGAAACTGGTCAGCTATGCTGCTAGAAGTCACCCTGAGAACCCAGCTAGACATGCAGCAATACATACCAACTATATGGACCTGCCAGAAGTTGCTTCCAAGCTCTCTGGGAAACCCAATCAACATTTTGTCATTGTGACAAGACACTGTCCCTACAAGAGGAAATGCACAGTTGGATATCAACTCCTTGCAATATAGAGAATAGTAGACAGTATACAGACCATTAGTATGATAAAACCCACTCATTCCAGCAAACAGAGAGGAGTCATTAGTTCTGAGCACACCCCAGGGTCATTAAAACTATCTGATCAGCCTGGCGCTGGCCCTGTGTGGGGTAATAAGAAAAAGCTCCATAAATCGGGACTGTCCCTATAAAATCAGGACATCTGGTCACCCTGGTAAGTCAACCATCCCCACCATGTTTAGGAAAATGCCCTGGTTACCTGGGAAGTCTAGAGCCATGGAGCTAGTAACACTAGCTGTCAAGGGCACTATAAAGCAACCAAGCAAAAGAAGCAGCCTGCAAACAAAAGAGAAAATGCTCAGAAGCCAGCACAGCAAACAGAACCCCCACCCCATACACACCCCTAATCTCCCTCCCTTACCACATCCTGAAAAAGGACCAGCCTGGCTGCAATACAGGCAACCTCATGGCTGAGACACAAGACACCAGCACAGCTCACCTCATACTGAGAAGCAGGAGTTATATAGGAGGGGCTGCAGCCCCAGCACAGGAGCAGCTCTTGGAAAACACCTGGGCTGCTTTCCTCATCACCTGCTAGCAGCTGACTCTGAGCCTGATGGTTTGCACCTGGCCCTGCTCTGTGCTGCAATCAGTGAGGAGGGGGTGGGTTAGGGACAAAGCTCCTCTTTCAAGGGGATTTTATGCCCCTTTGCACAATTTGCTGTTTCCCTTCACTTTTAACATTATTTCCATTATATCCACTTTTCCTTTCACCCTGCTCTTCCACGGCCTTTCTCCCTCTGCTGGAAGATGGGGCAAAATAGCTGATGAGCTAGAAACAGATGAACACTTTGTGTTGCAGCCTTAAGCTCCCCTGGCCCTTTGCCCCTTACCCAGGAGAACACTTGGCATTGCTGGGCTCTTCTGCCCACTAAAACAGCCTTATGCTCAGCCAGGGGGTTTGCAGGGCATCCCGCACTTGGGAACTATCCTCAGTAGCCCCTGCTCAGGAAATCTACATTGCCAGGGTAGTTCTCTTCAGGAGGGACAGTTTGCCCAATATCTAGTTTGCCATAACTGTCACCAGTGTGAATGAATCCTCCCAACCCTCGGGGAAGTAGAGGAATGGTTGTAGGATGGAATGGCCTAGAAACACATTGTTAAACCCCATTCTAGAGATGGGGAAAAGTGAGACAGAAAGAGGTCACGTGATTTGCCCAAAGTGACTTTTTAATTAGCATTTGCTTTATGGTAGCACTTTGTCATCCCCCCCTGTGATCAGGGCCCCATTGTACTAAGTGACGTTGAATGCAGTGAGAAACAGTCCTGGCCCAAAGACTTCAGAGTCTAACTAAACAACACAGAAGAAGGGTGGGAGAAAGGAAGGATTATTATCCCCATTTACACAGACAGGGAGCTATGTTACAGCGTGATTAATGCTAAGGTCACACAGGAAGCTGAGAGAAGAGCTAGTACCTGAACCCAGGTACTTTACTTGGCAGATTGGGCCACAAGTCAGTGGCAGACTCACAGAGGTATCCAAGGTCCTGTTATCTAGTTACCTCCGCTGACCACTAGACCAATATTGAATGCCGTCCCAGTTCTACAATTATTATTTATTTGTATTACCATAGTGCCTTGAAGCCCTCATCAGGGACTGGGACCCCACTGTGCTAAGCACTGTACAAACAGAACAAAAAGGCAGCTCCTGCCCCAGGAAGCTGACAGCCTACAGTATAAGACAGGAGACAACAGAAAGGCACAGACAATCAGACAGGTGAATACAAGGAAACTATCTCCCAGCATGGTAGGCTGGGGTCTCAGCTCTCCAGCAGCCTAAGTGTAGTCGAGTCTTTTATAGGCATCACAGCAAAGGAGATTTTGAGGAGAGATTTGAAGGTGAATAATGAGATGACTTTGTGATGTTTATGGGGAGCTCCTTGCAGTTGCGAGGGGCAGCATGGGAGAAATCACAAAGGTTCTTGTTTCAAAATGTAGGAGGCACATTTTGATAGTGAACTCCATAAAGCAGCTCCAACATCAGTTTGACAAGGTATATCTCTGCTCCAAAACTAACACAGAGAATGTAGGAAAATTCAAAGTTAAGGCTGGCATCTCTTTCGCAAGGCAGGATGGCCCAGAACCTCAAAGGTAATTCCCGTTGAAAGAAATGAGAGTTAGACACCTAAATATCTTTGAGGATCCGGGCCTCTCTCTCTATCTTAGCTTTGAATGTCGTGACTTTGTTCCCCAAGAAGAAAAAGAAAAAGGATTTGTAAGGAAATGCCAACAGACCTTTAACTGCTGTGGTAAGAACAATGCTACTTTAGAAATCCTTCAAATATCCATCTTCCTAAAAGGTAGCTTTGAAAATGCACAATTTCTAGTGCCTCATTTTTATACAGAAACCAATGAGTCCAGATAGACTTAGTTTAATTCTGCTGCTAATAGCGCATTCGTTGCCAAGGCCACTTCCCTACAGAAATTAATTATGTGCCTGGCTGCTCCCATGATGTTCTTCACCAAGGGTCAGGTCCTGCAACTTGCTGCCACCCCTTAGCAGTTACTGGCTTTATCAGGCATTGAGGGTACTCGGTTACTTGCAGAGCTGGTTCCTAGCGTGTCTGTACCGCTTATTAATCAGATAGAGCAGCACTTTTCAACCTGTGGTCCATGGACCCCTGGGAGTCTGCAGTAGGGTGACCAGATGTCCTGATTTTATAGGGACAGTCCCGATTTATGGAGCTTTTTCTTATTACCCCACACAGGGCCAGCGCCAGGCACCAGCCGACCAAGCATGTGCTTGGGGCGGCACTCGGGTTTTTTTTTTGTTTTGGTTCATCAGGGCAGCGCTGGAGAGTTTTTTATTTTGTTTCAGTGGCACAGAGCTCGGGGATGGCGGGGCTTTGGGCAGCACAGTGCTCGGGTGATGCTCAGGGGGGCAGGGCTTTGAGGGCGTGGCACTCGGAGGGGCAGGGGCTTTGGGCAGTGCTGTGCTGGGGGGTGGGAGCTTGCATGGTGCGGCGCTCGGAGGGGGATCAGGGGCTTGGCACGGTGCTTGGGGGGCTGGGGCTTCGGGCAGTGTGGTGCTCAGGGGGTGGGGCTTCAGGTGGCGTGGTGCTCAGGGGGGCAGGGGTTTCGACGGCATGGAGCTGTAGGGTGGGGTTCGGCAGGGCAGCACTCTTCTTTTTTGCTTGGGGCATCAAAAAAGTTAAAGTCGGCCCTGACCCCCAACCCCCTGTCTTGATTTTTCACACTTGCTTTCTGGTCACCCTAGTCTGCAGACTATGTCTAAGGGGTCCAGGAAAGGTGACAAAGTTTCAGATCCCAGAAAAGGCATTCTGTTTTTCTGATCAATCAAAAGTATGCAAGTACATCTGCCTACAAGTCAAAACCTGGAAGTGTTGTCATTACCACAGATATCCACAGTTTAGTGCCCTTTCTCATGCTGTGCTAAGCACGTGCAACAATTATAGCTAAATTCTGTTGTTTTCATTCTAAGACATCCATAGTAGGGGTCTGCAGACCACAGGGTGAATTTCATTCACCTCCATTTGAAAAATTTTAGGGATCCACAAATGAAAAAAGTCTGAAAACCACTGAGCTATAGGAAATGAAGCTTTACTAATAAGGGCAGTAGTGAAGGGGATTAGAAAATTCCTCCACTAGCTGTGCAGCTGTTTACAAGATATGCATTTGTAGTTTTGGAGATGGACATTGGGCCGGATTAATGCTGGAGCAGGGGAGAAAAGCTAATGAGGAAACAAAAGGAGATTGTTAGCTTTCATTGTTCCCCATGCATTTCCTTGTGACTGAGGTACAGTCTCCTATGTATGCCAGTTTATTTCCCACTGGGGAAAAGGCCCATGACAATTTAATTGTTTCTACAGCACAGGAATATATGAGCCAATACACAGGCAGAGGACTCCACCTGCTTCATCCAGAAATTTTTTTTTCCTTTGGTTGCTCACTAGAACAGTCCTTGTGGGGCTGAACCTGTAGTCACACACACACACCCTGCATAAATGACATGGGGCAGTTGTGTAAGCCTGTAATTTGTACTAATCTGCACACCACTCCTCCCCCACCCCCATCCAAAGCAGTCCTGCTAAGAACTACCATGTTATACAGTACTGATTGCTTGGGTACTGTATAAAGAAAACTCAGCAATGAACTCATCCATTCACACACATGGTAAGGCTAGTTGGAAGCCATGCAGATTAGTTTTGACCAGATACTAGGAGAATCACCTGAGGGGTGCCAGCCTCTTCAGCTGCCACATGCCTTCCTTCCACTACCCCTGGCAGCAGGATCCTACCATTCCCTTCCCACCTTTTACAGTATTAGAATGGCACATTGACATCCTTGCCAGAACTCCTACTGCCAAGTGCTTTGGCCAAGAGAGGTGGCTGTGCTTGTTTATGTAGCTTCCATACAACTGTAGGCAGAGCTGTAGTTTATATGGACAGACTGCCTCGAGGGAAGAAAGGGCAGTGGTGATTCCCTAGCTATCATTGAGTTTAATGCTACACCAGTAGAATAGCAGAGGGTATCCTGCTTTTAGAGATGGTGCTGTCATACCAAGAACACTAGATCTAATCATTATCTGTACAATAGTACTCTTTGCAAGCATAATGCAAACACTGCAGTTGAAATTTGGCTATATGACACTACCATTAGTCTCCTTCCCCCTCCCCATGCTATTTCAAAGTTATATGCAGAGCTTTGAAAGTGCATTTGTTCACTGTCATCTTTGCACAGTGTGGCTAATTAGAGAAGTACCTACAAGACCAGGCCGCCTACTGCAGTTCTTAGAGGAAGGAAGGTGATTTGCCCAGAGAGGTAGTGTAGGAAAAAAACCTGAGTGGAAGCCCTCTCAGATTCTGCCAGCACTCTAACTGTGCTTTCTCACTGCTATTACTTGATCTTCCCTTGGTATACAAACAAACATGAGAAATGAGGAGGGTTAGGTGATTGGAATGAGTGACTATTCCAACAACAGATCTTCAAAACAGGAAGAGGAAGAGTTTCTCGTCATAAAAGGTAGCTATAGTGATGCTACAGGATTGTGTGAGGGGAGGAAAGCAGGAAGTAATGAGATATTTACAGTTATTCATGGAGAAAAATCACAAGTCAGACAGTTTATTGAATTAAATTCTAGTTTATTAGGTAGGAAAAAGCAGTTAGGAATGTTTTTTGGAGGAAAATGTAAGTGTTACTTCCATGGAACTAGACATCTTAGCAATTTTACACACATAGGAAAGCAGCAGCTGTGAAGAATACAATCACCTTATAATTATACTAGCCTCTAATTCTATTAGACACCAGGATTAAGCTACTGTCTAGCCCCAGAGAAGAGGGCCCTCAAGTTAATGCTGCAGTTGTCAGGAGGTTTGGTTTTCAGCTGTCCTTAAAAAAAAGTTACTCAGCCTTGAATGGGGTGTAGATTTCCTTAATGTGAACTCCTCACCAGGCTATCTAATTATGACAGCACTTAGCTCTATTCTTTATGGAGGCATCTTCTTACTATCTTCACTGGTTTTATGCTTGAAGGTCTAAGGCCAGGGTAGAGGAGGAGGGAATAGATAGGTACCTTTAAATTTCAGTTAGATTATGTTGCGCCACTCTTGCCAACTTTCATGTGGTAAATAAGCACCCTGATTTTCACAATAAGCCCAAAAAAACTAATCCCATTTCAAAACAAGGCCAAAACAAGCCAATCCCTAAGACCTCCAACACTATGTGATTGATCCCCCTGGTGTGCAGTCTGGGACTGTGACAGACCTGCTGTGTACTTGACTCTTCCCCCACATGCCAGGGGGATGATAAAAAGCAGCAACAAGCCAAAACACAAAAACAAACTAGCTAACAAGCAACTCACAAGCCACTTAAGCCAAAAGCGCTCAATCTCTGCATTTCCCCCCTTTCATTTGGCATGAAACTGCACATTCCTGATCAATTGTCACTTTCCATGTTTACTATAGATACTCAGCTTGTGTGTAGTTGTCAAAGACTAAGGTAGAGACGTGATAGGGTTAATTTTAAGCAACATCTTGTTGTGGAGGAGTCTACTTTTCTAGGTCCATGACTGGTCACTGACTGCTGTGTGGCTCTATGTTGAGTTCAGGGCAATTATTTCCAACATTGGAATTGGCTACAGTTTGTTTGCTCCTGCTGCATCTTTGGAAGCTTGTGTTCACAGAAGGCCACAGCTATGGATGACAGATTTATGAAACCCCTATTGCTGGCCTAAGTTTAAGCCTACTCTGCAAGGGTCACCACCACTATGCCATGACACTTGAGCCACACTGCAGCGCTAGACCCCAGCCATGCAACTGCTTGGGTGAGCTAGAAGAGTAGCAGAGAAGGTTTACAGACAGCACAATATTTACTAGAAGATAGTTGTCTCTTCAAAAAAATGCCAGTGTCTAGTGCAGAGTCCATTTGCTTTTGTAATATGCACTATGACCTGTTAGTGATAGACATGATGCTGTGTTCTTGATATCAACAATCTCCTAAAATTTAGTGCTAGTACTCAGACTCTTGCAGGTCTACTCTGCTGCTACTACTTGTAGTCATAAGCACTAACTTCTAGTAGTGGTGTTATGGATGGATTAGAGGAAATTTGGAGCGCTTAAGATTGAGACCAAGTTCCCAGAGTTGTCACCTTAACTATGACAAGTCACTGTAGGTAAGTTTTGAGATTGCACCAAGGAGAGATAGGGGATCTAAAGTGATCCCATTTTTCTGTAGGTAAGGCTGGCAACAATACAAGTGCCTTTACTCTACTACATTAACTAAGTAGTAAGGAGCAGCTGTATAGTAGAATAGGTACTTATGACAATTAAGCAATAAAATTAGGACAATTGTCAGGCTAGTGCCGTTATGCTAGTTAAAACTTGGCACCATGGAACCTGCTGGTTGTTTTGTCTGGACTTTAGAGATGAGCCAAGTCTGACTTGCTTCTGTTAATACCAAACTAGAAGTTTGGTATTAAACTAGCCACTTCTGAAATAAGGGAACTCCATCATGAACTAGTGCATCCAGCAGTTTATTTTGTCACAAGTCATTTAGTGTCTCACTTTACCATTACAGCTTTTGTCCTCTTCAGATTTTTAAAGAGCCACTGACACTAGTGCAGTGACCATCAGGCCAAGGATCACAGTAGCTGCTGCTACAGTGGTCCATGCCTCATCTGTCAGTTGATTTTCTTCTGTAGGGAGGAAAAAAGTAAAGTCATAAATTAGTGGCCACATTATGCAATAAACTTGAATTAGTAACATCAGCTAGGTAAAGGAGAAGAGCATTTGTTCCATACCTTGGGTTGAAGGCCATTCATCTGCTACAAAGATAACAGGACCAGGTAAGCTTGCTACACCAGAATTCTCTGCTTGTGTCACATCTGCAAGAGATCAGTCACCACATGATTCTGAGTAACTGGAGTCATGGAAATCCACTAATCTAGCAAGCTAACTGGCTATTTTCAAGTTCTGTCCAAGAGAACAGAATGATTCAAGGTCTAGAAAACCCATGTCCTACAAAAAGGTTGTAGAGTGGTTTGTTTAGTTCAGAAAAGATAACTGAGGGGTACCTTACTTTTAAGTACTTTAGACCTCCCTACTGATAACAGGGCTGGGTCACCTTTAAGGGAGACTAAATCAGGGGCTTCAATCACAGCAAGGGATGTTTAGGTTAGACATTAGGCAAGCTTTCCTAACTGTAAGGGTAGTTAAGCACTGAAACAAGTTACCTAGATGGTTTGCAGAATCTGTCACTGGTTAAAGAAAAAAGCCAGAGGTAGATTAGCTAGTACTGCACTGAACCAGAACTAAGGAGACTGGCCTAGAAGACCTAGCAAGTGACCTTCCACACCTACATTTTATGGTTCTGCTGTGGTGTGTGACTGCATGTTTACTGTGACATTCTAGTTGCCAGTAGTGATTAGATCCTACCTCGTTTGCTTCTGCCTGACTGAGGACATCTTGGTGAACACAGAGGGGAATCCAGATGAAGTTTGTCACAGAGTAGAGCACTGCAGTGGAAGTACACCTAGAGCGAAGAGGAGACATTTGGTGCATAGGAAGGCCCCTAGCATTTAGCTAGCGCAAGAAGGATTGCACTTACTGGGCTAGTGAGAGCCTTGTCACCTGAGACAAAGGCAAAGGTCTTCACTTCAAATCTCTGGCGATAGTTGGGATAGCTGACTGCTAGGCCCACTGGATGAAATGCAGTTCTGTAGTTGTCCAGTTCATAGTCACACCTACAGGAGATACATGTTGAAAGTCATGAGGGGAAGAGAGGAAGGTAGTTTCTTAGATAGGTTGGAGTTGAAATCAGGTAGAGAAGAGAGTCTTTGAATGTTTGCTTCATTAACATTAAATATTTAGTCCACTGCCCAAGAGAGACCCTCAATACTGTTTCCAAGAGGTCTGCCAGAGCTTGCAGGCCTGCATTAGGACAGCAATTCCTTGAGGGTTTGATTCAGTCAGTTGTGAATTATTTGAGTTAGTTGGAATTTGCACTTGAGCACATGCACTCAAGGCCTGGTCTACAGGGGGGCAGGGGTGGTGGAAATTGACCTAAGATATGCAACTTCAGCTATGAGAATAGTGTAGCTGAAGTAGACATTAGGTAGTCTTACCTCACATCCTCAGTGCTGGGTCAATTACTGCATGGCCCCCACCCCACCCCGTCAACTTTGCTTCTGTGTCTTGCAGAGCTGAAGTTCAGCAGTTGATGGGAGAGTGATCAGGTATTGGTTTTATCATGTGTAGTGTAGATGTGATAATCTATCCCTGATTGCTACCCTCCAAGACATACCTGACCTAATGCTACGACCTATGCTTTTGTGATCAGATCTTAGAGATACAGCAACCCTTTGCTCCTACATCCATGTAGGGAGCCTGATAGTACAAAGTCACATTGCTCTCACAGCTCCAACAAGCTCTTGCATGGTATTTCAGGGAAACACTTAGGTGAGGCTGGCCTGCTCATGTTCCTGCAGCACTTGTATTATACCTACCCATCCACCACAATGTTCCACCGGGGCAGAGAGCTTGGATCTTGGGATGTGGTTGCCCAACAGTCATCCAATACCAGTTTGATGTTGGGGTCATTGCGGTTCAGAACTTGCACTTCCAAGAAGATTGGTTGCCGCAGATATTTCACAATAGGGTACTGGTCATCACTGTAGGGCTGCAAGTAGGAGCCATCTGAAAAAACCAAAGTATGGTAGAGTTAGAAAGCCCAGTACACAACAGGTAGTAGTTCTTGCAGGAATCTCAATCTAGAGACACTAAACCAACTATGTTGGAAGTCTAGTACTGTATGTGCATAGAAGGACACAGCTAGTGGGTTCTTTAGCTGAACTCCTTACATAGAATAATAAGCCTCCTAACCTGACATCCCCACTGGATTCCCCCAGAGCAAGCAGCTCTATTAAAAACCTTAGTCTGCCAGCTCTAGGTCACAAACCAGCTGTGAAGGATTCATGCCATTCATTTTAGATAGTCAAAGGAACAATTCTGTCCCTACTATGGAGGGAGTCACTTCATTTCTGCCCTGGCCATGATTTGCTGCTAGATGCAAGCTTTACCTGGATAGGTCAGCAGGATCAAGGAGAGAGGACCCTGCTTTATTGAAGAAACTGGAGGAGGGAGACTGCTTATCCTCATGTTCAGTGATTCACCACCACTTTTGTAGGTACACACTACTGTCAGCCTGAAAGACAATGCTCAGCATCTCAGCACAAGGTTAGCTGGCAATTTGAACAGTCATTTTGCTTAGTGTTGTGGACTGGCTCTCACCAGCAGAGTTGCAGACTGACCTGAATTCACTGTCCCTAGAAATCCTGCGTGGTGGTAGATCTACCCACAAGGCATGCACTTCATTCTCATAAATTGTCCTCTCGCCTTCAAACTACAGGGGATACAGGAGTGTTAGCGACTGCCCTGCCACAGGAGCTCTGTTAGCACTCACTGTCCTGGACACTTACCCTCTGCCTTGTCCCACACTTGTTCAGTGGGACATGAAACCGAACCATGTCATTTGAGGAAGACTTGAAGACTGGTTTGCATGTAGGATCTCTTAGCCTGACGGTATCCAAGTCTAGGGCTGGTTTGGTCCTCTCACTGAGGACTTCAAAGTCCATGTAGCCATCCTGAGTGCATACAGCAGCTGAAAAACATTCAAGGAGGTTGGCATGGGTTGCTGTAGGGTGACTCCAGTACATGGCACTGTGGCAGGCCCTGCCTCAGTTCAGTGAGGAACTAGTCTTTTAGCTGAGCTGTGTGCACGTAAGGGCCCTGACTACCCTAAGTTGTACTGCACCTAACTGGATTGTTCCTGGTCTCCATTTTGTATAGCATGATCTGGAGGGCAAGGATCCTGCAACAGCTCATGCCAGGAAGCTCAAGGACCCAGAACTGCTTATAAAGCAGTGATCTATGGGTCAGTGAGGAAGAATCAGATTGAAGTGTAGGCTGGAGTCTACCCATTAGCCTGCCCTAATCAGCTCAGACAGGGGAACCTGGTGTATGTCTCTAGTTGTTTACCTGCCCTATGGGATAAAGGGCTGGGTGTCTCAATGCCAGAGCCAATGCTTAAGGGAGTATAAGGGGGATGAGCAGGGAAGAACAAAGCCCTCTAGTAGCTGCTGACAGGCTGAACAGGGAGGTGAGGAGAAGAGGGAAAGAGTCCTCAGAGATGGAGTTATGATCTGTTGTGCTTTCTGCCATCCCCATGAAAAAGGAGCTGTCATTACTATGTGGACTGTCAGGGGAGCTAGGTGATCACCAAGTAGTGGGTCATGTCCAGATCACCCAAATGTTAAAGAAAACTGTCCTCACCAGCAAAGGAAGGGCATCTATAGAGACCCAGGAACTATGACTACAACTAAATGGGCTCCAAGATAGAGGTGCAGAGTCCCTACGCAGGAAGTTTTGCTTGCCAGCCACTAGGAGCTTGCACCAGACATATCTGTACTTCTAGCTACAGGTTGAGCTCAACTCTTATGTTCCTATCAAAGAGAGAAGCCCCAGATTCATAGAGTAATGTGCTGGGGGTTTACTCAGTCTCCTGCATTAAGGAAATTCATCTCAGGGAGCCACTGACTTACACTATCAATCTGTAGATCAGTACTTCAGGGACAACTGAAGCTACACGGCTACAGAAAGTTCCCAGGAAGAATGGGCTGTCTTACCTATTGGTGCATGTTGGTCACAGGGACACTCTGGATAAGTCACCATTGACACCATTTCTCCATGGAAGTTGAAAGTTAGCCTTAGAGAGGCCATGTATGACTGAAGTCCTAAGCAATTCTCCTCATATAGCTGAAAGAGAAGGAGGCCATGACATTTTGTATCCAAGTAGTTGCGTTTGCTGCAAAGTTAGCACTTTGCTTCTGAATCTGACAGTCATTTCAACTGGACTAATCTAGCCAGCAATTAGTGTTTCAGAAAGATGCTTCTCAGCAATTTAATACATCTCCTGGATCAAGTAGTAGGGATTTAGAGAGTTTAAATCAGTAACAGACTAGATCTCAAGTGGCTGTTCATTGAACTATGCCTGTTAGACCTAGATTGAAGTTCCAAGTGGGCCATTCAAGTGTACTTTTGGCCCTGCAGAGTCAGCATGTGGTCCATTTTCTTTCAACTCTTACTTAGGGGACATCAAATTGCAGCATGCTATGTTCTGTCCTGACAGCCATTCTGACCCAGAACAGACAATATCAGCAGAACATAGAATGGTATTCCCTCCTCTTCATATCTAAGGAAGAGGCCAGCTTCCCCTTGTCCTTGCCTCTCATCTAGCCATTAGGGATGATCTACACCTTTATGGAGACTTTCAGGAGGGTGCTCCATGATTAGCAAGTAGCGGACATGAAGCCTGTCCAGGTGATCACAGGGGTTGAGCTACTGGCATGACAAGACAAGGGAAGAACTATTGATGCTAGAGCCAGCAGCCTGAATTTGAGGTAGCAAGGGGTAGTTTGTTGACAGGAGACACTGCTAGAATGGTCAGCAAGGGAGATTTTTAGTAGATGCATCCGAGAGGGCTGGTAGAGATGGGGCTTGTGTGGGTATCAGGAAGGAGGTTGCCATAATGGAGAGTTTTAGCTGTATTAGAGGTTATGCTTAGGAAGATTGAGGTGGTCTCTGTGTGGGGGTAGTCAGAGGGAGGTTCAGACAGCTGCCAAGTGATGGCATGAGAAGGACTGACCATATAGTCAGTGCCTTGGTATTTACCCCAGATGTAAATGTCTGATTTTGTAACTAAGTCCTTCTCTATGCCATCTTTAAAAGACAGACAATTGTGATCTTTCCTAAAGGAGATACTACTAGTTTGTAGTGATCTTACTCTGGACTTCAGGATTCTTCTGTTGATGTGCAGTTTCACTCCTCTTTGTGTGTCCAGAGCAATTCCATTTGCTTGGAGTTCATTCATGGGAATGTTTCTGTTTTCTATACTCACAGCTGAGAGGATCCCTGGGAAAGCTGGGATGGCAACAGTCATGTGTGTTGAGTTACAGGTTGCTGGGCCTACAAGAATAGCTCTGTTAGTGTCTATAGAAGACAGAAGTCCCTCTAGGTCAGCAGAGGGGCCAGCTTCTGTGAAGAAGGGAATTTTTACCTGGTGCACAGATCATTCTTGATTCTACAGTTAGTCGCTGGTCAGGAGGCCCATATGAGAGCTTAAGTGCCACAGTATATAGCATCTGGTTGTCTTGCTGCAGAGGACAGATGTGGTTGAGAACAGCATTATTCAGTGATGTTTCCAGTGTCAGCATACAAAAAGCAGTCTATTAGGATTCAGTAAGCTAGGCTGCAGTTCTGGAGAGACTTCAGATGTTATGAGAAGTCTTGCAGGCCACATTGGCCATTTAAGTAGCCGCTGGAGTAACTCTAGCTGTTTGTTATTCCTATGCAGAGCAGCTCTTAGAAAGGGTGAACAAGCTCCATTCTAGGGCCTCATGCACCACATTGTGTCATAGCCAGAAGTCAAGCTACAGCTGTTGTGAGTCAGCAGTAGAGATTTCAATGCTGTCCATATGACAAGATGGGCCAAGCTACTTATGTTACCATGGGTCATTGTTAAGATGCTTAGGTCATTAGGATGGTCCTGCACCATTTAATTTACAAGTATTATACAAACCCACTTCTCTACATATGAAATATTTTGCCTTTTTGGTAGCTTCCTAGTTCTCCTCTAGAGCACCTACCTTGTAAGAGGTGACTCCAGTAGCACCAAAAGAAACCTGGAAGATTAGGTTGTTGCTGTCAGCTAAGAATGTGTATCCTTGCTGCATGGCTTGCCAAAGGCTTAGCCTATGTGTTCTTGTTCCATCATCTATGGACAGTATCCAGGCCATCTGAGATTCTGTAGTCTGCAATTTGAGATTTCTGGTTAGTCAGACAAGGCCTTAGTGAGCAGTATGGTCATTGTTCTTATCCTTAAGAAGGAGACTGGGGTGGATTGATTTAGATTGAAGGCATGAGTTTTTAAATCCTAGTTGATCAGAATCTCCTGTTAGATTCTAAAGTCAATTATGAAAACAAATGCAAAACAAGATTTAGTGGTTATACTACTGAGAATACTTTAAGTGGTGCTGATTTGCACTGTGGCAGCCTTTATACTACATGTAATAATTTTTGGTATCCAGGAGGATACCTATACATATTTGAGTAATTGCATTGCTTTGATTTATAGTTTACTGTGTTTGTTAGTAGATAATGCTGATTGATGAGTTTGCTAGGTAATTAGTCAAGTTAATTGACTTCTAGTTTCTATTCAAAGGTGTTCATTAGTTAAACTACCTTGAGCATTCTGGATATACAAAAAAGTTTATGAAAATGGTTTGTATTTCAAGTTAATGGCTATTAAAACACAGAATCATGAACTTTAGTGACCTGAACAGATTGTTAAAGGACATAACCAGAAGCTTTTTTGAACTAGCAGGACTCATCCTCATACCTCAGATTGCAAGGGGCTCATGGGGAGAGGAGAGAAGAGGAGGCCATATGATTTCCTGTTTATTTCCCAGTGATCTTCTTAACTTTGAAGAAGCTGACATAGCTAAACAGAAGCAGGCACAAAGCTGGTTTGGCACTTTGGAATTCTGGTTCCAGGTGCTTAGGCAGTGACTGTCACCAACTCAGTTGTTTGAGTTTCTTTAGAATTTCAAGCTTCTACTCTTCCTTACTTAAGTGATTTTAATAGATTAAAAGCAATCTTAGACCTTAATAAAAGTTATAACTTGGTTTAAGTTTTAAATTGTTAAACTATTTTGAATTTAGTAAAAATCTATCCACACTGGTTAAGGCTTTAGTAGTTGCAGCTTTGCTATCCAACCCTAGAAATATACTTGGTCAAGACTCTGGTCAAGCTACTTTAGTAAGCAACAGAAGTTGTTTCTGCTGGCAAAACATATTAGTTTAGCAGCATGCTATTTTGGACACCCCCCCCCCCCCCATTTTGACAGAAGTTTCATACCATATGTTCATCAGCAAAGCTGGGAATGAGTCTTGGAAATACAACCTGAAAGGGAATGAGACAGCAGCTGAGTGCAAGGCACAAAGTTCTAACAGGTTTTTTTGTTTGTTTTTTAAGAAGTCTGGCAACAGACTAGGAACCTCCAATCCATTACAGTAATGGAAGCTTGGTGTGTTGCATTATTCTCAAAGCAAGTGTGCTGTATCTGGCTTCTAGCCACTGCATTTGTGGGAGAACAGAGGAAAACAGCATCACTACAGCTTTCCCTTGTAGATCTAGTATACTTATGTTCCTGGTTTCTGATCAGTAGCCAGTGGAGAGGTCCACAAACACTGGATATGTTTGACACAGCCTAGCCTGAACATAAACAAAAGACAGTCAAAGGTAACCAGCAAGGTTTTACAGACAATACAACTCCAGTTACTAATTTGAGTCTCCCAGAGACCAGGAAGGGGAAATCCACCACAAGTCTTCTTCCCTCACACTTATTGCCTACAGAAGAGAATCTACAGGCATATCATCTTTAAGGCTTGATTTGAGAAGCCATTGAGTTATCAACCTCATCTCTACAGGTAAGAGCAGTTAGATTTCCAAGGGCTTATCAAACTGCTCCACTTACTGCCATGAAGTCTTTAGTACAGTTCGTAGCTCCTGTAAAAGTAGTAGGGGCAACTTCATCTGCTTGAAGATCATCACAGCCAATACTGTAGGTTACATTCTTGTTCCTTCCAACTGTCTTGTTGAGCAGCAGCAGCTTTATTCTCAGCTGGTGTTGGTCATGCTAGAGCAACAGACCACACTGGTCAGAGTAAGATACAGTAGCATTTTTTACATTGATAGATGTTGCCTCAGATCAGCAATTAGATCTTATCTTCACATATGGTAGATGGCAAACTTTAAGTTTGCCTCAACTGACAGTGGATGTTGTCTATAGAAGGTGCAAGGTTAGTCATAACAAGGCAGGCACAGCAGTATTTATACTTAAATCAGGTAAGCCATTTGGGTTGCCTAACACCTTTGATTAGCACATTAAGTCACACCACAAGAGACTATCTCTGTACTAATACTTGGACAGTAGTATGCAACAGAAGTTGCCTGGGGAAGTCTTTCACTGGCTATTTTAAGGTTTCACCTTAAAGTGGAAAGGTTTCATATCATGCATAGTCCAAGTATTGCACCACTTGGTCCAGTTTTCATGAATCCCATCAACCTCATGCTCACTTCAGAGCCTGTATCAAGTGAACATGTTCCCAAAGCAGAGGGACAGTTATACCTCTAGTCTGGTGCAATTCACATACAGAGCAGTTAGAGTCAGCCTCTCATGATCCACCATGTAGTCACAGTCAACAATCTCTTCACCACTTGCATCTAGAAAGAAGAAACTTGTCAGCTATGCTGCTAGAAGTCACCCTGAGAACCCAGCTAGACATGCAGCAATACATACCAACTACATGGACCTGCCAGAAGTTGCTTCCAAGCTCTTTGGGAAACCCAATCAACATTTTGTCATTGTGACAAGACACTGTCCCTACAAGAGGAAATGCACAATCAGTCTGATATCAACTCCCTGCAACACAGAAACAATGGAGGAGTCCTTGTGGCACCTTAGAGACTAACAAATTTATTTGGGCATAAGCTTTTGTGGGCTAGAACCCACTTCATCAAATGCAAGGACTCCTCATTGTTTTTGAGGATACAGCCTACCACTCTGAAACTTGCAATACAGAGAGCACTAGACAATTAACATACAAACTGTTAATATGATAAAGCTTTTCTCTCACTCCTCTGAATGAAGAGAGGGGTCATTAGTTCTGAGCATACCCCAGGGTCAGTAAGACTATCTGATCAGCCTAGAGACAAGTCCACCATGCTTAGGAGAATGCCCTGGTTACCTGGGAAGTCTAGAGCCATGGAACTATTAACACCAGTTGTCAAGGGCACTCTAAGGCAACCTAGTAAAAGAAGCAGCCTGCAAACAAGAGAGAAAATGCTCAGAAGCCAGCACAGCAAACAGAACCCACCCCATATACATCCCTAATTCCCTCCCTTACCACATCCTGCAAAAGGACCAGCCTGGCTGCAAAACAGGCAACCTCATGGCTGAGACACAAACCACCCACATGAAGACACCTGCACAGCTCACCTCATACTGAGAAGCAGGAGTTATATAGGAGGGGCTGCAGTCCCAGCACAGGAGCAGCTCTTGGAAAACACCTGGGCTGCTTTCCTCATCACCTGCTAGCAGCTGACTCTGAGCCTGATGGTTTGCACCTGGCCCTGCTCTGTGCTGCAATCAGTGAGGAGGGGGTGGGTTAGGGACAAAGCTCCTCTTTCAAGGGGATTTTATGCCCCTTTGCACAATTTGCTGTTTCCCTTCACTTTTAACATTATTTCCATTATATCCACTTTTCCTTTCACCCTGCTCTTCCACTGCCTTTCTCCCTCTGCTGGAAGATGGGGCAAAATAGCTGATGAGCTAGAAACAGATGAACACTTTGTGTTGCAGCCTTAAGCTCCCCTGGCCCTTTGCCCCTTACCCAGGAGAACACTTGGCATTGCTGGGCTCTTCTGCCCACTAAAACAGCCTTGTGCTCAGCCAGGGGGTTTGCAGGGCATCCCGCACTTGGGAACTATCCTCAGTAGCCCCTGCTCGGGAAATCTACATTGCTAGGATAGTTCTCTTCAGGAGGGACAGTTTGCCCAATATCTAGTTTGCCATAACTGTCACCAGTGTGAATGAATCCTCCCAACCCTCGCGGAAGTAGAGGAATGGTTGTAGTCAGTATTAATCTGTATGATGGAAAGGCCTAGAAATACTTTATTAAATGCCATTCTGTAGATGAAGAAAAGTGAGACACAGAGATTAAGCGATTTGCCCAAAGTCACTTATTAATTAGCACTTGCTTTATGGTAGCATCTCAACCCTCCCCCACTTTGTGCTGGGTGCTGTATGAATGGAGCGAGAGACAGTCCCTGGCATGAAGAGTTTACAATCTAAATGGAGAGTGCAGAAGAAGGGTTATTAGCCCCATTTATACAGACAAGATTTACATTACAGAGTGATTAGAGTTAACGTCAGACAGGGGACACTAGTACTAGTACTTGAACTTGGATCTTGTGATGCCTAGACTAGGTCCTTAACCACACACCTATTCATCCTCTTACATGGGCTATGTGGAGGCTAATCCTGTTCCCATTGAAGTCAGTGGGTTTTTTGCCATTAACTTTACTGGAGGGATTGAGTCACAAGTCAGTGGCAGAGCTCCAGAGAGGATCCAGGAGAGTCCTGCTATCTAGTTACCTGCAGTGATCACTAGACCAATATCGATTGCCACCTTCTTTCTACAAGCCTCTCTGAGTTATTTATTTTATCTTCCAGCTTTACTGATGTTCTCAAATTCACCAGGACTTCTCAGAGATCAGAAAATTGAGAGATTCCTTGTAGGAACTGTAGAAAAATTTAAGATTAGAGATGGTAATTAGTGAGTGGGATGTTAAATTGGTGCATGGGGGAATTGTGCAGTATTTTGTTCAAGGTCTAAGTATCTTTAGACATCTATGTAGCTTTCTTTCTGCAGTTTATATAATCATACTCAGAGCTGATCTTAAGGACTTGTAACCTGCAGCCACATATGGCATGCCCTCACCCTCTGATACGGCTAGGGTGACCAGATGTCCTGATTTTATAGGGTCCTGATATTTGGGGCTTTGTCTTATATAGGCGCCTATTACCCCCCACCGCCTGTCCTGATTTTTCACACTTGCTGTCTGGTCACCCTAGAGACGGCATTATGGGTAGGAACAACAGTTTGAAAAGGAAGAAAGAGCTGTAGTCCCAGACGCTGATGGAGACCAAAGCGTTGGTCACTAGGATAATAAACGATAACAGGCGGCTGGCAGTGTGTTTGCTTGTCACCAATGTTTTGCATAGAAGAGCTGGTATAGCACCAGCACACGGTGATACTGTAGCTATTTGGGAACCTACATTATCTGACAATGTTCCTTTAAGGTAATTGTTCATTGTCTATATGAAATAATGGGAAACTCGGAGTTAACACTGTCACACACCACTATGTCAAGTGGGCATGGAAAGGCGACACAGAACGTAGGGTGCCTAGATTACCCACTACATATTATGGCAATGGGTACTATCTAAAATCCTAAAATAGATTAGATCAGATACAGGCTAATCTTAGTAGCAATAAAGTAAATGGGAATGTGCTATTGACATCGGTGGGACTAGCATTTGGCCCATTTTTGGTAAGAAGTAAACTTTTTGGAGATCCCTGGAATGGTAAGTCACAAAAGGTGAGACAGATTTGCCACCTTGTCTCTGAATTACATATCTGATATTTCCAGTTTAGGGCCAAATTGTACACGGTTACACTCACTCGATTCCCCAGGGCCTGACTCGAAGTCCCTGGAAGCTGATGGAGAGACTGGGCTAGGAGGAGAGCTAGCAGGTTGAAGCTCAATCTAGGTAAGACAAAGGTGATGCTGGTATTTTGGGGGGGAACAACAGGAAGAGGCGGTGGAGATGAATGATCCTGATCCTTTAACTGAGGGACACGCCTTCCTTTTACTGCTACATTTCACAACCTATGGATCTTATTGGATCTGAGTGGCTTCTGGATGTCTAGCAGCAGGTTATAAACTGAATAGAAAGCTCATGTTAGTTTAGGGCATGGCTGGACCAGTCAATGTATAAGAAGAACAGAAGGAAAGAAATATAACCTAGAGGGACCTGCAGCACCAGAAGCTCATTGTCTCAGCCTTTTAGCTTATGAGTTTTTAGAAGACGATTAACCAACAATATGGTAAGATAATAAATAGTTGCTTTATTATATTTCTGTATTTAAAATGTGCTACTTAAACTACCGAAAACAACCACCATTCCTCTTCTCAGGAAATTAAATTCAACCCACTAGGATTGTAGAAACATGAAAGAATAATTAGGTTCTGAACTCAGTAGGAAAAATAATTGATTCAGGAATTAAACTATATAAATATTTGCCCTCTAGTTTAGGGTCTTCTATAGTGTTCATCCCTGCAGTATCTAAGCACTGTTATTATCTGATGGGCCAGCTTTAAGCCGATTCTCCCGATTCCCCAGAATCGGGCCCTGCGCCTGCGCCTAAGAGGGCCCTGCACCTTAGGCACCTTTTTAATTTTTAAATTTTGTTTACATACCCGGCGGCGGTCCAGGTCTTCAGCAGCACTTCGGCGGCGGGGGGTCCAGAGCGAGTGAAGGACCCCTCTCCGCCGAAGTGCCACCAAAGACCCGGACCACCGCCAGGTATTCGAATCGGGCCCTGCAGTTCCTAGAACCGGCCCTGTAATAATATCACTTCCATTGCGGAAGACTGGCACATCTCCCACTCTTCAGCTTTTGTCTTTTTCGCTTTGATTTTCTGACTTTGGAAAAAATGTCATTGTCCAAGGCTAGCCCTGACCACCTGAACTCACTGAGGCAGTGAATTAGCAATTCGGGAAAATTCAGCTCCTCTGAGCATGGGCACAGTTTTCTGTGGGCCTTGAATGTCAGTTTATGTCAGACATTAATAGGAGGCTAGAATTTCAGATAGCAAGAAGGGCAATGTTCTCTTTCTATTCAGTGCTGTTTGCGCTACTGAAGTTATCAGGGGGGGAAATGAATCTGCTGAGTGGGGTTGAAATTCAGGAGTGCAAAAAGCAAAAGAACAGATCATGTCCTTTGCTCCTAAGTACTAACAGCAGGAACAAATATCGTTGGTTGGAGGGAAGATAAATCTAAGTGGGATCACTCTCCTCCATTCCCTCTGGCTCTACAAAAGCCCCTATATATGCTCTTGTGAGTATCAGGAGCACGGATGAGTATAAAATGGATGGGGCTTTGTGATTGCTGGCATCAGCTTCCGCAATCCTGCAATGAGCTGTGCACAAGCAGACCCCTGTGCCTGCATAGAGCCCCACTGACTTCACTGAAGTGGAGATCGTTGCAGGAGGAGGCCGTGGTCCACATGTCCACATTCTTCTGCTCTATGCTCTCAAACCCCTCACTGGGAGCCCAGAGGGGAGATGGTGGGGAGGGGACTGACCCAGGCACCAACTGAGGCACCATTAAAAGTTCATTTGGGACTGCAGTGGGAGTTTTGCTTGTGTAAGGACTGGACGACTGAGCTCTTGCTGTTGTTAGCAGCTGCTGTTGTCATGGTCAAATCGTGTAGCTGCAATTACCCAGGGTGATTGGATTCATTCATCTCTGAGCCTATTAGTAGCAGTGCATTTCATTAGACAAGCAGAGGGGACACACTTGCTTCCCCCTCCTATAGTTTTACCATACTGCAGTTACCATTCATAAAAGGTGCAGTCAGGAAATGGTGTGCTAGATAATAGCTCATGCAAAACAGATGGCACAACAGTGCTGTCTTTCTCTGAGGCATAAAGAAAAACAGGGCTCTGAATTGTCTGGAACTGTTGTGAACAAAATTACTAACAAATCGTTCTGTGGTCTTAAAATCCGAACAGTGTGTCTATCTGCCTATATTTTATTTAAACCCTGACCTTGGAAGAAAATAGGAGAACAATAATCGTGGATGTTGAGAAATCCAATCACAGATGAAAACTGCTAGTTAAATAATCCATTAGTTTACAACGACACGTACAACAGCAGCAGAGTTTCTCCTGCGCCTGGTAAGACATTTCAATTTGAAGTGGAAAGGTTTGGAACTTCCTTTCAGCACAAAAAGAAAAGCTTCATTCTAATTGTTCAGGAGCCTTAAAATGTTCACAGTTTTGAGCTCTCCTCTCAGAAGAAAAATCTCCTTGCAGGCTGAAAAAATCAGCTCATTTGACACTGAATCATTTATTACATTTTAAGCTGAAGTTTTTAGAAGGGCAACAAAAGTAAAGACTACCAAACATCAGGGTTTTAGAACTAAATGAAGTTTTTGTTTGATTTTTTTTGTGCTGCCTGTTTCTGTGACATAAATAACTATAAGGCTTGTGAAGTCCTGTAGTTTCTTTCTTTTTGAAGCAGGTTTTGCTTTGCCTCCAATTAAAATTTGCAACAAAAACCCTGTTTCGTTGGAAGGATTAACATTCTAAACCAAACTGGGTCTTTTCATTCTGAGAGATTACTCAGAGATCAGTGTTATGTGCTATAGGAGCCACTACATTTATCTTTATAATAGAAACCAATAATTTTGGAGAGCCGTACAGAAAATATTATTTTGTAACTCCCTAGTTTTAAGGCAACAAAGGGATACAGCTAACAATTTAAAATTCAGGCCCACACTAGACAGTGCCTCATCTCTCATACTGTGCATTTACTGTATACCTGGATCAGGGCACTACAAGGTTCATCCAGCCCTAGCTCAGAACACAATTCCACTTGCATGGGCAGCCCCTGTCTCAGTCTTCATGGGCAAATAACATCATCACCAGCAATAGTTTTCTCACCAGATACTTTACATAAATTTATTTCATTTGCCAGTGGCTTCCCCTGCTTCTGAACTAAATATGGAAAAGACAAATCATAGCTGTATGAACCCATATGCCAGATATGCCACAGTACGTAATTTTAATGTTTGGCATCAACATTTCTTGAGATGGGTCAATTTTTTTTTGTCACTGGATACTGCTGGCTCTTTTTATCTATGAATGATCCAGTAAGCATAGGATCATAGAATCAAAGAACTGGAAGAGACCTCAAGAGGTCATCTAGTCCAGTCCCCTGCACTCATGGCAGGGCTATTATCTAGACCATCCCTGACAAGTGTTTGTCTAACCTGCTCTTACAAATCTCCAGTGATGGAGATTCTACAACCTCCCTGGGCAATTTATTCCAGTGCTTAACCACCCTGACAATGGCTGAGATATCCCTGGAGATCTAGGGAAAGGTCAGAGGGAAAAAGGGTTGGTGGTGTGGATAGGTGTCCCGATCCAGTACTCTCAGGGATGGATTGGACCCCCTTCAGTAAGAAAGTAGGCATCCAGAGCCCATGGAAGAAGGGAAGCGAGCTACCACAGAATATAGAGAAATGGCTCGAAGTAGGGGAGTTGGAGAACCCTAGATGACAGGATACAAAACAGGGGGTGAAAGAGGGGAATGAACATTCCTGAGAAGAAAGTGGAGAAAAGGAAGAACTGGCCAAGCAGGCATCAGAGGAAAAGGAAACCGGAAAGTATTGGAGGAGTGCAGGCTGTCCACAGAATGTTCACTACCAGGGCCTTGAGAGGAGGAACCCCAAGATACATTGGTAGGACTAGGAGAATGACGGGCCATAGGGAAATGAGATGATGAAGGGCTAGGACTTGCCCTGCCCCAAAAGAATGAGGGCAAAGGGGAGGAAACTAGATCCCTGAATTGCCCCTGGTGTGAAGACCAGTGATCTGAAACAGAATTACGGGCACATCCCCCACCCATAAAGTGTGAGTTCAGTGGGTGGAGGCAGGATAACCACCCTGAGGGCAAACACAGGAAAAAAGGACCTGGTGCCTCCTCTAAAGAAGAGCAGGTGCCAGGGAAAAGGAACCTCAGCATTCAGCAAGCGAGGGAGGGAGGTGTGTGGCAGAATGCTGGGAGCTAACAGTGACCCAGCACTCTGATTTTTAGGCACCAATTAGTTCTCCCAGAGAAGGCTGATTGGGGATATACAGTTAATTAGCTGATCAGGCTGGGAGGGCTGATGAATCAGTTAGCCATCAGCCGAGAGGTATAAAAGAAGACACAGGAAGGGAGTGAGGACCTTAGCTAGCTGAATCTAGTAAGTGCTAATATATTGAAAAAGGGAGACTGCAGTTCCTCCCTGGCACTGTGGGAAA
This sequence comes from Mauremys reevesii, assembly GCF_016161935.1. Lineage (NCBI taxonomy): Eukaryota > Metazoa > Chordata > Testudines > Geoemydidae > Mauremys > Mauremys reevesii. Next base: position 69,452,774 of record NC_052632.1, read on the forward strand.
GAGCAAGAAGTACTGTAAATCCTTTGCTGCATGACTGTATGGGTGGCAGTGATATAAATAAATTCACACAAAGTTGCCACTTACTGAAGAGTCTGAGAGGTTTCTGGGGCACCAGAGGATGGACCATGCCCTTACAGGATCAATCTGGTCCAACTCTCTTTCTCCATATAGGAAAACATATGAAAAGTTCATCTCTTGAAGATCTCCTAACCAGAATCTGAAAAAAAAAAAAAAAAAAAACCTGTGTAGAGGCCTCACCGGATTATGTGGTATGCATTGTGGGAAATGAATGAGGGTTTACTGCAGTCAGTAATTACACTCCTCACTCACCTAAAATGCCAGGTTTGTAATTGCTACCACTACTCTTCCTGGGAATATAATAAATAGTAAAAGTCTCACTGTGTCAAATACTGTTGTTCCTAATTATTGCATTTGGATTCTGTCAAGTGCAAATTAAATATAGAAAACAGTAAGGGGAGAAAATACGTCAAATGGCAGGTGTGTTGATCATGACCAGGATAGATGATAAGGAGGCATTTTATTACTCAATCTTCTTTTAGCTCTCCTCAGCTTCTGCTACAAAATGGTAATGGCAAATGCTGCCCAGTTTAAGGTATGCTTCTTCCTCCAGTATTTCATCTGTCAAAATCGGGATTCGTCTTAACACCAATGGTGAAAGCCTGGCCCCATGTAAGTCAATGGCAAAGTTTCCTTTAACTTCAGCGTAGTCAGAATTTCACTCCATATGTATAAAAAAGGAAGTAGAGACAATGGTAGATGAACGAAACCCAGATGTCTTTCAGATGTAGAATACTAAAGTTAATGGCAAATGGCACAGTCATCCTTTTGGAAAACCAAGACACCTATTTGTACAGCTGCTGCATTAACTATGCAGAGATCTGGACAAGTTCTATGGGGATGAACTTTGCCTTCTCATTTCTATCCTGCTGAAGCTGACGTCTCAGCTTGTAATTATTAATTAACTATCCTGGTAGCGGAAGTGCAGTTGTGCATCTCAGCTGTAATTCAGAGTGAGAGACACGGCCTCAGGGACCTGGGAGCTATTGGAAATGTCGACCAGGTATCACAAAGCAGCCGCGGATGGCAACCTGGATCTGTTGAAAGAAGCCACCAGAAAAGATCTCAATACCTCAGATGAAGACGGAATGACACCCACCCTCCTGGCAGCTTACCATGGGTACCTGGAGGCAGTGGAAGTCATATGTAGGAGAGGGTAAGCATAGCAGTGCTTAGTCTCCCAAAGCCTGCCAGACAAAATTATAGCTAGTAGTTGGCTTCCATTAATGCAAATTGTGGAGCAAACAGATCATTCCTTCTTCTCTAATTGACTTGAATGTGACGCTGGGGTTATGGTGGTGGTGGGAATGGGACTTAACATTTAAACCAATATTTGTAGTCTGTTTTATACCTGGTTTCAGTAGCTTCTTCATTTCAGTTACGCTGCCTTAGGCCCTGATCCTGTAAACTGCTCTGGGTGAACAGACCCCTGTATTCCTATTGAGCCCCATTGAAGTCAATGGGGCTACAGGCGGCTGCCTTCATGGAGCAGCTTCCACAATGAACACTTCAAAACAATAGGAGATTGGCCATTGACTTCAGTGGTGGGGGTCACACCCTTTGTTTTAATAATCCTTCGAAACTGGCTCAGCAAAGAAATGCCTCCTTGATAAGTCAACAGCAGCAAACAATACAGTTTATCAAAATGTTAATGCCCCTTGTTTCCAAAGTACAGATATTTTGTAAATGTAAATACCTAACAACCTCACAGTGATTTTCAGAAGGAAACCAGAATTGTGTGTTAGAGGACTGAACACAAAATTATGATTTCTCTGCTGTTCGTAGTATTAGAAACAGTTGTAATGCCTGGACAGCATTCAGAGCTGTTGTTGGAGTTTTAGTTAGGCTTCCTGCAGACTGAAAAGGAATTAAATATAGAGTATTCCTCCAGGAGCTTTCTCTACTTCGGTACTTGGTAGCAGTAATATTTCTAATTCTAATTACTAAATGTACAAATAGCGAAAAATAACATAAAAAGTCACTCCCTCCTCTAGAATATCCACTGTATTCTGTCTCCTCTGAGTCTGTCTTTTAGGCTTTGATCCTGCAATAAGGTTCACCAGAGGATGTTTTTTTTTTCCCTGTGCTGGGTCCCATTGAAACAAATGTTCTTTCTAGTATGAGAGGGAAATTAAACCATTTGGTTCTTTCATATGGGGTACAATAAACCAGAGGGAAGATCAGCAAACCAATGAAAAATTAATGGTTGTTTAGACATGTTTTGTCTTTTTCTTAAAGACAGAATGTAAACTATAGAATGCAAATGGGTTCTGTGCATGGTAAAGCGTAACAGCTAGAGGTTCCTCTTTGCTCATTGATCTTAGGTGTGGCAGTAGTAATTACTTTATTACCCATAAAGGAGACCTATAAACTGTGTGGTTACCGCTATTACCTTAGGAGAAGCAAAAATAGATCCTGAGCTGCTATATATTGACATAGCTCTGTTGAAGCTACTGAAGTCAGCAGAGCTACATCAGTTTACAGCAGCTGAATTTTTGACCCACAGTGTTTAGAAGATAGATGAGAAGGAGCAACTAACAGAGAAAAAGAAGATAAGATAATATTTTCCTAGGTTCCAATGTCCCATGTATGATGTGTAAGTTAGGGCATGTGTCTCAGAGCATCCAAACTCCCACAAGACTGTTTTCTCTCTTCATTTTTAATCTGATATCTTTTTCATTCAAATTAGCTTGAGACAGGACAACTTTGAGATGCTGTTGCCATTGAAAGCCTCAAACAGTAGTTACAGCTTTCAGGAACTCATCATCCATTTTAACCTGAGATTCCCTGACTTTGTAGGTAGTCCACGGTGACTCACAGAGACACTATTCTAGTCTGAAAAATGTCCATTTGGGTCTCTGGGAGATGCTGCATTTTGGAAGGTTTTAAAACGAGGTTCCAGTCAGATGGCATTTTCTTGGTAGCTATTATTTTTAATAAAATCCTCTTATCCTCGAAGCAGAGCAGCTTTCTACAGTTTCCTGACAAAGACACTCACATACAGTGGAAGTTTTTCCTCAGAATGGCTGCAGATTTTCAGGCTCTGAAGCTTGGAACGTATTCATTCTAATGTAAAACAAAACCACAGTAATAAGGAGCCATTGTCATCTACATTGCACTTTGCCCTCACAGTCACAAAGGGCCAGATTGTGCCTGCCTGGCCTCTGTGTACTGCACAAGGGGAGGAGAAAGCAAGAAAGCTTTCCCCCTATTTGCAACCCCAGTGACTGGGAGAATCAGCTTCCTAAGGCTGCTTCCTCGTGCCCAGGAGTGCAAGAGAACCCAAAGAGGGCAAACCCATAAACACGTGCCTAATTTTATCCATTGTCCCATTGAGCTGAGTTAGAATCAGCACCTAGTTTGCAAAGTGCTTTGAGATGCTAGGATGGAAGGCATCAGAAGGGAAAATAATTACAAATGATTGACAGCTAAAATTATGGACATAGGCAACCACCTTTTTAATACACATCGCAATGAGAGAAAGGATGGCCTAGTAAGGATGCTAGCCTTACTGGGTTTAATTCCCTACTTCACCTCATGCTTCCCTTGGGACAAAGGGCAAGTCATTTAGTCTCTGTGCTCCAGTTCCCCCGCTGTAAAATGGGGGTGGTAACACTGTCCTATGTCACAGGGTTGTGAGGATACAGTAGAAGTTGTGAGGTGCTCAGATACCACGGTAATGGGGGCTGAATAAATAACTTAGAATTAATGGTGAATCATTTAAAGCGTCTCTTCCAGTGACATTTGATGCCAGAGATTGATGCCTGCTGGAGATTTTGTGATGATACGATCTCTTTCATTCACATTAGGTGAACCAGGCTCTGAACTTTAAAATCTGTGAAAAAGTGTGACCACACTGGTAAAAGGACGCACAAAATTGAGTTATCTTTTGAGCCCACTGATAATATCATTTAAGTCTGCCTAATATGAGAGAAAATATTCCAGTTTATTCTCATCTATAGACATCAGGATTGTGTGAAATTAATGCAAGAGGGAGAGAGAAACTATACTTCTCACTGGCTTTAAATTAAAAGGAATGGATATGACAATTTTATTTTCAAATGAGTTTCTGCTTTTAAAAACCCAGGGGCAAAAACAGTTTAAGAAGAACAAAGGAGTTGAAGAAAAAGGATAGCTTCTCTCTGAACTATATTTAATTCATAGAATCATAGAATTCAAGATCAGAAGGGACCATTATGATCATCTAGTCTGACCTCCTGCTAGATGCAGGCGCAAGACTCTCCAGCCATACCCTCTGGAAAAAGGTTATATCATATCATTGACCCATTGTACTATTTACCAGTGTGGCAATCCTATCATACCATCTCCTCCATAAACTTAAAATTGCAGAGAAGACAAATGTCTAGTATCAGGGCTTTGCTCCTAATAATTTACCTATTAATTATCAATCAAGTTGCTTCCATGGAGACTGTAAGTATTTACTGAGGCAGTGGAATACAGTAGTCTCCACCCATTGTGCCTGCATCTTACATTCAAAAGGAAAGGCTCATCAATAATTCTTAAAAACATTTTGAGTGAAATCCTGGTCTCATTGAATTCAATGAAAATTTTGCCATTGACTTCAATGGGGCTAGGATTTCACTGAATCTAGGGTCTGATCCTCCTCCCATTGAAGTCAATGGTAAAACTCTCTGAGGTGCCCATCTGAAACACCATTCCTGAACAGCTTCTCCTTGGCTGGAGAGGGAGATGGTAATTTGTTGTTGGCCTATGAGGCATGACAGCCCCTCAGTCATACTAGCTGGCTTGTTGGCAGGTGCAGCATGCCCTCACCCACTTCCCACCCCTCTGCTCCAGGGGGTTAGTGAACAAGCATGGAATGCCTGTAGTGAGGATCTGGGTACCCCATGCCAGGGTACAAAGGACGGTTCTTATGCCTATGTGGGCCTGTAGTCCACATCATGTTCTAGCCCTAAGAGTTTGTTCAGCACCACAGAGGAAGTTGGTGTCAGTGCTGGGATTAGAGCTCAGGCCACACATCCAGCCATGTTCAGCTCTGGACTAAGCAGGTGCCACACCATTAAAGACAGTGGAGTTGCACCCACTTGTCTTCAGTAGAGCTGCATCCAGTTACAGCAGGACTGAATTTGGCCCTGGATCACAGTTCATTCCCATTGTGTTGAGTGCTATGTTTGAGCTGTGTTTTGACATGCCCACCTTACTCCTATTTTGCTTTTCAGCGGTGACCCTGATAAGTGTGACATCTGGGGGAACACACCTCTCCATCATGCGGCTTCTAATGGTCACATTCACTGTGTCTCATTCTTGATTAACTTCGGTGCCAATATATTTGCCCTGGATAATGATCTGCGCACTCCTCTGGATGCAGCTGCCAGCAGGGACCAGCATGAATGTGTCAGAATCCTAGACAAAGCTGCTACCGAACAGAGTACAATGAATCCCAAAAGAGTCGCCAAACTCAAAGCCCAGGCCCCGAGGAATGCTGAGAAACAAATCAAAGAATGTGAAAAGCGCCAAGAGAAACACCAACACGAAATGACCAGGAATTTTAACAAAGAAAAGTTTGGATCGATGAGTTCTACCAGTGCGACAGCCTCCAGGACAAAGGTGTCCAATTTCTTTATTCCAAATACATTGGGCTCTTTCCCCAAAAATCTGAAGGACACCTTCAGGATGAAGGCAAAAAAGAAAGATGAAAACGCAGGTAATCAGGAAGCACAAAGCAATGGCCAAGAAGATGATAGGGCTGGGCGAACTACCGTGATGGATGTATTCAGTGAAAAAGATGAGGATGAATTATGTAATGACTTTAAAGGGAAAAATATTTCCGAAGATGATAGCGAGCAGGAGCATGTGTCCATTTTCAAACGGCCAGGTCTCGGCAATATTGTGTTTAGACGGAATTTGTCTGCAGGGATAAATGCTGAAGAGATGTTCTCAGAGAAAGAAGAAATAAGTTTTAAAATGCCAACTGTGCTTTTTCGGCATGAAAGGGCTGAGAGCGCAAGTGAGCTAGATACTGAAAATGATTTTGATGTCCCTTGGAATGAGGATGAAATTGGATGGGATGATGATGAAGCTGAGAGCACCCCTCTTGAGGTATTTCTGGCATCACAGAATCTGAATGAGTTTATTCCTGTCTTCATGAGAGAAAAGATAGATTTAGATGCCCTCATGCTATGCTCCGATGAAGACCTACTGAGCATACAAATGCAGCTGGGCCCAAGGAAGAAAGTCCTCAGTGCAGCAGATAGAAGAAAGCAGGCACTGGAGATACCTGGAAAGCTTGTAGATACTCGCTTATAAATAAATGTTCCTGTTGCAATAACTATGCATCAATTCATCATCCTTTTGCTATTTTCAAGCCATGTATGGTTCTTTTCAGGCATCTTCCATGGGAAAAGACAAAGGGGTTTCCAGCTGATTAGGAGTGCACAATGGGACCAATAAAGAACATCAGTTTGAATGGATGACCTTTAGATCCTGACAAAAAGAAAGAGTATGCAGATAGGTAAAGAAAGAGCCAGAAGATGTTGAAAGGCCAAGACTATAACAGGGTTCAAAAAAGAACTAGATAAGTTCATGGAGGATAGGTCCATCAATTGCTATTAGCCAGGATGAGCAGGTATGGTGACCCATAGAATGTCAGGGTTAGAAGGGACCTCAGGAGGTCATCTAGTCCAACCCCTCTACTCAAAGCAGGACCAATCCCCAGACAGATTTTTGACCCAGATCCCTAAATGGCCCCCTCAAGGATTGAGCTCACAATGCTGAATTTAGCAGGCCAATGCTCAAACCACTAAGCTATCTCTCCGTTTGCCAGAAACTGGGAATGGGTGACAGGGGATGGATCACTTGATGATTACCTGTTCTGTTCATTCCTTCTGAAGAACCTGGCATTGGCCATTATCGGAAGACAGGATACTGGACTAGATGGATCTTTGATCTGACCCAGTATGACCATTCTTATGTTATTACATTCTTATGTAAAAGAAATAGTTCCAGAGATGAATCCTTCCCACCTAAAGATCATGCTAGGCATATCTTCTTTTTACAGTCTTAATGATTTAAAAAAGAATCTGAATAGATTGCTGCAAGGTGTCTTCATTGACACTATTTGAGAACTGGGTGATTGATCTTGATTTTGACTGTATCCCATTGACTCTCTAATAGGCTCTGAATGAATGAATGAACTCTTTGTGCCAATAAGTTTCATATTGTTGTCATTCATGTTTTCTCACTGTTCAAGAGATGTTCCTTAGTTTTTTTAAAAAGTGAAACTCCTGACAGAGCCACATTTAGTTTGAGTTGTATGTTCCTCTTTCTTGTCACATTAGTTGCAAAAGTTGTTGTTTGATAATGGATACAAGGGCCTTTAATTACAAGAAGATGTAGGGTGTTTTTTTATTGGGGCGGGGGGGTTGGCTAGTATTTGTATCAGTTTCATTTGACATGCCCTTTGCTTGGTCTCTAAAGAAATGCATTTTCCTTGCAGAGTTCTGGAAATTAGGGCCCTAGCATTTCTAATGGAATTTGTAATACTAATGCCCAGTATTTTCTATTGGTCACTCATGGTCTCAACTTGGAAGCTGTATGTGACAGGGTGTATATACCCATGGGGAGGAAGGAAAAATAACTATCCTAGACAGAGCATGCACAGCTGGCCTCACCTCATTAAGGAAGCAGGCCTTCAAAACAAAGTGATGGCACTATGCAGGAGGGCCTTGGTTCCAAGGAGGACCAGCCTCTTCCCAGTTGCTGGATTGAGAAGACCTCTGCCTACAAGATGTGATTGCTCAGAGGGTTAGATCCTCTGTAGGACTGCTGGTGCAGTGTCCCCTAGAGAGCCAAGGCTGTGTGATGGGAGTTAATCCCTCCTCTTAACTCGTGTTGCACTTGTTGGGTCTCGCTCTGTGAGCCCTGAAGTCAACAGGACCCTAAGCTGGTGGGAGAGGTAGATAGGCTGGAGGGTAGGGATAGGGTCCAGAGTGACCTAGACAAATTGGATGATTGGGCCAAAAGAAATCTGATGAGGTTCAACAAGGACAAAGTGCAGAGTCCTGCACTTAGGACGGAAGAATCTCATGCACTGCTATAGGCTGGGGATTGACTGGATAGGCAGCAGTTCTTCAGAAAAGGACCTGGGGATTACAGTGGATGAGAAGCTGGGTATGAGCCAGCACTGTGACCTTGTTGCCAAGAAGACTAATGACATATTGGGCTGCATTAGTAAGAGTATTGCCAGCAGATTGAGGGAAGTGGTTATTCCCCTCTATTTGGCACTAGTGGGGCCACATCTGGAGTACTGCATCCAGTTTGGGGCCCCCACTATTCAAAGGATGTGGACAAATTGGAGGGAGTCCAGCGGAGGGCAATGAAAATGATCAGGGGGCTGGGGCACATGACTTACGAGGAGAGGCTGAGGGAACTGGGCTTGTTTAGTCTGCAGAAGACAAGAGTGAGGGGGGATTTGATAGCAGTCTTCAACTATCTGAAGGGGGGTTCCAAAGAGGATGAAGCTCGGCTGTTCTCAGTGATGACAGATTACAGAACAAGGAGAAATGGTCTCAAGTTGCAGTGGGGGAGTTCTAGGTTGGATATTAGGAAACACTATTACACTAGGAGGGTGGTGAAGCACTGGAATGGGTTACCTAGGGAGGTGATGGAATCTCCATCCTTAGAGGTTTTTAGGGCCCGGCTTGACAAAGCCCTGGCTGGGATGATTTAGTGGTGTTGGTCCTGCTTTGAGCAGAGAGTTGGACTAGATGACCTCCTGAGGTCTCTTCCAACCCTAATTGTCTATGATTCTATGATCCAATGACTTTGCTGGAGCTACCACAGTCTGATAGATTTTCAAAGCCAAATAGAGTGCTTAGAGGCTGCATTACTCATTAATGGGAGCTGGGCCTCTAAATCCCCTATGTGCCTTTGAAAATCTCAGCCTATACATACAGGATTTGTGCTGTTGCTCAGCTGTGATCCTAGAAAGTACATTAAGAACAGCCATACTGCTCAGACCAATGGTTCATCTAGCCCGGTATCCTGCTTTCTTACAGTGGTCAATGCCAGATGCTTCATATGGAATGAACAGAACAGGGCAATGATCAGGTGATCCATCCCATCATCCAGTCTCCGTTTCTGGGAATCAAGAGAATTAGGGACATCCAGAGCATGGAGTTGCATCTCTGATCATCTTGGCTAATATCCACTGATGGACCGACCTATCCATGAACTTGTCTAATTCTTTTTTGAATACAGTTATACTTTTACATTGCCTTTGTGGACACTGGCACCAGTTTTTAATCTATTTAACACTTTTCATGATCCACTCTTTTTGCTCCTTCCTCCTGTTCCTTAGTTTGTTGAAACAACATATCTCCTTGCCTCAACCAGACTTTACACTGTTCATTTTCCTCCACAGAAGGCAATGTATTGATGCGTCAACACTTCTTTCCATTAGACAGTTGTTCTGGAGTCCCATGCTGGGAAACTTACAATAGCTGCAGGGCTCGGAACATTAATTAAACCAGACAGCATTTTTTTCCACATAAAAAACTCCCAGTAGATAATTAACTAAATGTTTAAGAAAGAAAGAAAAAGGATCTTGAAAATATTTATGTGCTTGAAGGCGTCCTGGCTGAGCCCTTTGACAAGAGGCTCGCCAAGGGCCAAATCCTGTCATCCTTGGTCAGGCAAATTGATTTAAAAACTCAGTGGGTTTTGCCTGAGTACAGACTGTTAGACTGGGCCCATGATTACCCTCCTGGTCCTTATTTACCTGCTAAATGCCACCTGCATTGACTTTTCCATAGGGCTGGAATCCAATTACAATTTGCAATCTCCCCTCACCCCTGGCTCCCCCCACACGTTACCAGTGTTTATTTAGGACTCTCTCACCACATCATCAACCCATCTGTGAATGAAGCCACTGAAGATGGAACTGCTACATGGAAACCTTTACCACAGAACAGTCATAGGTAATTTGATGCTGATTTGTTGCCTGTTTTGACTGGCGTCTCAGTAGAAATAAATAACCAATCTCTGTACTGTGTTGTACAATTAAAATATAGCCAACAAGAAATGGGACTAGAGAACAATGTAATAGGTATAAAATGGCTCTTTGTACCAAAGTTTTAAAGGTATGCAGACACCTAAAGATGCAGATAGTCACTTAATGGGATTTTCAGAAGCATTTATCTGCATCTTTAGGCACATAAATACCTTTTAAAATCTGACCCTTTGTGTTTCCACTTGTAAATCTACTTTATTGATACCAACTTTGAGAATCAGCCATACCTCCTAATGGTGCAGACAGCAAAATCCTACGTGGGGGCTGACTGCCTGGATGCACATGATAAAGTTCCTTCATTTTAAATGATAAACAAAACAAAACAAAAAACGTTTCTTGAAGCAATTCCCTTGAAGAACGACATCGTTAATAAGCGGCTCCTACTGTAGAACAGCCCTCTGGCCATCTGTTAATATGCTACAATTGGGAGGGATGCATTTGTTCTTCATTTATGAAATCTGCAGTGTCATTTCCTGAAGCTCTTTCATAAGCAGCTCTCCTTGTTTAAACAAACCCTCTGCCCACTCACAAGTCTGTATAATTGGCCCAAAATTCGACCCATTCGTAATAATGGCCTACATTTATACGGTGCCTTTCATCTAGAAGGACTTTATACACTGTGGGTAAAAGCATCCAGTCAAATCTATGCCCGCATAGTTACTTGTTGAGCCCCACTGGTGTGCTCAGCCCTGTATAGCATACAGAAGCAGTAGCCACTTCCCCATGGAGCTTACAGTCTAAACTGGACAGGCAGCACAGTGAAAACAAAATGTGCTGCATTACCAGAGACTGGAAAGACCAGTCTCAAGAGTGAGGCAGAACTGGCTTGTTTTCTTTTCCATCAGCAAGTCATTTACTACAAGGGACAGCCATGTTAATACTTGCAGTGCTAAAAATCACAGGAAGATGCAGCACAAATTAGACAGAAAAAGTTGTTTTAATTGTCTAAAAAAGAGTTTTAACAAATAATGGACAATAAAATGAAAGATTACTAAGAATAAAAAAGTTTCCCTTTCATTTTAACTTACATGTCTGTTGCACATGATATTCATCCTGAGGCTGTACCACTGGGATTTGTGAAAGAAGAAAAAATATATAGATCTAGGCTGGAATTTGCAAAGGAGGCTAAGGGAGCAAGGCGTACAACTCCACTGAAGTTCAGTGGGACTGGGCACTTAACGTCCCTAGGTTCCTTTGGAAATCCCATCGAAACGTGCTGCAATTTTGCTACAATTAAATGGCCCCCCACAGTCTGGTATTGGAAATGCTAATAGAAAATATGGAGAGAAATGTCAAGTCTGAAAGTGAACCATCTGATACAGCACCTTGATAACCACCACATTTTGGCAACTATTTAACATAATACCCAAATGGAAAATGACCAAGAATTATTTTTATTAGAGATGGGACCAAGATGTAATGTTCAGATTCAGCTCTGAATGTTTACAAAGTTGGGGGCCATTTGGATCTGAGTATTTAGTTTAGTTTATGAAAACTGGATCCAGAGTTCAGTCCAAACTTCCCAAAAGTTTAGAAATGGCCAGTTGTGGAGTTTTGGAGCCTGGCTCTGAGCACCTGCTTTTCCCACTGAAGCCAGTGGAAGTTTCAGGTGGTCAGGATCAAGTCCTTCAATTGGATCCATCTCATTTTTTATTTTCAAACATCAATATAAAACACTGGGCAGTGAATTAGTGCATAATTCAGAGAACGAAACACAAAGGCTGGCTTATTTCACATGAGGAAATGAACCATTTGGTGTTCTCATTTCACTCCCCATTGGTGCCCCACCTCAAAACGTTACTCAGTCTGGCCAGAACTGCAATCCTTGTTCAAGAGAGGCATAGCACTGGGATAGCAGTTTTGCTAGATGGTATTGCTGTTTTGCCAGAGTTATGTGTGGAAACTTGCTCTGGCAGTCCACGTTATACTTGGATTATCCCAGTGTTGTTAGTCTGTCACTGCTAAATAAATGCACACATTTGAAAATATTGAGTACATTAAATGTGATTTTTTTCATAACAGAATTTCTAAGGTCACATAATTACAACTTAAAAATGCAAAGGTTAAGAGGACAAATTCTTCATTCACTTATGCCAGTGGAAAGTCAGTGGAGTTACTCTGGATTTTGCATCCATGTAAAAGAGACCATCGTTTGACCCAAAAGATTTAAGGGTTTGTTACCCCTCAATGCTAAATCTATGCAAATTACACTACTATGCAATTTACTCCCATTTTCTGACTAGTTTACAAAAGGCTTGTAACTTACAGACAAATTATGTCACCTGTGACTTTTCCCCATAATTATCTTTATAAATTTACTCATGCACCACCTACAGATTTAACAATAAATTCTACTGTACCTCCTGTCTATTGCTTCTCTATACTGTATTAGCAGCATTACAAATGACTGTGCTATATACGTTCCCATGGAATGAAGAAATATTTAATTACCTGCATGGTATAAAATGTAGATACAATTTTATAAGGCACAAATGCAGCCCCAAACTCGGTACGCTTTCCCAAGGCAAGAGCCATCTATTAACAGATGTGCAGTCTATGCAAAACAATTGGGTTACTAGCACAGAACAGGAACTTTTCCTTACCTAGCATGTCACCCCGGCTCCTTTAAAGCAATGCTCATATGGCTAAAAGCATGATTACCAGTCCACTCACCCACTCAAGACACAAACAAACCTGAGCACTGAAAAGGTTTGTCTTTACACTGGGAAGAAGTTTATCCCACTGGAATAAGTCAGCATGGCTCTAACCTAAGAGAGCCTTAGTAGAGAATTTATGAACATATTAAATCAGGAAATCTCCCAATAGAATACGTGCAATATTATCTTTTTATTTTTAAAGAAAAAATTGTTTAATGCTGAAGTTTTGGGTGTAATCTCATGACGATCATAAACCGATAATACTAAGTCCCAGCATAGCAAGGCACTGAACATGATTAACTATTTAGCCTTTTTGATTAACATGCTCTAACTGCAACCTACAGCATTTCTGGCATTCCAGATTCAGACCTTTCTAGAGACCAGATGGATAGATGTCTGAATGAGGATGGTTTCATCATGCTGAGAACTATCCCACTGGGATTTCAAGTGAGCCAGCTATCACTAGTGACATGACACCAGATTTAAACTGCAGTCTCCACACTAGTGCATTTTACCACAGTAACAATTAGCTCTCCACAGACATGAAATCTGCACACAGTTCTTCTGATAGCTATGGTACATTAGTGAGCAAAAGTGGTTTATTCCAAATGATATCAAAATGCACAGAAATACATTTGTTAGTAACTTTACAAACATTAGATATCTGACATTAAAGAATAAAAGTAAATGCTGTATATGCTGTAATTTTAATATTGGCTATTGAAAGTTATAAAGTACTATATTCCCTATGGAATTACTTCCTTTTCTTATAAAGAAATGGTACAAGAAAACTAAGCGTGAACCATTTTCTTTATCTTATTTTGTCCTTCTTAGTATTGCAGGCTCTTCGTTTTAGTTACCAGCTGACCAGGAATCATAAACTAATTTTGCTGCCACAGTGTCTTCAATTGCAATCCCTGAAATATATAAGAGAATTAAAATCACCTACAACCAATACTTTGGTTGAATGAAATAATTTAATTTCACAGGGAAATAGAATGACTAGACAATGGACTAGAGAATCTTTCACACCACAATCTAGGACCCCAGTCTGGTAATGACAAGAAGTTATCACCATCAGATAGCTGTTAGGTGCCATGTGTAAAAGGAGTTTATTGGTTTCAATCCAATTCCCATTGGACATGTACCCATGCTGTAAAAGCTACAACTGGAACCAATGGATCCTTGCTAACAGGACATTCAACCTCAACCATGGTAATCCAGTCTTCTGATCACTTCCAATACCGTACTTCTTTGTCACATCACCTTCAAGTCAAACAGACTTCAGGGGCATCAGAGTAGGACATTCAGGTTGGTGCTATGTTAGTAAACCATGTAGTCATGACTTGAGTAAATGGAACTTAAACAAAATGGACAATGTATTTCTCTAGCATGTTTGCTTTTCTTTCAGTTTAGATTTTATGAGTCTTGCTACATTGAGAAAAGAGGGAAAATACACATCTTATATTGTAGCTACTGTCCTCTGTAGAGTGTGTTGGGACAGTAGCTTTGAAGATCATCAACTTTCCCATGCAAGAGGGACTTAATAAATAACAAGCCATTGTTCCTCCACATAGGAGGGGGTTGTTCTTACCCAGTGATTTGAACACTGTTGTTTTCTCAGGCAAAGCTGGTTTTGTCCCTTTCACTACCTCTCCCAGCTCGGCAAAAATCTCTGCCTGTGAAACAAATGCACATTTAGGCTTGATATCCATGACAGCCATCAAGAGAAATAAACTGGTTTTTGAGTGATTTTAAAAGAAAGAGAAGACAAAAAATTGGAAAGGTTCGGTTACTGGTAAAACAGATCATTGTTAGGTCAAGTAATATAGAAACTAGACAGAAATTCCAGAAGAATAACATGGCTTTCAGAGAAAAATATCTGCCTGAATTTCATTACTCAAAATGATCGACCTGTTACCTTGCTGACAAAGATAAATTGACTTCCATGTAGTTTACAGTTTGTTGGTTTCGCAGATGGAACCTTAAAAATGAAAGCCCTCTCTGTTATGCGTGGACATTAAAAAAAAAATCCTATGGCACTTTGTGTAAGGGCATGACAAAAGGTCCCCTCTCCTCAATTTTGTGCAGTGTGACAGCCATCTGTTTGGCTGCTGGCCTCCACACATTAGAGGCAGTTCCAATTTAATGATGCTGAAACGTGTATCATAAGGATACATAGGTGCAACAGAGCAGAATTTGTCCCATCATGTATAAATTGCTTTGGGATCTTCTGGGATGAAAGTGAAAGATTTGGAATAATTTTTGAAACATTAAACATTTTTAAGTGTAGATCTAATAAAGGATGGATCTGAAAGCAATGAGAAATGGCGCAGTGCAAAAGTAGCACCCGAGAGGAGAAGCTCTAGCATTTAAGAAAGACTTACCCTTGATAATATAACATCTCCTGATTCATTCAGAGCAGCCTCTCGAGAATCCACATATAGGACAGACTTCTTCATCACTTCATCATCCAGCTCTCTCCAGTCTGGTCTGCTTGCCCCAATGGCTAAAAGATAAGTGATTAACTTCAGAGTGAAATATTTAAAATGGATTTAACAGAAACACATTTCTCGTTCAACAGAGGTGAATAATGTCTTTCCACAGCAATGTCATCACTTATGCACAAACAGCCTGAAATTAACCTTGAGGACAAGTTCACTGATACAGAACAAGAACAGCTTGATAGACTAGGGAAAGTCCTGAGCTGTTCTCCATTCAGACTGAGCTGTACATTGTGCATCTAGGGCTTGATCCTGCTGAGCACCTTCTACTTCCATTGATGTCAAAGCAGGATTGAGCCCTTAGGTTCCAATCCTCCAAAGTGCTGTTCCTGTTATGCCTGCTGAGCACCCTCAGCCCTCATTGGGTCTAATCTTGCTCCCACTGAAATCCTTGTATTCAGTGAAAACACGACCAGGACCACTAAAATCAATTAGTTCCCTTGTAGCAGGGGTGGCCAACCTGTGGCTCCGGAGCCGCATGAGGCTCTTCAGAAGTTAATATGTGGCTGCTTGCACAGGTGCTGACTCCGGGGCTAGAGCTACAGGTGCCAACTTTCTGCTGCTCAACCCCAGGCCCTGCCCCCACTCCACCCCACCCCTTATCCCAAGGCCCCTGCCCCTTCCTGCCCACTCCTCTGAGCCTGCTGCACCCTTGCTCCTACCCCCTCTATCCCAGAGCCTCCTGTACATTGCGAAACAGCTGACTGCGGCAGGCAGGAGGGAGGAGGAGGTGCTGATTGGCAGGGCTGCGGGTGAGCAGTAGGTGGCGGGTGGGGAGGGGTTGATGGGGGGCTGCTGATGTATTACTTTCGCTCTTTGGCAATGTACAGTAGTAAATTCTGGCTCCTTCTCAGGCTCAGGTTGGCCAACCCTGCCTTGTAGGATCAGGCTGCTAGCAGTAAAGTAAAACTCATGTGGGAGCAAATCCACAATGGCAGGGTGAACTCACAAGGGGAGCAGGATTCTTTGTTAGCATTTGTCGTTAGACAGCCTTTTCCTCTGAGGCTTGGTCCTCTTGCTTACATCTCTACTCCTCTGGAAGGCTTAGCCAAAGAGGAGAGGTCATAGTGGAGGCAGAGAAAGCGAGGTAGTGCTCTGCAGAGCATTTACAAAGTAATCACAGTGAAATATCTGTCAATAAACCTGAAACTCCTTGAGCAAAATATATTATTTGTTACACAGGTGCATTCCCCAGTTTGGCCTAAGAGCTTTACCCATGTCCAGCTTGTTCCCATTCTCACAGTGTCCGCCCGCCCATCTCACACCAGTCAAAGACATTAACAAACTAATGCAAAACCAGTCAAGCCAAGTGCCTGGTTAGCACCAAGGATGGACGTACAACAACTACCCTTTCGCCCTTTAGGGCAAGTCTGACAAGGCAAGGCAACACAGGGAAGCTCACCCTGTCACTGCCTACGCTGTATCTCTGCTACAGATAATAAAAGTACTCGGTGCTCATATAGTGCTTTTCATCATAAATCACAGACCTTCAGTCTCAAAGACTGCCAAGCCCAGCCTTTCTCGAATAACAAGCGTATTTATAAAGTTGTTTAACAAACAACCACACTGCACTATAGTTTGGTATCCTGTCCAAGAACAGGCTTGGCTGGTGCTATGCTGCTCTACCATATCCTCTCTTAGTCTATCAGCCCCTCCTTCTGTTCTTCACCCTCTTCCTGCTGCTCCTGACAAAGCCCTGCTGGATGTTGTGATTGTAACATCCTCCTCAGCGGGATGTAGATATCTAAAGTAAATGACCCAATCACCCCCTTTTTCCTATTATCTCTTGCCCCTCACCACTTCCCTCTTCTCCATTCATTTGCAAAAGCCTTGAACTTCATAATTCTTTTTTATTAAGTGTTTTTGATCCAGACTGTCTTGATGTTACGTGCCTATAGAGAGAAATGCAATTAAAAGATCCCTCACTTATCCTTATCAAATCAGAACCAAAGAAGCAGTTTGCTGCAGGGAACTGTATGTGCAGACCGATGACTGAACATTATTATCTGGGATTTCTAAACCTGCAGTTTCCATTCTTTTCTTGTGACTTTGTAAGCAGTACAGTTGGAACCCATTTACAGATCTTTACTTACCGAAACAGTTTTGTGAACAAAGGCTTATCGTTAAAAAAAAATGTAAAACTCCTAGTATTAGCAACTTCTTTTGTACAGATAAACACAAATAATATTGAACTGAATGGTAAAATAATTCGCCTACACAACTTTACAGACAGTAGGGATGTGAGAACTCCAGGGTTGTCTGAATGCCTACTCATGCAGTAGGAATGCCTCTGGGGAAAAAAACAGGAGAGGTGGTCTTTGTGAATGTGTTGCCTCAGCAAATGAAGACACTAATTGATCCTGGTTGAACGCATGGCCTTCATGCTGTGAGACAGCACAGATAACAATGTCACCGGTAAAGAATTAAACAGAGTTTGAAAAATTGGTGGGAACTTCCTTTAAATTGTTCCCTCTTACAAGTTGCCTTTGTCTCATTACCAGACCACTTGGAAAGTTCACACGGTCATCTGAACCAGCTCCAAATTAAATAACATAAATAAATGCCAAGGAGCTCAGGGACTCTGTATGCTAGGGCAGCAACAACATCACCAGAAAACACAATTTAAAAAAAGAACACGGCAAAGGGACCAAACCCTGGGGTTCTCTCCATTTTTACGCAGTTCTTAACTCAGGCAAAATTCCCACTGAGATCAAAGGGATTCAGAAGAAAGAAGAAATAAAGGAGTTTGCAAAACAGGGCAGAAGAAAAGATGATAAACACCAGGGAAACAGAAGTACTACTAAAAAATCACTTTGGGAACATGTTTCTAGGATGTTGTTCAAGTCTAAGATGAAATGGACATCAAGGCCACACCTTGTTGGCCACCATAGCAAAGATGAGATTACCTGCTGCTCAAACATACAATAGCAGAATCCCTAAATAGCACTGAATACAGACACCCTGCAAGACCGTGCTCAAAGAGGAGAAGTGATTATTCTGAGAAATCTAGACCAATCTGGGCAGAAACCGACTTTGTGAGTATTATACAGCACAGCATTGAGCACATCAGAGCTAAATAAAATAATAATATAAATAATAGCAGAGAAACCCCCCTAATCAATGAGAGTCTGGCATACCGTTGATATGGGCACCTGGTTTTATCCACTCTCCAAATAAAATTGGCTTTGTTGCCATAGTGACTGTTATAATCACATCAGCTCCGGTGACAGCCTCCTGAGCAGAGGAGCAAACCTGCACTGGACCCTTAACTGAGCGAGCAAATTTCAAAGCATTCTCCTTAGTGCGATTCCATATCCTGACCTGCAAAGCAACATGGAAAGCACATAGAGATTATATAATATGAGTAACCCATCCTTGCAAAATTCCCAAACAAGCGCTTATTTTAAAAATGCTCAATGAGTTTTCTTCATTATCATTACTCATCCTGGCAAAGAGCAGGTGAGTAGATTTTGTGTCTGGGCTAGTACATCTTCATGATTATCTTCCAATGCTAGGATAACAGTTCATGGCATCTTTATATTTATAAAATACATTTTAAATAGAAAATCTGAACTGATCGAGGCTGCAGGAAGCTTGTCCAAGAAACTTATATACGGTAGGATTTTCTCAAATAGAGAAATGAGTAAGTCTGAAACTTGACTTTGTTTCCAGCATGCGTTATTAAAATGCTTTGAGATGGGAGGAGGAAAGGCTACAGAAGTGCAATGTCTAGAGACATTTTGTTGAAATATGCTGAAGCCATTAGATACAACTTTATTGGTTATTATATACGTTATTTGTTATTGGTGTTACTGAAAAAATAATTGAGAAAAATAAATCTTCTCCTTTGAGATGCATTCCTTGGCTTACCTCTTTAAATGAGAACTGCTCTGTGAAGACCTCATAATGACTATGGGCTTGAACACCAGCTCCTAGAATGCACAGCACTTCTGAATCAGCTGGCATTAAGAACTAAAATATATCAAGTTAGAAAATAAATCAGTGACAGTAGTCATGGAAAAAACACAGTTGTGATGATGATCCACTACTTAAATTAAATCCCCTCAATCTTAGGCACATTTACATGGGAGAGGCATATTTACACTAGAGCGATTATTTTTAAACTTTGTACAGAGGGGTCATTGATTCCTTTGTGTATCCATACTAAATACACAAATTCGAACTTGAGTCCACACATCACCGGGCCAGCTCTTTTTTTGGAAGCGACTGTGGCTATCCCACAGTTCCCCGCACTCGCTGCCCCCCATTGAATTGGGATTTTCACCCCAATGCTTGTCACTTTGGGTGAGGGGACAGGACTTCTTGGCGTTGGAGTTGCAGAGCAGATGCACTGCAGGGGCTCTCCTCCTGACTGGCGGAACATGAGGGAGACAGCTGCATCCTCTGCAAGTCAAGTCCTGGTAAGCTTACAGTACAGGAGTTATTAGTTAGTGCTGTTAGCTGCTCTCTCCTGGCTGGAGGCAATGCAAAGCAGAAAAGATGAGCGTTATGCCAGTGAACGGAAGTGACGGAAAAGACTTGACCTCTTTGCCTGCCAAGTGGCTGCTGGCTGAGGTGGTCATCATTCTAGCAAAAAACTCTGTAAGCGAAGGGTCATTCTTATAATGCAAAACTCTGTTAAGCGAGGTCATTCTCTGTTAAAAGTAAAAAGTCTTATATGCACACAGTACACAGTAAGTAACAATCACAGATGCACACTAATTCCACTAATTAGATGCATACCCTGACACCTCTCCCAAGAAACCTCTTGCTGAGGCTTTCAGCTGCTCTCTGAGAGCTTTTTGAAATATCCCCAGAGGACTATTGCTCCATTGCTGTTTGGTTAGACCTGCTGTTTGTTTAGTTTCATATTTAAAAATGTTTATATAGTATTTCTATTTTTTATATAAATCCCTGTTCTTAAAATGTCCTAAGAGAAACTTTTGTGGGCTTGATTCAATTTGCACTTTTGCATTTGTATTGATGTAGCTACATCTATGTATGTAGTTACACCAGTATAAACCCCCAGTGCAGAAATGCTGCACTGGGGGTGAAACAGGGCTTACACCAGTGCAAAGCATTGGCACAGAGGGATTGCACCTACATCAGGGTAGCTATAAGAGAATAAATATCCCCAGGATAGACAGGATCTCATTTACTGGCGTGCAATTCCATTGACACCACCAGTGGCGCGGGTATACTAGGGCAAAATGTAGCCCTATAAGTTACAACCCTTATCCCACAAAATTTTGCAGACTATACATTGTTGTTGCAGACACCACTCAAAGAAAGGATGAAATGCCTTTTATTTAGCAATCCTGTAGGACAGGATGTGCATCCCAAAACTGGGATAATGGGCTTGGAAGAAGTGCCATGCCCCCAGACAGTAACCAGCTAATCTAGCCTCAGTCCGAGTGTTTGTTTAAAGAGTTGTTTATCTGCTCTTTAAAAAAAAGGAGGAAGAGGAAGAAGAAGAAAAATACTAGAATTGAAGCTTCCTACTTGTCACTTGTTCATATCCCTTTTTAAACTGAGTCAAATTGCTGAAAATGGTACTAGTCTGGGACAATTATTTTTCCTTCTAAGCAAGAGAGATTACATTTCAGCCCTGGCCAGGTATGGCCCACGTCTGACATCCCTGATTTAGAACACTCCAGAGAGGTGAACTTCACTAAGAACAGGATATGTGTCCACCAGTCAGTTTTTACAAACAAGGGTGGCTTGAGGCTCAAAACTTAAAATTCACTCCTCTGGTAGCTCTGAATTTCCCTGTTTAATCATCCTCTGTGGTTCACCAGGAACTAGGAAGGGAAAAGAAGGGATGTTTGAACCTAGCCCCAGCCACCTGCATTTCTTGTTTGTGCATTTGCTATGGCCACTCTTGTACTTGGAGCCTTTGAACTATATGGGCTTTCAATGCCTGTTGAATTGACTCTGCTGCAAAGAAATAAAAAAAATCTCATCTAACAGATTTATCAAAGCTAAGAGCTCATTTTGATTCTTGTTACACAGACTCTGTAGCATTGATTTCAAAAGTTCCGTACACAAAAGTATTGGCTTATTGAAGAGGAACTGCCATAAAGAGGACAAGATGACAACTGAAAGCTGGGCTCAAAGAGTCCTGAAAATCTCACAGAGCAGCAGGTGACAGATAAGGGTCTGATCTGGAAGTTCTAATACAGGCACAGCTCCTTTGAAGTCACTGCATCTGAAGAAGTGAGGTTTTTTAGCCGTGAAAGCTTATGCCCAAATAAATCTGTTAGTTTTTAAAGGTGTCACCGGACTCCTTGTTGTTTTTGTGGAGCTTTGCTTGTGTAAAGTCTTCAGAATCTGGTTTTAAGGGGGGAAGGTCTGAGCTGAGAGTAGCCCTACAGTTTAACATCTCAGGAATTCATTGTGTGATGCATGGCTAGAAAGTGTTAGCAGCAAAGAGTCTTGTAGCACCTTATAGACTAACAGACGTTTTGGAGCATGAGCTTTTGTGGGTGAATACCCACTTCGTGGGATGCATGGGTATTCACCCACGAAAGCTAGTCTATAAGGTGCCACAAGACTCTTTGCTGCTTTTACAGATCCAGACTAACACGGCTACCCCTCTGATAGAAAGTGTTAAACATCCTGCAAAATAAATAACCCTCAAAAGACATATAGGGAGATAATGTTTGTGTTTTTGTGTATTTACATATGTATGAGTAGGGTCCACAATGTAATCAACAGTCCCTGTCTATGCTGTATTCGGATATCATTTAAATGAATTGTGAACATCTCTCTTTGAAATGTACTGTGAATGGTGAGGGAAAAAGCAAATGGCCTTATGTTAATTCATATAGTTAAGTACCGGTGATGGACCTCCTTCAAAGTCATCCTAATTACCTTTTGTTCCTTGAGGAATTCCAACTTGTCAAAAGACATGAAATTGTACAAAAGATCCTTGGGTCCTGATTCTGTCATCTCAGATCTGCTTAAGCTTCTTCGGGGGAAGTTTGAGTTGCAAGATTGAGGTCTCAGTTATGCTGATACGCCTTGAATGTGATATTTGGACATTGGACTATAAACTAAGAACTATTTCTGAAAGGTTTCAGAGTAGCAGTCGTGTTAGTCTGTATCTGCATAAAGAACAGGAGTACTTGTGGTACCTTAGAGACTAGTCCAGTCAATATTTACTAGTCTCTAAGGTGCCACAAGTACTCCTGTTCTTATTTCTGAAAGAACTCTTTGCAACTATGAAGCTCACCATCTCTGCTGTGAATCCGTACCTAAATGAATTGAACTCATGTCTGTATGTATATTGACCTTTTAACCATATTCTCTCTCTTGTTTTTTAATAAATTTTAGTTTAGTTAATAAGAATAGGCTGTAGTGTGTATTTGGGTAAGATCTGATACATTCATTAACCTGGGAGGTAATGTGTCCGATCCTTTGGGATTAGTAGAACCTTTTCTATAATGAAATAAGATTTACAGAAATGTTCATCATATTTGACGTGGGTACCTGGATGGAGGCCCGAGGCTGGATGACTTTAAGGGAACTGTGTTGTTTGGACTTCTGAGTAACCAGTAAGGTAATAAAGAAACTGTTCTATGCTGGCTTGGTAAATCTAAGTATTGGAATATCCACCAGCTTTTGTGGGTTTGGCTGCCCCATTCTTTGCAGTTCACCCTAATTGAGTGACCACAGCTGGCTCCCCACTAGGACCCCGGTCACCCATTGTTCGCCCCTTCTCCACTCCAAATGGAGTGGCTCTTGGGGATAGATACTTCACGTCTGTGTTGGCTGTAACTCCATTGATTTGGGTGGAATTACATCAGCATAAGACCGATGTACCAGAGAAGAGAATCTGGTCGTCAGTCTAAAGCAGGAGAGTTAGTGGGCCAGGAAACATAGCACTTATCGAATCTGCCCATCTTCATTTTATCATTCTTGCGCTTGGAAGCCTAAAACTTTCCTTCCAACTGATGGCCTCGGAAGGGTTAGCTGCTTTATTCCCAGCATTAACAGACCAGCCAAATATTTTTAAATTAGTATTTGAAGATTTATTTGTATTAATATTCCTACTTTGAATTGGAAGTTATGTGGAGTAGCAGAGTGGCCAGACTGGGGAAGACGCTGTGTAGTCTAATCAGTTTTAATTTATCACTGCACT
Organism: Mauremys reevesii; assembly: GCF_016161935.1. Lineage (NCBI taxonomy): Eukaryota > Metazoa > Chordata > Testudines > Geoemydidae > Mauremys > Mauremys reevesii. Next base: position 69,476,207 of record NC_052632.1, read on the forward strand.
TACCCAAAGCCCTGTAGGTGCATACATAAGGCAACAAACAAATCACTGAGCAAAACTACTCCACTATATTCTCAGAACAGTTCACAGAGTGAATCGCTGCCATATCACATACAATACAAGCATGAATACCTTTTCTTTGATAAAATAACTGATTTTTTTAAACAAGGAAAATGAAGTAGAGCTAATCTATCTGGCCTTCAGTAAGGAATTTCATACACACAGGAAATTAGTAATTCAGATGAAGAAGATGGGGATTAGGGTAAGAACTGTAAGGAGGTTAAGAAACCGGCAAAAGGGGAGAAGACAAATGGTGGTGCTGAAAGGAGAACACCTGGGCTGAAGGGAGGTTACTAGCGGAGTTCCTAAAGGATCAGACGTGGGACTTCTGTCTTTGGCACAAAAAGTAGGAAGGTGCTAGTAAAATTTACTGATGACATGAAGTTGGGAGGCATTGTCAATACACAGGAGGAATGGAATTTTATACAGGAAGAACTGGATGACACTGATGACCTGGAGTAATAGAAATGAGATGAAATTTAAAAGTGCAAGGTCATGAACATAAGAACTAATAATAAGAATTTCTGCTATCAGCTGGGGACTCATCAGTTGAAAATGACAGAGGAGGAGAGATACCTGGTTGTGTTAGTTGATGTGCCGTGAACGTGATACAACTGTGAAATAGGCAAATGTTGTCCTAGGATATATCAGGTGAGGCATTTCCAGTCTCTCTCGCAGGCATGTATGGCATTTGCAGAGCAACATTTTATAGATGCAGTTGTAGGTCCATAAGCCATTTCAAGGCCTCCTCTGTGACACTGTGGATATCATCAAATTCATCTTTGAATCCATATTTGGGACACTGTTCTGATGTGTTCATTGGTTTGGATGTTCTCACTGCAGTCACATGAAACAGAGTCTTTGATTTTCCACTTGTGCATCAAGTAGCTGCATCTTCCACTATTTCTTTGGATGTGGGTCAATGTGGTCCCAAGTCTGTGTGGCAGGTCGAAACCGAGGAGGTATTTGTTGGGTCAGTAATAATGTGCTTGTTTGGAACAGCAGAGGAGGTCCAGACACTTCGCCATTCCCTCGCCAGATCCAGAGACTAGAAGTGATCAAGTGTGGTCCATAGTAGCTTTCACAATTTCAGGTGTGATGGGGGTATGTTATCCATATACTGCCAGATGGGAGGTTCTGCGTAGTCTTCAGCACATTTAAATTCTTGTGCTGTGGCTATACAGGTCTCTCGCAACTTACGCGCATTTAATATGCGCGATTTCAGCTTTACGCTGAAAGGCCTGGAGTCCGGGAGGGGGCGTGGCCTCAAGATTTAAAGGTCCTGGGGCACCAGTTGTGGCTGGGAGTCCCAGACCCTTTAAATCACCCAGGGGGCTCCCAGCTGCAGAGGTGGCTGGTAACCCCTGGGGCGAACTAAAGGGCCCGAGGCTCCAGCCACCGTGGAGCTCCGGGCCCTTTAAACGCCAGCCCCAGCCCGTCTGCCAAAGCTGCGGGCGGGATTTAAAGGGCTCCTCCAGGCTCCCCGCCGCAGTGGGAAGCCCCATGGAGCCCTTTAAATCCCGCCCAAAGCGCCAGTGGCGGGACCGGGGGGCATTTAAAGGGCCCCACCGGGCTCCCCGCCATGGTGGGAAGCCTGGCGCAGCCCTTTAAATCCCACCCGCAACTCCGGCAGCGGGATGGGGGGTGGCATTTAAAGGGCTCCACTGGCGGGAAGCCTGGCGGAGCCCTTTAAATCCTGCCCGCAGCTCCAGCAGCAGGGCCAGGGGGGGCATTTAAAGGGCTCCGCCAGGCTCCCCGCGGCGAGGAGCCTGGTGGAGCCCTTTAAATGCCCCCGCCCCGGCCCCGCCATCAGAGCTGTGGGCGGGATTTAAAGGGCTTGGGGTTTTGACTATACGCGGTTTTCGCTTTACGCGATAACCGTGGAACGGAACCCCCGCCTAAGATGCGACAGACCCGTATCTCAACAGACAGTTGGAGGTTCGATGTTTGTTAATACCGAAAGCCACAGTAGAGGTCTTGATTTTAAAGTTTCCGTGATGATTTGCATAGTCTGATTCAGCTGCCTCTCCACAAGCTCAGTATAGCAGCTTCTTATCCACACCAGGGCACAATACTCTGCAACTGAGTACACAAGGACCAAGGCCAATGTTCCTAGAACCAGGACAGTTGATCCCCAGCTTGTTCCCACTAACTTTTAAATAATGTTGACATGAGTTTTTGCTTTCAAGGCTACTTTCTTGAGGTGGTCATGAAAGGTCAGTGTGCAGTCAAGAATGCCACCGAAATATGTTGGCTTTGGGTTGTAATGCAGTTTCACCATGAAACTTGACAGTTAAGAGTGTTTTGTGCAATTCTATTGTCAAAGTGGAAAGTAGAGGCTACCGATTTGCTTGGAGTTGGTCTCAGCTTTTGGAAGTTGTAGACAGGTCGGACTCACCCCTGCGGCGCCTCCTGCTGGTGACTCCGGGAATTAGCTCAGTTCCAGTCCAGAGCGCCTCTGCAGGCCGGTGAGCCACCTGTCTTCAGGTGCCTTGGACCCGGTGCCCTTTTACATGGGGTGCTGCCCCCTAGCAGTAACCCCTTTCTCTTAGGGTCTCCCCTCCTCAGGGAACCCTCACCCTCTATTCCTACCTTGCCTCAGTATTGGCTACTGCCAGTCATTGTCTAGCCCCACACTCTGGGGCAGACTGCAGTATCAGCCTACTCATCACAGGCAAAGGGGTTTGGACCTGCTGCCTTGGCCTACCCCTGGGCTGCCCTCTGCAACCCCTAGTACCTGTTAGCCCACTGCTAGGCTGCAGCCTGGGGCTTTCTAAGGCAGGCCCTGTTCAGTTTGGGGCGTGGCCCCAGCTGCAGCCACTTCCCCCAATCAGCCCCCCTAAAGGCTGCTTTCTCCTGCCACAGCCCTATCCCAGGGCTGTTTTTAACCCCTTCAGGGAAGGAGCAGGGGTTCACCCTGCTACAGAAGTATTTTTCCATGAGCTTAAGGTCAGATCTAAGGGTCACTTCAGGTTCTTTAAAGCTACTTGCCTAAGTGGCGAGTGCCAAACCATCAGCGTACGCAAACTTCTGCACTATCATTTCAGGCATATCGTTCGTGTATACACTGAAGAGTATTTACAGTAAAGATAGAGAAGTATTAATGTAATTGTACAAGGCACTAGTAAGACCTAATTTGGAATACTGTGTACAAATCTGATTACTCATGTTCAAAAAAGGTGACCTCAAACTGGAACAGGTGCAGAGAAAAGCTGCTAGGTGATCAGGAGCATGGAGGACCTATCTTCTGAGAGGGCACTGGAAGAGCATGGCTTGTTTAGCCTAGCAAAATGAAGGATGAGAGAGGATATGATTACTCTCTACGAAGATATTGTGAGATAAACAACAGGTAGGGAGAAGAGCTATTTAAGTTAAAGGAAAATGTTGGCACAAGAATAAATGGGTACAAACTGGCCATGACTGAATTTAGGATGGAAGTTAGAAGAAAGTTTGTAGTCATCTGAGGAATGAGGTTTTGGAACAGCCTTCCAGTAGAAGTTGTTCGGGTAAACAACCTAATTAGTCTGAAGATAGAGCTTGATAAATTTTTGAGTGGGACTATATAATGGAGTTGCATGCAGTGATGGGGGTTGGGCTTCATGGCAAAGGGGGTCCTTCCAGTCTTATGTCTGATGTTCCTAAATCTCATGATGCAGGGCTTCAGTTGGTCACCTGTAGGGGTTAGGACGGATTTTTTCCTTGTTGTATTCTGGGGAGTGGTTCTCCTGCCTCTAAAGCATTGGAGATGGCCACAGATGGCATCACCAGACCGGGTGGGATCGTGATCTGATGTGGTACAGAAAAATTCTCTCTCAGATGCTTGGCTGGTGGGTCTTTCTCACATGCTCAAGGTCATACCAACTGCTATTTTAGGTTGGGAAGGAATTTTCCCCAGGTCATATTGGCAGGGATCTTGGGGCTTACTTGCCTTTCTCTGCGACATGCAACTTACTAGGATCATCTTGAATATCTCATCTAATCAATTCCCTGCTATTGTAGAGGGCTAGGTCATTGGTTCACATTGGTCCCTCCTATTCGCTGTCTATGGTAAACAATAGTTTAGTCTATTTCAAGTTATTGGGCTCAATACTGGGTTAACTGGGCGGATCTAGTGGCCTGTGATATGCAAGAGGTCTGACTAGATGATCTGGTGGTCCCTTCTGGCCTTAAACTATATTACTCTACACAACTCCCTTGGAATTAAAATAGAAACAACCAAATTTTAGGCTTTTCTTTGAGGATTGAACATTGTCATAAATCTAGTACCTATAATTAAAGAGAACTGGCATGGATTGAAAGCCTCAGATGCGAATGCGATCTAAGACCTCTAAGCTATTTTACATGACACCATGTCACAGGACAATTGGCCCAGCTCTCCTGTTCCAATTCAGGTGTGCCCTAGTTTGGTGTTATGAGGAGGGAGGGACTGCCCCTGGGAGTTATGAGAGACAGCCCAAAGGCAAGAGAGAGTCCAGAGGCTGAGAGAGAGCTGGCCCTGAAGGAAGGAGCTGTGAGTTCCGTGTTGAGCAGTGAGCCAGATCAAGCCAGTGAAAGTGGAAGGCAGTTGAGGAATCACATACAAGTTTCCCCAGGCCAGAGAACCATGGATAGAGAGGGCTGAAGGCTGCAAGCGGCAGAAGGAGACATCTGCTGGCTGAAAGACCAGAGAGAGCTCAAGGCTGGCAGACGATGTAGGGGTGAGCTTGCTGATGTCTTCAGGTGAGAGCCAGAGCCAGACTTGAGAATCAAACAGGGCACAGAAGCAACCCAGGTTGAGGGGCTGGGGTGAGGCATGGTGAGAGATGCCAGAGCTGTACCCAAGAGCCTGAGCATAGTGAGAGACATCAGAGCTATACTTGGTGTGTTCATGGGCTGTTGTGACTTGAAAGATTGGATGTACTGTGGAATTGGGGAATGTGAACTGTGTTGAGGAATTCTGGATTACAATTTTGGGACTCTTGTAATAAATAAATGCTGGAAAGGGTATTGGTACCTGGAAAGATTACCTGGAGTTACTGGGGACTCTGGATGAAAGGGGTAACTGCGGCAGTTTCCTGGGTTGTGCAGTGGCATTCTGCGGGAGGGCACTCGAGGAAGGGTTGCCTTGTCACATACCAATAATCTACTTCAACCCATTTTATAAAGCATAAGACCTACCTTGGTAGCTATCGCGGAAACTGCAGCAGTTCGTTTTGCTGTAATGACACTGCCATCCATGACCTTTTAAAGAAGAAAATCAAACAGACTGAAATGAACACTGAAAACGTAATGCCAGATGCTTTCTCCATGTGTGAATTAGTGCTTAACAACTGATATATCATGTGAAGGGACAAGGAAAACCCGAGAGAAGATGATTATTAATGCAACACTTGCAAATATATTCTAAATTGGCAGATTCTCTTCCCTGCTCCACTGCTTTCGTGACACTCAGGCAGCACAAAGCGAGTGGAAATTGGCCATCATCACAGTGTCATTGACCCAACATAACCATTTCTACACCATAGTTCCTGGAGACCCCAGTACCGGGGGTGTTTCAGGGCAATGAAGGCATGGCCAGAACACACAGCACTCTGGCTAGCATTGGGGACCATTGCAAGCAAGTATATGATGGAGCAGCCCTTAGGCTGCTCTAACCTGTGCCAGGGCCCAGGCAGAGAATCATGGAGCCATAATCAGGTGCCCCCCTACCTTATGCTTCACTCAGGGTGGGCACTGGCTCTATATAGACTCTGGCTCTATATATTCAATTATCATGTGAAAATGGATTGTGGAGCCTCACTGAGAAACAGACACTTTCACTGTTCTGGCCCTTCTGAAACCATTATCCTCATTTTTAATTAAGAAAGATAATATCCCAAAATTCCTACTATAGCCCCCCAACCCGATCCTCACAGAGGCCAACAGCAAAACTCGCATTGCCTTTAACAGTTCGGAATATTTGGCAATTTATTCTTTCCCCCTAAAATATCAACTAAACATGGTGTCAGGGGATTTCTTCAAATAAACAGTTTCACTTCAAATCACCAGTTTCAGAAAACAAAGAAAGAAGTACAGATTAAAAAGAATGAAACAGACAAGACTGAGGGCCAGATTCTCAGCTGACACAAATCGCCATAACTCCACTGACATGAATGGAATGATGGTGATTTACACCAGCTATGTCATCTAAAATTGAAATATGATTTTGACAGACTTAACAAAACAGAATGCATCAATGCACACTGAACTTACAGCTTTTAAAGAGCCATTTCTTGGGTCAAAGAGTAATATAGTTGCTTGGTGAGAGGGAACAGAAGAATCCTTTTTGTGTTCATAGAAGGTTACCAGTTTAGTTGTTAGAGCATCGTCCTTTGCACTGTAAGCAGGCATGACCCCTAAAAATCTTTGAAAGAGAAAAAAATATACATTTAACATCAAATTTTGTAATTTGTTAGCTAACTAGCAAGAAGTTAATAAGCAACTGCTTTTGATCTCTAATGTAATATAGCCCTCTCTACAGCCCTACTTTTTCTCTTCTCCACTTCTAAATTGCATGACATTTTTTAGGCTATTTAAATATGTGTTTTCTAAAGAAGGATCTAATCTGCCCTCAGTGGGAGTTCTGCCATTGACTTCAGTTCATCTTGGTACTGCAGAGGGCGGGCCGATGGGCACACTTTATAACAGCCTGAATGGCTGATCTTCACCATAGATTTTAAAGGACAAAAAGCACTTTCCCCATTCCCTTTGCAGCCAGCCAGAGAACTCGTTTGAAGGAAGCATCAGCCAGGGCCGTCCTTACCCATATGAAAACTACGCAGCTGCATAAGGCACCGGGAAATTTGGGGCACCTGCCTGCTGCTCCAGCCTGGTCGGGCACTTCAGAGACTGTAGCGGTTTGCAGAGTGCTCGCCAGGAGTAGACGGGGACAGGGGACAGGGGACACGACAGGAGAGGGGAAAGCTCGCTGCGCTCTGCCTGCCTTGTTGCTCTCATTGCAGTATCCGAGCTGGAAATCTCCCTAACCAGACACAGCCGGGGAATATCACAGCAGCTGCCCAAGGGCCAGCCAAGAAAGCCCTCACCGTGGGGAGGGACTGAGAAAGGGATCCCTCCCTCTCCCCACTCTGGCTCAGGACGAGAGGGGCGCCCGTGATGGGGATCCCTGGAGTGTGCACCCCTCCTCCCTACTTACCCGCTGTACTTCTGCACCGGCACCACGGTGCGCATGGGCTGCACGACGCCGCCCTCCGCGCCGCTGGAGAAATTGGCCAGGGCAGCTTCCAGCGAAGGGATCAGGAGGCTGGCGCGGTGCAAGTGCTTCTCCACCACCTCGGAGCCCAGGAAAACCGGCGGCGCAGCGCTCATGGTGACCAGCGCACGGGCCGGACGGGAGCACAGACTCTCGTGCGCCTCCGGCTGCAGCCTCTTGTGCCCGCTTGGCTGTAAGTTCTGTCCGGGACCCCCGCGGCCACCCTCCTTGCCAGGCTGCTGCAACTGCGCCACCTAGTGGGTGCACAAGACAGGGCCGGGATGTGACCCCGCTGCCACGTCCCAATTGCTATGGACGGAGCCCCCTTATCTTGGAAAGGGGGGAATCAGCGCGGGGGAATCTCAGGGCTACACGTCACGGGGGAGCGGGCGGCTCATTTTTCTCGTCATTCTCAGGAACGCGCTCTTATGGGGAACTCCCCCCACTGTGCGGCTCTCAGTCATTATTATCCCTTACTGTGGGGTGTCCCGCTCGCTGCGGAGGGAGGTCACCCGCCACGGGGAGAGGGTAAACCCACGGTGCGTGTGGGCAGGGGATAACGGAATGCCTCATGGAGGGAGCCTCCGTGGTGGGAACTGTCCCCGTCTGAACCCAGCCCTGCAGCCCGTTTGTTCCACGTGGGTGACACGCTCTGGGCACGGGCAAGGCATTTCCCATACAGGAGCACATTGGTTCCCACGGGATCCCAGTTTTTGCAACGTCTCTTCACTAACCCCACGCCCTGCGCTGTGGAGTCACCACTCCTGCCCCAGCTACTGAGGGAGCCTACGAAATCTCCGGGTACGAGCGCAGCTATGAAAGGGGAGAATGCGGGACTGGTGGTGGCTATTTATTTAACCGTGGGGCACGGGGCCTCGAACCGCCCCCCGCTCACCCGTGCGCCGCCCAAAGAAGAACTGATCACTGGGCACAGCGCACACACAGCCCTGGCGGGCACCCCACCAGGGGCGCGTCTCAAGAGACGGCGGGGGCCAATGGCGAGCCGTGGGAATTACTAGCGGGAGTGGGAGGGGCTTTGCGCCGCCACGCAGGCGCACGCCGCACACCATTCGGCCGCACGGAGCGAGCTGTGACAGAGGACCGTCTGGGTGTCTCGTCCAATCCCGAGCAGGGAGCAGTAGAGGCTGCTTGCCTACAGCTAGAAGGTCAAAGCGACGCGGTGTATGCTGGGAAGGCAGAGTCATCCTCCGGTGGCGCCATCTTGTTTCTCTCAGCGGACGCCGGGGACAGCTGCGGGAGCGGCACGGAGAGGATGAAGGGGATCCCGACGATCGCTCGTTCCCTCTCGGTGAGTGCGGCGGGATGGGGGGCAGAGCGAGGAGTCCCTACACCCGGAAGGGGGCTGGGGCTGCGGCGGGGTTGACCCTGGGCTCGCTGTCGGGTAAGGGGACCAAGGGCAGCCCCCTTCCCTGCTGAGGTGCGGAGCTGAGACCGAGGGAGGGGCGTGTGGGAGAGTGGAGCGGAACCCGCGGCGGTGCCGGGTGTCCGGGGCAGGGAGCGGGGCTGAGCGTCTGAAGGTCACCTCGGCCCCAGCCCGACACTCGCTCGGCGGGTGGGAGTCCGCGCCTGTCCCCGGCCAGAGCAGCTTCCCTCGGGCTCCCGTAGGGACCCGCTACCTGCCCTTCTCCCTACCACCCGGAGACGAGCAGTCTGTTCCCTGCTGGGGGAGGCCGGGCTGGATAGCCTGGGCCGCCGCTCCGAGTTCCCGTGGGAGCCGCGCAGTGAACAGGTGTGGGAGGAGTTCCTCGGGAGGCAGGTGACGGGATCGCCTTCCCTTGCCAGCGTTATTCCCTGCAGGGCTCTTGAACCTGCATCCTCCCCTTGTTAGTGCCTTAGCCTGCCCCGTTTGCTCTTGGATTTGACTTGTGTCAGGCACGTACTGGAGAAACTCTAACCATTATTGCGGGCCTACTGGGAAAGGTGCCTTCTCTGTTGCAGATAGTGGCACAGGTAGGCTAATACATATCTTGGGAGCCCTAGTATTTTTCTGTATAAATTGTAGATATGTCTGTACTGCTGACTCAAAGTGGGGAAAGAGTCTGGAGATTAAGTAATTATCACCTTTGTGGTGATAAAACCTATATTGAGATACTAGTAGCTTCAAAATATATTAACCAGACCTGTCACTAAGTGAAAAGCATGTAATAGCGTAACCAGAAAGACACGGTAACTTATGTTAATGGCCTAAAGATCAACAACATGTCTGATTGGTTCATTTCTTTATGTCACTTAATTTTTACTTGTTACTCTCAGGTTTTGGGGAGAAAGTGAGTCTTTAGATGAAAAGTAGACTTAATATGTGAGGAAGTGAGTAATGATGTTTCACACTTGAAGTTTGATTATACTTCTTGGTTTGGGGAATTTTAGGCTGTGTGGGATGCTCTTATGTCATTGTCTATCTCTTCAGTTTGGAGGCCTTCCATTTCTGACTTTTGACTACTGCTGTATTTTCTTTGCAGTCCTGAGTCTAACCCAGAGGCGCACAAGCAGTGGGATGCCCTCCCCAGGGGGAGGGGACACCACAAGACTATTAAGGGTGCAAGAACCTGACAGTGTGCTGAAGGCCAGGGTCAGGAGGGGCTCTGTCCATGGCTCCCTGCTCTTCTTGCTGTGGAACAGCAGATATCTTTCTCTGCTGGAGAGGCTACCCGGCCCCCCACGCTACCCTGGACTACTGGCCCTGCTGGACAGAACCCTCTCCTGACCAGTAGTACAGAGCCCTGTCTGCTTTCCCTACCAGACAGGCCCCGTGCTAGGGAAGCCGTGGGGGCTGACAAGGCCACTGCAGGGAACAGAAGGCTTTCTTGACTGCCACATGGTGACTAGCCCCCCGGATATATGGGGGGTGGAGTGGGGGTGGTATATATAGGAAATGAATTTCCAAAGGGGGGGCTCAGCTAAAAAAGTTTGAGACTGTTTTGTTCAAAGTCAATATGTCATCTATGCAGTTATTAGTGAAGTTGGGTCAATTTGCTGGTCGGTGCTGCCCTAAGGGTAGGGACACTTATACCAAGGAGTTAAGAGTGTCACTTTCACATGTTATATTAGATTTTAGGTAAATTCCATGTGATTAATTGTTTGGTGAGTTGAAGTAGGGACCACATATTATGCTGTATTAAATATTTAGTTACATGAAAATTATATAACAGTGCAATATGGAATCAGTGATAATAATCGAGGTCCCAAGTAGTCTGAGACTGTAGAATTAATTTTGTAATTCTTAAATTTGTAGTTCTTCACCTGTGATTTTTGAATGGGCTCCTACAGGAATGTGAAACTGCTCAGATTAAACCCTCAGAGAGTAGAAGATGTGTTAGCCATCCTGCCGTACAGTTTTGAAATACATTAACCATTGTATTAATGTGTTCTGTTAGATACTGTAGTGATACATAATTTGAAAGTAGAAATACGTACCTCTTGAATCTATCCTGATGTTGTTTTTTGTTTTAGAAGAGGTTTTATTCTCTCAGCGTTGCTCCCAAAGTTAAAGCATCAGCAACTGCAGAGCAAGGAAAGTTACGTCTACAGCCACAGGATCTCGAGGTCAGTGCAAATGGATTTTTAACTTTTTTTTTTTGTATTGGACTGAACCAGATCACAAAGGAATAGTGTGGTGACCCTGATCTTCAATGGACCACTAAACCGTAATAGGTCTTTATTTTTCTTTATAATACAGATCACAAAATTACCAAATGGTTTAGTGATTGCATCTCTGGAAAACTATTCCCCTGCTTCAAGAATTGGTGTGTTCATTAAAGCAGGTAGCAGATATGAAACCACCAACAATTTGGGAACCTCCCATTTGCTCCGTCTTGCATCAAACTTGGTAGGTATCTTTCCTCTATTTAATTCTTTGAAGACAGGTAAAATGTTGAAATGCTTGAGATCTTTTAGAGAAACCCACATAATTAAAATTAATCTATGGGTACGGGATTGCTTAAGTGAATGATAATGATGCATCATTCCACCTCTGATTTCTTGGTTCATATAGAACACAGGTGGCTAGTGAAAAAACTGTTACCATATGATGACATTAGTTGTCTGGGAGAAATGAATCGATGACCCGTACTTTCTAGTAGTCAGAAATTTGTCACAAACAGCCAGAACCATTGATACATTAATTCAGTGTTGCTCTGTACGAAATTGAGTTATTGCACCAATCTCTTAATGAGGCTACACACAGAATGCAGTAAAAGATAAATTGAATGTTTAATAGGTATTTACTATTTAATTGACTTCCAAATAAAGTTTTTCTTACTGATAAGAAAATCTTAAACTCTGGGGTGCCTTATGAGGTCTTACTGAGTTCAGTTTCACTCCCCGGTGAACTGATTAGTGAATAGGCATATCTGTGGTTGTAGATGAAACCATCTTTTTAGATACTGACCTGGTTATTAATTATAGTTATAGACTTAATACTGCCCATGCTGTTTTAGCTGTCTCCCGCTGCTTAAGTGTGTTCAATAAAACTGATATCTTGATCTTTTTAACAGCATGTTAATTTTAGTTATTTGGCTAAGAATTCAAGATTATGAAAACATGTTAGTACACACAAGAAAATGAAAAAATATTTCTTGGTAAACAGACTGGAAATATCTTATTTTAATGTTGTGCCTAGGATTATATTTAATAACTTGATGCAAATAAAATTGTTCTTGGAGTGCCTAAAAGTGTAAAAACAACTTCTGTGTTTTTATAGACTACTAAGGGAGCCTCTTCCTTCAAAATTACTCGTGGCATTGAAGCTGTTGGAGGTAACCTAAGGTTTGTAACTATTATTTAAAGATAATCTGTATTGCTGAGAAAACAATGGAAACTGCAGGTAGTATGGCTAAAACTTCCATGTGCAAAATGACCCAAAGTGCCAAAAAATGAATGAATGAATAAACAGACATGCCCAAGGAACATTATACTACATAGACAGATCTGCCTGATGTGATTATATGTAAACTGTGATGCATGCATCTTCTTTTCATGCTTCAAAAATTATCTGTAATAGACAAAAAATAACTTGTTCTCTACTCCTTTATCATAATAGAGCAAAACATTTAAAGACCAATTATTCAGAGTCTTACAAACGAAAAATTTGAAAGAGAATACAAGTGTACATGAGTTTTAGCAGCTTTTGTAATTGGTGGGGAATTTAAAGTACAAAAAGTAACTTAGAAATACAGAAGACTGCTGATTTTTTGAATGCATTCTTGTATGTATTCTATTACAATATATATTAAAGTTGCTCAGTGGATATTAAGTTGAAGGTACAGCCTTTGACTCCAAAGGGGATAGGTTTATACTTTATTTAAGTATTTATATAAGGTGGCTTGGTTTTTACTGAATATGAACAGAAAGACAAAAGTGAAATACACTTCTCTCTTTTGGCATGTTTTCTGGGCAATTCTACCTAAATTCTGTTCAGATTGCAATTTAAAAATTTAATGATAAAATGTCAAATTGTACCTGAATTACAGATGCCTCATAGCTATTGGCATTTTTCAGAATTTGTGTAGAGGTGGGAGATGTTTTTACATTAGCACTTTTTTTTATCCATTTGAATGTTTAAAAGACCAGTACAGTCTTTTTTTAAATAATGGAGTTTTTGCATTCTGGTCCAGAATTTGGACAAGGGAATTTACATCAATACGGAACATATGTTCAAATCCAGTATTTTCAACATAACTTTCTGAAATGGATCTATATTTCTTCTCACTTAGTGTAACCTCCACAAGAGAGAACATGATTTATTCTGTTGAATGCCTACGTGACTATGTGTAAGTATCCAGATGTAACAATTGAGTTTACGGTATATTCTGCAAGAAACCACAGTAGTTAAGCTACAGAATACCATTATTTTAAGGGGAAGGAACAACATCACTTATGCCCTTATTGTATACTTTGATAAAGTAAAATGGTTTGACACTGTACTTGATTACGTACAGTTTTGCAGTGTTCACGTGGGTGCTTTGTAGCATGAAATTGGACTCTTACTAATGTACACAATGGTCTATCAATACAGTATATCTTGGATATGTTTGGGTATGTGCTGCTTTATATTCACTTTTATTTAAAGAAATCTTTAACTAGATTCCTTCATAACTTTGCCTTTTTGTTTCAGTGATACAGTAATGGAGTACCTAATTAATGTCACTACAGCTCCAGAATTCAGATCTTGGGAAGTAACAGAGCTTCAGGCACAACTGAAAGTTGATAAAGCAGTTGCCTTTCAAAATCCACAAGTTAGTAAGTATGCTTTCCAATGACCAGCTATGACAGTTTCACAAGAATATTTTTACACACACACACACACACACACGATTAGGGAAAATTAACTGGAGTGGTCAAATTGCTCAAAGTTAAGTGAAGAATCCGCTTTACATTTGTGATATATATATTCTTCACTTAACTTTGAGCAATTTGACCACTCCAGTTAATTTTCCCTAATCAGAAATGAATAGGGAGATACAGCAGAGTAAGCCCATTTTATAAATGAAGCCATTTGCATTATAAAAACTTTCTTATGAGAAAGCTATTTAAGATTGAATGGATAAATGGCTTCTTGAAGTTCTCTGGAATTTTACTACCTATGCTGTATAAAACAAACATTTTCAATAAACTAATCTAAATTGCAATCTAGTCTTATATCAATATGTTAGTAATAACCCAACTAAGATGTGAGCTTGCTCCAGGGTAACTTAGAGATCTTGAGACTTCAGCCCTATCATCTAAGTAATGCTAGTATTCCTGTATGACACTTATTGTTTTGGATCATTTTAGTCATATTGAAGTCTCCAAACTTTCATGCCCTGTTGATTTCTGAAGTTCTGTTCCAGTCTCTGGGAAACTGGTAGCTTATTTTGAAGCACAGCCACTTTTCCTAAAACTCCAACACACTGAAGAACAGGTGATGTTCAAATAAGTATTTTTTAAATGATAAAATTGAATCATGTTAGTTTCTTTAAGCTTATCTGAAAATAGGTGGTTTGTCTGCAAGCCATATTCCTGATATTTTGATGACTCTTTTTTCTGACCAAGATATTGAACTATTAAAAGCTGAGTATTTTATACAATATTATTCATAAGGAGTAGTTAAGATAATTTATAAAAACATATATGTAATGTTTATTGTGCAAATATACAATTATTACTTTTGAGGAAACATTACAGCTTCTTCTGTAAAAGTACTAAACTGCCTAAACACTCCTGTTTTTTAAAAGGGTTGGTAAGCATGATCTACCATGTCAGTTCTTAAAGGACATCTTTAAAAGAAAAAACAATTGGGTTTAAGTAATATAGATGTAACACCAAAAGCAAGAAAATATAAAGTTAGAGGCACTGTTCTTAAACCCATCCTATTTGTATCTAGCTATTGGAGGGCGGGTTTCAGATCTATATGTTGTTTGCTATTACATGTTGTATTACTGTGTATGTAATACTTAGGCATAAGACCATTGAGGGCTGAATGTCAGCTTTATCAAGAAGTGAAAATTCGGAACAGTTAAGCTCTGAAAGGGTTCAGAGAAGTGTAATAAGTGATAAAGAAGAAACTGGGATTGTTTGCTTTACAAAGGAGTTGTATGAGGGGGAACATAAGTACACAAATTATTAGTATTATAAAAGGTAAACAGGAAGTGTCTGTTCTCCCGGTCTCAGAACAAGGGAAACTCAATGAAATCAAGTGACAGGAAATCCAAAAGTGATAGAAGAAAATACTTTTAACACAACGCATAATGACTTCAGTTTAATTGCCACACTGTGCTGTTTAGGTGAAGAACTGAGATTCAAAAAGGGATTGGAGTTCTCTATGGATAATAATATTCAGATTCGTTAAAATTTAATGCTAAATATCCTTTTTTTTTTTAAAGTGATGCTTTAGGGTTTAAGACAATTTCTAATTTGTAGGGATAAAGTTGAGACCTCCTGTGGATTATTCCACCTCTGCCTAATACAGAATTTCTTGTGATTTCCTCTGAAGCATGTGATGTTGAATGGGTACTAGATGAAACAGACCACAATGCTGATCCATTTTCACAATTCCTGTGTTCATCCCATCTCTACTCTACAGTGAAAGTAGCTATTGTCACGGAGTGTGGGGAGTCTGGCCCTGCACCCCTCTTCCTGGGACTCTCAGTGACTCTCAGCCAGCCAGTAAAGCAGAAGGTTTATTGGACAACAGGAACACAGGCTACAGCACAACCAGGACCCCTCAATTGAGTCCTTCTGGGGTTCAGGGAGCTTGGTTCCCAGCGTCGGATTCCCTGAACTCTCCCCCCAAGCCCCAAACCGAAAACTGACCTCACCCTCTCCACTCAGCTCCTATCCTTTGTCTAGCTCCCCTCCCCCCTCCTAGCTCATGTTTCAGGCTGACTACCTGTCTCTCATCTAAACTGCTCTCTGGCTCTCCCATCTCCCACACAGACAGCCCCTGCTCCATCACAGCTATTAAACTACATTTTAGTAAGAGTCTGTTTCTTCTGTTCTTTTTTTTTTTTAGGTGTTCTTGAAAACTTGCATGCTGCAGCTTATCGGAATGCTCTTGCTAACTCCTTGTACTGTCCGGATTATGCAGTTGGGAAAATTACACCAGAGCAGGTATGAATATATATTTCATATTGTAGCCACAGTATAAAGAGTCACACCTAATCTGCCACTCTAGTTTCTTTTGTAAAACTATTCTCTCATGACACTAGCAATCACTTAAAGCTGCATGCTTGGCTTATTCAATTCTCCCAAAGCGAGACTCCTGTATAGATTTGTCATGCGTCCCCATCTCAAATGTTAGTCTGCTGCTGAAGTAAAGTCAGTCTTTTTCTGACTGTAAATTCAGTTATTGGGTATAAATTCTCTTGTCACTCTTGAGAACTGTGATTCCAAAGCCTTTGAAAAGGCTACGTTGTATTATGTGTCTGGCTTTCTATTACTTATCAGTAGGACCCGCACTGAAGTGCAGATATCCATGTACAAAGAGCTAGTGACTTCCACATAGTGACATTAGTGTGCTGCTACCACTATGGGGAGAGTCCATAAAACAGTCTGTCCTGTAAGCAACTGCTGTTAGAAGCATCAGGACTTGCTGCATTCTGAATTACAACATTTGAACAATGGATACAGCTACTTACGGAACTGCAGTGAAAATTACCAGCAGTTTAACAGCTAAAACTGCAGTTCTCTCGAGGGCACTCAGAATAAATAAACTAAATAAAAAATCAGGTGGGTCTGGCTCTTTCCAGCTTATGATTTGTGTGCATATATATGTTTTGGAGTTGTTTTAAGTTTATGTATTTGGGGAAATATGTTTAGAATTTCTCTTGCAGAGATTGATGCACAGAATTTCCCATTAAGATTAGAGCATAATTTCCTTTTTTTTAAAAAAGTATCTGTGCCCCTAAATTCTGTGTAACTGGCAACTGTTGTCACTTTTACAGTGATAAGAAGTGCTGTTGCAAGATCAAACTTTATTCAAAGCTTGAGGTTTTTTTCGTGGTTTTTATAAAAATTGAACCAGTTCTGTAGATGACCTGATTCCTGGTCAATTTTGGAAATATTTAAACAGCACTCATTTGAGTCAAGGCAATTGTAGATACCATCTTTTTCAAACTTCCTTATTGACCTAAGACATTGGAGCTCCAATTCTATCTGTAACAGCTCTTTCATGCTAGTAGCAACACCATCTTTGCTCTGTGAAAGAGCCTTTAAAGCAGTGGTCACCAGCCGGTAGATCGCAATCGCCTGGTCGATCACTGAGCCTCTGCCAGTCGATCGCAGTCTCCGTCCACTAAAAGTCTGGCAGCGCAGCAAGGCTAGGGCAGGCTCCCTGCTCCGCTCCGGGAAGTGGCCAGCACCCCCCTGTGTGGGGGAAAGGAGTTTCTGCACTGCTCCTGCCTGTAGGTGCCACTCCAACAGCTCCCATTGGCCGGGAACTCATTTGAAAAACTTCAAATGAGTAACCTGACACATGGTTGTTGCCTTTTTTTTTATTTGTGGAAATAATCTAACACGCACAACATTATTGTTGCAGCTGCACCAGTTTGTACAGAACAACTTCACAAGTGCAAGAATGGCTCTAGTGGGACTAGGTATGTGTGTTTAATTAGTGTATGTCTTATGTATCATACTGTGCATTAAAAGAAAACTATAGAAGTAATCAAACTTCATCTATACAAGTAGAACTCTTAAAGTACATCTAAAGTACTTATTGTTAGCCATCTCTAGTTAATTTTCTAATACTGTTAATTTACAAGCGATTCTTTTTAATATAAATATTATATTGCAGGTGTAAGCCATTCTGAACTAAAACAAGTTGGAGAGCAATTTCTAAATATCAGGAGTGGGGCTGGTTCTTCTGGTGTTAAAGCCCAATATCGTGGAGGTAAACTCAGTCTGTGTGTGTGAGAGGTGGGGTTTTTTGATAACTACAAGTTTTGTGCTGGTCTTTTCTATTAATACTTAAGTATGACATAAATACTCCAATTGAGATTGATCCTCCATGTACTGTGTACTTTGAAAACTCTCTCTCTTCCTGTGTTTGTAATGTAACTAAACAGGGCCATCCTTCCACTATACTCAATAAAATGAAAACACAAAATCTAGTGGCAATACCAGAATTTGTGTACTTGAAACAGTGAAGTGTCTAGGGTGTGTGGAAGGTAACAATGGGATACCTGGGAGTATTGAAAAAGTGGCCTTCCTGGAAAGTAAGCTAACTCTATCAGATATTTCATAACAAACTTTGAGCATCAGTTCAGGTCTTTTGATGCAGTATCTTGGACTAATATTGATGCAGTTTAATTCTGCATAACAATCGGGTTACTTCTGCAGCCAGCTGAAAACAGTGTTAAGCCAGAAAATTAGGAGATAGTTTAAGTAATAGAGATAACTGGACTACATTTGGGTTGGCTAAAACATGGAATAGGTAGTCTTCCAGACAGTCAAAATGCAGCTATTGAGTGAGAAATTGTTACCTTGGGGCAGATAGTCAATGGATTTCGTAGCTTTTCCAATAGGGGATCTAAGGGCTTGTCTATACAGTGATTTAGTGCATAAGAAGCTAGCATGTAAATCTACAGTGCACTAGCCTGCCGTGCACTAAATGACTGTATGAACTCTGCAGCCATGCTTTAAGTCCATAAGTGCGCTTTGACATACTGCAGACTTGTTAGTGCAGCAGCGTGGTGCCCCTGGCCAGTTAGTGCATGGCAGGCTGGTGCACTGTAGAGTCATACCCTAGCTTGCCATGCACTAAATCACCATACAGACAAGCCCTTAGACCATATGCAGACCTGGAATACGTAAGAATATCTCCACTGAATTCGGCCCTTTGTGATTGTGGGAAAGTTGTGAACAAGTAAGGTTTACACCATTTTTCTGTTTTTATAAAACAAGGGGATTATTTTTCTTGAACAGTCAATGCTGGTGTCCACTGTCAGTATTTGGAACAAGATCCTGTGAAATTATTATTATTAATGGCTTTTCTTATTTACTAACTAGAAATCACTGTTGGAGGTATATGATAGCAACTAATTCACATATTAAGTTTAGTACATTATATTTTTAACTATAATTTCTTTGTTCTTATTTTCAGGTGAAATCAGGGAACAGAATGGTGAAAGCCTTGTCCATGCTGCCATAGTAGCAGAAGGAGTTGCTACTGGAAGTGCAGAAGCAAATGCATTCAGTGTCCTTCAGCATATTCTAGGTGCAGGGCCTCTTATTAAAAGGGGAAGCAATATTTCCAGCAAACTGTTCCAGGCTATCGCTAAGGCAACTAGTCAACCATTTGATGTAAGCATAATGGTTTATTGCAACTTTCCTTCCCAAGAATAAACAAATGTAGTAGAAAAATATATAGCAAACCATTCTTGTCCTTTGAGAGATTAAAGCCCCCAATGCTAGAATCTTTCTTTTAATCATTAGCACACACAAATATTTTATGGAATGTCTTCTACCCAAATTGGTTTAATTTCAACAGAAGGAAATCATCTTTCTAAATTCTAGCATATTGGGTACCACCAGTAGCTATTTTGGTAGGGAGAGATTGAGTATCCAATCTTCATTATTGGAACAGTAACTGAAAATCTTGTTTCACAGGCTGCAGCATTTAATGTTAATTACTCTGATTCTGGACTCTTTGGGATTTATACTATATCCCAGGCTTCTGATGCTGGGGAGGTAAGTTGCTGATTAAAATTTGTTGGTTTGATCAAATACATTGGTTTATTAAATTCTAGTTATTAGTGTAACTATCTAGTAGTTTGAACAAGAGTTTGAAATGTTTCTTTTGACTGGGATTTAAACTAGCATTGTATTACTGATACAAGACTTAACTCCTCAAAGCAGGGAATAGGGCTTGTTTTCAGGAAGGTACAACTACAAAAATAAAGTAGCAGTAGTGAATGCATTCTTGAGATTGCTGAATTAAGTGGGTAAATGTATCCATTTTTAAGTGGATTCTAATGAACTAGGCTACTGGCAGGTTAACGATCAGAAATCTGGCTGACTTGATCATCTATGAGAGCTGGGTTTGAATCTAATGGGGAAGAGAGTGTGATCACATTTTATTTGGTATAAGGACTTGGGATTATTTTGGAGGCAATATGAGATTCAAAGCACAGACTAAACCTTGTTGTTAGCTCACCTGACTGAATACAGTGTACATTAGTTATTGGAGGAGGCGGTTAATATATGATGAGGTTGAGAAGAATGATGATCTAATAAAATGGAATGTGAAAAAGGTGAAGCAGCCTTTCAAACTTAATGTATTTTGTTTCTGCTCAGTAAAGAGAAGACTCCTTGTGGGTTGGGAATGATCAAGCCATTAGTGCCAAATTTTTAAAAAACTGCTTAACTTTTGTCCTAGGTGATTAAGGCTGCTTTGAACCAGGTAAAGGCAATTGCTCAGGGCAGTATCACTGATGAAGATGTCACAAGGGCTAAGTAAGTTGGTACAAAAAATGTCTAATAAACACTGTACCTCAGTGATACTCAGACTGAGGCTTTCAAGCCACAAATGGCTCTTTAATGAATCTCCTGGGGCTCTTTGCAGCAGTTGATATTAAAACAGTGATTTAATTAACAACCAATCAGGATGCTTTTTCTGATATTAACCAATTGTAGTTGATAAAATAATACTTGGTCAGTCATTTTTCTGTGAGAATTTATACATAAACATACTGTTTAAATATGAATATATAGTACTATAGTAAATGAAACAATTAATTCACACTACTGTAACTCTTTTAGGTAATGTTGATCGCTAGTTTGGCTCTGAGGTCTGTGCATCACTGCTTTAATTTGTATAAAAGTGGAGTTATAACATCACATGCTCAGCTTCCTGTCAGTAAGCATTTATAAAGAGGCTTCTGTAGGGCAACGGTTTCAACTGTGTAGGTGTGCAGTATAACTGCCTAGGTCGAGACTCACTGCTCTGTAATTATACCTAGCAAAAGCACGCAGGAATGGGAATGATACACACTGCCTACCCAATTAAAGTACTACTGTTGCTGTTAGGAAAATTACAGTAAATTCTATGCTAGCAGCAATTCCCGTAGAAACTTGTTAAATCAGCAAAAAGTGTTGAATAACTACTTCATTAGATGTAAATGACAGCTGTCAGGAGAAGATGTGATTCAATTATAGCACATAAGAGTATACGATTCCAGTTTAAATACTTCTCTCAATTGCTTTATTTAGGAAATTCCCTACAAGATAACATTGAGATGATTCCCCAACCAGCAATATTTAGTATGCAGTTACATCTTCAAAACACTAATAGTGAGGCCCTGCAAATAGTATTTTTAAAATGTTTTGAAAATGTAAAGCATTAAATTGGAGGTGTTGTGTTTTCCAAGGACATTAAGGATCTAATCTTGAAAGCCGTATAAAGTAGGAAAGTAATATTGCCACTTCTCTGATGGCAAAACTAAGTTTTAGACGTTCCTGATTTGCAGGCCTGCAAACACAATAACTAGCTAATAATATAGTGGGGTGCAACTGTAATAATTAAGGTGCAGTTAATCTCTGGGGTTGTATTGTGATTTTTCTGTTCTAAATTAAAGCAGTAAAATTCAACTATTATCCCAAGTTATAGGGTATATCTATATTGCAATTAAAAACCTGCAGTTGAACCTGTGCCAGCTGACTTGGGCTAAGGGTCTGTTTCATTGCTGTGTAGATGTTCAGGCTTGGGCTGCAGCCCAAATTCTGGGACCTTCCCAACTCATAGGATCATAGTGCCTAAGCCTGAATGTCTAAACCACAATTAAACAGCCCCTTTGCCTGAGCCCATGTCAGCTGGCACGAGCCAGCCAAGGGTGTCTAATTGCATTGTAGGCATTCCCATAGAGTTTAAGGCCAGAAGAAACTACCAGATCATCTAATCTGACCTTCTGTATGTAATGGCCACCACTACCACCCAGCACCTGCACAGTAAACCCAACATCCAAAATTAGGCCCAAGTATTACAGCCCACAGTAGATTCAGCCGCAGGCCGCCAATAGGAGTCACCGAGTCTTGCATATGTAAAATCTATTTATTATAAGACTGTGTAGAACTTAAAGAAAATTGGTATTACACTTTGCATGATTGCATACAAAACATGATAAACAAATTATCGTAGCCTCTCATCAGCCAGATGTTAAATCTTCTGCCTGTTTATAGTACTGAATACAAATCTTCCTAATATATATATATATTGATAAATGTCACTACTTTTTTTTCTTCTGCAGTGTTTTCCTCCATATCTTCCTTGGAGTATGTTGCTAATTTTTCCTGTAGTTGGGGAGGAGTTTAAAAAAAAAAAGAAAAAGTAATTACTGTTTGATGCAAATATTAGTGGCCCTAGTTGAATTCAGTCATAACATTAACGTTACTTCTCAATTATACTATGCGCCACAGATCACCATTTTGCATTAAACTGTTACTATTCTACTTTTAAAAATAAAATAAACACTAACTTTCATAAACTAGATTGAGACTAGCAGTGGGAACCTGCTTGAGGCAAATAAATAATATAAGGGAACAAGTATTATGCTACAGTTCTTTAAACAAAGCACTAACCTATTGTACAGGAAAGTGTTACTCGTTTTATGGCAAGGTTTAAACAATTGTCTGTACTTTTCTAGATGAGACCTGATAATTAGTTTTAAACCTAAAACCAGAAATCTCTCATTTTTCAGAAAACAGCCAAAGCTAAAACTTGAACATCTATGGCTAGAAAATACTGAAATGATCACATTCTTTAAATTTATTTGAAAGTAGCCCAACAAAGCTTGAAATACTCACATTCCAGCTAGAAGCTTTAAAAAAAAATTTTTTTAAAAAAATCCCTAGCTACTGGGGAAAGAGGGTAGTGTGCTGAGATCTCTACCTTGGACCCTGCTTGAGGGTTCCATCTTTTATGTCTGCCTCTAGTTGGTATCTGACCCTTGAAAGTCTTTCCAGAGCTTTCTGATCATTGCAGGGGTGGGAGGTCCTCTGCCACATTACCTCTCAGCTTTCTGGAATTTGTCCTTTTGAATAGGTCTAGTGCCTCTTTGGCTGATCATATGTTTTAGGCTCCCATGCTCAAAAGAGAAAGCTTCTGTTTTGACACAGCAGGAGACTTTAAATCATTGGGCTGAAGAGCCATAAAAATATCCCAATATCACAGGGTGCTCATCCCCAGAATGCGAAGGCTTTAGAAGAGGGCATTAAAGCAAAAGTGAAGTTAAGAATCCTAAGTTGCACAAAACTACACAACTGGGAGTTATAATTTAGTCTATAACTACTGAGTAACATTGGAAGATTTACTTACTCAGATATTCTCAACACTGTTTGACAGAAATCATCTAAAAGCCACATACTTGATGTTAGTTGAGACCTCAGACGGATTACTTGATGAAATCGGTTCCGAGGCATTGGCATTTGGTATATATACATCACCAACAGCTGTAATTCAAAACATTGACTCCATAGCCACTGCTGATATTGTGAATGTAAGTAAATGTGTCCATATGCATTGTTTACAGAATGATTCCATAGAAGCTTTGCTATGCACAATTATGACTAGCATACTCTTCTGGGTGTATAGAATATATATACGGGGACCCTGTAAAAAGTGGTTCTGCGATGCTTACAAATCTCTGCTAGCTATGCCTTTTGAGTTGTCTGCTTCGTTTACTGATGGGAACAATCTTTAATATTGTATATGGCAAAGTCAATATAGCTGTGAGAATTTAGCTGAATTCTGCCATTATAAGTAAATGTAGAAAAAATTCCAGCTATTTCCCTAATCATACAAAGTTACAGTCAGGAGTTCTCCCACTGATGTCAGTAGGGAATACTCCACCTGATCAAGGTTATGGAAGATTCAGCTTTAGGGTGTGATTGTAAGAAGCAAAATGAATACCTCACAGTATTTTATTGAGACGCCGAGTAATGGTAATGACAATTCTAATAATCTGGATTTCTGAACTGAACAAATTTCCATCTGGAAATCTAGTGGGGAAAACAAACTTGAACATCAAAATCTCTTTACAAAGCTGTTACTCATTTGAATGACAGTAGTGCCTGGCGGCCTCCATTGTGCTCCAAACTGTATAAACATATAGTAAGAGATGGTCCCTACCCCAAAGAGCTTATTATATAAATAGACAAGACAGACAAACAGTGGGAGGGGCATAGAGTTCATAGAGCACCAAAGTGACTTGCCCAGGTCATACAGGTCGTCACTGGTAGAACTGGGACTAGAACCCAGGTCTCCTGACTCTCACTTCAGTGATTGATACACTGGACCTTTCTGCTGCTTTTCTGACCTGAATAGAAAATATTTTCTATTAAGCATATGTATGACCACTTCAGAGAGCTGGGAAAAGTTGCTACTTTTCTACATTCCTCAGGCTGATATCATCAGTCTGTCAAACTGAGTCAGTTTAGACAGCTTATTAAAAATCATCACTGTAAGAAATGATACCACATTGCTGATTCCATAAATCAGTTGAAGCTGGGACTCTGAAGCAATGAGACAAGCCTAATGTTCAGTGTGCCTAATGAAATCTAAGTGTGATTGTTTCCTTAATGTCCAATTTTTATTTCTTTCTTTTCAGGCTGCAAAGAAGTTTGTTGATGGGAAGAAATCAATGGCAGCTAGCGGGAACTTGGGAAATACCCCTTTTGTTGATGAGTTGTAGTAGGAAACAAAACTAAGGCAGATTCAAAGTGGACTCTTCTCACTGTATGCCAATTATATTATACATAAGTTACAATCAACCTGTTTATGAATTCAAATGTCAAGAATATTAATCTAGATAATTAATTTGTGGGTTTGCATATATTGAATAAAGTGCTGAGTTCATATCCTTAGTTTTTGTTAATATATTTATCTACTGAAAGTAAGGTATGTGTAAGTATGGAAACATTGAACATTATCGATTAAAAATACTTAAATATAGTGAAACAATGAGTTGGCATTTAGGTGTGTGCTTTGCAAAAACTACCAGAGATGATTAATAGTCTAACTACCTTCTTGATGCAGATTAAATTTGTAATTGCCACAGTTAATATCCTAGCTATATATCCTCAACACATTCAAGAACAGTTGTTGATAAAATTGCCATTTGCACCATATCTACCTTAAGTAAATTATCAAACTTACCTTTAAAAGCTGAAAGCAATATACTGCAGCTCTACCACTTGCCTGCTGTACCTTGATCACTGGACTCACCGAAGCAGCATGTTTAATGTTCCCTTCACAGGTAGGATTGATGGAGATTTTAGCAGGTTTTTTCTTAAGATCTGGAAGTGTGGCTTTGGATAGCAGCTATCATCCTAGAATCTAGATTTCCAAATATCCTAGGCAGTCAAGGCATGCTATGCTAAATCTTCAATTTAGCTAATTTCAAAATCAATATTTTGAAAGTGAACCTTCAGCTGATGAAGTGCTTCAGAAAAATCCAATTTCTGAAGGTTTAAAATTGGATGTGACCATTCAGTTATTCCAAAATACTGGCAAACTCTTCAAGCCAAAATGCATCTGATATAGAGGAAGAGGATGATGATGATGATTCGCTGTCGTGTGTTTCCATAGTCCAGTATGAAGGAGATCTAATGCCATCAGTAGCAAAGTCAGAACTATACCATGCATCAAAATCTTTATGAATTATAATATCACATCCAATGTCAGCACCTACAGTAAATGTGTGTGTTTTTCTTTTAAATGCATGCCACGTTTTTGATATTGATGGCAATTCTTTGGTAGAATCATAACAAAATGATTGTGTAGTTTTGTATCTAAAACTTCTGTCCGAGTCTACGTCTTCATAATCATCACTACTTGTCCACGTGTCGTCTTTTGTCTCACTGTCTTTACTTGAAATGCTAAAAACGTACAACAGTTATAGCTTTAATTACAAATTCTTTACTTTACAAAATTGAAATTTGATTTGTGCATTTTTTGTGTTTATTCTTCTGTTTGGATTTAACATAATCCGACAACATCTGGGTTTTAAACAACAAAGAGGAATGTCAATTTAAGTATCTTTCAGTAAAATAAAAACAAAGCTATCCTTGCTCTGTTCATTCAGAATACTAAAGAATTTGACTTACTGAGTTAGTTGCAACTAGGGCTGTCAAGTGATTGATCTGTTTAATCACACAATTAAACAATAGAATACCACTTATTTAAATTTTTTGGATGCTTTCTACATTTTAAAATACATTGATTTCAATTACAACACAGACTACAAAGTGTACAGTACTCACTTTATATATTTTTACAAATATTTGCACTGTTAAAATTCACTTAATATAAGTACTGTAGTGCAATCTCTTTATCATGAAAGTTGAACTTACAAGTGTAGAATTATGTACAAAAAATAACTGCATTCAAAAATAAAACATAGTAAAACTTTAGAGCTTACAAGTCCACTCAGTCCTACTTCTTGTTCAGCTAATCACTCAAACAAACAAGTTTAGTTACAATTTGCAGGAGATAATGCTGCCCATTTCTTGTTTACAAGGAAAGTGAGAAAAGACATTCACATGGCGCTGTTTGTAGCCGATGTCGCAAGATATTTACATGCCAGGTGTGATAAAGATTCATATGTCCCTTCAGGCTTCAACCACCGTTCCAGAGGACATGCATCCATGCTGATGACAAGTTCTGCTCAATAACAATCCATAGCAGAGCGGACTGATGCATGTTCATTTTCATCATCTGAGTCAGATGCCACCAGCAGAAGGTTAATTTTCTTTTTTGGTGGTTCGAGTTCTGTAGTTTCTTCCACATTGGAGTGTTGCTCTTTTAAGACTTCTGAAAGCATGCTCCACATCTCATCCCTCTCAGATTTTGGACGGCACTTCAGATACTGAAACATGGGGTCGAATACTGTAGTTATTTTTAGAAATCTCACATTGGTACATTCTTTGCATTTTGGCAAATCTGCTGTGAAAGTGTTCTTAAAATGAACATGTGCTGGGTCATCATCCGAGACTGTTATAACATGAAATATATGGCAGAATGCAGATAAAATAGAGCAGGAGACCTACAATTCTCCCCAAAGGAGTTCAGTCACAAATTTAATTAACACTCTTTTTTTTAAATGAATATCATCAGCATGGAAGCATGTCCTCTGGAATGGTGGCCGAAGCATGAAGAGGCATACAAATGTTTAGCATATCAGACACATAAACACCTTGCAAGGCCAACTACAAAAGTGTCATGTGAATGCCTGTTCTCAGTTTCTGGTGACATTGTAAATAAGAAGCGGGCAGCATTATCTCCTGTAAATGTAAACAAACTTGTTTGTCTTAGCAATTGGCTGAACAAGTAGGACTGAGTGGACTTGTAGGCTCTGAAGTTTTACATTGTTTTTGAGTGTGGTTATGTAATAAAAAGGACAGAGTAGGCCCATTACTCAATGAGAGGGGCAAGATAATAGCAGAATGTGGTAATGGGAGAGGTGCTTAATGACTTCTTTGTTTCAGTTTTCACCAAGAAGGTTGGTGGTGAGTGGGCATTTAACATAGTGAATGCCAATGAAAATGAGGTAGGATCAGAGCCTAAAATAGGGAAAGAACAAGTCAAAAATTACTTAAGACAAGTTAGATGTCTTCAAATCACCAGGGTCTGATGAAATGTATCCTAGAATACTCAAGGAGCTGACTGAGGAGATATGAGCCATTAGTAATTTTCTTTGAAAAGTCATAGAAGACAGGAGACACTCCAGAAGACTGAAAAAGGGCAAACATAGTGCCCATCTATAAAAAGAGAAAGAAGGACAACCTGGGGAACTACAGACCAGTCAGCTTAACTTCTGTACCCGGAAAGATAATGGAGCAAATAACCAATCAATTTGCAAAAACCTAGAAGATAAGGTGGTAAATAATAGTCAGCATGGATTTGTCAAGAACAAATTGCATCAAATCAACCTGATAGCTTTCTTTGACAGAGTAACAAGCCTTGTGGATAGGGAGGAAGCAGTAGATGTGGTATATCTTGACTTTAGTAAGGCTTTTGATACTGTCTTGCATGACCTCATAAACAAACTTAGGGAAATACAACCTCGATGGAGCTACTGTAAGGTACCTGGGTGTATAACTGGTTGGAAAATCATTCCCAGATAGTAGTTATCAGTGGTTCACAGTCATGCTGGAAGGGCATAACGAGTAGGGTCCTGCAGGGACTGGTTTTGGGTCGGGTTCTGTTCAATATCTTTGATCATTTAGATAATGGCATAGAGAGTACACTTATAAAGTTTGTGGATGACACCAAACTAAGAGGCGTTGGCAAGTGCTTTGGAAAATAGGATTAAAATTCAAAATGATCTGGACAAACTGGAGAAATGGTCTGAAGTAAATAGGATGAAATTCAGTAAGGACAAATGCAAAATACTCCACTTAGAAAGGACCAATCAGTTGCACACATACAAAATAGGAAGTGACTGCCTAGGAAGGAGTACTGCAGAAAGGGAGCTGGGGGTCATAGTGGATCACAAGCTAAATATGAGTCAACAGTGTAACACTGTTGCAAAAAAAGCAAATATCATTCTGGGATGTATTAGCAGGAGTATTGTAAGCAAGAAATGAGAAGTAATTCTTCTGCTCTACTCCACACTGATTAGGCCTCAACTGGAGTATTGTGTCCAGTTCTGGGTGCCACATTTCAGAAAAGATGTGGACAAATTGGAGAAAGTTCAGAGAAGAGCAACAAAAATGATTAAAGGTCTAGAAAACATGACCTATGAGGGAAGATTGAAAAAATTGGGTTTAGACTGGATAAGAGAAGACAAAGGGGACATGACATAGCTTTCAAGTACATAAAAGGTTGTTACAAGGAGGAGGGGAAAAAATTGTTAACTTCTGTGCATAGGACAAGAAGCAATGGGCTCAAATTGCAGCAAAGGTGGTTTAGGTTGGACGTTAGGAAAAACTTCCTAACTGTCAGAGTGGTTAAGCATGGGAATAAATTGCCTAGGGAGGGTGTGAAATCATCATTGTGGATTTTAAGAGCAGGTTGGACAAACACCTGTCAGGGATGGTCTAGATAATACTTAGTCCTGCCTTAAATATAGGGGACTGGGTTAGATGACCTCTCGAGGTCCCTTCCAGTTCTTAAAAAAAAAAAATCTACATTTGTAAGTTATATTTTCACAATAAAGAGATTGCACTACAGTACTTCTATGAGGTGAATTGAAAAATACTATTGTTTTGCTTATTTTTACAGTGCAACTATTTGTAATAAAAAATATCGTGTGAACAGTGTACACTTTATATTCTGTCTTGTAATAGAAATCAATATATTTGAAAATGTAGAAAAACATCCAAAAATATTTAATAAATTTCAATTGATACGCTATTGTTTAACAGTGCAGTTAATTTTTTTTAGTTAATCACGTGAGTTAACTGTGATTAATCAACATCCCTAGTTGATATATATGTTTAAAGAACTAGCTTTCCAGCCAGCCCCCTTCCTATTCTTATTGCCTGAACTTCCTCCTTCATTATCACTCTTGTGCCCTAATCAGATGCTTTTGAATTTCCCATTCCCAGCTACCTTCTCCACTGTAACTCCCTCATCTTCTTTCCTGTTCCTGAGCTTTAGTCTTCCTTCCTTACTAGAACATCTGTCCATCGGCCTTAGAAAAACTTTTTCACCCTAGTGTCCCACCTAGCATCAATTATTACTTGTTGTGAAGCTTATTTTTAGGAGATGAGAATTTGACCTTTTTTTAAAAAAGGCCTCAATACTTGTCTTTACAGAAACTGAGAATAATACTACACAGCTATATAAACATTTCTAGAAAGGTCAATTAAGAGGTCATGAGGACTAAACATAGTAAGCCATGGCCTCATTGTTAATATGGTTGAATGACTAGTGAGCCATTGAACTGTTTATCTGTTTACAGGTCTCTGGTTACCGGCATTTTGGTAACATCAGGTCCTCAACTGCTGTAAATAGGCATAGCTGCATTTAAGTCAAGGAAGCTATGCCAGCTTATGCAAGATGAGGTGCTCTCCCAATGACAGTTGCCCTTTGAGTATGGGAAAAGTCTGAAATTGAAATTTGGTGTTTTATCTTAGTACTTTTGAACAATGTATAGGCAACAAACACTGGAAGACCTGTTGGCTTTTCCAGGTAGGTATGTTTCTAGGTAGCTGCACTTCCTTCAAGATCAGTGGTCCCCAATCTTTTTGGCTGGCGGGTGCCAGCCGAAGGACCACTGCGGCAGTGTAGCACCCCCCCGAAATGCCACCGAATTTCGGCAGCATTTCGGCGGCGATGCCTCTTGATGATGCCGCTTGCTGGTGACAAGCAACGTCATCAGGAGGCGTCCTCGCCGAAATTCAGGAGCGACACCTCTCGATGATGTCACTTGTCGACGGCAAGCGGCATCAGCGAGAAGTGTCCCCGCTGAAATTCGGGGGCGATGCTCTCGATGACGTCACTTGTCGGCGACAAGCTTTGTCATCGAGAGGCGTCCCCGCCGAAATGCTGCTGAAATTCAGCGGCATTTCGGCGGGTGCTCTCCCGGGGGCCAGGACGTGGGCACATTAAGATGCCACCGCGGGCGCCATGGCGCCCACTGTTCAAGATATTTCTAAGAGTAGGAGACGATTACATTGGAAAGAAGTACATTTTTAAAAGAACTCTACCTTTTATACTTGATTAGTAATTAAATTAAAACCAGAATGCTACCACATCATTGCCCTGTCTTGCTCAGTAGACTAGTATAACTAAACTATATATTGTGAAAAAAACCCATTGAAAATAGCATTTGTTTCTTACTCTGTCTTCACAGGAGGCTTTACTTCAGGAACTAATTCAAGTGCATTTTGCCAGTGCTGAGGTACTTCAACAAAATCTCTGTAAACCCTGATCTGTAGAACTGTTCCTATGGGAATATTGTGCAAAAGTTGCCAAAGCTCTCGCAGTGTCCATCCTAAAACGTTAGCGTGTCCAATTTTAATCAAAATATCACCTGCCAGGGGAAAAATTCAAGAGTATTCAGTATAAAAATCCCAACTCTATACAGTAACTCCTCACTTAGTCATCCCGGTTAACGTTGTTTCATTGTTACGTTGCTGAGCAATTAGAGAACATGCTCGTGTAAAAGTTGTACAATGCTCCCTTATAACGGTGTTTGGCAGCTGCCTGCTTTGTCCACTGCTTGCAGAAAGAGCAGCCCGTTGGAGCTAGCTGGTAGGGGCTTGGAACCAGTGTGGACCGGCAGCCCCTCTCCCCCCGCTTCCCTAAGTTTCCTGTGCAGCAGCCACCCAGCAGGTTATCAATTGCGAGGCAGTTCAGCTGTCCCTCCCCCCACGGTGGTGTGCTGCTCCTGCCCTTTGCCTTGGAGCTGCTCCCGGGAGCTTCCTGCTTGCTGTACAGATGGGGGGACAAGAGGGGTGCTAATGTCAGGGTGTCCCCCTAGTCCCCGCTCCTTTACCCCATCTCCACAGAGCAGTGGGGGGACACAACAGGGCTCAGGACGGAGGGAGCTTGCTGGCAGCAGCTGCTTCTCAACTTGCTGATCTACTTAAAAAGGCAGTGTACTTAAAGTGGGGACAGCGTACTTAAAGGCGAAATGTGCATCTCTCTCACATACACGGTGTGCATCTCTGTCTCTCTCTGCCATGCTTTCTCCCCTCCCTCCATTCGTGTTGCCTTGTAGAGTGTGAGGCTACATTAACAACAATGTGTTAACCCTTGAGGGCTCAGCCAAGTGCTAGTTCATCATTTAGCAGTAAGGCATTTCCTGGGAAATATTCCACCACCTCAACCAAGCTTCACAATCATCATTGCTGTGTACAATATTAAATTGTTTGTTTAAAACTTATACTCTGTGTGTGTATATGTATATATATAGTCTTTTATCTGGCAAAAAAAATTTCCCTGGAACCTAAACCTCCCTATTTACATTAATTCTTATCGGGAAATTGGATTAGCTTAACATCGTTTCACTTAAACTAGCATTTTTCAGGAATGTAACTACAACATTAAGCGAGGAGTTACTGTAAATCTTCTGTTCACAGACCATAATTTAAAATGGCTGCATGAATTTGATACCCCTGATTAAACAGTACCCTTATTCTCCTTTTGTCAAACTGTCCTAAGATATTTTCACTTTAGTGAAATGTTAACTATAATCAGGCTATTACTCAGATGACCAAAGAACTATTACATTTGTTCCAAGAGGCAGCATATGATGACAATCCTAATTTATGCAGACATGAATTTATTGTTTTGAAAGTTTTATGTCAAGACTTCTGACAAAATGAAGAACAATTATTTGGTAAAAGCTGTCAGCTGTGAAAGCGCATCCACTGTCCAGAAACGAGAAATTTTATCTACAGTAGAACCCTTTTATAGTGAAGTATCATTTTTCCATTCCTGTGCACAAGCAAATGTTCATTAGAATAGGAGAGGGTCTACCTTTAAAAAAAAAAATCCCCATTTCAGCAGAGGACCTCTCTTCATGAACTTCAGTTATTGGGGTCCAAGAACCAGGAATAATAATAAAGTAAACTATCGAAAGAAGTTCGCAAGGCATAAGGACCAGGAGAACTGGAGGCTGCCAAGTTCAGCTGCAGTAGTGAGGTTACTAACATTTGCTCATTTGCTGCACCCTGGTTCTCTTACTATCCTCAAGACATCAGGGCAGTAAGAGGGGAAAAAGGTGACTATGCCGAAACATCCAATTTTGTTCGCTAAACCGCTAGGCAATCCACCCTCTTCTGCCAAAGAAAGTATGGATAACCTAGTCTAGAGGAAACAAATGACCTACTACACGTCTTTTCCATTGTTAATTTTTATGACAACCTAAGCTGGGCTTTGAGTGATTCTTTTTTGTTCTTTAATCCCTTCAGATTTCTTTATATTAATTATTTTATAGTAAAACATGTTTATAGATTGAGTGTAAGAAAACTGCACATTACAGTGCAACTATGAAATATTAGTATGAAACACGAGTAAGCAATTTGTTTTGGTCTTGAATACCTAAAGTAAGATGCATAACACATTATTCCAATCCCGTTTATATTATATATATAAAAGTGTGTGCAATTTAGATATGCTTTTTTCTTAATCTAATAAGGAAATAGTCACCTCTATCAGCCAATTTTAAGACAATAGGAATTTTAATATAAAACTGGACTGGCTTCATTTATCAGTTGGATATTTCTGTGACATTGAGCCTGACTCTCGTATTGCTTGTACCAGTTCTATGCCACTGTAATTCCACTGATTTAAGCAATATTACTCCTGATTTACATCAGCATAAATGAGGTCAAAAGTAGGACAACAAAGTATAAACTCTGGAATGGAACACAGCTATGAAATTCTGAAGATTAGGGTTGTGGTATTTTTTTTACCTGGTTTGAGTCTTCCATTCTTAGCTGCAGAGCCTTTCTCAACAAGACTTGTCATCTGAAGATATGGTCCATTCTGAATTACTATAAGACCTAATCCTTGTTCTCCCATCTTAATATTGGTCTTTAATGTAGCACTCAAAGTATGTTCAGAGATCTTTTCCAGTGCTGGAAACTGCCCTTTGAAAAGTGAGAGGGACATTTTAATACTTGAAATGATGATATTGTGATTTTCTTACTCCACCATCACAAGCCCTAATTCAGCAAAGCATTTAAATCCATTCCATCAGCAAAGCACTTAAGTCTCACATGCTTAAAGTTCAACATATGCTTAAGTGCCTTTCAGAATAGGGATGGGCTGCTGAATTGGTGCCAGAAAACACACCTATGTAAAAGTTATGCTGTGTATTCCATAAATGATCTAAAAAGAAATATTTCTAAAATAGCGCTTTCTCAACACACTCAGAAGCCTGTTTCTAAAAGTTCACACACTGTATTGAGCAAAACAAACAAATATTGCTTACATTGTATATTACTTTAGATTAATTTTAAATGGCTGTATGCATTCAGGGAAAGAAGAGAACAAGGTAGAGAAATGACAGCCTAGCGAGGCCACCAACTGTTAGAGCTTTCAAGAAAGCTTTAAATTCATATGAGAAAATTAATTTCCTGTGTCAATATTTTTGGATAAGATTCATATCCAAATTTCCAGCAGATGGGTTTTACACACTACTGCTTGCATGAAGGAAGGGACTGGTGCTTGGCAAATGTATTTCATTTCTTTAGGAGCTAGATTCTGGGCATTCACTATCCATTAAAATGTGTAATATAAATAGTACACAATAAAGGACAGCTCATTCTAACTTGACTCCAGCAGCAAATATAATGAAGATCACAAAATGAATCCTCCAACCTTCAGCTTGCCTCTGGACCAAAAGCCCAGAAAATGATGAGATTGCAGCAAAAGTATATTAAAACAAGC
Source organism: Mauremys reevesii (assembly GCF_016161935.1). NCBI lineage: Eukaryota > Metazoa > Chordata > Testudines > Geoemydidae > Mauremys > Mauremys reevesii. Next base: position 69,510,331 of record NC_052632.1, read on the forward strand.
TTTCTTGTGTTAAAGCTGATTTATCTGGAGTACCCTGTTTTAAGAAGATGTAAACTTTGGGCTGCTATGACAGTGTGGCAGAAATACTACTCCTACTTTAAACTCACACAGCACTTTCTCTCCAATGATTTCAAAGCATTTTATGAAAGTACCTAAGGATTACCACCATTTTATAGATGGAGGAGGGTAAAGCACAGAAAGATTAAAGGCATAATTTAAAATCCACTGAAGTCAATAGGAGTCTATTCATTGACTTCAGTGGGCTTGTGATCAGGCCTGAAGGGTATGTCTACACCTCAGCTGGGAGAGTACTTCCCAGCCTGGGCAGACAGACTCACATTAGCTCCGCACGAACGAATACACTAAAATTAATGTCGACGTTGTGGCACAGGCTAGCTCTCCAAGTATGAGTCCACCTAGCTCCGAGCTCAGGTGGCTAATCTGTGCCGCCACCCATGCCACAATGTCCACACTGCAATTTTAGTGCACTATTTCAAGCAGAACTAGCTCATGTCTGTCTACTCACGCAGGGAGACATGCTCCCGGCTAGTGTAAACATACCCTAAATGATTTGCTCAAAATCATAGAATATTAGGGTTGGAAGGGACCTCAGGAGGTCATCTAGTCCAACTCCCTGCTCAAAGCAGGACCAATTCCCAGACAGATTTTTGCCCCAGATCCCTAAATGACCCCCTCAAGGATTGAACTCACAATCCAAATCACATAGAAAGTCTGTACTATAATGAGGATTAGAATCCAAGTTTCCTGATTTCTGGCTCTGTATTCACTACACTAGATTACCCTGCAGCACATGACAGGAACAATAAAAGCATAAAATAAGAGAGGGCCTGAGCCAAAGCCCATTGAAATGAATGGAAAGACCTGCCCATTAGGTAATAAAGGGAGATATACCAATCTCCTAGAACTGGAAGAGATACTGAAAGGTCATTGAGTCCAGCCCCCTACCTTCACTAGCAGGACCAATTTTTGCCCCAGATCCCTAAATGGCCTCCTCAAGGATTAAACTCACAACCCTGGGTTTGGCAGGCTAATGCTCAAACTACTGAGCTATCCCTGCCTATTGACTCCAGTGGGCTTTGGACCACGCTCTTGATTCTATCGTCACCTGATATTGGTCCATTTCCATAATCTCCAGGGAAAGTGTCTGGATTTCTTTTTTGTTCTGTAGGGAGAGAAAATCGGAAACTTTACAATCCTTACCCTGCAGCACCCCTGCATTTCTCATAAAGCTCTGCAAGGTGAACCCTAAATTCTACAGCTCTTCTGAATGAAGTAATATCCAGCTCTCTTCCCCTGAAGTGACATTCTCTCCTCTGGCCATGTGCCCTGTATCCCACTCCAGATTTTATGAGAATGCAATATGTATCAAACTACTCAACCGTCCACCCCTCCAAAAGAAGAGGTGTCTCTGGATGCTGAGAAGTGGGGTTACAAAGGTCTAGGAAGGAGACAAGTAATCTGGTCATGGGTATAGTGGTAACAAGAGGATGCCCAAAGCTTGGAACCCCTTCAAATGCAGAGTTTGGGGCTTTTCCTGAAGTACTGGGGTGATGGTGAGAAGATGGGAGAACAGGAAAGGAGGCAACAGGTTGAGAGGGAATTAAAACTCATTCTGGTTTCATTCTCACCAGCTGGTGTATCAGAAGCTTCTGCCCCTTCCATGGATCCTAGACTATAAGAGAAAATCAAATGGACAAATGTCTCAGGCGTGTCTCTTTGAAAGCAGCTGCCTCCCCATGGTGGCCTGTGGGGGAAGAATAGAGCAGCAGGTGAGGAGGAGTTTTCAAACACCCAGTAACTGTTTAGAATCCTAGGGCAGTCAGGTTCTGAGTCTCCCACAGACCCCAGCTAGGGGAGACCAGAAAAGCCTCACCATGCAGCAGGAGTAGGCAACCTATGGCACGTGTGCCAAAGGAAGTACACAAGTTGATTTTCAGTGGCACTCACACTGCCCGAGTCCTGGCCACCGGTCCGGGAGCTCTGTATTTTAATTTAATTTTAAATTAAGTTGCTTAAACATTTTAAAAACCTTATTTACTTTACATACAACAATAGTTTAGTTATATATTATAGACTTATAGAAAGAGACCTTCTAAAATGTTAAAATGTATTACTGGCACCAAAACCTTAAATTAGAGTGAATAAATGAAGACTCAGCACACCACTGCTGAAAGGTTGCCGACCCCTGCAGTAAACACACACATACACCGTGGCCAGGACTCAAGCTTTCAATATTCCCTTGCTTGGTGACAGATATGGGGGAAGTTTTAGGTTTGGCTAGGTATGTGTTGCTGATTGCTGTATTGGCTGGATTACTTCAGTCTCGCACAGCAGCTTTGCCAATGGCTGCAGTTCAAACTCTCTTTCTAAAGCTCCAATCCTGCCTAAACTCTTATGCACATATGAGCCACACAGAGTATCACTTCTGTACCACATTGTTGAATCCCCACATATTCTTGGGCATGTATTCTTCTTTCAGTAATCCTCAATTCAAAAATTATTGTCCATTATGATAATTTGTGAACTATGAAAAGGCAGTACTGGGAAACAATTTATCTTAAAGATTGCCGAATCATATTGTTAGTACATCATTTTAAATCCTTAGCTCTCCCATCTCTGCCACATACCAACTATTCCTACTCAGAAGGAACAATTCCAGGGTTTTTTTTTCAACAAATACATTATTATTTTCAATCCCTCTTAAATATCTGTTCAGAGCAGGGTGTTTCAACAGAAGCTGAAGATAGGTCCTATCCTCCTACCCTGGTCTGAAAAAAAACAACAGAAAACAAAACAAACAACCCCTGCCCCCAATTTATTGCTTTTGAACACTGTTTAGGTGTTTTTAGTAGTATCTTTGTTATTGCTTGCTACCTCCCATATGGCAAGTGACTTGACCACAGGTGATTCTATTATTTTCTGGTTACATAAGAGATTAACATAATAGGCAACTGGATAACCACTTGCTTGGAGTTTGTATGCCAGCTATACTTTGTATAGGCCAGGATTATGGCTTCTCTGTAAAGCTGGGAGGGTGTTTTAAGATAGGCATTGTCAGGAAGGGGTATTGCTAGTATTTTCAGCATTTTTTAAAGCTACCTGTGGATTTTGGGGCTGCTCGACTTTAGAATTTACAATAGCAATAATTGTACAACATTCTCACATCACTGGGAGCAAGACTAAGGCACAGAGTTATAATTTTGATAACCAGTAGGACCAAGGGTGGGATGAATGCTCAGTTGTTCCAAGCATTCTCTTTTAGATGGAGTTACTTACTGGAAAAAGCATGTAATCAATAGTCACTGTATTTGGATTAGTTTTCCAGATAAGGTTAATTAGATTTGCTTCCAGACACCTACTAATACAGATAATAATAATTAGCACTTTGATAGCACTTTACATTTTCAAAGTGCTACAGAAACATGAATTAATCAATCCTGACAATGCTCCAATTTTTATCCTTATTTTGCAACTGTAACTCTTTGAAATTAAGCAACTTGCCCAAGGTCACAATGTTTGACAGTGGTCAAAACTTGAATTAGCACCCAGGAGAAAGGGTGGTGGTGTGTTTAAAGCACTGGTCTGTGATTCAGCAGATCAGAGTTTGATTTCTGACTTTTCTATAGCATTCCTATACAACTTGAGCAAGTCACTTACTTTAGTCTCTCTGCACTTTGATTCCCCATGCATAAAATAGAGACAATATTTCTCTTACTTCATAAGGGTGTTGTGAGGATGTCTATTAATGTTGTGAAGTGCTCACATACTACAGTAATGGAGGTCATATAGGTAGACAGACATATAGATTTTCTATCTCATGAGTCAGTAGCTGTGGTAGATGAAAGCTCAATCCCCCCTAGACCACACTGCCTTCAGTTAAGAAGTACTTAACACTTTCAGGACATTACTGCACAGTGGAGCAAGCCAGGCAACAGTGCCTTGGTATTTACATATTTGGATGCCTCCAATTCTTTGATCATTGGGTACCAATCTCCACATCCAAGTTTAAAGGATTATGACATGCCTGCCGACAGTGGGGAGCAAAGGGGGCAATTGCCCAGAGGCCCAGGTGATTTAAAAGGCCCTGGGGGCCCCCAGCCACCACCACTGGCAGCGCAGCAGGGCTAAGACAGGCTTCCTGCCCGCCTTCACTCCATGCCGCTCCCAGAAGCGGGCAGAATGGCCCGATGGCCCCTGGAGGGGAGTGCAGGGGGTCTCCATGTTCTACTCCCGCCCCGAGCGCTGATTCCGCAGCTCCCATTGGCCAGGCAGCAGCGTGCGGAGACGGAAGTCCCCCGCCTAGGAGCCACTTCCAGAGGGGTTTGCCGGTCACTTTCGGGAGCTGCCTGAGGTAAGCGCCGAACTCCTGACCCTACTCCTGCACCCCAACCCCGTGTCCCAGCCTAGAGACCACACCTCACAACTAAACTCTCTCAGAGCCCACCCTCTTCCACACCCAAACTCCCTCCCAGAGCCCACACCCCGCACTCCCTCCTGCACCCAAACTCTCTCCTGCAACCCCTCCTGCACCCTGCACCCAAACTCTCTCCCAGAGCCCGACCCCTCACCCCCTTCCACACCCAAACTCCCTCCCAGAGCCTGCACCTTCTCCTGCAGCCCAACCCCCTATCCCAGTCTGGTGAGAGTGAGTGAGGGTAGAGGAGAGTGAGCGACAGAAGGAGGGGGGATGAAGTGAGAAGGGGCAGGGTAGGGGTGTGGCCTCAGGGAAGGGGCAGAGCAGGTGTGGGGCGAGGGTCTTTGGGTTTGTGCAATTAGACAGTTGGCAGCCCTACTGGGCGGGCATGTGGAAACCCTGGCTGTGCCAGAAGAGAGTGCCCAGCAGCACAGCCGGCAGCTCACTGGGCACCAGCTAGCACAGATGCAGCACAGCCCAAATGTCAGGTGGATCACATCCACCTGGGAGCAGCTTGTGCATGCATGGGGGCCCATTAACTGTTCTGCCCTGGGGCTTGAAATTGCCCTGAAGGCCTGGATTATGGGGTACATTGCCTTAATTTCTGCAGCAAGGCCCCAGACCCCCCCCAAAGGGAGGAATTTGCCCCTTCAGCATGAGAGTCCTTTGCTCCCAAAACAGGAGGGAGTCTCCTCACCCAAAAATGAGACCCTCCCCCTAAAACAGGGAGTCTCCCCACACAAATAAGAGCCCCCCCAAAAACCCTGAAGGACTCTTCCCTCCCCAAATACGAACCCCCTTCTAAGAATGCCACCTTCCAAATGAGAGCCCTCCCCACACCAAAACTCCTCCATTCCCCAGCATGAATGGACTCTCCAGGCTCTGGCCCCATAATCCTGCCCCTCCTGTGCTACACCACTGGGGGGGGCAGCCAGGCTCCTATGGGCTGGCTGACAGCACCTCTTAGAGGGGCCCTGCCCCACACCCGTTAGAAACGCCTCGTCCCCCCTCTCCATGTCTACACACCCGTTGGAGAAGCCCTGCCCCCCGCTTGATACCCGCCCCGCCCATTTTCAAAAGCCACGCCCACTACACAATCCGCTCCGCCCCCTCCTCCCTAGAGAAGGCTGGTCTAGTCTCATGGGATCCCCGCCCCGTCTCCGTGGAGGCTCCGCCCCCTCATGGAAGCCCTGCCCCGTCTGGGGAAAATGTGAAGGAGAGTGGGTTTCACTTCCGGAGCACTTTGTCCACCCCCGGGTTCACTTCCGGTGTTGTCGGGAAAGGGGGGGTCCCCGTTCTTGGTAGTGCTGCCGGAGGGAGGGTGGGAGTTGAGGTCTCATGGAGCCGTAGCTGTGAGGAGTCCCCGGCCCGGGCCCGGTGTGGGAGCCGGGCGGAGGCCGGACACGGGAGCCGCCGGAGCCGGAGGAGATGGACAAACTGACCATCATCTCAGGATGCCTCTTTCTGGCCGCCGACATCTTCGCCATCGCGAGCCTGGCGAACCCGGACTGGATCAACACCGGGGAGTCCGCGGGTGAGGGGCTGAGCGGGCCTGGAGCGGATCAACAGCGAGGGGTCAGGGTGCAGCCGCCGGGGGTCGGGGGCGGAGTGGATCAAAACCAGGGCTCCGGGGGGTGGTGAGGGGGCCCGGACTGGCTCAGCAGCAGGTGAAGGGGGCTGGGCAAGCTGGATCGCTCCTTACTGGGGAGTCTGTGGGTGAGGGGGCTGGGGGACTTGGGGTGGAACTGGGAACACGCGTCGGGAGCTGGCGCAGGGCCACTGGGAGTGGGTCAGCACCACAGAGCCTATGGCTGGGGGGCGACGGTCACAGCCCGAATTGACACCAGGAGCCTTCGGATGAGGAAGCTGAGGGACGGGGACTAAGTCATAGGGAGCAGTCAAGGTGAGGGTGGGGGGGACCTTGCTTAAATGAATGTGTGAGGAGTTCCCAGGTGAAGGAGGCTGGTAGTTCTGCGTATCGGTGGAACCTGGATTGGATAATCTTTGGGGAGTCTGAGATGAGAGGGGATTGGCCTGAGGGGTACTGCACAGTCTGAGCTGAGAAGTTGATACTCTAGCTGGTTGAGACAGGATATATTCTGGTGGAAATCTATAGAAGGGCTCGAGGGACATGGGGCAGGTGAGTCTGGCCAGCACGGGTCTGAATCAATGGGAGTAGTCTATGGATTGGGTGAGATATTCTGCGAGAGGAAAATCTGCAGGTGAGAGATTCTAGGGCACTGCCTGGCCAATTTGAACTGGATCAGTATTGGGGGAAATCTGTGTGCGTAGCTAGGCAACCATATTGGATTAAATATGGTGAGAGATGTGGATAAGAAGCCAGTTTGGTTTGGATCAGTGCTGGACTATCTCTTGATGAGTTCTCCAGTGGGATCAATCCTGGGTAGTCCATAATAAGAGAGAGTGCAGATGGTTCAGCCTCACCAGCCCAGACTGAGTCAAGACCAGGTTGAGGAGTCACAGAGAATACCAGCCTGGCTGAATTGGACTGGAGTAATAATAGTAAGTTCACATTGAGAAAACCCTGGGATAAGGGGCAAGATGGAGCCTGATCTGTCAACCCATTCTGACTGGAATATTCTGGGTATCTGTCTTCTCCTGTATAGCTGTACACAGGTACAGAAACTCTTTGAAAAATCCGTTAATACTACCTGTGTAGCAAAAGCAAAATAAACCAAATTGAAACTCTTGCAAGCTAAATGGGCAGATAGGACCACTACTTGTTTCCACACTGAATTTTAGTCACCTTGGACAGTGAATTTAGAAGAGTCAGTTTTTCTGTTTATAAGTGGTTTCACTTTTTGGGTCTCTGCTGTTATGTTTGTATTTTTAATGTTGGAAGTGAGCTTTAGATCTCATTTTCCCTCCTCCCTATTTCAAAATGTTCTTTGCATCATGTTTTTTAATCTACTTTTAGGCTTAAACCTATATTTTGTTTTGTAATATTTGACATTGTCCCTTTAAAGGAGGACTTTTCAAGTGTTAATATTTTGCTAAAATATTGCAATTGCTTTTGTCTATAAATAAATACATAGTTTTATTTACAATTCATCTTGGCTATTTGATGGGGCTGGGTTTGCCCTGATGAAATGGGCAGGAACACTATAGAAGGATTTTTCTTTGATCTTGCACCCAAATGAGCCTAGAAGCTCCTTGTCAGGGAAGGAAGCTGTAATGCTATTCTTGCTAGACCCCACCAGCTGAATATGGGCAAAGCAACCTAAACTGATCTCTCATTGACGTTCCAATCTCCTGGCTGTTCCCACAGGAAAGATATAGAATTGTTAAGAACATAAGAATGGCCATACTGGTTCTGACCAGTGGTCCATCAAGCCCAGTATTCTGTCTTCCGAAAGTGGCCTGTGCCAGATGCTTCAGAGGGAGTGAACAGAAAAGGCCAATGTATTGAGAGATTCATACCCTGTCCTCCAGTACCAGCTTCTAGCAGTCACAGATTTAGGGACACCCACAGCATGGGGTTGCATCCCTGATCATCTTGGCTAATAGCTATTGATGGACCCGTTCTCCATTAACTTATCTAATTCATTTTGAACCCAGTTATACTTTTGGCCTTCACAAGATCCCCTGGCAACAGGTTCCACAGGTTGACTGTGCATTGTGTGAAGAAATACTTCCTTATGTTTGGTTTAATCCTGCTGCTTATTAATTTAATTGGGTGACCCCTGGTTCATGTTTTATGTGAAAGGGTAAATAACACTTCCTTATTCACTTTCTCCATGCTGTTCATGATTTTATAGACCTCTGTCATATCCCTTATCATTTGTCTCTTTTCCAAGCTGAACAGTCCCAGTTTTTTTAATCTCTCTTTATGTGGAAGCTGTTCCCAACCCTTAATCATTTTTGTTGCACTTCTCTGTGCTTTTTCCCATTCTAATATATCTTTTTTTTTTAATTGGGCAACCAGAACTGCATGCAGTAGTCAAGCTATGAGTGTATCGTGGATTTATATAAAGGCATTATGATATTCTCTGTCTTATTATCTATCCTGTTCCTAATGGTTCCTAACATTCTGCTAGCTTTTTTGACTTCTGCACATTTATCAGATGTTTTCAGAGAACTATCCATGATGACGCCAAGATCTCTTTCTTGAGTGGTAACAGTTAATGTAGACACCATCATTTTGTATGTATAATTAGGATTATGTTTTCCAATGTGCATTACTTTGCAATTATCAATGATGAATTTCATCTGCCATTTTCTTGCCCAGTCACATAGTTTTGTGAGATCCCTTTGCAACTCTTTGAAGTCTGCTTTGGACTTAACTACCCTGAGTAATTTTGTATTGTCTGAAAACTTTGCCACCTCACTGTTTACCCTTTTTTTCCAGATCATTTATGGATAACTTTGATCAGCTCTGGTCCCAGTACAGATTCTTGGGGGATTCTGCTATTTATCTCTATCCACTGTAAAAACTGGCCACTTATTCCTAGCTATTGTATCTTTTCACTAGTTACTGATCCGTGAGAGCAGTCATGGGATAAGGTCCTTACTTTGCTTAAGAGCCTTTGGTGAGAAACCTTGTCAAAGACTTTCTGAAAGACCAAATACACTATGTCCACTGGATCACCTCTGTCCACATGTTTGTTGACACCTTCAAATAATTCTGATACATTGGTGAGGCATGATTTCCCTTTACAAAAGCTGTGTTGATTCTTCCCAACTTATTGTGTTCAGCTACAGTTTCAACCAATTTGTCTAGTACTGAAGTCAGGCTTACTGGCCTGTAATTGTCAAGATTGCCTCTGTAGCCTTTTTAAAAAAATTAGTGTCACATTAGCTATCCACCAGTCATCTGGTACAGATACTGATTTAAGTGATAGATTGTATACCACAGTTAGTAGTTGCATATTTGAGTTCCTTCAAAACTCTTGGCTGAATGCTATCTGGTCCTGGTGATTTATAACTGTTTAAATTAATGTTCTGATTTAATGCTTCTGTTCTGGACTTTGCTGCCTTTGCCATCCTATCTATGATCGCAGTGGCTGCTGGTTCAGAGATGTTGCTGTGCATAATGCATAGTGCAGCGATAGCTGGACAGCAGTTTTTAGAAGAAAAGAGGATTTAGAATAGGTTATATTAGCATCTGTGTTATAAGTTTGTGCTGAGATTCTCTTTTGATTTTCCCCTGCCCCCACACAAGTTTCACATCTTCACTGCTTGATGTTTAGGCCCTGCTAGAGGGTTTAAATAAACTCATTGAAATGTAGACTATTCATGACCAGTGGTGGTTCATAGGTTTCTAATTTCGGTGTAGGAAGGCAATTGGAAACAAGTCAGCTATTAGGGGTTGATTAATGTTTAGCCATAGGAGTGCCCAGTCATTCAATATGGGAGCTTGTGTGGCTTTTTAGGTGGCCGTCTATTGTTATGGGAACTCTTTTGCCCCTTGTTAATGGCACTGAGAAGAGTAGCCCATTTCCCCCTTCCAGAGTTAAGCATGCAAGGACCTCCTAGCTGACTACAGCACTTTTCCTATAGCTAGTTGTGATTATCTCCCTTATGCCTTGTCTGCGGGTCAGTACTCCTCTGTTATAACTCTGCTACTACGTGGGACTCTAGGTAGTGAGCTGTTGTGCAGGGATTTTTAAATCTAATAAAGTTGAGTATGTTTAAAATATGTAGATGGAATAACATGAGCAGTGATTTACAAAAAAAATCCTATCACACAGACCTGGAAGGGCTCAATAGGCTTTTGTTTGTTTCCTATCACACTGGACTCATGTGCTCTTAAGCTTTCCTTGATCTGAGTAGACTGCAGCCCTGTCTTTTTCTTTTGCTTCTCTGACACACTTTCTTGACACAGGCTCTGGCTATGGCTACACTTACTTCAAGCCGCTGCTGCCAGCGCTTAAGCGCAGCAAGCGCGCAGCGCCGCCAGCTGAAAACTCTCCCCCTCTCCCCCCTCCCCCTCCACCCTGTGGAATGGGCGGGGGAGCTGGGGCTGGGCGCGCGCGCTGCGCGCTACACTCGCGGCTGGCGCGGCGCGCAGCGGCAGCAGAGGTGTGGCAGTGCTGCTTTGCAGCGCTGCTGCATGCTGCCAAATTTGTGTAAGCTGTGTCCTCTGTCTGTTACCTCTTCATGGAGATGGTGCCCCAAGACCCAGCTGGCTTAGGCCTCCAGGACTAGTGCTCCCAAGTAGCTTAAGCATACCCTTTCCCAGAGCTCCAACCTTGTGGGTGCTCTTCAGGGACACATGGTAGTAGGGGGCAGGGTGGATGGGAAACAGACACAGACTTTGTAAGGGATCCCAAAACCCAATCATACTACTTTAGATAGCACAAAAGATATACAGATCTAGGCAAAACAATAAAACATCTATATGCATTTGCTTGTCTTAGCTTTCTCTCTGCTTTTAGGTGTTCTTTGGACTCCGATCAGATTCGTCTAAGGCAATGGTTCTCAACCAGGGGTATGCATACCACTGGGGGTATGCAGAGATCTTCCAGGGGATACATCAACTCATCTAGATATTTGCCTAGTTTTATCACAGTCTACATAAAAAGCACTAACAAAATCAGTACAAACTAAAAGTTCATAAATTACTTTTTTATATTGCTCTATATGCTATACACTGAAATGTAAATACAATATTTATATTCCAATTGCTTTATTTTGTAATATGGTAAAATTATAATTTTTCAGTAATCATGTGCGGTGACACTTGAATTTTTATGTCTGATTTTGTAAGCAAGTAGTTTTTAAGTGAGGTGAAACTTGGGAGTATGCAAGACAAATCAGCCTCCTGAGAGGGGTACAATAGTTTGGAAAGGTTGAGAACCACTGCTCTAAGGAGTCTAGGAACAGCCCCCTCCTGCACATGGCTTCTCCTCCTAATCCCCCAGTTACCTTCTTGCTCTGCTGCTTTCACAGTTAAACAGGCTCCCCTGCTATGAAAGCCTGCCCCTCTCTCCTTCTTCCTCTTCCTGTCTGTGAGTTCCTTGAGTTTATAAGGGTTTGTCTGCATGTTGAGTTGCTGCGCAGCAAGCCAGAGTGTGATGCTACAGCACACCAGCTTGCTGTACAGTAACTCACTGTATAGACACGACTGCGGTGGCGTGTGGCTTAGGCTTTGGCTACACTTGCACGAAGCGCTAAGTGTAGTCAAAGCGCCAGCGCTGTCCGTACTCCACCTCCCTGTGGGGAATAACGTACAGCGCTGGGAGCCGCGCTCCCAGCACTGGGGCTTTGACCACACTGGCGCTTTGCAGCGCCACAATTTGCAGCACTGGAGAGGGTGTGTTTTCACACCCTGCTGCAGTGCTGCAAATTTGCAAGTGTAGCCTAGGCCTTAGTGTACTGCTACTTCAGAGCATAATATGCTAAGCCATGCTCTGGGACTTTCACTGCGCTGTAGCAATTTCATGGCAAATTACTGGGTAAGAATCTGGTGTTCTGAAGATTCACACCTTGGCTTGTGCAGTAACTTGCATGTAAATGACCCCTTAGTCCTGCTACTAACCCCTACTTCCTTTGTTCTGCTCCTATAGAAATTTTGCTGCTACAAACCCCAGCCCACGTCATGGAATCTGGAGAAAACTGGCTTCCACCAGACTTTAGCCATCTAATTTTCTCTGGGGCAGGTCTGTTCAGTAGTAGGAGGCCTTTAGTTACTGTATCTTTCAAAGACCGACTTTGGACAGGGAACATGAGTTAAGAATATGGTAAATGGCTTAAGTATACAGAGTTCATAATATCAAACAAATTCCTTAATTGCACATACACAGATTCCCTCAAATTGTCACCTCATCACTTTCTGTAGGACCTAAAAATGTTTTTACTTTCTCTGCTTGTGTGGAAACAGGATAACAGACACTGCTTCCAAACTCTTATGGAAACACAAATGAGCAAAGATCATGTGGATATAAAGGTGCTGCATACAGTACACTAAAGTTCTTGTTAAAGAAACAAGGTTTATCACATCTCTATATAATGTAAAAATTAGTACTTGAACTGTTCTGCTGGGCAGTCATTAAATAGTAATTATATCACTGTTTATTACCTAAGGATCAGATGCCATTTCCATTCTAAATCTCCTTTAGAGGTGCAAGTAAAACAGTCTTCATTAAGCTAAAGCTTGGCAAACCTTGGGAGTGCATGGATTTTTCTAACACACTAGACCATTCAGGTAATGTTTTGACAGACTGAGATTTCTTTTGTCTGGTGGTGCCAAAGAAGCTGCTGAGTAGATACAATCTTAAAAGAAAGCTGTTAGTTCTTTTTTCCCTTAAGCTATCAGTTTAGATGAAATGCTTATTTTGGAATGTTTTTTATTTTTTAGTACAAAAAATATTTTAAAAATAAAGTTTTATGTTGTAACAATATGTTGTTTTTCATGTTGATACAAATCTATGAAACGTTCTTATTAGGAAAAGAACTAAGGTGTCCATTATATCAAGGATTTCTTGGGCTTAGTACTGCACTTAGTACTCTTTAAGCACTATAATTACACCTGAAGGAATTTTGCACCACTGCGCATGTGCAGAATTTATGTCCCCCTGCAAACTTCTTTACTTTCCCACAGAAAAATGACTTTCTGACATTTGGAAGTAAAGGGAAACCACAAGAGCGGTCATGCGACCCTCCTCAGCAGTATGTTTCAAGTGCCCAGGGCAGCCAGCAGAGAGGTAAATCACTGTGGGGCAGGTGGCGGGACTGGGGAAGACCCAGCTGGTGGCTCCTACCCTATGCCGGGCTAAGCTGCTAGTCCCGGCTGGGCTGGGGAGGACAGGACTTCTTTTTCCCCTGCACAGCATCCGGGGCTATGTCAGACCCACCCCCAGATTTCTCCCCCAGATGTAGGAAGATCTGCAGACTCCCCTCCTCTGCCCCCCCTGCTTCCTGCACCCATCACTCCTCAGCTGCAGAGGGAAGGATCGTTGTACAGGGAGCTGCTCCTCCACCTGCCCAATCCCCGTGCATCCAGACCCCCCTCATACCCAGAGCATCCTGATGAGCCGAGCCTTCCCCTCCCCCCTGCACTCAGACCCCCCTCCCCTGACAAGCCTCACTCCCCCTGCACCTGGACCACCCTGATGAGCCACCTGCACCCAGATATCCACCATACTGAGCCCTACTCCCCCAGCATCTGGACCCCACCACTGAGACCCCCAAACTCCGGCACACACACCCTGCTGAGCTCTATCTCCTCCACACCCAGACACAAACACCCCTGCTGAGCCACAACCACCTTCACCTGGACCCCCCTGCAGAATCCCATCACCATTGCACCCAGAACCCCCCAACAAGCCTCTGTGCATCCAGTCGCCCCGCCCCACCTGTACCCATGTCAGGATTGGGTGCAGGTCACCGCTGAGTCTTTTTGGGGGGGAAGCTGCACAGTGATCTCCCACCTCTGTTTTAGGGCACTATAGTAGTAGTCGTCATCATCATCATAATAGTAAGGCATAGATGTGATGGAAAGCATTAATTATTTGCTTGTTTGAATTTCTGGTGTTTGGGCATATAGGAAGGACTGTTGTCTACATAGGCAGACTCTCCTTAAGGGAAATACCTGTTTCGGCCTAGTTTTTTGACATAGCTAGAAGATGTATGAGAGCTCTGATCATCCTTTTCTGTTTGCCCTTTAGTGGAGACAGTATTAATTCACGTTTTTTAAAGTAGCAATATTTATTTCTGGCACACAAGGGTGCAAAATGTTATTCCTGTATTTCCAGCATCTTTGTTAAATTATTCAAACTCTAGTTGGTTTTATAGAATCTGACATCAGGCCATCATTTTTCATTAAGCACAGATCTGGAAGCCAGTAACTTGAGTTGATACTCCAGCATTATTTTTAAAGTGCTGTTGCCAGCACAGAATGCTTGAGGCAGCAACAGTGGTTCGTTGCCCGGTGTGCTTCGCTCCCAATAAACACACCAAGGTGGAGAATGCAGAAAAAGTTTATTTGAGCCCAAATAAGGTGCAAGGGAGACATAGCAATCTCAAATCCTGCACACAGACATAAGCTGTGTGTCTCTTCTTATACATGACTTCAGCTAGGCATCTCTATTACCCCTACTACCTACCCCCCCTTCTACCCTTTAGTCCCCTCCCATATAGTAGACACATTGTATAGCTAGTGATTACATTAAACAGGTTAAATCATCCTTGACAGCAAACAATGTATCTCGTTAGTAACTTTTCAAGGCTGTCAGCTTGGTTTACTTTCGGATTTATTACTTTGCCCCCCCCTTTTATTATCTCCTGGTGCCAGTGTTGCACTGATAAGGAGCAGTTACACATTCCATTCTTAATTCTGACTCGCAAGGTCAATCAGAGTCCAACATGGAAACGGTTTGGACAAGCTTAACATCAACCCTGATTCATTCAGGCCTGGTACAGAAAGGCTTCATTAACACTGTGGTTTTCCACCCTCCTGAGTTACCTAGGGTTATGCCTAATGACACCAACAGTGCCATGAAGTACTAGCTTTATTTACCTTACTTTTTGGGAGTAAAATTGTAATAAAAATTACAGGAAGGCTGGATGACCTTCTCCCAACTAAGTGTTTTAATTGCCTTTTTTACTTTGTATCTAGTCCGTGTTTCTTCCTTCAGTATTCAGCTTACTCACAAACAGTAACATTTCCAAAAGCATTAAGCTCTGGTGAATTAGGTATTTTTGAAAATTTTATCCGGTCACAACACAGCTAAAATTGAGTTACATACAGTATCTGGGGAAGCTGCTTGTCTTTTCTTTCAATTCCCACTCCCCTCAAAATATGTTGAATTCTGAATCTGCTTTATGTGTACGCTACGCATAGTGGAAAACATATCTTGCTAGCATTTTAACTTTGTGATTCTACTGGTCTTTCGCTGTTCACCAGTCAAATAACTGGATTTTTCACTTTAGAAGAATCTAGCTACTATTGATACAATATGGTACGGATTAGAGCCTTTCTAATTCTAACATGTGATTCATTTAGGTATATAGTTATTAAAAGTGAAGATTTTGCTTAATATGTGCCAGACAGCTAGGATGCTTTACTATCAGCAGTGTCAAAGCAACATCCCAGGACGTTTCTCAGGAAGGAGAGAGATTAGTATCTTCAAAGTCTTATGTTTCTTCCTAATGGCCCATCAAGGCTGATGGTCTGCAGTCTGGTAGGTGTTTCCCAAGTACACGCACAGTTGTAATTGTTACATAGTCAATATTCCTAACTTTAGATACAGAAATTATGCATTTAGTAAATCATAACCTTTCCAATTATATCTCACATGACCCATCTTGCATAAAATATATCTGTTATGCCATATTCATATCCTAACAATATTTCTATGAAGATTATGGGGTATAACCTCACACCATGAATACATGCTTTTGGGAGAAGGAATATGAACGCAGAGGTTGGACAGGCAAAGCTTTGTGTATGATGAGTTAGGCAAGTATTTAGAGAAAAATAAAAAGTACTATGCAATTTCTGTGAGAAAGAAAAGAGGTCTCGATACACTTCCCCACTTCTCTTTACACCGAATCTTTTCTTGATGACAGCCTCTTAGCGTAAATGATTTATAATCATTTACATTTTAAATATTAGTCCAGTTGAATAGTGCTCACTTTAGGGCTTGAACCCCAGTACCAACATCTTTTCCTGCAGATGCATGAATGCTGCATTAGCAATGCTGGGCTGTCCTAGTGCTCGGTGTTTCAAATAGTTTTAGTTAATAATATTACCATTAGTCACTGACAGCCAAAAGGTACGAACGACCATGTTTATAGTCAGCAAATACAAGCAGTCTAGCTTTGTGATGCACATCATGAAGATGACGCGCTACTTCTCTTCCTATTTTGTTTCATAGTTTTCTTCTTACAATGTTTCCCTCTCCTTCTCAATCACTCTGTTCTCCCTCCCCAAGCTTTCTTGCCTTGTTTACCCTCCATACAGTGCTGCTCCACTTGCTGTTGCTGAACAATCCCTGCCCATAATGGTGGCACACAGCGAGGGTGACCATATGTCCTGTTTTGGCCTTTTTTTAAGCCCTGTCCTGACCCTCCCGACTTTTTTCCAAAAGGAGGCATTTGTCATGTTTGCTCTTGCTGACATGATCAGTTGGCAAGAGCAAACAGGACAAATGCCCACTTTTGTGTTTAAAAAAAAAAAAAAAGTGGGGTACGGCCGAGAGGGGGCAAGTGGAGATGCCGGCTCCCTGCAGGGGGGAAGCAGGGCTGTGTGGGAGCGAGCAGCTTTCCAGCATGAGGGACCCCCACAGAGTTCCAGCGACCCGGCAACAGCATGTGGGGGGTGGGGGGGGAGCCTCTGGCAAGCAGCTGGGGGTGTCCAATTATCTCTTTGGGAAATATGGTAAATATCCTACACGCAGCACTTTTCTCTTTCTCTTGTAGATGCTGTGAAGAGTATTGTGTAGTTCCATTTAGGGGAGAGGAGGGAGGGAAATGCAGAGGAAAAGGAGGAGAGCCATCATGCAGCCAGCAATGACCCTGCAGCTCTCAGACAGAAAAAGAGGCAGGCATCCTCTTTCCCAAGTACTCCACTGCCAAGAGGCTGGGAATCCTGGTTTTTGAACGTCAGTAATGGCACTAGGAGTTCACTGATTTGCACTCATTCTAAACTATCAGTGGATTACCATCTGACAGCTGCATAGTGGTATCTGTGAAATGAATTGGTGGTATCTGTGTAGTTCTTAGTGGAAAATGTCCACATCATAAACAACCTTCTTCCAGTTGACACTTGTTGGTAGTATCTAGAGCAGTGGTTCTTAACCAGGGGTCTGAGGCCCACTAGGGGGCCATGAGGAGGTTTCAGGAAGGCCACCAAGCAGGGCTGGCATTAGACTTGCTGGGGCCCAGAGCAGAAAAGCATAGTCCCACCTCCTGGGGCTGAAGCCAAAGGCTGAGCAACTTAGCTTCACAGGGCCCCCTGTGGCATGGGACCCTGGGCAATTGCCATGCTTGCTATTCCCTAACGCTGGCCCTGGCTTTTATATGCAGAAAAATAGTTGCTGTGGCACAGACAGGCCGGGGAATTTTTATAGCACGTTGGGGAGCCTCAGAAAGAAAAAGGTTGAGAACCCCTGATGTAACCTGAGTCTGTCTTCTCAGGCCATGGTGAGATGCATGGGCGTGTGCTGTTAGTATCGTGATGGTAAACAGAGACTTCCATATGCAAACTTGCGATACAGAGGAGACTTTCAAAAGCGCCAAGGGATTGAGAAGTACAATTTCCATTGACTTTCAGTGCAGAGTTTTGGTTTCCCCCTGGAAATAACCTTTCCTTCCTAGGTGCCATCTGTAAGTGCCTACTGTTCAGTTATTCAGACAAAGCATAATGGCTTCCCATGGCATAGGGTAATACAGTAGTTAAATTATTAAAAAGTTATAGTGCAGACAGAACCAAGGAATATGCAGGTCCAAGAAAAATATTAATACCATAGGTCTTTAAAGTATTATGAAAGTCGTCTTTTGACTAAAAATTAAAAGAATAAAAAAGCTGCAAAAGGAAATGGTTCTGTTTTTAAAAAGTAGACTTTCTAAGTCCATTGAATTGTACTAGTTACCTTACTTTGAAATATAGCTGGGTGAAATTCACTTTTTTTGTGTGTGCAGTTTTTTTACCCCTCTTATTCAGTTTTGATAATAAAAGTACTCTCTCTTTACTCAAAAAGGCCCCATTTTCACTCTGAAATAGGCCTGAGTTTCTGATACAGGTTAATAGTTTTGCTCAGTGTAAACCAACAGCTTGTAAGCATGTTTCAGAGTAGCAGCCGTGTTAGTCTGTATCCGCAAAAAGAACAGGAGTACTTGTGGCACCTTAAAGACTAACAAATTTATTTTAGCATGAGCTTTCGTGAGCTACAGCTCACTTTTCGGATGCATAGAATGGAACACACAGACAGGAGATATTTATACATACAGAGAACATGAAAAGGTGGAAGTATGCATACCAACAGGAAAAGTCTAAGCAATTGAGATGAGCTATCAGCAGCAGGAGGAAAAAAACTTGTAAGCATGATCCTCCCTGTGCAGATAGGACCAAAGTGTTATAGCCAGGTTGAAATTGTGCTTTAAACTTGGTAAAGTCCATGTTTAACTGTTCTTGAGAAGTCATTTTCAGAGTATGCATAGGCCTTTTTTTAAAAGCCTGCAGATTCTTCCTTCCACTTTTTGCATGTGACTGTTTTGGGAAGGGGAAGGAGGACAGAGAGTGAGTTTCCCTTGAAGGCAGCATCTGTTGGTAGGCTTCTGAAAACAAGGACTTACCCTGGAGAAAAGGATAACAATATGCTGTGAGAGTGAGACCACCCTTAAATTTGCTCCCTCACTTGCTCCTCTCCTTTGTCCTTAAGGTTCACCTTTGTGGGCAGAGGAGCAGTGATTAAATGCCTTGATGTGAAGATTACTGCTGCAGTACAGCGAACCAGTTGCAAAACATCTGAAGTTTTAAACTTCCATGGGAAACTTTCAACAACCTTTTATATATTATGGCCAGTTCCCTTTTAAAAATCAAGTGGGAAATTATACTAATATATTGTCTGTCCTCAGGGTGAGATACAGCCAATAACATCTATAGGAATTAGGTATGTGTCCAAGGAAGAATATGCTCTCCTAGTGGTATAGTTTCACATTTTGTAAAATAGATGACAGCCAGCATTGAACTACTTCAACATGTATCATTAATTGCTATAAACAGGTTGTACACAGCTGTTCATCGACTCTTGGTTTTTATTGCTGTTGGCTGTTGTATTCAACTTGAACTCTTACCTTGATTGTTCTGAAATAGGGGAAGCCATATGACCTCAGACACTTTCTTTAATTGGCAGAGGCTTGATGCCTTAAAGGATCAGGAATGTTCTCCTATTGAATGTCGTCTGATGTTTCTTTATATATTTTTTTAACCTTATGTAGTATTTACTTATAACCAAGGTCCACTGTACTCCATGCCAAGCTGGGCCTAAATTCTGGGGAGGGGTCCTTAAACTGATACTTTATTTTATGCTGTCCCCACATTTTGAGTCTTCAATATGACACTGATTGTCTTTAGGTTTCAGTGAGTCCCATTCCATTAAGATGGAAGATAAGATACTTGTTCAGAAACCAAATATTTTTGGTAAAAAAGTGACGCCTCAAAGAGCAGGGGTTGGCTTATAAACGGGTCTACACCAAAATTTGATGATTTTAAACTCTGTGGAATCATTGAATTGAATATCTAATACATTGTCATTTTGTTTACCTGGAGCGTTCACAGGCATGGAGCCCCTCAGCTCCCTATGGCCACAGTTCGCCGTTCCCAGCCAATGTGATTATGAGAAACCAATGTAATGCCTCTTCATATTTCTAGAGTATATTTGTTCTTTAAAAAATAAATAAATAAATAAGCCAACAGAAAGGACAATTTTAAAGCAGGATTACAGTAGTTGATGTTACTTAATAAAGTCCATGTCCCTGAGTGGGTGGGATTTAGTTGTCTTTCTCCCCAAAAGAAAGCATAACTGATATTAAACTGATATTTCCTTGGATTTTTGACTGAGCTGAAGATGGTGCCCATACAGTAGTGTACTTCATCTTATTAAATTTTTCATGCAAGTTCCTTGTACAGTTACCAAGTTAAAACAAAGGGGAGAAATTGAGTAGTCTATGCAAGTGATATTTTCAGATGATATGGAAAATCAGCTAGAATCAGCACTTTCTGAAACCTAGTCATTAATCCAGGAGTAGGCCAGAGCGGTCCATGCTGGGGCTCTTTTTCGATTCTCAGGAGACTGCATTGTTAACTGTGCTGATGAGCTGTGCGTGGTCACCTGTGATGATGAGATCTCCACGCTGCAAACAGAAATGAATTTCAAAGTTCGCGGGCTTTTCTTTTCTCTCTGGCAGTGCATCCGATTTGAGAATGCTGTCTGAGAGCGCAGTGGTGGTGCACTGTGGATACCGAGCCGCCAATACCCGTCGATTGCGGCCACTATCCCTATATATTAATGTTAATATATGTGCGCTACTCTCTCTCCTCGGGCAGAGTACAGAAACCATTTAAAAAGAGCCAAAAAAAATAATAAGTGCCTCCTAGTGTGGCTAGTGGTTTGGTATTGCGTTGGTTTTGTTTATAAAAAAATTTAAAAAAAATTTTGTAGACCAGGCCTAAGACAGCATTCCTTGTATGTGAGGTCATCCCATCCTCAGTCTGGACCCCGATAGTGCTCTGCCTCTTTTGGCTGATCTGAACTTTGTTCATGCTATATATTGGAGTGTTGTGCTACCATGTGACTAGACTATGACGTAGGTCATATCATGTCATTGTCTGATGTGAAAATTGAACAGATTTGAACAGTAACTTAGTAGTAGTGAGACTGAAATAATTAACAGGACTTCATCATCATTCTTTCTGAGAAGCCCCCGGTGGTACGTTAATATCTGATCTTTTGAGGAGTGTCATTTTACATTCCTATCTGAAGCCAAATATAACTCGTCAGAAGTTAAATGGCAGAACAGCTGTAGTATCATAGCTTCTGGCTTCCGTTCCAAAAGTGAGGAACAAAACTGCTGCAGTTGATTAGAAAAATCACTCTAAATATTGGATACTGGTGTAGTAAATATATCGATGTAGTTGCATTTAGGCACTTTGCAATCAAGCTGTCAGTTTTCAAGGTACATGGGTTTGGGTGTTTTACCAAATTTTATGTTAAATGTGCAAGAAGAAAGTTCTTGTTCTTTCAGCCTAGTCACACTTTAAAATTTCTAAAGGTTCTAGTTCTCATTGACATCATCTTATTGTGGCAATGCTTATAATGTCAAAATAAACCACCAGAAGGATGTGAATTTTTAGAGATCCTGATTACGCACGTTTTAAAAAACGCTGTGCTATAAACTAGGAAAGATTACTGTTAGCATGGGCTGATTTCTTGGCTCTGGTATGTAAGAGCACAGAAGAGTCTTTGTTTTGTTCTTGGGAGAGCTATTTCTGTGTTGTTGCCTGAGGATAAGTTTCTCAACATGTGGTGGTCCATCTTGTCTAAAAATACATAAATAAACTCCAATACCTGTGTGGTACTGGAAACCCAGAATGTTGGAATTAGAAAATAGACTAGCCTTAACTGGATCATGTCCTCTTATTTTTAAGCTGAGTTCAATTAAAAAATATTTTATGTGGGGCTCATGCATTTAAATGTCTGTTACTTGTAGAGGAGGAGTTTAAAGCTGGTCCTAGTGTCTCTGCTGCAATGATCATTTATCTTTCTCACTTTTTAGTGTGGTTTGTTTTTTTGGTCTGAATTGAGCACTGATACAAGGTCCTGCATCAAGAACTCTTAAGACCTAAGTTGTTTTCATAGTCACAGTATAGAGAGCAGCAGCAGGGCAAGCTTTTCTGCCTTGCTCTGCTAAGATGCATCAACCCTAACTTGGAGGCTGACTTAGAATAGTTCAGTTTCAGGACTCATCAGTTCTTGATACATCTCCTCAGAGTGCCAAGAAGGATCCAGTCAATGCCACTGTGATTGTTTTTGTGATGTGGACTCTGAGATGGTGGTCCATCCAGACAACTTGCTTCATTATTGACTACTGAATAGTAATCTTTTTTTTTTTTTAATTGGAGATATACCAATCTCCTAGAACTGGAAGGGACCTTGAAAGGTCATCGAGTCCAGCCCCCTGCCTTCGTTAGCAGGACCAATTTTTTTTTGCCTCAGATCCCTAAGAGGCCCCCTCAAGGATTGAACTCACAACCCTGGGTTTAGCAGGCCAATGCTCAAACCACTGAGCTATCCCTCCCCTCTGAGTAACAACTTTTGGTCACTACCTTTGTGGACTGAGTTTGAACTAGTGACATAGTGTCCTATTCTGAGTGTCCTAAGATGGCCTATTCTGATACCACAGACACAGGGTGTTAAGAGTTTTTAAGCATCTCTGTGGGAGGAAGGGGGCATTGTGTCATTAAGGGAAAGAATAGTCTTTATACAGAAGGGAGATAAGATAGTCTCTGTGAATTGGCTTCAGTGGGAGAGTGGTTATTCCCTCACCTCCAAAGTCAGAATTCAGAGTGGAGGAGAAACGGTGGCTTTCGTAGCACAATCAATCTCTGTGTGCGCTTAATATTGATTTAACATAAGTTATTCTTAAAAAGATGCACTCTATTCTTAAAGATGACTTTTCAAGCAAACCTAAAGTCTGTGCCTTGTCTGAATCTCTCTTAAAATTCTTTGAATATTTTTAAAACTATATTTTTTTCTCTTACTCTGTGACTTAAGTGCACATCTTGTTATCTGGCCTTTCTAAAGTCTTAGCTCCACTTTCTTTGCTGGTTTACATTCTATGTATCCTAATTTTATGGACACCTATAGTTTCTCTTAAGACACAGTAGAAATAAAATCAAGCACTACAAGCTCCCGATGTTGTCAGTGGGAGTCTTATGTGTATCAGTTATAGTCTTGGGCCCTTAGGGTGTGTCTGCACTGCAATTCAACATCCGTGACTGGCCTGTGTCTGCTGACTCAGGCTCACGGGGCTATGGGGCTATTTAATTGAGATGTAGACCCTCTCCCCTCACAGGGTCCCAGAGCCTGGGCTCTGGCCCAACCCTGAACACCTACATCTCAATTAAATAGCCCCATGAGCCCAAGTCGGCTGACATAGCTCAGCTTCATATGTTGAATTACAGTGTAGATGTACTCTTGGTCACCTAAATTTTAATTCTAGTTAATTGTTTTTTACATAAAATTGAAAGATAAATAGTATAACTATATTCATCAGCAAAAACAACGAGGAGTCCTTGTGGCACCTTAGAGACTAACAAATTTATTTGAGCATAAGCTTTTGTGGGCTAAAACCACTTTGAGTTTTAGCCTACGAAAGCTTATGCCCAAATAAATTTGTTAGTCTCTAAGGTGCCACAAAGACTCTTCATTGTTTTTGCTGATACAGACTAACACTGCTACCACTCTGAAACCTATATTAATCAGTGGAATTGATGCGATGCATAATGTAGAGTGTTGGCCTAGTTTATTTGAAACTATTTTGGCAAAGCTTCCTTCAAAAACTGTGTCTTAGCAGTAGAATGAGATGTGATATCTCAGTGCTTCTCATAATGAGCTCCATGAACTGGGACTTGAAGGGACACTTTCTAAAGAGTTCTTCCAGAACGGAAAATATTATGGGCAAACCCTCTGTAAACGTGACATGTTAACAGAAGACTGTAGTCAATTAGAAATCTCTGCTTTTATGACCATAGCATATTCTTATAGGAACATACGGTTTCTCAGACCTTCGGCTTTGTCCTATTGGTGTTAAAGTAAGGGTGGGAGTGGATCAATATTGACTGCTAGGCTTTTGGTCCATAGTTACAGTAACTGGCAGATAATTAAGGAGGAAAGACCAGAATGCTAAAAAGAAATAGAGTTTGCATCTTAAAGACAGGAAAGGTAATTATTCTAAACTCACATAAAAATCATTTTGAGCTCTTGTACTTCCTCAGCATTTGCAGTAAATGGTTAGTCCTCTGTTTTGCAACACATTTATCACTATCTGAATTCAGCCTCCTGCATTCATAAATCTTATTTCAACAAGTCTGGACTTGTTCACCTTTCAGTCTGCAGACTGAACAACAGGCTTAGTATCTGTGCAGTAGAAAATAAATCTATCATGCTTCTTTTTGAATATTTGGATAAGAAAAGTGAAGTCCTTTAGAGGCTTAAACACTAAATTACTCCCATCGGACCTAACCTGTGAAGAAAATCCTTGTTTAAAAACAATAGCAAATAAACTACCTTGTGCTTTACTGGAAATGTTGTTTGCATCCAGATGACTCTAGCCAGTTTGTTAAATCAGTGTGCTACTTCCCTCTACCTTACCATAGTCAGGGCCGCCCAGAGGGGGGGGCAAGAGGGGCAATTTGCCCCAGGCCCCGGGCCCAACAGGGGCCCCCCTAGTGTTTTTTCGGGGGCCCTGGAGCGAGGTCCTTCACTCGCTCCAGGGGGCCTGGAAAACTCTTGCGGGGCCGGGCGCAGGAGCTTCTTCGCTCCTGGTCTTCGCCTGCGGGGGGTCCTTCCGCTCCGCCCCCAGCCGGCGAATTACCGCGGAAGCGGGACCCGCCGCCGATGTGCAGCCCGGTCTTCGGTGGTAATTCGGCGGCGGCGGGCCCTTCCATTCCGGGACCCGCCGCCGAAGTGCCCCGAAGACCCGCGGCGGGGACCTCCCGCTGCCAAATTACCGCCGAAGACCGGGCTGCACGTTGGCGGCGGGTCCCGCTTCTGCGGTAATTCGGCGGCGGCGGGGGGGGCCCGCCGCGGGTCTTCGGGGCACTTCGGCGGCGGGTCCCGGAACGGAAGGGGCCCCCCGCCGCCGAAGACCCCAGGCCCCCGGAATTCTCTGGGCGGCCCTGACCATAGTGCTAATTATTCAGAGGTAAATTATTGTAGGGCTAAACCTATGAAGCCTTGTGACAATTAATTTTATTCTTGGTTGAAATCCATAGTCTCCTCATCAGACAGTATTTTAATAATTAAAGAGAAATTCCCACACGTCTTGCATGCTGATGTGGGGTTGTGTACAGGGATAAAGTGACAGTGAATGTATGTATGGAAAGAGGAGGAATTGTTATATTGAGGAAACTTATTTTAAACTACTGTGAAACAATTTAGGAGTGGAGGCCTAGAACAGGTTACGTATGTCTTTTATCAGTAGACAGAGCCAGGGAAAAATCACTTGCTTTGGGAGAAGTGAGTCAGGAATCTTTATGTTGGGAACCTCTCTGTATTAATTACAAATATTTACTCTAACATGCCTTTTAGGCAAAA
The DNA here is from genome assembly GCF_016161935.1 of Mauremys reevesii. Lineage (NCBI taxonomy): Eukaryota > Metazoa > Chordata > Testudines > Geoemydidae > Mauremys > Mauremys reevesii. The sequence continues at coordinate 69,535,549 of NC_052632.1, forward strand.
ATTAGATTCTTAATTCTCCACAGCTGTAGATCCATCAATGATAGAAGCTGGACTTACACTGTGGTGGTGTATACATCTCAAATTTTCAGTTGTAGGCACTGAAAGCCTCTATACCTTTCTTGTTGCAAAGCCTTCCCCAAAAAAGAACATTTGCCCTGTTACATCATCCATACAGAGAACAATCTTCAAGCAGTAACAACAGAAGTGTGAACTGATGTATACTCCCCCACATACTCTGCCCGCAGGCTCCTCAATGGTTATATGTATACTAGGATATTTGGACCCGTAACTACTACCAAGTGCAACTTCATTGGTATAGTTTGGAGTTGGTAGCACTGTGGTGCACTTTAATGTAGTCAGAGCTTGTGCATTTTTACTGCCAGGTTGTAGGGTAGGGATAGTATGGTGTAGCAAGTCTGACCCCTAAGCTACGAGTAGAGCTGTAGCAGTTGGGAATTACAGGTCTGAAAATCCTGCTGTAGACAAGGCCAATAAGGTTGAACTTTAAAGCTTTCCTGTGATTAGTTAGTGTTAACACACTTCATGAACTGGCAGGTTATAAAATTGTGCTTTAATTGTGCAGAATAACCTATACCGATCTATCACTGTAATTTTGTAGGTATAATTCAGGTTTGTTTTTGTTGTCATGCTGTATGTAGTGAAGCAATGAAGTGAGAAAATAGGGGGTTGTCTGGTTTCCTTGTGAATCATTAATTATGTGTATATATGAGTCTTTCTGGAAAATGTCTTGATGGCACTGCATATGGCTACGTAAATGTTTTTAAGCTAGGTCTATAACTCAATGGTCTAAGCATCAGATTTGGAATAACTAGATTCCCTTTAACCATAGACTCAAATCCTGATCTTTCTGAGACACAGAAGAATACCATGCAGTTTACTTTACTTTACAGGCATCTTTTGGTAAGACCTTAAATACAAATATTCTGCAACCTGTGAAGCTATATAAAAAATCAGGGGTGTATTTTGTAAGCAGAAGAGGCTGTCCCAGTACCTTTAACCAAAATTCGTTTCCCTCCCTTTCTAGTTTTGTGTCGTTCTCTACCATTTGCTCATCAGGTTGCTTTCCCTTTGCTACACCCACCCATATATGGCTTCCAAAATGGGTACAAATGCTGCAAAAAAAAGGAATACTGCAAAAGCAGGGTTTTACTCTATTCTGGCCTTCTCAAAAGCGCTTGCATAATGTCCTGCATGGCAGAGTTTATAGGGTTCGAAGCTTGGGTGGATTATACACTAAAATGCATGGAGCTTGATAATCCCATGTCCAGAAACACCCTCTCTGACTATGGCAGCAGTGAATCTGTAATGTAAATTCCATGGAGTTTTGGGAAAGGCCAGAGTGACACACAAACTGCAGCTTCCTGGCTATGGAATTTTGTTGTTCTGCTTATATGAAGCTCATGCCTTAAATATGGCTCCATGTGTGTACATTTATTAAAAGGCAAAGTACACCAAGATATACTTAGAGAAGTAAATGCCTCATTTTACCCTTTTATAGCTGCAGCTGCACCACTTGAAACAGCATATCACATGAAAAATCCTTAAAAATAGCATTGGAAGTATCCCGCTAAATAGCTGCCAAAGTCCTTGGACAACTTTTGAAATATACTCTTTCAAAACAGCTTCTGCTTATTCTGTACTAAGGGGGGGTTACATTAGAACTACTGTAGTCTAGTCTAAAATCTGAATTAGTCCTATTTATCCCCCACCAGAAGTCCTCATCTGTCCATCGACTGGCTGATGGAAGCCTCCATGAGAGGCATGACTGCAGGTGGGAAGCAAGCAGACATGCTTAAGGCTAGGTTGGCTAAAGTAAGCCCTATGGTTATCCTTAACGTTTAATAGAGAGCATCAGTCCACACTGTGCTCCATCTTGATTCTTGGGGTCTTCACATGGGTCAGATAACATAGAGTGTTGGAACTTGTTGCCTCTGCAGGCCACCACTATTAAAAAGAGTGCTATACAGTGGGTCTGGACCTTACTCCTTTCCAGTTATGAGTTGGGTAGAGTTTAGACACACTTGACTTTAAACATTTACAAGTCAAAGATTTTATTGTGAAATCTGGATATCAGGTGACTCTATCTAGATCTTTAACCACATTTGAGGAGTTGACCCAGGAGCAGGCTGGGAACAAAAAGTTTAATTTCTAAGGCCTGGTCTACACTAGGACTTTAATTCGAATTTAGCAGCGTTAATTCTAATTAACCGCGCACCTGTCCACACCAGGAAGCCATTTAATTCGACCTAGAGGGCTCTTTAGTTCGAATTCGGTACTCCACCCCGACGAGGGGAGTAGCGCTAAATTAGACATGGCTATGTCGAATTAGGCTAAGTGTGGATGCAAATCGAACTTAGTAGCTCCGGGAGCTATCCCACACTGCACCACTCTGACGCTCTGGACAGCAGTCCGAGCTTGGATGCTCTGACCAGCCACACAGGAAAAGTCCCGGGAAAATTTGAATTCCTTTTCCTGTCTGGACAGTTAGAATCTCATTTCGTGGTTGGACATCGGGGCGAGCTCAGCAGCACCGGCAGCAATGCAGAGCTCTCCAGCAGAGGAGTTCATGTAATCTCTGAATAGAAAGAGGGACCCAGCATAGACTGACCGGGAACTCTTGGATCTGATCGGTGTGTGGGGCGAGGAGTCTGTGCTTTCGGAGCTGCGCTCCAAAAAACGGAATGCAAAGACCTACGAGAAGGTCTCCAAAGCCATGAGAGACAGAGAATACAGCCGGGATGCAACGCAGCGCCGCGTGAAAATCAAGGACCCCAGACAAGGCTACCAAAAAATCAAAGCGGCAAACGGACGCTATGGAGCCTGCCACCACTGCCCCACCAGCGACCATGGACTCTGACGATGGGACAGTGTCGACGGCCAGTTCCTTGGCGATGTTCGTGGACGGGGAAGATGAGGAAGGGTTTGTGGAGGACGAGGCAGGCGACAGCGCTTACAACGCTGGTTTCCCCGACAGCCAGGATCTCTTCATCACCGTCACGGAGATCCCCTACCAACCCTCCCCGGCCATTAACCCAGATCCTGAATCAGGGGAAGGAGCAGTCGGTAAGTGCTTTAACCATGTAAACTTTTATTCTTAATATAACAGGAATCTGAAGTATGTGAAAAGGAGGTCTCTCTATATATGGGGATAGAACAGAAATCCTCCTGGGAGATCTCCACGAAGCTCTCCTGGAGGTAATCGAAAAGCCTCCGCAGGAGGTTCCTGGGGAGAGCTGCCTTATTGGGTGCTCCGTGGTAGCACACTTTTCCGCGCGAGGCTTTCATGAGGTACTCAGGGAGCATTGCCTCCCCGAGCACGGCTGCATAGGGCCCTGGTTTGTGCTGGCTTTCACGCAGCATGCGCTCTGTATCTCCTTCAGTGACCATCCTCAGGGTGATCTCACTCGGAGACTTCTGCATCTAATTAGGGGAATTACTGTAATGTTACGCCTGGTCCAAAGTATTTTTAAAAAATCTCCGGACAGACGGCATAACAGAGACTCAGCACACTGCTGCGTGACGAGCGTAACGGAAAGCCAAAGAATCAAATGGATGCTCATGGAGGGAGGGGGGACTGAGGACGCAAGGTATCCCACAGTTCCTGCTGTCTCTGAAAAGCATTTGCATTCTTGGCTGAGCTCCAAATGCTTCTAGGGTCAAACACAGTGTCCGTGGTGGGTCAGGGCATAGCTCGGCAATTTACGCACCCTCCCCCCCTCCCCCCAGAAGTGAAAGGGAAAACAATCCTCTGTTGACTCTTTTACATGTCACCGTATCTTTACTGAATGCTGCAGATAGATGCGATGCTGCAGCACTCAACACCAATATCCTTGCTCCCCCCCCCGCCATGGGTGGCTGACGGTACAATATGACTGATATCCATCATCATCATCAGCCTATTGGCACATGGGGCAGTGCAAAAGGACTGGTAACCATGCCGACTAGCATCTGTCAGGTCCCCCAGTGTCAGGTGAACCTAATTTTTCATGGTAGATGGTGCAGTATGGCTGGTAACCATCTTCATCATAGCAACAGGGGGCTGAGCTTCATCAGCCCCCACCCTTCATGTGTAAAGAAAAGATTCAATTGCCCCTGGACTAGCAGCAGGATGCTGGGCTCCTCTCCTCCACACTCCTTAATGTCCTATCTGGACTATCATAGCAACTGGAGGCTGCCTTCCACTCATTTCTCACTAACAAGTCACTGTGTCTTATTCCTGCATTCTTTATTACTTCATCACACAAGTGGGGGGACAATGCTATGGTAGCCCAGGAAGGCTGGGGGAAGAATGGAATGAACAGGTGGGGTTGTTGCAGGAGCACCCCCTGTGAATAGCATACAGCTCATAATCTATGCAGGATCTGACACAGAGCAGCTGTGCTCTCTGGTTCTCTGATACAGTGGTTCTCTAGTACACTTGCCCATATTCTAGGCAGGACTGATTCTATTTTTAGATACCAAAAAGGAGGGATTGACTCAGGGAGTCATTCCCAATTTTGGCTTTTGCGCCCCTGGCTAAGAGCAGCCAGGGGCACTTATGACAGCAGCAAATGGTGCAGTGCAAAAGGACTGGTAACCATGCCCATCTTATTACCAATTTATGGTATGGTAGATGGTACAGTATGGCTGGTAACCATCTCTGCTGTCATGCAAAAGCATGCTGCTGTGTAGCGCTGCTGGACCGCCTCTGTCAGCGGCATCTAGTACACATACGGTGACAGGCACAAAAGGCAAAACAGGCTCCATGGTTTCCACGCTGTGGCGTCTGCCAGGGCAATCCAGGGAAAACGGGCTTGAAATGATTGTCTGCTGTAGCTTTCCCGGAGGAAGGGATGACTGACGACATTTACCCAGAACCACCCGCGAAAATGGTTTTTGCCCCATCAGGCACTGCGATCTCAACCCAGAATTCACAGAGACAGACTAGACTGTGTTCATTGTTCGCAAAAATGTATCTTTGCAAGGAATTCACTCCCTTTTTCCCATCACACAGCTTCGACTGTCTCCAGACCTGCCACAGCATCCCCCTCACAGAGGCTGGCAAAGATTAGGCGGCGAAAGAAAAAGACACGGGACGAGATGTTCGCTGAACTTATGTGGTGCTCCCGAGACGAGGCGGACCAGCAGAGCCAGTGGAGGGAGACCCTCTCTCTGTACCAGCGCTCACGCAGCGAACGGGAGGAGAGGTGGCGTGAGGAAGACAAGCAGGCGACTCAAACGCTGCTTGGACTAATGAGGGAGCAAACGGACATGCTCCGGCGCCTTGTGCATGTTCTGCAGGACCTCAGGCAGGAGGACAGAGCCCCCCTGCAGTGTATCTGCAACCGCCCGCCCCCGCCCCAAAGTCCCAGACCCCCCGCACCCCAAATAACCAGAAGGAGGGGCGCCAGAGGCCGTGAAAACTGTCACTGCACCCCAGCAGAGTGCTCAAGTACCCAAAAGCTCTCATACCCTAAATTTTGAGAAGTCCTTTCCTTCCCGCCTCACCCAAGCCCCCATCCCAGTTTCATCCCCTAACTGTCTAGTTGATAATAAAAAATACTTTTCTGTTAATTACTGTTTCCGTCATGTTCTTTTAGAGGAGACTGTGTTTGAAGGGGGGGAAGGGGGTTGGTAATTGGACAGGACAATCACCTTACCAGGGTACAGACATGGGGGCAGGATCAGCAGCAGGTCACACACACACTGCAGTCAGTACGCACCCTGGTCGGTATGGGAGGTGGTTTGCAGGTTCTGTGTGGGTGGGGGGGTACGTGACTTTGTAGCGGGGGATGGGGTTTACAGATCTCATGCAACGGTCCCTGTCCTGGACCACAGAGCCACGCAGCAGAGGAATCTGTATCCGTCCTCCCCCGCCAAAAGGCCACATAGCCCCCGCACACAGAGTCCCAAAAAGGAGGGATGGCAGGCTCCATTGAAACATCCAGTCCGGCACTGCAGACCGCTCTGGGAGCAGGAGCCTGTCATTCCTCGAGTTTACAGTCGGTCTTTACGTCACTGCACACCCTACCCAGCACAGTCCGTGTCCCAGTTTCAACCCTGTAACGCAAAGTCATCAATAAAGAAACCTTTGTAAAGTTACAGTGGAACATGTATTTTATTTTTAAACGTGTGTTGGAAGTTGGGGAAGCGGGTGGGCGGGGTATGTAACTGCAGATGCTAGTCAACAGTAACTTGGTAAAGAAACAGGGGCAGGTTCAGCTTCTCTGTAAAGAAACTGAACAATCACAGGTCACGCTGCTCGCTGATACTTGAAGAGTTCCTTGTCGCTGTGCAAGGCGCCTGCACAGAGCTTCACGAGCCAGGGCATTAGCGGGTAGGCTGGGTCCCCGACGATCACTATAGGCATCTGCACATCCCCAAGAGTTATTTTGTGGTCCGGGAAGAAACTACCTTCCTGCAGGCGTCTAAACAGACCAGAGTTCCTGAAAACACGCACGTCATGAACTTTGCCTGGCCACCCGACGTTGATGTTGGTAAAACGTCCCCCATGGTCCACCAGTGCTCGCAGCACCATTGAAAAGTAGCCCTATTTCTCAGCAGCTGACTGTGGAAGAGGTGGACGATAAGGTGCGAGGAGTTGACAACGGCCATAACTGCAGCGGGATCCGTGCTCAAAGTGCTGTGGCGCCCACGCTGTCACTGAGCAGAAAAGTGCACGAACAGATTGCCCGCAGGCGCTTTCAGGGAGGGAGGGAGGGCGTGATTGACGGTTCAATGATGACAGTTACCCAAAACCACCCTCGACACATTTTTCCCCCCAGCATGCATTGGGGGGAAATCCCAGAATTCCAATGGGCAGCGGGGAGTGCGGGAACTGTGGGATAGCTTCCCACAGTGCACCGCTTCCAAAGTCGACACTGGCCCCGTTACTGTGGACTCACACAGTCGAACTAGTGTATTTAGTGTGGATACACAACTTCGACTTCATAAGGTCGATTCCACAAATTCGAATTAAGTTGATTCGAAATAGTCTTGTAGTGTAGACATACCCTAAGATATATACAATTTTGATTGAAAAAGATGTTGATAAGAAAACAACCCAGATGAAAAGATGGGAAAGGGATTTGGACAAAAAAAATGGATCTGGATGAATGGGTCTCTAAATATAGGAAAGGGACTATGCATCTTAAGTTTGTGTAGGTCATAACATTTTATAAATTGCCATAGAGATTACATTTAACTCCAGTTGAGATCATCATCATTTTTGCTACTAGGAAGGTGCTCTTTTGGTGGGGCTGTAGGGAAAGGGGAACATTATTACATATGTGGTGGCTGTGTTCAGGAATTAAACACTATTGAGAGGAAACTCTTAGAGATTCATTTTATGACAAAATGCTGCTTCCTGGAGATCTCCGAACTACTTATTTAATGCTCCAGTAAAGGAGCTGCGTTTTAAACAGAAAGATAAATTAATTTCTTTCTTTTTTTTAGCAGCTATACCCTGTATTGCACATTATTGTATACATATGATCCCCTCCTACTGAATTTGGGCATAGTAAAATGTGGACTGTTCTTGTAATGGAAGGCTTTGACACTAAGCTCATATACAAGAGAAGCACAAAAGAAGAGAGATCTAGAAATTTGGTTCCCCTTTCCAGTGTATGAAGAGGAAGAGAGCTCTAGTCACAAAACAGAATTTTCAGCCAGGTTTTTTTAATATTTACTTGTCCGGGTAATATGCTAACATTTTATTGTAACCTTGCCTTCATAAAAAGTGCCTTCTCACCACCAATGAACAACCCTCCGCAGCTCTTTTCTTTTCTTCTGCTCAAAAAAAAGTGTGTGTGGAGGAGGGCGGAAGTCTTAGCTGATCTGTTCCACTATTTATATACAAAAAGCTATTCTGCATGTGTGGCATTAGAAAACCACAATTCTTTTTTTTCCCTATTTTTATTTAAAGTGCCCAATTAGCCTGGGCTCATCTACTTAAATCATTATTAAAACACACTAAACCTAAGTGTTTTATATCAATGGCATCTGAGGGTATGTCTACACTATGAAATTAAATCGATTTTATAGAAGTCGACTTTTAGAAATCGATTTTATACAGTCGATTGTGTATGTCCCCACTAAGCGTATTAAGTCGGCGGAGTGTGTCCTCACTACTGTGGCTAGCATGGACTTATGGAGCAGTGCACAGTGGATAGCTATCCCACAGTTCCCGCAGTCTCCGCCGCCCATTGGAATTCTGGGTTAAGCTCCCAATGCCTGATGGGGCAAAAACATTGTCGCGGGTGGTTTTAGGTACATGTATTCAGTTGCCCCTCCCTCCATGAAAGCAACAGCTGTCAATGGTTTTGCGCCTTTTTTCCTGGGTTACCCATGCAGACGCCATACCATGGCAAGCATGGAGCCCACTCAGCTCACCATCACGCACTTTAAAAGCTCGCTGGCACTGTTTGCTGACTACGTCAGACCTCAGCGCAACCAACATTCCCATTGTTATTGCTGCTTGCTGTTTGCTCCATAATATCTGTGAGAGTAAGGGGGAGACATTTATGGCGGGGTGGGAGGTTTAGGCAAATCGCCTGGTGTCCAATTTTGAGCAGCCAGACACCAGGGTGATTAGAAGAGCACAGCAAGGCATGCTGCGCATCAGAGAGGCTTTGAAAACCAGTTTCATGACTGGCCAGGCTACGGTGTGACAGTTGTGTGTGTTTCTCCTTGATGCAAACCCGCCCCCTTTGTTGATTTTAATTCCCTGTAAGCCAACCACCCTCCGCCCTTCGAAATAAAGTAACTATTGTTTTGAAACCATGCATTCTTTCTTTATTAATTTAAAAAAAAATGAGATAATGGACAAGGTAGCCCGGGTGAGGTGGGGGAGGAGGGAAGGATGTGGCCACATTGCTTATTGTAGTCACACTAAAAATCAAACTGTTTGAATGACAACCTTCTGTTGCTTGGGCCAGCCTCTGGAATGGAGTGGCTGGGTGCCCGGAGCTTCCCCCCTGAGTTCTTGGGCATCTGGGTGAGGAGGCTATGGAACATGGGGAGGAGGGTAGGCAGTTATACAGTGGATGCAGTGGGGGTCTGTGCTCTTGCTGGCTTTCCTCAGCATCGTGTCCTGCCTCCGCTCTTCATGCTCACTTAATTCTCTCCTGGCCTCTGCTTCCATGCATTAAGCTGTGCCCTATCAGTGCAGGAGGACTGCATGAGCTTGGAAAACATGTCGTCATGAGTGCTTTTTTTTTTCGCCTTCTAATCTGCGATAACCTCAGGGACGGAGATGATAGGGGGAGCGTAGAAACATTCTACGCTCTATGATTCTGGGGGGACTGCATAGTCACCTGTGCTGCTGAGTTCGCCACACTGACCAAACAGGAAATTAAATTCAAAAGTTGCCGGAGTTTTTCCTGTGTACCTGGCTAGTGCATCGGAGTTCAAAGTGCTGTCCAGAGCGGTCACATTGGAGCACTCTGAGATAACTCCCAGAGGCCAGTACTGTCAATTTGTGCCCGCACTACCCCAAATTCAACCCAGCAAGGTCGATTTTAGCGCTCATTCCCTCGTCAGGGGAGGAGTACAGAAGTCGATTTTAAGAGCCCTTTAAGTCGACGGAACGAAGTTGCTTGTGTGGACACATTCATTTTAAAATCGACCTAATGCGGCTAAATTCGACCTAACTCCATAGTGTAGACCAGGCCTAAGTTATGTGCCACAATCAGCAATAAGCCAAAATTTTACCTACCATCACCCTATTAAGCAAAATCCAGAGTAAACAGAATGGCTCTACACTGAGTCTTGTGACTGAAGATGTGGGATGTCAGACTGTGGAACCTGCTTCACCTGTTTGTTTAAGAAAAATGCTCTGCCAGCTTTCCCCACCACCCCACTCCCCTGGTGATCAAATCCAGGGACTTTTAGCACAAGTGGCTGGGTGGTGCGGGGAGCAAGCTAAGTATATGTAGACTGTAAATAGATGACAGTTGGTTATTTTTACCTCCTCTGTAAGGGTAACAGTATTGTGTCTGATGTTAGTAGTGAGCATTTGTGCCAAGGAAGTGGTTGACTTTTGGGAGGTAGGAGTGTAATGAGACTGGAATAGAGGCTCTGGCTAGGGAAGATGTGGTGGATAGAAGTTGATGCCTTTAAATATAGTAGTTTGTTGGTTATTTTAAATAGAAACAGGAAAATGTAACAGGTTCAGTAGCAATGGGTGATAGGTGAGGACTGAGGATGAGCGGGTATCAAGGTGAAGAGGTAAGAGATTTAAGAACAAAGGAAATATCTCATAAAGGTCACATGGCCCATAAGTCTATTTTATTGTACTTCTGACTTGGTATCCCCACTCCACCCTCACCCTCTTTTGTGTCTGTTTCTTATTGGGTTGTAAGCTCTTCAGGGCAGGAACAGTCTTTCTGTGGCCATACATTACATGGGTAATTTTGGATGCTGCTACAAGCAAATAATGAAGAACAGTAATAATCTGCTGTTATAATGTGCATTTCATATGTCACGGTGTCTCAGTCCTGGTATCATTGTGACACTTTTAATAATTCATAGGTGTTAGGGAGGGAAATAGCTGCAACAGTCTTTGCTTCTTTCCATCACTATATGGATTTCCTTCTTGATAGCTCTGTTGGTTACCTAGGAAACAGGAGTAGGATGGCATTTGATTGGCTGTGTTGGAAGAGTTGAAGTTTGGTGGTTTTGAGCAGCAGACAGATATATCTACACAAATATGAAATGCTTTATTTTTTTGAGACTGGTAAAACTGCATTGAATTATTAGTCAAGCTATCCTCTCGAAAATGTTTGCAAAGGAGTATTTTTGTAAGTGATTCAGGTGGATGTTTTGGCATAAATATGCTGTGTTTAAAAATGACAATATTTTTGTTGGACTGGATGACTTGGGGGCAATGCAAGGGGTAGGGAAAGGGTTATGAACCCTTTCATCTCTAGGTTACTGGTTTAAATTGAGCCCGTCAGTAGAGACTGACTTGTTAACTTCTGAAGGCTGTTTGAGCTATGTGAAAGGAATTGGCAGTTTGAATCCAGTTCCTAGTGGACCAGATATCTGTATCTTATACTGCTTCCAGGACTGGCACTAGTTGACGCCCTTGCTGGCAGTCTCAGCAGAGAGCCTGGGGTTAGACATGGTGTGGAAACAGAGATTCTTTCTCATACCTTCAAGTGGTCCCTCTAGTTCAGGGTGTCTTAGTTACTCCTGGGGGAATTCTGCACCACTATATGCGCATAATAAATGAGCTGTGTATATTTTTATTTTTTTGTGCAAAAAAAGGATTCTGCTGAAAAGTTGCTGCAGTTCTGCCTTTTGCCACCAGAGGGCACTGTGGCAGTAGAACAGAGCAGCAGCTCCCAGCAGAACATAACTTTCTGCAGTTCTGCCTTTTGCCCACCAGAGGGCGCTGTCAGCCTCCACCCCAAACCCCAATTTGCCTCCAGCATTTATAATGGTGTTAAATTAAAAACACATTTTTATACATTAACCGGGGGGGGGGGGGGTCACACTCAGAGGCTTGCTGTGTGAAAGGGGTTACCACCACAAAAGTTTGAGAACCACTGAACTAGAGCACTCTTGTGCTCCCAGCCCCTCCCCTCAACATCACCGACGTTCTGAGGACAAGTCTATATAAAGGGCAGAATGCCCTTGCCACCTCTGTTATTTTCAGCCATATGCCTGGACAGATGTGAACCTCTCCAGGCTCTTTGAAGCTAGAGCTGCTTTTTTCTCAGTTAGCATTAGCCAGGGTGGATTTGCTGCCATTATAGGTTTTCCCTTCTAGTGAGAGAATGGTATGGCAGATTTCAAATTAATGAAGGCTACACTCATAAAGACCTCTAAAATTCTGGAATATGCTGCTCAAACAGTTCCACTTTTGTTCTTATTGCCTGTCCCTCCCTTCTCACATTTATCGCAAGACTTCTTCTCCTTGTCCAGATCTATTCTGCCCCGAACAATCTTCTATTCATTGAACTTTTTGAAACTTTGCACTTTTAGAGAGAGGTAAGGGATTGACTGTGTGTACACAAATTTGCAGAGGGACAGTAGGGCTGAGGTCTGTTATTTCTCACCTCTGTATATTTATTTCTTTAAAAACATTTTTGCTGTTAACAAGCATGTTATCTCTGGAGATGCAAATCCACAGTTTGAGAACAGCAAAACTAAGCATCTCTGATGGTATCTTCTAGACTGAGCACTAGTCTCATTGGGTAGGTAGAAAAATTAACGTAAATAATCTATACAGAAGCCCCTGGAACTCCATAAAATCAGGTCCTTAATCCATGAACTATTGAAACTCATTTACAAAACTTTTTTCTTAAACATTACATGACTATATTGTCTCATACTATAGAATTTTAATTTATAATCCCTATTCCATGATGAGATGTCTTTGCGCTATAATGTATCTTAATTAAAACTATCTTTAAATAGTTTTTTTCCTCAAAGCATTTTATCAAAAAAATCTGATTTTTTTAAAATATATTTTTTAAAAATAATTGATTTTTATCCACCCTGGCGTTAGCAGTTAGTTTAGTCAGTTGGTGATTCTCTTTCAGTTCTGTGTGATGGCAGAACTGAAAAAGCAGAAGAGCCTGGGGTTAAAATATGCACTTCCTGCCCAGGTGTCTTCCTGGCATACTACAGCCACATACGGTGCCTCAAGTGCCTGGAGAGGGACATTCACCTTCTGGGTGTTTGATCTTTTGCATTCGCTCCCAGAACCCACAAGGATAAAGACACTTTCCTGCCAGGGCCAGCGTAGGACTCAATGGGGCCCAGGGCAGAAACTGCTTGGCATTGCCATGCCCCTTCCCAACATTCCTCTGTGCCCTCTGGGGGGCGCCCCACACTTTGAAAACCTCTGCTTTAGTGTGATTTATTTCCGCTTTTAGAGATTAAATTACTGTAATACTCGTATTACATTTACCCACAGTGACTCTGTAGATGTGATGTAACTTAGCTTTGCAGGGCCCCCTGTGGCTTGGGGCCCCAGGCAATTGCCCTGCTTGCTACCCGCTAACACCAATCCTGTCTCCTGCAGCTCCTTGTCCGGAAGGGAGCCCTCCAGGTGAGACCCTCTGGAAGATTGCTCAGATCCAGTCCAAGATCTATAAGGCCTATCTTAGCCCCTGTGGCTCTCAGCAGCAAAAGACTGAGGAGTCCAAAGTTCTTGCAAAGACTAGAGCCATGTCCTACGTATGTAGGTACAGTGCAAACTTCCTTGTGTAACTCTGCCAGTAGTCTCCTTAATCCTGACCTACATCAATCCTACTGTTACACATCTCTATATGTTTGAGCAGAAACTACTAATTTTCCCAAGATATGGAATAATCTTGTTGCTGTAGCTTCCTTGGTTGTAGGTTTGTTTGCAGGGTTGTCTTAACAAGAGAGAAGTCAACCTGTCTGCATGTTTTTGTTAAAAAAACATGCAACTAAAGGGACATATTTGAATAGAGTCCACAACCTGAACAAAGATTCCATAATTGGTTGAACAGATTTGGTTCAGAACTTGCTTATTCCTAATTCTGCTCTTGTTTTTAAAATGTTCCAGCAGAAAGAGAAAAATCTGACCTGATACACTACCTTATTACTCAAAAATAATGACCTGTGTTTGTTTTGATTCTGCTGGGCATGAGTGCTGGGAGCATAAGCAGGCAGTCTGTGTGCACTTACAAAAGGCGCTTGTGCCTATTTCTGGCCCTGGCATCCTGGAGGGTAGGTGTAAACACCAGCCGTTGTTCCGGTCAGTGAGTTGAGTGTTTTGGTTTGCATATTTTCTCTTTTGGAAAAGCATTAAGAATAGGATACAGAAATCTTTTCTACTCCTGAATAGCTCACAGAACTTCAATTTCCCAGTTCCATTTTTAAAGTGTCCTTTTAAGTATAGCAACACTTGTTTACAGTGTCTAATATTTGGGGGAGGGGGTTGATTTTTTTTACTAACGTAAGATAGTACCATGCACTGCTGAGTTTATCTTTGATTTGGCTGTAGGAAATCATCTTTACATGTGAAAAGGATTTGTGAATAGGGGTGGAATTGGTTGTACCACAAAATGCAGGATTCAAGATTTTAGAGACATTGGCAGACGGTCTCTTTGAATCTCATGTTATGTCTGGGCTCAAATTTTCCAGTAAATTAAGTTTTTTGCAGTTAGTATTGGACCGTAAAAACTTCTTTGTGCATCTTAAAAGTTGTTGCAATGTCACTGCTTTCATAGTGGGGGTGCTGAAAGCCATTGAACAAAACTGTAAATATGATGGAAACCCTGCCGCACCTCCAACACCCCTAATTCCAGCAGCCGTGCTTGAAAGCAGTAAATTTAAACTTAATCAAAACTATTTGGGTTTAATGCAAAGTACCTAATCTTATGCCACTTACAAAACTCTGTGCATTGCATTATTGTCTTTCCTATATTCTGTGTGTTAAATGACTCTTCCATTACTAAACTGGAAGTAAACTATAACTTTTTAATTACCTTAGTTTCTTTTTTCCTATAGGCTGCAGGTTGTGGCACAACATTAGAATATTTGTAATAATTAGACCCATTCTCTTGCATCCTGTGTACTGAATTGATTAAAGTGACCTTTAAATCTGGTAACATAAAAACCCTAGTATGTATTTAACTTGCCTGTTTAACTATCAGAAGAACCGACCTAGCCCTCTTGGATGAAAGAAGTCTGAAAGGGATATTCTCAAGTGCATCCTTCAGAAGACACATTCTAGCTATGATCTAGACACACACGTGTTGTGCCTTACAGCAGTAAATTTGTATTTACAGATGTGGAGAAACAATTTATTTGTGATACCTTTCCGAATACTGTGCCAAGCAAAATGGGTGCAGCGCTAGACCCAGCTGACTCACCCTCCCTCTTCTCCCCCCCCCATATCACCACTCCAGCTGACATTGAATGACATTGACAGACTCCATAGGAGAGCCACATCCACCCTCTCTGGCTAGACTGAGTCTTGGTATGACACTGAGCCTTCAATGGGGAAGATGAGGACATCTCAGAATAGTACTTTGGAAAAGTAGATCCTGCTAAGACTTACCTCTCTGTATTTTCAGGTGCACTCACAGTTGGCCTTGTGCGACAGTGTCAAACCATCCATGGACGTGACAGGACCTGTATTCCTCCACGGCTGCCTCCTGAGTGGGTCACCACATTATTTTTCATCATTATGGGAATCATTTCACTGACTGTCACGTGTGGTTTGCTAGTGGCTTCCCACTGGCGAAGAGAAGCTACTAAATATGCCCGCTGGATAGCATTCACTGGAAGTAAGTGACTTCAGCTACAAAATAAGCCTGTCTGAAGGATTAACTGGTAGATTTTTTTTTTTTAAACAAATCTGGGTGGGGGTTGTTGCCAGAGACCAGTGGTAAAACTCTGCCCTGATCAGACAGAATGCTTTTCCTTTTAAATTCCTGCTTTGTGGAAATAATCCTCTTCTTTAAAATCAGGGGTTTGGTATCCAGAAGTGGCTGAGAATCAAAGGAAGATCTTTGGGATCCTGGCTTTATAGTCACAGTGCTGATCACCTGCTGCAGCCCCAGGGTAGAGGAAGAAAGAAGTACACCTCCGGACATTGGTAGCTTCCAGCCCCTCTCCCCACAGGGAACGTCACAAAGTGGCCCAAGGAAATGGGTCTGCAGGAGTGGGGAAGGTTAAGCTGTTCCTGAGTCATGTGAACTCTTAATTTAGCCGGTGTGGCTGGTACTCACTGCTGGCTGGAATAATGGAATGGTTGTAGTCTTTTTTTACCCACCTGTGGAGGAGGGTGTTGGTGGACCTTGGTCTCATTATTGTCCTGAAATCAGTCCTGTTGAAGTATCCTCCTGTAAACTTTTGATGCAGGGTTGATTCTAACTCTGTTTTGTAACAATTCTCATGAAAGTTGTTCTCTTATTTGTAATGAGGTCCACAGATCCATGACATTGGTGACATGTACCCCTGAGGGTACACAGAGGTCTTCCAGAGGGCATGTCAACTCATCTAAATATGTTCCTAGTTTTACAGCAGGCTACTTGAAAAGCACTAGTGAAAATTTTATACAGACAAGTGACTTGTTTATACTGCTCTAGAGACTATATTAGAGTTTCTCGACCTGGGGATGGTTTTAGGGGGGTGGCAAGCAGGGCCCCCGCAAAGCTAAGATACATGCTGGAGCCAAAGCCCCACCGCCTGGGGCTGAAATCAGACACTTGGATGGGGTACAGTAGTCTGGAAAGGTTGAGAACCACTGCTCTAGGCAGCCTTGGAGGCAGACCAAACCTGTCAATCAGAGGCAATGGAGGTGTGGCTTCACCTCTGAGAAACTGCCAGTTTCTATTTGCATTTCCAGCTGCAGGCAGGCAGACCAGCTCATCCCTGCTTCAGAGGAAATTTAGTGAGAAAGAAAAGGGAAAAAAATGGCATAATCTCTCCAAGCTGTCGGGATCTGCTTTATTGACAGAGAGGATTCCCTTTCTCCTCAGTCACTGGAGGACTCTGTATTCCCTGCACATGCACCCACCTGTAGTGCAGCATGGCAGAGAAGAAAACTCTGACATTGTGTCTCCTTGCACCAGCCCTCTGATTAGGTGCCTGCATGGAGATCATTGCCTGTTCTGTGAAGATCCAAGCTTCTCAAGTGCTCAGGAAGGGGCAGGGTTTCCTTCAGTCTCCCTCCCCGATCAGGAAAGCTTCCTGGAAGCAATGGCAGCTGCTTATCTACAAAAATCCCTGAACCTGATACACGTGACAGGGGACAGCATTTGCCCCGGCATCAGCAAGTGGCAACTCCTCCTCTGTTCCCTTCTCCCCCCAACTTGGGGTGAGTGTAGGTTGAAGCACAATATCAGAGGGCCAGGGAAGTTTCCCACCCAGCCACCGGAGCCCACATTCACAGCCGTGTCTGGTGACCATGGAGAAGCTTTGGAACCCCATCCAGCACAAAACCCCTCTTTCTCAGAGCTACTCAAGAGGTAACCAGAAGGTTCGTGCCCATCCAAACCATCAGTCTAAAATGTCTCTCCCCTTTTGATGAGGATTAAGGGTAGGCATAAGAAAGATGTTTAGACCCCTCTAGTCAACCCAACATCAAACACACAACCCCCACCCCTTCATTTTCTAAGCCCTGGGCTACACTAGCGGGTGGGGGGGGGGGGTCGAACTAAGATACGCAACTTCAGCTATGCTATTCGCGTAGCTGAAGTTGAAGTATCTTAGTTCGACTTACCTGGCTGTCCTCACAGCGGCGAGTCGACTGCCGCGGCTCCCCCGTCGACTCCGCTTACTCTTCCTGCCGAGGTGGAGTACGGGCGTCCAGACGAGATGCAATAAATCGATTCCCAATACATCGAACACTAGCTGCCGATCCAGCTGGTAGTATAAACATACCCTAAGAGTCTGATTTAGGGGATTACTTTAGGGGGCACTCTAAAAGGCATAAAGTGAAATCAGTTTCCCTCAAACTGCATAAATTTGCAGAATGCAGCAGGACAGATAATCCTTAGTGTCTGGTTCCTCTGCTCACTATCATGGATTACAGCAAGGCAGAAGTCCTAGGCACTTAGTTCCCCCAGATCACCCTCACAGAGCCCAGCTCAAGGGATAGTCAGTGTTGGGTTCCCCTCTTCTCACTCACAGAGTGCAGCATGGCAAG
Source organism: Mauremys reevesii (assembly GCF_016161935.1). NCBI lineage: Eukaryota > Metazoa > Chordata > Testudines > Geoemydidae > Mauremys > Mauremys reevesii. The sequence continues at coordinate 69,553,187 of NC_052632.1, forward strand.
TCTGTGCACATTTTGGAATGCACATTTTCCCGTAGCCATGCATACACACAACCCCACAAAGGGAGTTCTCTCTGCTTATGAGAGGAAGGCCAGTACTCCAAATCATAGCTAATGACTCAAATAATAAAATTATTAAAATAAACACCACTCAGAGAATAGACTTTGATAAAAAGTGTACCGAGGATGGTGACCTACAATTATGAGGTTTGTCGATACGTCAGACAAGCTATAGCTATATATATCCCTCCTTATGCATCCTTTGAGTGTGTGATAGTGGGGTAAGGATTTTCCTAACACACCTAAAGACTGGGAAAGTATTTGGCTGTTCTCCTCAGCTCCCCTGTGAGTTTCCATATCTTCCAGAAGGTTCCTTGGTATACACCAGTCAAAAGTCCTCCTGGTATCACTATCAAAGATAATTGTGCCTTTTTTCCCCCCTAATGGTCAGGGACTAGATGTTTCTAACTGGGGAAAAAAAATTTTACCTGAAAGAGTGGCCTCCTCACTATACAGACCCTTCACAGGCAGCCAAATCCTCGCAGGCATAATCTTAGTTTTCATGCCCAAAGGAGGGGCTATCTCGGGGTGTCAGGCCGACAAAATAAATAAACAAAAGAACTGTCATCTGGGTGGACAGTGTTGCAAGTGTGCTGTCTCTCAGGCTTTTTAAAAAATAAAACAAAACACGTGTCCTAAGGCTTCTCCCTGAGGAAGAGGAGGAGTCAGGGTGTGCAGAGAGCCATACAAATCTGCTACAGCCCATCTGCTAGAAATGGGAATAATTTAATCTCTTCATCCTCTTCAGAGGAACCACGACCTTATTCCATATTGTGCCTTTATTTAAAAAAAAAAAAAAGTCAGAAGGCTACAGAGCATTTCTCAACATCAAGTATCAACAGATCCATTTAAAAAAAAAATCCAAGATAGAGACCGTAACATCCACATTAGATGTCATCAATGGAGGGTCTCCATGACATCCGTAGATATGAAGGATGCCTATGTCCAATTTGACAGTCTCACAGATGCTTCCTTAGCTTTATCCTCGGAGCACCACATTACCAATACAGCAATGGTTTAACAACAGCATTGCAAATATTTACAAAAGTGCTGGTAGTGTTAATATCTGCTCTGACAGGAAAAGGGTCTATGTCTACCCATTCCTGGGTGACTTCTTTACCAAGCCTCATTGATTGTACCACCAAAGCAATAAGGATGCTTCAGAGCCAAGGTTTTGTGAAAAAAAAAAAAAATCAGCTACGTCTCAGTGTATTTCCAGTCTCTGAGTGGGAACAGTCACTGCCCTCTACAAAGTTGTTTATTGCAGCAAAGACACAAGAAGCAGAGAACTCTATCAAAATAGTCAACCTCTCAAGGGAAGTACCAATTCATACTCTTTTGGGATCAGTGATCTCTTCTGTGGTTATTCTTAGAGATCCAATGCTCACATGAGGTTGCTACAGAGCTTTCTCTTATCTCTCAGCTGTCTCTTATCTGCACCTCAGTGAAGGTGTCTAACCCCAGGAGGATTCTCATGGGTTCAAGGACTGCCCAAGGGGTCTAGTCCAAACAAGAGAGAAAGCACAGCATAAAGTGGTGAGAGCTCAGGGCAATCCAGTATGGGTTCAAAGCTCTGCTCCCTCATCCGAATTTACCTAATGCACTCACCATGATAGACAACACCTCAGCCATGTCATACATCAACAGACAAAAGGAACAAGGACTATAGTCCTTCAAAGAGAAGCTCACCTCCTGATGAGGTGGGCAAAGAAGAATCTGCAATCAACTTATTACCTTCACATCCAAGGCAGAATTGAATGTTATGGCTGACTGGCTCAGCTGGCAAAACTTAGATCCTCCAGAATGGGACCTACACTTATCTCCTGGTAAAGATATTTAGTATCTCAGCTATAGATCTGTTTGCTTCCCACCTGAATCACAAGGTTTCAGTGTTGTTCTCTTGCCAGTGGGATCACAGAGCCAAGACAAGAGATGCCTTGTTGCAAAGATAGCCAAAAAGGATTCTTATGTCTTAACTCCCTTTTTCTCTTCACACCAGAATGCTACAGACTATTAGGAGAGAAGCAGCACTGATAATTCTAGTATCCCCATTCTGACCAAAGAGGCTTTGGTTCTACAATCTCCTTGATATGATACAAAGACCTCCCACTTGATTTCCATTCAGAAGAGATATGCTATTACAAGGGCCAATCAGAATTCAGACAGTCTGAGCCCAGCTGCCTGGTTCTTGAACCAGAGCCTCTTAAGCCAAATAGGTTATTTAGCAATCTAATACTCACAATTTTCACTTCCAGAAATAAATCTATTAACTCAGCCTATTCAAGGGCCTGGTTGAGTTTTAACCATTGGGGCTAGCACCAGGGTTTCACCCCCCACATTTGCATTGGGACCACAGATCCTCTAATTTCTTCAAATGGATTCGGGTTAGGCCTGACAGTTCAGACTCTCCAAGGTCTAGTTGCTGTCTGTCTTGCATCATTAGTGAAATGGACAGGTAGTGAATTTAATCTTACCTAGATATCCAGCATTTTTCTGAGGAGAGCAGCATCTCTTCTACATCTTGCTGGTGTGCATAATGGGTTTTTGTTGTTGTTTGATTTTTGGCTCTTAGCTGGTTCTCAGCAGGGCCACCCCGGGGGGGGGGGGGGGGGGCAAGTGGGGCAATTTGTCCCGACCCCAGAGGGGCCCCACAAGAATATATATCCTATAGTATTGCAACTTTTTTTTATGGAAGGGGCCCCCGAAATTGCTTTGCCCCAAGCCCCCTGAATCCTCTGTGCGGCCCTGGTTCTCAGTGCCATTAGAAGCCCTCCCTTTGAACAATTCATGAAGGTGTCTCATTACTTTCTAACCATTAAAATGGCCTTTTTGGATGACAGTCATTTTTCGGGTTTCAAAGGGGTAGCCGTGTTAGTCTGTATCAGCAAAAAAACAAACAAAAAAAAAAAACAGGAATCCTTGTGGCATCTTAGAGACTAACAGATTTACTTGGGCATAAGCTTTTGTGGGCTAAAACCGACTTCATCAGATGAAGTGGGTTATAGCCCACAAAAGCTTATGCCCAAATAAAGTAATGTTTCTGTGCAGGGTGTCTGAGTTAGGAGCTCTTTTTCTGGAACGTCAATACTGCATGTTCATAAGCTAAAGGGGTATTCAAATTGACCCTGAATTCAGATTAAAGATTAACTCCAGATTCCATAGAACACAGGAAATTGTTTTTCCATCCTCCTGTCCAGATCCATTGCACTCCACAGAGAAATTGTGGCATACTTTGGATGACTGCAGAGCTCTCAAAGTATATATTTACCACACAGATCGGGTCAGAAAGACAAATGCTTTGTTTGTGCTTTATTATCCAGTGTTAAAGGGAAAGAGCCTCAATCATCCATTTCCAGGGGGCTGAGATATTGCATCTCAGAAGCATGGAAGTCAAAAAGCCTAACTTCATCTTCAAATATCAGAGCTAACTCCCTCAATGCTGTAGCAGCTTCATGGGCAGATAGATCATATCATACAAGAAAATCTGTAAAGTAGTCACATGGGTCATCTGGTTACAGCACCGTCAGATGCTATACACTGGACATCCAGTTGTCATCTGATGCTACCTTCCGTAAGTGGGTGCTCATTGCTGTAGTATTCTAGTTTCTATTAGGAAAGGGTTATCTGTACTTAACTGTATATAGTTCCTTCGTGCCACCAAGTGGACACTGCTATAAAAATCCTAATGTCCTAGATCTGTGGACCTCATTATGAATAAGAATAGGAAAATGTATCTGTCTTACCTGAAAATTTCCTTTCTTGGGGTCATGAGGTCCACAGATCCAAGCCACTCTGAATAGGCTGTTAATTGGGAAAAGACGAATTATTAATCGGTGCTCAGTTGATTATTCATTGAATTGCTTGCTCCGCATGAGGATTGTTCTGTTTAGTCTTACTGCTTAAGTTCCCTTAGAGAGTGCTTAGTTTTTCCTAGGCTTTGGAAGCGTTGACTGGTGGTTTTAGGCCCTGGTCTACACTATGAGTTTAGGTCGAATTTAGCAGCGTTAGATCGATTTAATCCTGCACCCGTCCACACGACAAAGCCATTTTTGTGGACTTAAAGGGCTCTTAATCGATTTCTGTACTCTTCCTCGACGAGGGGATTAGTGCTGAAATTGACCTTGCTGGGTCGAATTTGGGGTAGTGTGGATGCAATTCGACAGTGTTGGCCTCCTGAAGCTATTCCAGAGTGCTCCATTGTGACCGCTCTGGACAGCGGTCTCAACTCAGATGCACTGGCCAGGTAGACAAGAAAAGGCCTGCGAACTTTTGAATTTCCTTTCCTGTTTGGCCATCGTGGCGAGCTCAGAGGTGACTGTGCAGATCTCATCAGCAGAGGTGACCGTGGAGTCCCAGAATAGCAAAAGAGCTCCAGCATGGACTGAACGGGAGGTACTGGATCTGATCGCTGTATGGGGAGAGGAATCTGTGCTATCAGAACTCCATTCCAAAAGATGAAATGCCCAAATATTTGAAAAAAATCTAAGGGCATGAAGGACAGAGGCTATAACAGGGACCCAGAGCAGTGCTGCATGAAACTTAAGGAGCTCAGGCAAGCCTACCAAAGAACCAGAGAGGCAACGGCTTTTAAACATCCAAATGCATATTTTACCACCATTCTGCACTTGTTCAGCCTGTAGTTGGACAGCTCCTGACTACTGTCCAGGGTGCCTGCGTATGACTTCATGAGCCATGGCATTAAGGGGTAGGCTGGGTGCCCAAGGATAACTATAGGGATTTCAACATCCCCAACAGTTGTCTGCCATTGCTTTCACGGAGGGAGGGATGATTGATGACATGGATTACAGGGTTGGCTTACAGGGAATTAAAATCAACAAAGGGGGCAGGTTTGCATCAAGGAGAAACGCACACAACTGTCACACCAAAGCCTGGCCAGTCATGAAACTGGTTTTCAAAGCCTCTGTGATGTGCAGCGCGCCTTGCTGTGCTCTTCTAATCGCAAACAGCCTAGTCAGCAAACAGCGCCAGCGAGCTTTTAAACATCCAAAGGCACATTCTACCACCATTCTGCACTTGCCCAGCCTATAGTTAAACTGCTCCTTACTACTGTCCAGGCTTCATGAGCCATGGGAACAAGGGGTAGGCTGGGGTGCTGCCAGCTGGGAGAGCAGCCTGAAGCAGAAGCCTCCAGCTCGCATGATATTCCAGGCAGGACTGAATCTCCATGAGACGAAACTTAAAGAAGAGACCACTCATCGAGGTCTGCCAGGAGCACCCATGTCTGCCCAGGCAGCCCTGACCGACCTCACCGAGATTGGCCAGGAGCACCCAGGAGATGACGATGACAGCAGTCATACTGCACCATCTGCTACCGCGAAGGCAAGGAGCCACTGCTGTGTAGCAATGCAGTATCACGTCTGCCAGCAGCAACCAGGAGACGTATGGTGACAGTGAGCTGAGCGGGCTCCATGCTTGCCATGGTATGTCGTCTGCACAGGTAACCTAGGAAAAAAGGCGAGAAATGATTGTTTGCCGTTTCTTTCACGGAGGGAGGGAGGCCTGATGACATGTACCCAAAACCACCCGCGACAATGTTTTTGCCCCATCAGGCATTAGAAGCTCAACACAGAATTCCAATGGGCAGTGGAGACTGCAGGAACTGTGGGATAGCTACCCACAGTGCAACACTCCGAAAGTCAACATTAGCCTCAGTACTGTGGACGCACTCTGCCAACTTAATGTGCTTAGTGGGGACACACACAATCGACTGTATAAAATCTATTTCTAAGGAAAAAAAAATGGTCCTAATTTCATATTGTAGACATACCCTTAGAGGTGGTGCCACACCTCTAATATATTTGGTCTGCCTCCAAGGCTGTATGGAGTCCCAGTCTTATGGATCTATGGTCCTCATTACTCCAAGAAAGGAAATTTTCAGGTAAGACATGGATACTTTTTTTAAAAACGATTTTTTTTTTATTAAGAAACAGCGCAACCACATCTTAGTAGAAGGCATTCCCACTGCAGAGCACCTACTCTGGCTCGTAGTTCCAAGGCTCTTCCTTTCCTGGAAACCCATAGCAGGTCCCTTAGCAGGAGAGTCAGCAAAGAAGCACTAATGTTTTCCTTCCTTCTCCTCTCCTGCAGTGTTGAACTGCTCTTTAGCATGGCCAACCCTGCTCATAGTAGCTCATACTGAACCTCCCTTAAGGGACTTGCAACCTCTTGTTTTGGTGCAGAGAAGCACATCCCAGGGAGACATTTATGCCTGTAAGGAGGGGCATGTGCCTCTCCCCTTCTGACAGGGTGGGAGGCTGTGCCTCCTTGCTGTTTCTCAAGCAGAGTGTAGCTCCCAGCTGGTGAGTCCACCTGGTGATTAATCCAAGTAGTAGTTAGTCCCTCTGCCCAATCCCTCAATCAGGGCAGTGAGCAGTTAGCAAGCCTGGCCGACAATCAGCCCAGGCCTTTAATTAGTCTTTCTGCCCCAGTCCCTTAATCAGGGTAATTCACACTTTATAGCTCAGGCTGAGTTCGTGCAATACAGCCCAGCAGATCAAGGTGGGGAATTAGCTCTTAACTGGAAGCAACAGTAAATTCACCTGGCACCCTAGCTCCGACAGGCACCAGACCAATTCAGGCCTCCTGGCCTCTGAGTGGGGAAGTGGTCACTCTCCACAGGTGGGGTACCAGGGGTAAGGGGATGCAGGCCCTCCCAGCCCAGAGCCATATTAGTGGTGGGGTAGTTCACCATTAGGTCAGCCCACAATACACTGGCCAGTTCACAATAATTCCACAGTCAAACTCTATTCGGCATCCCCGGGCTCCTTCCTACCCTCCCCAGTTTGAGGCACCTGGGCTCCAGGTTCATCCTCAGCCTCTCTGGGGTAAACAGCCAATGGCAGCCCCAGCAGTTCATCAGTGTTGCTGGTCTCCGACAATTCTGGTAAATCCTCTGGTCAGGCAGCCGTCTCCTTCAGCTCCAGGCCTCAGCAGCAAGGAAGAGACATCCTGCTCCTCTGGCAGCCCTCTCCCTACTGAGCTAGGAGGCTGGCCTTTTATAGTCCAGCTTCCTGTCCCACCCCTCTGCTTCCGGCGGGATGGCCACAGGTGGCCTAGTTGTGCCCACCAGGGGGCGAGCTCGGGTCTTTCCCCTTCTGACAGGGCGGGAGGCCGTGTCTCCTCACTACAGTGCCTGGGGAAGCAGACAGATAAAGGAAACCAGTTATAACCAGTAAATGGAATAAAATTGTTCAGACTACCTTTTTTTGGTGTTTGTTACAGGATTAACTTGGCTATGAAATTAAGTCCTGGTGTTTTGATGGCAGTTATAAGAGGCCTGAAAAAACCATAGAATTTGAGGTGGGGGAGGGACAGTGTGGAAATAAGACTGAGAGATTTTGAATGAGCCTGAACTCTGAAAACTAACTGAAGGGAGTATGAAAATTACCTAGTAAATTCAAGTTTATGCTCCTCACTGAAACAAACAGGTTTGGCAGGGACTTAGTGTTTATAGATTTAAACCTGCTGTGTGTAAAAACTCAACTTTAACTGGTGGTACTCCACAAAGGAACCTCCATAATTAAAGCCATCACCCCTGACTTCTTTAGTATATCACAAATTAAATGTAGATGTGGCTGTTGCATACTGTGGGCTAATTATTTTATAGTCAACTCCATTGTGATTGACTCTTCTTCTGTTTCTACAATGAACAGTGTGAAATATCAGAAATCATTACTCTTGCAGTATTGCTATTTACTCTAGCCCACTCTTCACTATATTCTTCCTTTGTCTAGCTGATTGGTCTGTTTTTGTCTAATATAGACTATAAACTCTTCAGGGTAGGGATCACGTCTCTCTAAACTCAAAACACCATCTCAAACATTACAAAAGTTTATGATGAGTTGGGTTCCAAACTCTAAGGTAAAGGATTATCTTTTTCATTTATTTGATGTTCTTTTTTAACTTCTGTGGCTTGTATTATTGATTCTAAATATTTTAATTTTTAAAATATCTCCACCTTCTAAGTAGTCATTGTTTCAGCTGTAATGTGTGTTGTCCTGAAAGCTGTTTTATCTTTAGATTCCTCTTACCATAAAGCTTGAGGTGTGCCAGTGTTTTTTAAAAAGTGACATCAGAAGAGAAATTTCAAAGATATATTCTCCATTCACTCTGACTTTCTGCTGTGAGCTGTTTTTTAAAGTGGGAAGAATATTGATTAAAGATTTGTTTTATTTGTTTTATTTCAAACCAAACTTATTTGTCATGCTATTAAGATATTATTGGAATTCTTAGGTTTTAGTAACACAATTTCTTGCGATTAAGACCAGGAGCTGGGGGATGAAGGGAAGAGACGGGATTGGGACAGGAACAGGTTTGAGAGGACAGGGCAAAAGGGGTCACGTTTGAGGGCAGAGGTATGCAGAAGAGTGTGTGCCCACTAGAGCACACTGAACACCTTATAATTTCCTCAACAAATGAGGTAGGGTTTTACAGACAAATCTCCTTCACTGCACGAAGCTGATTGATTCCCAGAGCGGCTCCATTCAGTGCACTGAATGAGACGGGGTCCTGTGAAAAAATAGCATATGATACAAGTTTTAATTACATGATCATAATGCATATGCACAAGGGTCCTGAATTAAGGTGATTCTCTGAGTAGCATCTCTATGGGTGCTCCATTTCAGTATGAGATTTTTGTCAGCTGTGTCCATGGGTCTACACCTGTGCTCTAGATATCCTCTTGCTCTGGTAGGAGGGTGTATGTGGGGAGGGAAAGGCAGAGCTGCTGCCAGTTCATACTCAATTGCCTGTGGCTTGAGATGGAACACCAGAGTGTCCTGTGTTCCCTCTAAGCTGTGTGCTTGCGTGGCCGCCCAGGAGAAATTCAAATGCTGCCCAGCTGATTAGCAGAGCGCACACAGCTGGCAGCATGTGTTCAGGTGCCCCTCCTCCCATGCCAGAGTTTATGCTCTTTTCTATTTTCCTCATTAGGATTTAACTTCCACTTTTTAAAGGATGTCTTTTTGCCTCTCACTGCTTCTTATACTTTGTTGTTTAGCCATGGTGGCTCTTTTTTTGGTTCTCTCTGTTTTTTAATTTGGGGTATACACTTAAGTTGAGCCTCTATTATGGTGTCTGTAAAAAGTTTCCATGCAGCTTGCAGGGATTTTACTTTTGGTGTTGTACCTTTTTAATTTCTGTTTAATTAACCTCTTCATTTTTGGGTAGTTCCCCTTTCTGAAATTAAATGTTCCAGTGTTGGGCCGCTGTGGTGTTTTCCCCACCACAGGGATGTTAAATTTAATTATATTATGGTCACTATTACCAAGCAGTCCAGCTATATTCACCTCTTGGACCTGATTCTGTGCTCCACTTAGGAATAACTCAAGAATTGCCTCTCCTCTTGTGGGTTCCAGGACTGGCTGCTCCAAGCAGCAGTCATTTAAGTTGTCAAGAAACTTTATCTCTGCATCCTTTCCTGAGGTGATATGTACCCAGTCAATATGGGGATAGCTGAAATCCCCCATTATTATTGAATTTTTTATTTTAATAGCCTCTCTAATCTCCCTGAGCATTTCACAGTCACTATCACCATCCTGGACAGGTGGTCTGTAATATATCCCTACTGCTATATTCTTATTATTCAAGCATAGAATTGCTATCCATAGAGAGTCTATGGTACAGTTTGGTTCATTTAAGATTTTTACTTCATTTGATTCTACGCTTTCTTTCAACCTTATAGATTCTTTCACAAAGGTTTTCTACTTTCCCATTCCAGCCTCCCTCCCTTGAGATGCACTCTGAAGAAGCAGCATCCTGGCAACCCTGGCAAGGGCATCCTGAGGTCCTGCCCCCTTCCTTTATGGCCCACCTCAGTGAGCTTTTTGGAACCAATGGGCTCCTTATGGCGACCAGCTCTACCAAGTTTCATAAGGGGACATGTCAAAAGCAACATCTGCTGTTATGTTTATCAGGTCTATTCAAACAGCATATATCCAAGAATCACTTCCATAGTCCAGTTATGGAAAACATACAGCTAAAAATGGGGAACTCGTTCTTGGTTTTTTTGTGAAAGAATCTATAAGGTTCAAAGCCCCTTCCTTCCTATCGCAAAATAAAGTTCTGACAATTATTAATAGAAGGTATAGGCTCCCTCTAGTGGCTAATTTGTCTTTTGAATATTAAATATTGTCCTCTTTTAGTTTTGAGAGACAGATTCTAATGCAGCTAGTCATCATGCAGGCAGGTGCTTTGTAAGCTGCTTCACATGTCTAGTCTCATCCTTTTTTCATTTGCAGACCCCTACAAATTTTTGAATTTAGGTGCCTACTTCTTTGGAAATTTTTGAATGGAGGTGCAGACCTCTTTGGAAATCTATTGTCTGTATATATAATTGAATTCTGTTGAGTCAGTTTTCAGGCTAAGTCTTTCACGGACATATTCCGCAGACCCCCAGAGGTCCACAGACCACAGGTTGAGAACCATCGTGATAGTGCATGTCAGTCCTGACATGAAATGCAGATGCTGCTGTAGTCTTGGTCTGAGTATGCTAAATTAGCCTATTGTGTTATGCACAAATACTTGGGCAATAGTTTTAAGTCATTGTACATATGACCTAAACTAGAATTTAAAGGCTATTCTATAAAAAACACACTAACAAATCTTTTCTTCAGTGATGCGCCATGAACTTAGCATTCATAGTTTTATGAAGAGACATTTGAGGTCTAAAGAGATGCAATAAAATGTCTGCCTTGAATACACATAAGGTTCATAGAGAGTGGGGGATTTTTTTCAACATTTGTATGTCAAGACAGGAAGCAATAAATCTGGACAAACTGAAGCTTTGTAAGTGTATTAAAGCTGGTATAGCTAATGTAAATATAACTTTCCTCAGTGTTGTACAAGCCCATCACTGGCTCATCTAGAGAGACTAGAGCTCTTGCCCAGTTGTGGGCTAATTGGGAAAGGGGAACTGCGGTTTTGTCTCTGGAGGCTGGGGAAGCAGAGCAGCCAAAGCACCTTTTTCAGGAGGGAGCAGAGCAGCTGGAGCCCACACGTTTTTCACAAGATGGGAAGGTGAGGTAAGGAGTGTAGAGCTTCCCTGGAGCTGCAGCTCTTTCCACCAGCTGGGGGTGGAGTGTGGTGTAGAGAACCCTGGTACAGGACTTTCTGTACTCTGCAGAGAAGTAAGGCCCAGCATTAATTGATTAATGCAAGCTCCTCCCTCCTGCCACAATCAATTACTCTTATTCAGGTGGAGGCAGAATTGATTGGTGGTTAAACTGATTTTTGAGTTGGCTAGGTTTTAGAGTTGAGTTACGAAGGAGGGAAGATGATTTGGTGTAAGTTAGGCTTAGTTTTTGTGGGGGCAATGCAGGTTTATTGTTTATTTTTTTCCCACCCAAAATAGTAGGCTTAGTTGTTGGGTCAGTGGGTATTGGAAATTCTTAACGTTAAATCACAACGAATAATTGTATTTCAAGATAAAGCATAAAAGTTGATTTGCAGAAGCATAAAGAGCCTTGTATGACTCTACCACTTAAAATTCTGTATCTGCCCGATACTATTTTTCACCTATTTATATAGTCGTAAATACAGCATCAAAACAATCAACATCTGATCTTTTTATCATGAAGAAAATCATGTTGCTTCGTAGAAAAGCCATGTCAGGACATCATTTTATGCCTTGGTCAAGATCTTAGTATCCTGCAGACTCTCATTGTCAATACTAAATAGATTATTTATGCCATAAGCACTTACAGAAAAACAGAGGATGTCAGCAGAGCTAGATAATATTGGATGCCGTGTAGTGGATTTGGGTAGAGTATTAAAATGTATTGCAAGGAATGTCAGCCCATATTAGTATCTGAAGGAGTGAAATCACTTATGTAGTTTTAATAAGTGGCTTTTATTGTGACTGGCACTTTGTGTGCACACAATGTCATATGTGTTGTAAGCAACACCAACTATGCATATTAACATAACTGCAAGTGAAATAAAAAAACCCCAATTGCTTGGTGCTCTGTATTTGTGTAGTCTGAACTTGGAGCCTTTTACAGAGGAGGTTAGATTTCAACAGAATGTTTTATTTGTGCTCTAGGCTGAGTGTCTCAGCATTTAGAAAACAATGGTTTATTTTAATTAATCTAAAGGAAACTGTAGTGGCACACGTGTTTTCTATTAGCAAAATATGTACAGAAAATGTGTAAAGCATTTGTGTGACAGAATAGGAGAGGGCAACTACATTTGGGGGAAAAGGCAATCCTTTAATAATGAAAAGTGAGTTTCTTCAATGTTAAACGTTAGTCCACATTGACTTTTTGGGGGAATGACTACCTGTAAAATGCTCTGAGGCATAATGATCGGATTAGATTCATGACTGGTGAAAGAATGTGTCCTCCAAAATTCATCTTTCTTTAACAGTGATTCTTGCTCTTCTGAACATAGTTCAAATGATTAATAAACTGGAGTTGAGGAATGAACTTTGTGCCATTGCATACTGACAGGAACTTTCACCTTCCTCTGGAACAGAGAGCTGGGATCTGTTAAGATCAGAGTATGATCAGTTTCCTGTGAGTTAGGCATTGATGCCCTACAAACTGGCAAACATTTTGACTTTCAACAAGATGCTAACTTTGATTTTGTTTGTTTGTTTTGCAGTGATCCTATTCTGCATGGCAGCCCTAATATTTCCAATAGGATTTTACATCAATGAAGTTGGAGGTCAACCATATAAATTGCCCAACAACACAGTGGTTGGGTCCTCGTATGTACTGTTTGTCTTATCCATTTTCTTTACAATAGTGGGACTTCTATTTGCTGGCAAAGTTTGTTTACCTGGCTGATGAATATCTGAACTTCATGAGTTTGTTTCGGAGGAGAGCAAGATATCAGAGTTGCATTCTCAGGAGAAAGCCTAGATCAGACTATCAAATGCTTACTGAAAAGAGGAATGCTTTGACTTGTTCTCACTATGCACTTTGGATTAAAAAAGAAAAAGAGAGAGAGAGCCTTTCCCATAACCAAATACAGACATCGTTGACTAATCTCCTGACCATATTAATGCAGTCAGGTCTGCACTGTGATAGGGACTAGTGAAGAAGAATGCTTTACACTGAGAAGCATATTGCCCCATGTTACTGTATCTGTTTTTAACGTCTAACAATTTGAAAATCAAAGTATTTATGAACCTTGTGGTAGACCAGAGGGTTTCAAAGGAGTTCAAGTGAGGCTGGCCTCACAATTTAGGAGATTAGCATTTTACATCTTCTTTCTGATGGGCAAAGTCTTTGGCACCAAAATGAATCCATCTTGCATTACTGCACCAAGAAGCCAATAGATCAAAATATGTTCTTTACAATGCATGTTACAACAAAAATGACATACATCCCCCTTCAGCTGTAGAAAAACACTAAAACTTTGTTTTTTGGGGGGGGACGGGGGAGGGGCTTTATATTTATATACATACACACTATATGATGCAGTATACTGTGTGTGTGTGTGTGTACGTACACACACACACAGAGTTCCTGGAAGATAACTCAGATAACTTTGCTAGCAGAACACTGTGGTGTGCAAAACTAGAACTCAATAGAAAAAAGCCATTTCTCTGAAGGCCACATAGCTGAGAGTCTTCAGTTTACCTCATTCTTTGTAGCAGCCCTTGATTTTAACAGGTTTTTGTAATAGGTACAAACAATCCCATGCCTTTCTAGGTGCAATTTTAAGTTAAGCTAAAATTCTTTGTATGGTAATTTATTTGTATATGAGGGTAGAAGGTGAGATCACAGACCTTAAAGTTAAAATCCTAATTTTGGGAAACTGACACTATTTAAATTATTAGCAACTGTTGTACAGGGAGTCTCTTTTCTACTGCTTTGTTTGTTACATTAACAATGAATTTATTTATACATGTTCAAGCACAGCAATTTACCATAGGTAAATTTCTCTAATGCATATAACATTCAGTGTTTTAGGTCAACCGGTAAAAAAACTATTCTGTAGTAAAGTTTGATGAATTTATTTTCACTTGTGAGTATTAAGTTAATTCATCTTCTTTACCAAAAAAGAGCAATATAACTGTTTTTAATGTCCATATGCCTTGTTTACTAAAGCTGAAGATAAGTGTGGGCATAAGGACCATCTGAATTCAGAGTGTAAGTTTTCCCCTGAAATCAACATTCTTTAAATACAAGAGCTGTATAAACTTTGGATCCATGGATAGTGCTGTATAGTTCAATATTCACTTAAAATCTGACCTTTATTAGTACAAAACTTTGATTGATGTTCCAGGAAGCTTGCTTGCAGGATCAAGCCCTTATTCCCCAGTTAATATTTAATCTTTTTGTGGGGAAGTATTGACAAACGTATCTCTTGACAACAAAGTGTCTATCCAAATGTACTTATGAAAAGAGCTGCATTACTTAAACTTATGCTTTTATAAGGCATAAGTGAAACAGTGCATTTTTCTGTAAGAATGATGATTATATTGCTTCTGAAATATATTTATAGTTATTTTGGAAAAAACAGCTATTATGGCAGAAACAAGTGTTAGAAATGAGATACCTTATACAATTATATTGAACTGTGTGCCATTAGAAGTATATTAGTGAGGAAAAATTACCTGATTGATGTATTGGATCATTTTCTCTTGGTTGTAGAAAAATCTCTTATCAGTTCACTCACAGGCTGAAGGAAGCTTTCACATCAAAGTCTCTTTAAATTTTTCTGAAGTATAAGAATATACAGCCAGATTCTCATCTGGAACTGCTAGTTCAGATTTGATTGGTTTTTAATTCAGATTCTGATCTTGCAGTCATAGCTGCACAGGCAATCCAGAGCTTCACTGATATCAATGGAGCTCTGTATATGGATGCAATCTGGGTAGATCCAATTGCAGGACAGGGGTCTAAATGTTTTCAGCAGTGTTATAAGACTGGTGGTATAGCCTGATATAAAGTGTTAACAATGAATCATAGCTCACTAATTAATTTGATAAGCTAATAGCTTTTTTTTCCTCTCAGAAATGTCAGTCTTATTGTAAATAGTTCCAAACAATATTTTAACTGGATCACTGACATGGGGGCGGGGGAAGAGATTCTCAGCTGCTAAGAATTTTCCCCCATGTTTACTTATTTCAGTTAGTGACATCTTGTATAATAATAATCATCATTTAAGCTTATATTTAAAATGTATTACCATTTAATTAAAAAAAAAACACTTATCATGAAGCATATCCAGTCCATGAATGGCTGGCTAGAACCTTAGCGGGTTAGCCAATGCTATGACTCATTGAAAGACAGTATCGCTTCAGCTAGCAGGCTGTTTTAGTTAATATTTGGGCATTTAAGTCTACAACTAGATGGATCCATTTGCATTAAAAATGTCCCTGTAAGTGAAAAGAGACAGCTGTCAATAGTTGCTTTTTAATAAGGTCACTAAGTACTATATAGTACAGTATTAATTTATAGCAGAAAATCCTATCTTGTAAACTGTATATAAAACACTGTTCTATGGTGCAATCATTTGTCAAATTTATGTCTGTTACTTTTGTTTTAAAGTTGTGTGCATTCTTTTCATACCTAAGAGCATCACTGTAAAATCTGCTGAATACTATTTATAGGTTTTATTTGCACAAGGATTAGTTTTTAAACTACAGGAAGTTCCTGTTGAACATGCCTAAACATCTGTAGACTTTCAACTCATTAAAACAAATGTTTCAGTATGAATCTTCTCCAAAGGTAATAATCCATGTTACATGTTGTTGTTTACGTAAACTTTTCAGACTCTGCCAGCCATTTTATATATTTTGAAGGACGGTTTATTCTATTATAGGTCACAGCACACTCTTGTGTAGTCTTCATTTCATTATAACCTGAAAGGTTTAATGTCACAGCATAATGCAATTTATGTATGCATTTTGTAGTTTTATCTGTTAACCTCAAGTCCTAATCAGAAACTTAAAATACTTTAAAAAGGAAAATTGTAAATGTGTCTGTATAACGCTTCTTAAAGACAGAAGGAATAACTCACTAGAAGCTTTTTTGGTTTCTCTGTTGGGCAGTGTGATTCTCTGAAAGCATTTACAAACCCATTCACCATTTGACTTCCATCGTTGAGCCTCTAGGCATTTAACAACTGGTCCAAAATGCTGGTATTGTGTAACAACTCTAGACTTAATCCTGCTCCTGCCTTTACTCAAGCAGAACTCTCTCTTTGGGTTAGTTTCAATGGGCGTTTCTCTTGAGTGACACGCTCAGCTGCAGGATTAGGCCCCCCCGACTCCATGGACCGGTACTGCTGTTTCAGAGCCTCTGTGTAAGCATTGCAGCCCATCCCTGGACATGCCCATTCACCGGGAAGCCTGGCTACACTCCAGGCTGCCCTCTGCAAACGGAGCGAAGGATGGAAAAGATGAAGGCAAGCGGTGTCTGCCACTCGCTCGTCCGGCCTCGGCGTTGGCGGGCACCTTGCTCCCGGGCGGCGGGAAAAGCCGTGTTGCAGCGGTCTCCTCCCCCAGCCTAGGACACCCTTCAGGCGCTGAGGGCCAGGCACCTGCTACTACGGACTGTGCAAACGAACAGACTTTTCTTCACTTGTATTTTTGTTATCGAGCAAGTTTATCAAAATAAAGTGTCTACGACAGGCCTGGCCCCGTCTGCACTGATTGCGAGGCGCGCCTGCTGCAGCCCCCGCCGGAGGCGGCCCTGGAGAGCCGCCACCTGCCCGCCCCGGCTGGGCTGGGCGGGGAAGCGGCATAGCAGGCCCCTACGCGCCCACCCTGGCCGGCTTGCAGCGCCGCCCCCTCGGACCGTACCACTTCCTGGCATGGGGGGGGAGGACACCAAGCCCCTGCCGGGCGGGGAATAGTTCCTCCCGTTTCTGTTAGCGACGCGGTAACACACGGCTGGGCCGGAGGCCGCTGCTCCCCTGCTGAGTGCCGGCTGCCCCGCTCCGGCCGCGGGTGGGGGGCTCGTGCAGAAGCCGGGGCGAGCTGAACTCGAACGAGCTCGCGCCTGCCGGCCGAGGTTCAAATGCTTCAGCCCCCTGTGGCTGCGCAGCTCCCGAGTCCCTTCAGAGGCGCCTGGGCTTCCCCGGGCCGGACCCGGCGCCTTTTGAGCGCCCTCCGCTCCCGCTGACGGCGCTGGGCGCTGAGGGTGTCAGGCCCCTGCGGCTCGGGGCTTTGCTCAGAAGAAGGAAATGTCAGCTCAGATCTAACGCAGAGAGTCAGTGGCGTGCATGGCTGCAAAATAACTGACAGTTACATTGTATGAAGGGTGGTCGTGGCTGTGAGGGTCCCAGGATAGGAGAGAGATAAGGTGAGTAAGGGAATATCTGTTGGTGAGAGAGACACAAGCTTCCCAGCTCTTCTTCAGGGCTGGGAAATTTACTCACAGCTAAATACAAGGTGGAACAGAGAGTTTAGCATAAGTAGTTAACACATTTCAAGGGACCATTCAAGGTGAAGTGGCCCATTAACACCTGTCCCTGATCATAGGGAAGAAAGGAAGGGGGGAATTAGCTGGTGGGGGGTTCTTAGTAGGTTATTTTACCCATGAAAGCTTATGCCCAAATAAATCTGTGGTGCCACCACATTCCTTGTTGTTTTTATAGATTGTTATAATAAGCATAAGTAGCTACTGGATTTATGGTTTATCAATCTGTTCCATCTTTGTATTAAGTTATGACATTCCGAGTAAGTTTCCCAGACCTGAAGAAGAGCTCTGTGTAAGCTCGTCTCTCTCACCAACAGAAGTTGGTCAAATAAAAGATGTTACCTCACCCAACTTGTCTCGAATAGTTAAATTGCTATTATTATTGAAGTACACGGGACAGTCCAACCAAAAGATAAACCCAAAGTACACATGGCTAGTGTGCTGCCCTGGGTGTCTGGTGACATACAAGACATTTTAAAAATTGCATTTGTGCTTCATACTGGCAGGGTACCCTTGGTGAATGACTTCTAGCAAAATGGTTTCCAAGTATATTATGTAATAATAATAATCAAAGAATAACTTCCACTTTTTAAAAAAATTTTGGTCTCAGGCGCTGCATGCAATATAATTAAGTATATGGTTTCTCTTGATTTGTATGGGACTATAATTTAAGGAAAATGATACTTTGTATCAAGCATTTATATATAGCTTTTATTCTTGCTATTCTAAACTTCCACTCTTTAATGCTATGTCTCTTTTTTTTAAAGAAGGGTAAGTCTTTGGTCATAATACAATGGATGCACAAACCAGAAAAATGGCTCAGTTATTGGACAATGATCAGTTCTTGGAAAAAGTAGGGTAAGGATGTTGTTGCAAAATCCTTAGGGAAAATGCTTAAATGGAAATGAAATATACATCTCTGGTGATGCAAACTACATTTTTCGATGCATATGTATATTGGGATACTTAAAATGGAGCATAAGAGTTCTTAGTTGTTCAACAGATACCAGAATGTTTAATTATTATGGGTAATGATGAACAGTTTTATAAGTGGACTATTTGACAGTGCAATAGCACTCTCAATGATGCAAACAACTGCCCAGTTTTTGAAATGCCTTATTTTGTAGGGTAAGCATGGGATCTGGCACAGTTCCGGTGAAAGGCCGACCATCCTGGCATGATATTACAATAACAGATTTGGAGCCCGATAATGGATTACTGGTTACACACATCAACCAGACACAAGACCTGCTGGTAAGCAAATATGCAGTAATTCCTCAGATGTTGTATACTTGCATTAAATTTATAGAAGGGAATATATGAGGAGATAGAAAATTAATGTTCTATCACTATCACCTAAGCAGTCACAAAAAAGAACACAGTAATTGTTATCACTAAAGCCACAATGAATACAGGCAACTTTTCTTGAGGAGATCTGTGTACCAGCAGGTATATCTCTTGAGGCTAAGTTGCCTGAGAGCCTGTAAGTAAGGTAAAATTATAAATGTTTAGATCCATGACCTTTTGTTCATGTTAAATTTTCATTCCCCACCCTCCACACACACACCCAAATTCCCCAACTTTTAAATCAATGAATCAGGCTAAGGAAATTTAAGTCTTCCTGTCCTCCTATAAAATACATAATGAACTTCTTCCATGTTGAGCTCTTTATTTTCTATCCCCTCTCTGCCCTCCTATCCATTCTCTGTCACCATTGACAAAATCATTAACCTTTTCCATCGCTCAAGCCCACAATCTTGGTGTTTCCAGGACTCCTTTCTCTCACTTTCCCCCCACGTCCAAGCTATGTCTGATTCCTTCTGCCTTTTTTCTCCACAACATCTCCAAAATCTGGCCTTCTCTTTCCATCTCTTATTAAAGCTCTCATTGTATCTAATCTTGGTTACTGCAGCATCCTCTTCTCTAACATCCACATCACTCTTCTCAAATCTGTTCAAAGAGCTGCTGTTAAAATTATTTTCTTTGTCCGTTGTTCTGATCATGTTATGTCCTCACCTCTAAATCCCTCCACTGATGGTGGTTCTCCCCCGACATGTAAAATTTAAGCTTCTTATCCAATGTTTCAAAGCCATGCATAACTAATTATGTACCTTTGTCTTGTTTTGAATTGTCCCCCTAGCCCTCTACTCCACCAGCAATGCCAGCTTCACCCATCCATTGTTTAGTTTCTTCAATAAACATCTCCATGCCTTCTTCCACACTGTATCCATGCATGGAATGCGCTTGCTCAGCTCATTGACAAGGGCTCTACTCTCTCTGCATTAAAATCCCTCCTAAAGACCCAATTTTACTGTGATGTTTATAGGGAAATTGGTAGACTTATAAGTATACATTCCCAAAGTAATTAAAATGATCTGCCTTTTTAATTTAAAATCCTGTTAACCTTATTGTGGTGACATGGCCAATCACCACCTTGACCACTCCACTAATTAGTTGTACTTCTTACTCTTACACCCTCTGTTTAGATTGTGAGCTCCTTAAGGCGGGCACCATTACTTCTTCTCTGACTGGAAAATGCCGAGCACATTGTGGTACTACTGGAAGCAAACACGTTTTCCATTTTCCTTATTGAGATTTGTACAGATGTGATCATTACTAGCCCTATGGACTGTCCAGTGTCTGAAATATAGTAGGTTCTTCAGTTAATGGCAGTCTCTGGACCAGCTAGATCAACCATTATAATAATTCTTTTCATTTACATGCTGCTGCTTTTATCAGCTGTTCCTGTGTTGTCTTAAATTCACAAAATAAGATTATTCTGACTGAAATTTCCACCTACCTTTATGCTCCGTGATGTGCTTTTTCACATGTTACTGGGTTTATATTGAGAAGGAAATGAGAGCAAATACTATTGAGTATCTAATTTTCTGTATTTTAGGTATCAACTTTCATGAGTATCAGTGCTTTACATCAGCAAATGTATATATTATACACAATAAAATCAGCTCCAGTGTCCTTAATGGTTATTCTCTTCTCCATGTAGCAATAGAACTCTTGCATTTTCCTACCTTTTTGTTGGTTATTTCTTAAAACATAATAAAGAAAAGAAAGAGAGGAATAGCTTATGGTTCTTTTTGATTCTATGGATAATTAAGCTATTATGAAACAGGAAAATGAAGAGGGACCATGACCTCTAGTGGCATCACGTTGATTTATTTGTTGAATTACATGTACAGTAGATGCTTGTTTGCAGCAACACCAGAACACTTTCCATACTGTGTAATATGTTGCTGCTAATAAGTGTCTAATGTATTATGTTCCAAGAGGAAATAACAGACTATAATGCCTGTTATAACTATGTAGCAGGCACCTTCTTTGGCGTCTGCTATAATACACACCAGGCAGCATTCCTTCTGTTCCAGATCCCTACTTGCTGCAAGCAGATTTGTGTCAGTGGTTAAATGACTAAATAATACCTCTTTCCTGCCATCCCTCAGCACTGGCTACATTTGAACAAGACTTGCTGTTTCCTAGCACTATCTTTAACTTTTCTCCTGCTTCTGATCTACAGAGAGTGCAAAGGAGGAAAATGCAATCCAGTGAGGTGCAAACCACAGAAGAATGGCTAAGAAACCACAGTTTAGAATCCATGCAATTAACATTAGAAGATCTCCTAAAGAAAGGCAATGTTGTTTTGTGAGTACAATGCCATCCCTTCTTAATCAATCAGTTTGCTTATATTAGTCATGTTAAATATATACTTCGTTCTAGGAATGCAAGAAATGCCACAGAACAGATAGAGTTTGCTGCCAAGACAGTTGTTAATTTTGAATCCAAGCTGTCTGAGTAAGTATATAATACGTGCTACAGTTTCAAAGTACAAGAGTGATTTCCTTCCTCCAAACTTAGATAGTTGTAAAATGAGTTTTTTTCATATCTGATGTTGGGCTGGGTCAACCCCGGAGATGCAGCAAATGAAACATAAACAGCAACTTTGAAAGCTTCCCACATGCTGCCTTTCTAGTGTACCTCAGTACTGAAAGGCAATCTCGAGGGAATACGGGTTTGCTCGGTGTCCACGAGAACCCCCAGTGGTGGTGGTTTTTGTGATGATACCTGTCAAGGAGGATCTTAACAATCAGCTCATCTCAGATAGTCTCTTAATATGTGCCAGCTGAGTAATGACTTTTGTTTGCTATTGACCTGGATTTGTTTCAGACTGATGACCTAACAGTGAAAGGCTGTATAGCCCAGGCCTGGTATGCTAAAAAAGTGTGTGTGTTTCGGGGAGGGAGGAAGAAACCTTTTTTAAGGTGTGAGCTTTTTCTACATAAACCTCTGCTCTTTTACAGTTTATAATCAACAAGAACAGCAGTAAAGTCACTAAAATTGTGAGACAAACCCCAAAAATCAAGGACATTTTACGTTTAAAGAACAGGTCTGATAAATATGCTCAGTATATTGCAGAATAATATTATAGTAATCCTCTCAATCTTCCATAAATACATCTGTCTGCTAGTTCCTAGGTCTACTGCCATGTATCAGATACAGAGACCCAGATTCTTCAGGATGCCCCTTTTCAGGACTCACTATCTGTGTATTGTGAATGAGCTGCCTGCAAAGTTTTAGTAAAAAATAATTAAAAATAGGCTTGCATTCCAGGAAAGTAAAGAGCTTTTTCATAAAAATCCCTTCTTTTAACTTTTTCTCAGCTCTAAAACCATGAGCATGGTGTTGAAATGCAAGTTATTTAAAAGTAATTCTGAAACAGTTTGTTCTAGGGCTGGGACAGCAAATGCTAAGTTTCACCCCAATTATAAATCCTTTAAATTCAGTTACATAATTAAAAAAGAGATTTGTAATAGAATCACCAAAACATTTTTCAACACTGATAAATTTGCTCCTTTTGTCCCACAATCAAGAGACTTTATCATTTAAAAAAAAATCAGTTTGTACGGTTTTGATTAAATAAATCTCCAGCCAATAAGCTAAATAGATAGGATGAATTGACTTGACTTTTGGCTGAACTTTCCTTTATCCATACACACATATCACACACTTTAGCCAAACACAACTAATTAAAGAGCATTGTGCTGATCTTATTTTTTTTTCCAGGCAATTAGATATTTAAACAATTAAACAAGTTCAGAGGAAGAAGTATTAAAATAATTAACACTGCAGCCACTAGTGCTGTATCACAATTGAGAACGTTGTAAATAGAATATTTGTAAAAGATGGAAAACTTGGCCGATGATAAAAACAGATCTGAACTTAAATTGACGTACCATTCAAGAGAATGCATTATTGAAATGTGTGCACTGTATTTTGTCAGAGCAATTGAACTTTATCACCAGCGAATTCAGTGGCTGTTGGAGGACAGCAGAAAGGTAATGTTAACTTTTTAATATGCTTTTAAAGGGGAACCTGCATATGGTGTTAAAGGATAAATTAACTCTTTAATAGTTGTCTAGAATCCCACCCAGAAAGCTTTTTTGTATTTTTCCCATATTGTGAGTAACTAGAGCACAATGGAGCAATATTTTGTCTTCTCAATTGATTGATGTTTCATTTAAGATATGTTATGAGCCTTTATTCAGATGGCTGTTTTACTTTTTAAACATATTCCCTAACTTTCTGACTCTTACCTCCAAAAATTATATAAGCAGGGATTGCACATTGGCAGTATCCAAAAAGCTAGCACCCTTGACTGGCCTGATGGGTGGGTAGGGTGACCAGATATCCCATTTTTAAAGGGACAGTCCCATTTTGGGGGACTTTTTCTTATATAAGCGCCTATTACCTCCCATCCCTTGTCCAGTTTTTTCACAGTTGCTATCTGGTCACCCTAATGGGATACTATGGAACTGAAAAAGCAGCAAAGAGTTCTGTGGCACCTTATAGACTAACAAACGTATTAGAGCATGAGCTATCGTGGGTGAATACCCACTTTGTCAGATGCATCTAGTGGAAATTTCCAGAGGCAGGTATAAATATGCAAGCAAGAATCAGGCTAGGGATAACAAGGTTAGTTCAATCAGGGAGGATGAGGCTCTCTTCTAGCAGTTGAGATGTGAACACCAAGGGAGGAGAAACTGCTTTGCCGTTGGCTAGCCATTCACAGTCTCTGTTTAATCCTGAGCTGATGGTGTCAAATTTGCAGATGAACTGAAGCTCAGCAGTTTCTCTTTGAAGTCTGGTCCTGAAGTTTTTTTGCTGCAGGATGGCTACCTTTAAATTTGCTATTGTGTGTCCAGGGAGACTGAAGTGTTCTCCTACAGGTTTTTGTATATTGCCATTCCTAATATCTGATTTGTGTCCGTTTAAAATGAGTAACCCTTCATTTTCTCAAGTAACAAACATGTCATCTTGGGGTAGAGGGAGTATTGCCCAGTCAGAACAGAAGCTAGAATTTTCAAAATTCCTATCTCTTTCTCTTTGCTCTGTCCTTGTCTCTTTTTTTTTATGCTTAAAAAGTAACAGTGACAATAAATATGTAATATTTTAAATGAAAATGGCAGCATAAAGAGGTACATACTGAAATTTAAAGTTAGATCAGCACAAAATATTTAAATGAACATTTCATATGTTTAGGTGTTCGGCCTTATAAAAGGGAACAAAGTTGGACTCCTGGTTGATGTATCTGATATAAGTTGCGGACCTCGACTATTTGAGTTCCAGAAAGACCTTTTGGTAAATAATTCTGAAAGAGACTCTGACTCTTAAAGTAAGTTAAATGAGACTCTCTGAGTGCAGGGGAGAAAGTAAGTGTAATAATCACTTGTTTACATATTACTCTAAGTATGAACAGTTAATTTTCTGGAGATGTATAGATTTACCTTAATCGCTTTTAAAGTGTAAATTATTTGTTTAATATTGAGATTCAAAAATTTTAAGCATCTGCCACAATAATAAAAATTGAAGACCTGACTTCAAATATTAATCAGCCTCAGACATATGTGCTTCCAAAGCATCTGCTTCAGCAGCGGTTCTCAACCAGAGGTCCGGGAGCCCCTAGGGGGCTGCCAAGCAGGGCTAGTGTTAGACTTCATGGGGCCAAGGTCAGAAAGCTGAAGCCTCGCAGTGTGGGGCTGAAGCCCAGGGCTCCCAGACCTGCCATCTGGAGCTGAAGCTGAAGCCTGAGCAACTTAGCTTTGTGGGGACCCCTGTGGCATGCGGACCGGGGGCAGTTGCTCTGCTTGCTACCGCCTAATCCTGGCCCTGGCTTTAATATGTAGAAAAACAGTTGTTGTGACACTGGTGGACTGTGGAGTTTTTATACATGTTGGGGGGAGGCCTCAGAAAGAAAAAGGTTAAGAACCCCTGTGCTAGAGTAATGTACATAATAGAAATAAAGTTCATAGTACCTGAGAGCCAAGTTGTACATTCAGTACTATGCCTATAAAGAATAGGATGCAGTTGTGCTTATGTACTTCGATGCAGCAAAGTGTGCTTTTTGTTGGGTCGGGACCTTGCTGACTTACAGTCTCTTCTCCAACTTCCAAAAGAAACAAAATTGTGTTTTTCTGCTGTTCTTTATTTTTACAAAGTGTTTCTAGTGGGGATTATTAAAAGTAGACACTATAATCTCACAATAACAATTCTATTTTCTGTTTTTGAAGTTTTCTCTGTACAATCTTCCTTCATATACTAGTGAAGGTTACTTAAAATTGATTGGCACCTACTTCTTTGTTAATTCGTGCAGCATAATTAAAGATACTTCAAGAAAATTGTTACACTCTCCAGTTGACAGGGGCCTAGAATGCCCTAACTAAGGGATAGCCCTAGAAATGAAAGCTACTTTTATCTGTAAAAGCAGCAAAGAATCCTGTGGCACCTTATAGACTAACAGACGTTTTGGAGCATGAGCTTTGCAGTGAATACTTCGGATGCATGTAGTGGAAATTTCCAGGGGCAGGTATATATATGCAAGCAAGAAGCAAGCTAGAGATAACGAGGTTAGTTCAATCAGGGAGGATGAGGCCCTGTTCTAGCAGTTGAGGTGTGAAAACCAAGGGAGGAGAAACTGGTTTTGTAGTTGGCAAGCCATTCACAGTCCAAAACCAGTTTCTCCTCCCTTGGTTTTCACACCTCAACTGCTAGAACAGGGCCTCATCCTCCCTGATTTAACTAACCTCGTTATCTCTAGCTTGCTTCTTGCTTGCATATATATACCTGCCCCTGGAAATTTCCACTACATGCATCCGACGAAGTGGGTATTCACCCACGAAAGCTCATGTTCCAAAACGTCTGTTAGTCTATAAGGTGCCACAGGATTCTTTGCTGCTTTTACAGATCCAGACTAACACGGCTACCCCTCTGATACTTTTATCTGGCAACCTATCATAGCTGCTTCGTTCTTTTTCAGTTGCTCATATGATCACAGCTCAATAGGTGCTTTCTGAATCAATAGCATTTCTCTCTCATTTACTTGCCTATTAAAGGGTGCTGATGAAATTAACACAGTATGTATTTTCCTCATTTAACTGACCGAATGGGAATACTATGTCAGCATGGTGCACAAGGACTAGGTTAAGTTGCTGTATCTCAGTATGCCAAACTAAAACTAAATATGTGTCACTTCCCTTCTGAGCCTAGTTTTCCTCTATCATAGCTCAGAATACTACAGTCTGAACTGACATTAGCAAATCACAATTTTTTTTCTTGTACGTGATAACTCCAGTGATAGCAGGGATATTAACTCACTAACATTTTTTATTAAGTGTCTAATAGATGAACAGCTGTGTTATAAGAAGCAATTATATTTCCTCTCCTTTGGTACTGAGATTTCATCTCTATGGGAGAATCCAACAAACATCAACGTGCGCGTGTAAGTATGTTTCCTAGTTTATAACAATGGGTTTTCAAACACTGCCTCCTTTTATTTAGGAGCAGTTTTGTTCTTTTAATGAATTGTAGCTGTAGTTTTATGCCTTCAGTGATTTTCCAGAAAAAATACAGAAATGAATTGTGCGTGCAATGCAAGTGAGTCTGCTCATTCATACAGGTAAATCACACAGGAGATCTTAGCCATCAACCAGGGGGTATGTTATCTTGATGCTGAATAAAAAAGGCCATATACTGTTTAAGTGTACAATAACTTTTTTAATTTTCTGTCTTCCTAGCCTAGATGAAGCAAGACAGTGGGTGCAGGAGCTGCAACCCAGTGGAGGCTGCAATTTGCTGAAAGCTTTAAAGAAGGTCCTTACAATGAGGGAACTGAATTCATTGGTTCTTATTGTAGGAAGCTGGTAGGTCCACTATCTAAACTGGCAATAACCGTTAAATTGCATACAGAATTAAATGCTTCAGACTTATACTTTCCACCTAATTGTAAATTAGGCTAGATTTTTATCTTTTAAAGAGATATTATTGACATCTCCCTTTCTTCAGTTCTTCCCTTATTTACATGTGTGCTATTTTTTTCTATTTTAACTCTTATTACTTGCTAATCCTGTCCGTAACAATATGAAAATAGTTTTCCCTTCCAAATTTGTCCTCTTGTTGATGAATAGAATGTCTAACACTAGTATTATGTCAATAAAAATCCATCAGCATCACTGAAGATTTCAGTGGGAATGTGCATGGCTCTGGAATTACTCATTGACTTCTGTAAAGTAGCATTGTGTGTTCATACTAATCTGCTTTCTGTGATCATGAGCAGTGGAGCTGATGGAATGGTTTAAAAAATAGAATCCATAATGCTTTGGCCAGCAGCCAGTATTGAGCTGACACAAATTTTGGACTTAAATTCCGCAGTCCGTGGTGTCTATTTTAAAGTTTGCACAATTTAAATGAATGAATACAAGAAAAGGATAATATATAAAGGACTCTGTTGAGTGCACAGGTAACCAACGTGGACTAATTTCCATTATATTTACTTATTAAATTTATTGTAAAGGTTCATTGAGGAGACTGTTGGCTTTGCTAAAGTGACATTTGGGGCAGTCAGGATCCAAATTCCATTTTGACTGAGCCACCAACACTTAGGAGATTCAAAGAAAGGTTTCCAGATTTGGCTCAGGTCTGATTTATTTTGGTTTTGCAGTAGTCCCACAACAGCAGAGAAGGGGTTAAGGAGAACTTGTGGGCCAGCTAGCCCCATCCTGCTATGCCTGCAGCCAGTGCCAAGCCTGGAGGGGAGTTAAAAGGAGGGAGCCTGGCACAGTTCAGGCCTGACTGGCCAGGAAAGAAGATGGAGCTCTCTGCCTGAAGGGAGTTTTGCCTGCAGAGTTGCATAGAGCGGGGCCTGCTAATTGGAGCAGCAGCTGGGAGGAGAAGTTAGACTCTAGGGGGCGAACCACACACGAGTAAGAGACTGTTTGGCAACCAAACCCAAAGGAAAGGGCCTGGACACCCAATGGAAAGAATGGCAGATGGCCCAATGTTGAGTTGGATTTGCTTTTTGTTTTAAGAACATTTTGGAGCTATACTTCTCCCACCCCCGACCCTCCCCCAGAAGGGGATAGGACTGAAGGGATAGTTAGCCAGTGGGCCAAAGCCTGCCTCGGGGTGCCTGGAAGTTCCATAGTGGGGTGCTCCCCCAACCACACCAGTACACACAATCAGAGTTATGGTTGCGCTGTAACTTTCTGTTTTACAGGGTGTGCATCTCAGTGTCTTGCCATTTTTAAAACTTTTTTTCTAAACATGTTATGGAGAATTTGAACCAACGGTCAGGCACTAATTCATATGTGTATGGAATGATGATGATTTTTAGGAAATTTGAGGAAACTGGAGTACTGGAAAAGCCTGATTCCTTCCCTCTCCCCCATCCCCAACACACACAGAGTACATACTCATTTCTCCCTGCTGGTGCTTGAGCAGGAACATTATGACATCAGCCATGCATCACTTTCTCACTCCAGTTTATTTGGGTTGTCATGACAGTGGCTGTCTTGGATAACTGGTTTACCTCAGACTCTCATAATATTCTTACAAAGAAGAGTCCCAGGCGGAGTTGTAAGGAAAGCAGGCTGACACTTCTGGTGTTCCCCTTTCTGGGGAAAGTTGTACTATTTCTTCTCTTACTGCTTGTTCCATTCCTCAGAAAGGATTATATGAAAACAAGATGCAAAATTCAGCTCCTTTTCATGTAGATTGTTTATCTGCTTCTTATAAATTGGCGGGGTGGGGGGTGGCTTTCTGAATGTTTACCTTTAAAAAAGGGAGAAATTGTAGCTGAGAGTTCCTAATCAGTTTTCTGGTACAATTTAGAAGTTTTAGTAAAATTGAAGTTGCATTTAAAAAAAGTTAAGTTTGAATACAGTTTAATTAAACTACTTTCAATGTCAACATGCTATTGAGTGGTGAAATATGGAGCTTCACAATGATCATTAGCAATAAAAATGGTAGTCTGAGGTAAACTCATTGAAGGCAAGCTATGTGTAAGCACTTTATTAATTAAATAGCACAGATATAAAAGATTTTATTTCTATTAAAGAACTAAGGAAATTCAAAGACAAAAAAATCATTTAAAGTTGCTCTAATAAATTAAACTACAAAAAATTAGGAAATACAAAGTTAAGGCTTAAGAACATTAAAAGTTTGCAAAGTCAAGCACTCTCAAATTAGGAAATGCCAGAATGAACATTGCCCAGGCAGACCCAATTTTGACCCTTTGTGTATATGCATTATGATACAGCCTTTAATTACATGCGGAAGTGAATACATGTGAAAAGTTTGTTGTATGTGGCTTGCCCAGCATCAAACAGGAATTAGTAAACCAAGCATATTTGATCCAGAAGTCATTACAGACAAATACGGAATCCTATGAAACTATTTTAGAACTTTCTTTTCAGAGTAGAACCACACTAGAGGAACTGTTAAAAAGGGAGCAGATATACAAATGTATGAAAAGTTACAAAATGGCAGGTACCCCTTTTTGGCTAATGCTTAAACTATGTTCCTCCGATTTGATATTTCTCCTCCACCCATGCCACATGCACAGCAGTTTTATCAGCATGACCTTTTCTACTCTTTGGTTGATGGAATTGTGGATGTCATTTTTCATCAGCCCTGATCAGTCTTCGGAAATATTGTGTGACTATATTCAGCAATGTACCTTGGGGAGAAAGCTGCTGATACACACCATTACATATGAGTGTAGCAGTCATGTTCCTCCTGTAAGTAATCATTCTTTGTATGTGTCTTAAAAATGACCTGTCATTTGTTTCCTTTTAAGCTGTAGTTAAGATATCTTGTACATTAACAGATTTACAGAAGCGTTAAATTAAATATTTGAAAACATATGGTGGGACCTCAGTCTCTAGTAGTGAGTTCTGTGAAATATTTCCCCTTTAGAAGGAAGAGGTTTAACTATGGCATTTTAATACAGAGGTGAAGTCTATCTGTGACCAATCTTGTCACCTGTTATCAATCTCTTCAAGCTATGTTAGTTGTTTTCCTATTCCTAAGTATAACAGCCTAGAAAAGATTACAGCATCTTAAAATTGTTTGCAGCCCTTGCTACACACAGCTAAGGCTGTTACTCTGTTCATTTTAGAGAACCGATTAGCACAAGAAATCCTATACATTGGGATGCCCAACTCTTAAGTAACTTTTCTTCTCTTCATATACATAGGCTGTTTTAAAGAACCTTGCGGAAGTTGTTGGAGGCCGTTATCACTGCTATTCTTCAAAGAATGAGGTAGGTTTAGGCTAGCAGTACACAGAACAAGTTTTTCTTTTGTTTGTTTGATTTGTTTGTTTATTTTCATGCAGTCATTCTTGGGGTATGTCTACACTACAAGAGTAGTTCGATTTAACTTAGGTCGAATTTGTGGATTCGACCTTATGAATTCGAATTTGTGTATCCACACTAAGGACACTAATTCGACTTTGTGAGTCCACACTAACGGGGCAAGCGTCGACATTGGAAGCGGTGCATTCTGGGCAGCTATCCCACAGTTCCCGCAGTCCCCGCTTCCCATTGGAATGCTGGGTAGAGCCCCCAATGCCTGCTGGGGGAAAAATGTGTCGAGGGTGGTTTTGGGTAACTGTCGTCATTCAACCATCACTCCCGCCCTCTCTCCCTGAAAGCGCCGGCGGGAAATCTGTTAGCGCACTTTTCTGGTCAGTGACAGCGCGGACGCCACAGCACTGCAAGCATGGAGCCCGCTGCGATCATCGCTGCACTTATGGCCATTGTCAACTCCTCGCACCTTATCGTCCACCTCTTCCACAGTCAGCTGCTGAGAAATCGGGCGAGGAGGCTCCGGCAGCGCGGTGAGGACATGAAGTGTCAGAGTGGCACAGACCTCTCAGAAAGCACGGGACCTTGCGCCGCGGAGATCATGGTGGCAATGGGTCACGTTCATGCTATGGGATGGCGATTCTGGGCCCGGGAAACAAGCACGGACTGGTGGGACTGCATAGTGCTGCAGGTCTGGGATGAATCACAGTGGCTGTGAAACTTCAGGATGCGTATGGGCACTTTCCTTGAACTGTGTGACTTGCTGGCCCCTGCCCTGAAGCGCCAGGACACCCGGATGTGAGCAGCCCTGAGTGTGCAGAAGCGAGTGGCCATAGCCCTCTGGAAACTTGCAACGCCAGACAGCTACCGGTCAGTAGCGAACCACTTTGGCGTGGGCAAATCTACCGTGGGGGTTGCTGTGATGCAAGTAGCCCACGCAATCGTTGACCTACTGCTCTCAAAGGTAGTGACCCTGGGAAACGTCCAGGTCATCATAGATGGCTTCGCCGCGATAGGATTCCCAAACTGTGGTGGGGCTATAGATGGCACTCACATCCCTATCCTGGGACCGGCCCACCAGGCCAGCCAGTATATTAACCGAAAGGGCTACTTTTCAATGGTGCTGCAAGCACTGGTGGACCATAGGGGACGTTTTACCAACATCTACGTCGGGTGGCCGGGCAAGGTTCATGACGCGTGTGTTTTCAGGAACTCTTGTCTGTTTAGACGCCTGCAGGAAGGTAGTTTCTTCCCGGACCACAAAATAACTGTTGGGGATGTGGAGATGCCTACAGTGATCCTCGGGGACCCAGCCTACCCGCTAATGCCCTGGCTCATGAAGCCCTATACAGGCGCCCTGGACAGTGACAAGGAGCTCTTCAACTACCGGCTGAGCAAGTGCAGAATGGTGGTGGAGTGTGCTTTCGGACGTCTCAAGGGGAGATGGAGGAGCTTACTGACTCGCTCGGATCTCAGCGAAACCAATATCCCCATTGTTATTGCAGCTTGCTGTGTGCTCCACAATCTCTGTGAGAGCAAGGGGGAGACATTTATGGCGGGATGGGAGGTTGAGGCAAATCGCCTGGCTGCTGATTATGCTCAGCCAGACACCCGTGCGATTAGAAGAGCCCAGCGGGAAGCGCTGTGCATCCGAGAGGCTTTGAAAGCTAGGTTCCTCAGAGAGCAGGGTAACCTATGACCGTCCAGTCTCTTTACAGAGAAGCTGAACCTGCCCCTGTTTCAGTTACTATTGACTCTTTTCAGCGGTTACATACCCCGTTCACCAGGTTTCCCCCCTTCCAACAGACATTTAAAAATAAAGTTATTGGAACAATTTTAATTAACAAAGTTTTCTTTACTAACGAATTCGCGTTAAAGGGTTCAAACAGGGACGCAGACTGTGGTGGGTACGGTGTGCAGTGATGTACAGACCGCTTCTACACTCGAGGACTGACAGGCTCCTGCTCCTACAGCGGTCTCTGTGGGGAGGATGGTTACAGGAGGGTGTGCAGGAAGGGGTGGGTTTGCAGGAAGGGGTGAGGGGTGTGTGGGAAGGGTGAGTAGGTGTAGGGGGATGGTGGCTCTGGCTGGGGCTCAGGGCATCGGAGAGGTTCATGGCTAGGGTGGAAGGGCATGGTAAGGGCAGCCTGCCTTGCCATTTGTGGATGCCAGGCGCTCGGACCCTGGGGCAGCATACACCTCCCAGACTGACCTGGGGCAGCAGACACCTCCCAGAGTGACCCGGGTGCCTAGTGACTGCACTCTGTGTGTGACCTGCTGTTGATCCTCCCCCATGTCTGTACCCTGGTAATGGTGGCTGTCCTATGCAATTAACAAACCTCTATCTCCCCTTCACAAAAAATCTTCTGCAAAGAAACATGACGGAAACAGTAATGAACAGCAAACTATTTTTAATACTCAACTACACAGTTGGGGGATGAAACTGGGATTTTGGATTGGGTGAGCCAGGAAGGGAAGCAATTCTCATACTTTAGGGAATGAGAGCTGTTTGTCACATGAGCGCTCTGCTGGGGTGGAGTGACAGTTTTCACTGCCCCTAGCGCCCCTCCTTCTTGTGATTTTGGGTGAGGGGGGGACAGGACTTTGTGGCGGGGGAGGGCGGTTGCAGATACAGTTCAGGGGGGCTCTCTGCTCCTGCCTGCGGTCCTGCAGAACATCCACAAGGCGCCGGAGCGTGTCCGTTTGCTCCCTCATTAGTCCAAGCAGCGTTTGAGTCGCCTGCTGGTCTTCCTGCCGCCACCTGTCCTCCCGTTCGCTGTGTGAGCGCTGCTGCTGAGAGAGGGTCTCCCTCCACTGGCTCTGCTGGTCCGCCTCGGCTCTGGAGCAGGCCATCAGTTCAGCGAACATCTCGTCCCGAGTCTTTTTCTTTCGCCGCCTAATGTGCGCCAGCCTCTGTGAGGGGGATGCCGGGGCAGTTCGGGAAAGAGCCGCAGCTGTGTGATGGGAAAAAGGAAGTGATTTCCTTGCAAAGATACATGTTTGCGAACACTGAACACAGTCTAGTCTGTTTCTGTGAACAAGACCATACAGGGCACCTATCTCATGTGCTCTCAGGACAAGTTCGAATTTTCGGCATTCGCTTTCATTGCCTGGGGTCTTGCACTGGAGATCAGACAAGCGGGGCAGGACAGCAGAATCCGTGTAGCAGCCAGGCCTGGTAAGCCGTAAACTTTAGGCTGCTTAACAGTTAATGGATAGCAGTGCCCTCCTGCTGCAGGCAATCTGGAAAGCATAAAGTCTGACCCTGTTCCAGCCCCTCGCGGCTGTCCCCGGGAAAGATCCCTGTATGCTTTCCCTCTGCAGCCTCCACCACGTGGCTGTTAAACGACGGTCATTGTTATGCAAAGGAAAAGTCAAGCATTCACAATAGTAACATTACAGTAATTCCCCTAATTAGATGCAGCAGTCGCCGAGCGAGATCACCCTAAGGCGGGTCACTAGGAGAGAGAGAGAGCGCATGCTGCATGAATCCCTGCACAGACCAGGGCCCTATGCTGCCATGCTCATCGAGGCAATGCTCCCACTGTACCTCAGGATGGCCTGGCGCGGAAGAGTGTGCTTCCACGGAGCACCCAATAAGGCACCTCTCCCCAGGAACCTCCTGCGGAGGCTTTTCGAGTACCTCTACGAGAGCTTCGTGGAACTCTCCCAAGAGGATTTCTGTTCTATCCCTATATGTATTGACCTTCTTTTCATATAGTTTTTATTCCTGTTTTTTAAAAAATAAATGTTTACATGTTTATAGCACTTACCGACTGATCCTTCCCCTGATTCAGAGTCCGGGTTAACTGCCGGGGAGGGTTGGTAGGGGATCTCTGTGAGGCTGATGAAGAGATCCTGGCTGTCGGGGAAAGCAGTATTGTAACCGCTGTCGCCTGCCTCGTCCTCCACAAACCCTTCCTCATCTTCCCCATCTGCGAACATTGCCGAGAAACTGCCCGTCGACACTATCCCATCCTCAGAGTCCACGGTCACTGGTGGGGCAGTGGTGGCAGACCCACCGAGAATGGCATGCAGTGCCTCGTAGAAGCGGCATGTCTGGGGCTGGACTCCGGAGCGTCCGTTTGCCGCTTTGATTTTTTGGTAGCCTTGTCTCAGGTCCTTGATTTTCACGCGGCACTGCGTTGCATCCCGGCTGTATCCTCTGAGTGCCATGGCTTTGGAGACCTTCTCGTAGGTCTTTGCATTCCATTTTTTGGAGCGCAGCTCCGAAAGCACAGACTCATCGCCCCACACAGCGATCAGATCCAAGACTTCCCGGTCAGTCCATGCTGGGGCCCTCTTTCTACTCTGAGATTGCATGGACTCCTCTGCTGGAGAGCTCTGCATCGCTGCCAGTGCTGCTGAGCTCGCCCCGATGTCCAACCAGGAATTGAGATTCAAAATGGCCAGACAGGAAAAGGAATTCAAATTTTCCCGGGGCTTTTCCTGTATGGCTGATCAGAACATCTGAGCTCGGACTGCTGTCCAGAGCGTCAACACAGTGGTGCACTGTGGGATAGCTCCCGGAGCTACTAAGGTCGATTTCCGTCCACACATAGGCTAACTCGACATAGCCATGTCGAATTTAGCACTACTCCCCTCGTCGGGGTGGAGTACCGAATTCGAACTAAAGAGCCCTCTAGGTCGAACTAATTAGCTTCCTGGTGTGGACGGTTGCACGGTTAAATCGAATTAACGCTGCTAACTTCGACATAAACTCCTAGTGTAGACCAGGCCTTGGTGAAATAGGTTCTCATCTTTGTAGCAATTTATAGTAAAAAGAATTGGTAACTAAGATCTTTGTTCAGGAAAGCACTTAACAGCTTGCTTAAAATTAAATATATTCCTAAATGCTTTCAAGAATCAGGAATGCTCTCCTAAGGGTGCAGGAGACTTCTGTAGATATAGTGGGACCAGGAACAGGGCTGCGGCTGCGGGGGGAATGACACCAACAGGGGTAAGGGGGCCAAGGCCGGAGCTGCAGCTGGGGATGGGTCTGGGGCGGACCGCAATGGGGCCTGGCAGTGGGGTCCGAGGCTGGGGATGGGGCCAGAACAGAGCTAGGGGCGAAGCGGGGCTGGGTGGCGCTCCCTCCCTGCCCCCTGGGGATTGTACTGGCCCTACTGTGCCCCATGAACGTTCTTCTATGCCACCCTACGAGGACACACTCCACTGATTGGGGATCACTGGTCTAACTTCTAAGCAGCATGAAAACTATGGGCTTTATCATTGAAGACTAATTCAAATATTTCATGTTCACTAAATAATGGGAGAAAGTTCTGTACACAATCTTAATAGATACAACTACATTTACTCTGTTCTGCGAGGCAGCATCATTGGTAATGCCATAAAATAACTGATAAACCAGTGTCAGAAGAGATGGCATTTTGCTTGATGTTTTACTATGAAGCATAGAGAGACAAGGTGGATGAGGTAATATCTTTTATTGGACTAACTTCTGTTAGTGAGAGAGACAAGTTTTCAAGCCACACAGAGCTGAAGAAGAGCTCTGTGCATCTCAAAAGCTTGTCTCTCTCACCAACAGAAGTTGGTCCAATAAAAGATATTACCTCATCCACCTTGTCTCTCTAAAAACTTGGGACCGACACAGCTACAACTACACTGAATACAACATAGGAATTATAGACTCCTTTTGACCATTTTTTCCTCCTCTTGTTGCATAACAGAATTACGATAGTAGTGATGTTTATCTGCTACTTTGTGAATCCCAAAAAGCTAAGAACATTCTCAGCAGCATCAAAGAAACTTTCCAGGGAAGGATTGGTGATTCAGTTATTGGTAGAGTACAAGATGTAAGTACAGTATTTGTTTTGTTTTCAGGTAATCTTTGTATAGCACAGACATGCAGAACTCTGTATTAATTATCAGAATAGGGAAAACATACTATACTAACAGAACACAATGATAAATTTAAATGCTATTTACTGGCTGTCATAGGTTTTTTCCCCACTTTGAACTTTAGCGTCCACAAGATGGGGACCTGCATGGACTCCTCTAAACTTAAATCCTAGTTTAGATCTGGTAAAGCTGCCACCAACTAGAAATTCCAGTGTCTAGTACATTCCCTGTTCCCCCAAACTTTCCCTGGGGAACACAGATTCCAGCTTCTTTGGATCTTAACACAAAGGGAAAGTACGCTATCTCTGTATTACCAGGATGCAAAAATACAGGGTCTAACTTATAAACCTGGAGAGGCTTCCCCCCCACACTCCTTTTTCAGAATAATCAAAGTAACAGCAAACAGAAATAAAGATATTTCTTCAGCAAACACACAATTGCAAATGCAGAAATTAATTATAAGACTAATTCGCCCTTTCTAATACTCACTATACTGAATAGAAGAAAATACTTTAGGAAACTTTGGAGAACTTGAGGAATATGTCTGGCCTCTCTTAAATCCAAAGAGAGAACGGCAAATCAAAACAAAGGACACAGACAAAGCCTTCCCTCCACAGAGATTTGAAATTATCTTGTCCCTTGATTGGTCCTCTGGTCAGGTGTTCATCAGGATACTGAGCTTGTTAACCCTTTACAGGTAAAAGAGACTTTAACCCTTAACTATCTGTTTATGACACGCCCCCCAAATTGCAGACAGTGGGGGAACCACACTGGCGGTGATTACCTCCTAGAACTTTAAAATAAACAGATTAATAAAACACATGCACTATTACATATACTACTAAGTATGTAAACAACGAGATTTTTTACATTTTAAGAACACTTTTTAACCATTTGATTCTGGGAAACTTTTACGAGAGAGTGCATCAGCTACTTTGTTGGAAGCTCCTGAAATGTGTTGAATTTCAAAATCAAAATCTTGGAGAGCTAAACTCCATTGGAGAAGTTTTTTTGTTGTTTCCCTTGGCAGTATGAAGCCACTTTAGCACAGCATGGTCGGTTTGTAGCTGGAACCGCCGTCCCCAAACGTATATGGGCGTAGCTTTTCCAGGGCATACACAATGGCGTAGCATTCTTTTTCACTGATGGACCAGTGGCTTTTCCTTTCAGACAGCTTCTTGCTGAGAAACACGACAGGATGGAAGTTGTGATCCGGTCCTTTCTGCATTAGAACTGCTCCTACCCCACGTTCAGATGCATCGGTGGTTACTAGGAAGGGTTTGTCAAAGTCCGGGGCCCTTAACACAGGGTCAGACATGAGCGTCGCCTTAAGCTGGGTAAAGGCTTTTTGACACTCAGTCCACTTAACTGCATTTGGCTGTGTTTTTCTGGTTAGATCAGTTAGGGCAGCGATTTGGCTGTAGTGTGGTACAAATCGCCTGTAATATCCGGCCAAGCCTAAGAAGGATTGGACCTGTTTCTTTGACCTTGGGACAGGCCACTTTTGGATAGCCTCCACCTTGGCCTGTATGGGGTTTATGGTTCCTTGACCCACCTGGTGCCCTAGGTAAGTCACTCTGTTTTGGCCTATTTGACACTTTTTGGCCTTACCAGTTAGTCCTGCCTGCCTGATGCGCTCAAAGACCGTTTCCAGGTGTTCTAGGTGTTCGGGCCATGAATCAGAAAAAATGGCCACATCATCGAGGTAGGCAACTGCACATTCTCCCAATCCTGCTAGTAGACCATCTACCAGCCTTTGGAAGGTGGCGGGTGCATTTCACAGTCCGAACGGAAGCACATTAAATTCATACACCCCTGCATGGGTGATGAAAGCTGACTTTTCTTTAGCGGGTTCATGTAGTGGTACTTGCCAGTACCCCTTGGTTAAATCTATTGTGGAGATGAACTGGGCACGTCCCAATTTCTCCAATAGCTCATCGGTGCGTGGCATTGGGTAGTTGTCGGGGCGAGTTACAGCATTCAGCTTACGGTAGTCCACGCAAAAGCGTATTTCTCCATCTGGTTTGGGTACTAGAACCACTGGAGATGCCCATGCACTGGTAGAGGAGCGGATGATACCCATCTCTAGCATGTTGTGGATCTTCCGTGCAATAGCAACTTGGGCATGAGGTGACACCCGGTAGGGTGGGGTTCTAATTGGGTGAGCATTACCTGTGTCAATGGTGTGGTATGTTTGTTCAGTCCGTCCTGGGGTGGTTGAGAACAAGGGGGTGAAGTGAGTGCACAGCTCCTTGATCTGTTGCCATTGCAGACGTTCCAGGGTTGTGGAGAGGTTCCACCCCTTCCACGCCCCCATCACTTTTCCCTTCGTAGTAGACACCTTCAGGCCATTCAGCGTCAACTCCTCCCTGGGCTGTAAACTGACAAACCTGTAATTCTCTGGAATAAAAGGGCTTTAGAGAGTTAACATGGTACACTTTAGGCTTTAAGGAGGAATGAGGAAATGCTATGAGGTAGTTAACAGCTCCCAGGCGCTCCTGGACCGTGAATGGTCCTTCCCATGACGCTTCCATGTTATGGCCCTGTTGCGCTTTGAAGACCATAACCTGGTCTCCTACTTTGAAGGAACGCTCTCTGATATGTGTATCATACCAGGCCTTTTGCTGTGCTTGAGCATCCTTTAGGTTTTCTTTAGCAAGGGCCAAAGAATGGCGGAGGGTGTTTTGTAGGTTGCTTACAAAGTCCAGAATGTTGGTTCCTGGAGAAGGTGTAAACCCCTCCCATTTCTGCTTCACCAACTGTAATGGCCCCTTAACCTTGTGGCCATACACAAGCTCAAATGGTGAGAACCCTAAACTGGGATGTGGTATAGCCCTGTAGGCAAACAGCAACTGCTGCAACACTAGATCCCAATTATTGGAGTGTTCATTCACGAATTTACGTATCATGGCCCCCAAAGTTCCATTAAACCTCTCCACCAGGCCATTGGTTTGGTGGTGGTACGGGGTGGCAACCAAGTGATTCACCTCATGAGCTTCCCACAGGTCTTTCATGGCCCCTGACAGGAAATTTGTTCCCGAATCTGTAAGAATGTCGGAGGGCCAACCTACCCTGGCAAAAATGTCAGTTAAGGCCTGGCACACAGTTTTAGCCCTGGTGTTGCTTAGAGCTACTGCTTCTGGCCATCTGGTAGCAAAGTCCACAAAAGTCAGTATGTATTGTTTTTCTCTGGGGTTTTTTTTTTGGGAAAGGACCCATAATATTCACAGCTACTCGCTAAAATGGGACCTCAATTATGGGGAGTGGCTGGAGAGGGGCCTTGACCTGGTCTTGGGGCTTTCCTACCTTTTGGCATACCTCACAAGACCGGACATAATTGGCAACGTCCTTGCCCATCCCCCTCCCAGTGGAAGGACTTCCCCAACCTGTCCTTGGTTCTGTTCACCCCAAAATGACCACTGGGATGATCATGGGCCAAGCTTAAGAGCTTTTCCCGGTACTTAGTTGGAACTACCAACTGTTTTTGAGGATGCCAGCCTTCCTGGTGTCCACCAGAAAGAATCTCCTTATATAAAAGTCCTTGTTTTACAACGAACCGGGATCGGTTAGAAGAGCTGAGAGGCGGTGGGTTGCTCCGTGCCACCTCCCAAGCTTTCTTAAGGCTGTCATTGGCTTCCTGCTCAGTCTGGAACTGTTCCCTTGAGGCTGGAGATACCAGTTCCTCCATAGACTGTGGACTTGGACTTGGTCCCTCTGGAAGCGATGTAGGTGATGAGGTTGTTTCCGTTGACTGTGAACCGCTCCGCTGGTGCACTAGGTGATATTTCAGGCTCTGGCTGAGCCTCTTGGGTAGGGTTGTGTGCTGCTTCTGCCAGTTCAGGCCTGCTGGCGCCCTCTGGTGATGAGGTTGGAGATGGGTTTGCAAGCGCTGGCGTCAGTGCTGGCAATGGTTCTGCTGCTGGTTGCTCTTCCAGTTCCGGTTCTGGGACTGGATGTACTATGGCTGTTGTAGTTGTTGGCATGGGATCCGGTTCCACCACCTCTGTCTGGGTCTCTGGTAACACAGACGGGGTCCTGGTGGACGGCTCAGGAACAGGGATGGGAGTGGAAGCTTGTTTGGCCTGGCTGCGGGTGACCACTCCCCCCCTCTTGGCCAGCTCCACATGGTCGGCCAAGTCCTCCCCCAGTAGCATGGGGATGGAATAATTGTCATAGACAGCAAAAGTCCACTTTCCTGACCAGCCCTTGTACTGGACAGGCAATTCAGCTGTAGGTAAGGTTACAGATCTTGATATGAATGGAGAAATTGTGATTTTGACCTCTGGGTTGATGAATTTTGGGTTCACTAAGGACCGGTGGATAACTGACACATGTGCCCCAGTGTTTCTTCACGCGGTAATCTTCTTCCCGCCACTCTCAAGGTTTCCCTGTGCTTCGGGGGTATTTGAGAGAGATCTGGGCCTGGGGATCCTTGGCGTGATGATGGTGTAAGGGACTGTACTCAATTGGGGTTCTTGGGGCAGTTGGCCTTTATATGTCCCAGTTCATTACATTTAAAACATCGTCCAGCTGACGGGTCACTGGGCCGAGGTGGGTTGCTGGAGGCTGATGAGGTGGGACTGTAGGTGGTTTGAGGCTTTCCTTGAGTTGTAGCTGGGGTCTTGGGTGGCCCACGGTGGTAGGATTTATTGTCAGCTTGTTTCTTGTTATATTCGCTCCCTTTGATAGTAGCTTTTTTCTTTTTTGCTAGGTCCATCCATTCGCCTCCAATTTCCCCTGCCTCTGTTACATCTTTGGGCTTTTTATTTAGGAGTACCGTTCTATTTCCTCAGGAACACCATCTAAGAACTGTTCCATTTGCATCAGGTGGGCCAGGTCTTCTAGAGATTGAATTTTTAGTCCTGACATCCGTGCATTCCAATTCTTCCTAATGTAGTAGGCGTGTCTGGGGAATGACACATCTGGTTTTCACTTTAGGGCTCTGAACCGCCGACAGGCATGTTCAGGTCTTAGCCCCATCCTGATTCTGGCCTTTGTTTGAAACAGTTTATAATTGTTCATGTTTTCCTTAAGCATTTCAGCTGCCACCTCTGCTAAGGGTCCACTGAGCCATGGCCTCAGCTCTATCATGTACTGGTCTTCAGGGATGCTGTAACCATGGCAGGTCCTTTCTAAATTTTCCAAGAAGGCCTCAGTGTCATCACCTGCCATGTAGGTGGGAAATTTCCTGGGATGGGGAGCAGTGCCTGGAGAAGGATTGTGGGGGTTGGCTGGAACATTTTGCTTAGCCTTTTCTAATTCCAGTTCTTTGTCTTTTATTTCTATTTTTCTCCTGTGTTTGGCCTCTTGCTTCTCCATCTCTCTCTTGTGGTCAGCCTCTTTGGCTTGTTGTTTTTCCATCTCTCTCTTGTGGGCAGCTTCTTCCCTGGCCATTTCTGCCTTAAGTAGCTTCATCTGCCTTTGATGTTTTTTCTCCTTTTCTTCTGCTTGCAGCCTGGCCAGTTGGAGTTTGTCAGCTGTTTCACTGGTACTCATGTCTGTGTGCTTTCTGGTGCTGGCCACACCCCTCTGCAGTCAGTGAACTGTGTTGCTTGGTTCAGTTGCTTGAGTTACAAATTCCTAACCCTTTCTATCACCGACTGACTAAAAAGAAAACAAAACTTTTCATTTGCAAATGTGTAGCTGGTTGTTTGCTGAGCTCACAAGAAACTAGAAAATCTGGTTTTGTAACTTGTCTCTGGCAAACTGCTAATGCCCTCTCGGTGGGGGTCCTTCCTAACAAGCCTTGTTAGAAAAACCTAATACCTCTTCCCTAGCTGTTTTTCCAAGCAGCCAGAAAGAAAAAAAAAATCTCTCTGCTTTGGTTTCTAAAAAAAAAAAACCCTCCCCCTGCTAGCCTGCTTTCCTGCTCTAGAAGGAGAAAATAGCTCTCAATAGCTCTTGGTTCTTAAAACCTCCCACCACTGCCTACCATGTCATAGGTTTTTTCCCCACTTTGAACTTTAGCGTCCACAAGATGGGGACCTGCATGGACTCCTCTAAACTTAAATCCTAGTTTAGATCTGGTAAAGCTGCCACCAACTAGAAATTCCAGTGTCTAGTACATTCCCTGTTCCCCCAAACTTTCCCTGGGGAACACAGATTCCAACTTCCTTGGATCTTAACACAAAGGGAAATAATCCATTCTCCCCCCCCCCCCTTCTTCCCCCTCCCGTTGTCCTTGGGAGAGATACCTTGATTCAAACTCCTTGAATCAAACAAAGAGGGATTCACTTTTCCCCCTCCCCTTCCCCTGAAAATCCAAACAAGGGAAGAAATCAATCAAGTTCTAAAAAGAAAAAGATTTATTAAAGAAAGAGAAAAAAAGTACGCTATCTCTGTATTACCAGGATGCAAAAATACAGGGCCTAACTT
The DNA here is from genome assembly GCF_016161935.1 of Mauremys reevesii. Taxonomy (NCBI): domain Eukaryota; kingdom Metazoa; phylum Chordata; order Testudines; family Geoemydidae; genus Mauremys; species Mauremys reevesii. The sequence continues at coordinate 69,595,529 of NC_052632.1, forward strand.
ATAAACCTGGAGAGGCTTCCCCCCACCTCCTTTTTCAGAATAATCAAAGTAACAGCAAACAGAAATAAAGATATTTCTTCAGCAAACACAATTGCAAATGCAGAAATTAATTATAAGACTAATTCGCCTTTCTAATACTCACTATACTGAATAGAAGAAAATACTTTAGGAAACTTTGGAGAACTTGAGGAATATGTCTGGCCTCTCTTAAATCCAAAGAAAGAACGGCAAATCAAAACAAAGGACAAAGACAAAGCCTTCCCTCCATAGAGATTTAAAATTATCTTGTCCCTTGATTGGTCCTCTGGTCAGGTGTTCATCAGGTTACTGAGCTTGTTAACCCTTTACAGGTAAAAGAGACTTTAACCCTTAACTACCTGTTTGACACTGGCTGTACTTTGTAAGATCAGATAAATACTAACAAATGATAAAGGAAAGCTTTGAATGGATCCTCAATGGATTCATTCTAGGTACAATTATTTTGGTAAACTGAAATACTTACCAAAAAAGAGAGCAGCAGGGAAAATATTTTTTTAAACATAGGGTGTGGCCATAATGGACACCAAAACAAATGCTGGCCTACCTAAAAGCTAGCCTCATTCATTAACTTTTATTTCCATTTCCAACCTCCCCATGCCCTTGGTGAAGTTGGGAAAAAGAAAAAGGATATTTTCCTGTGCCTTTCTCTCCTTCTGTAATGCACCTGAAGAATTTTCTGCACTGCTTTATTCAGATGGAAATGCCGCTTGATCACATCTTTCTGTTGGCTTTGATTTGCATAGAAGGAGCTATGTTGTCTTTTATTCCACATCTTTTTCTTTGCCACATACACCAACCATCATGTACTTGCTGGGGGCCTGACAACCTAGAAACAGTTTAATAACTCATCTGTGCTTACCAACCTTAATGTAAATGAGCTTAACAGCTCTCTCTTTTTTTTAAATTTAGATGCATTGTTGTGTTTGTTTTTTTTAAATCTTCTAAGTAAGCTTTTCTGTCTCGCAGGTAAAAGGGGCAATGCTGTGCAGGTGATTGGGTCCTCTCCTCCAGGGGATTTGGAGGCAGTTAAAGAGGACTTCCACCAGGTGTCACTAGGACTTTCTCATGGACTCTAGAGATGCCTGTCTCTAAGGCAAGGGAAAACACCAGCTGATAGGAGCTTCTGCTTGCATTTCTTTCTCTAGATATGTTTAACATCTCCCAGAATAGGATTTTTGACAAAATTTAACTCCCTCCTTTGTAAGGAGATAACACTTGAGCATTTTATAGGCATAATAAGTGCTATGACAGCACTAGGGCACAGCAGCTGCGGTACATATTTCTGCCAGCTCTGTAATTACCAAGTGGAAACAAACCCACACTGTAGTATCTTTGAAGGCTATGCTTCTCCAAACTAGTTCCAGTGTCAGTCCAGAAACTTGTTGGCCAGACAAGCTTCATCAGGGAACCATCTGCATGATCTGTTCTCCATAAGTTCTAGTGTGCTCTGTAAAATTAGGATATTTATCCCTTTTTGAAAATTTATTTATATGTAATCCTTCTGCCAGTCAAAACCAGCAGCAACCAGGGCCAGGTTCAATATCTAGGGGTTCCTTTCCATCAATACAACACAGAACCTGCTCGAGCCCCCACCCAGTAACATGAGAAAATTACACACTACTGAGAGGCAATACTTCACCACTCGCAAACACAGAGTCTGAGTGTAGAAAAGAAACTTTTAATAAAGGAGGAAAGTAACTTGGCGTTAATTTGGGAAAACACTGCAAACAGGGTTCACAAACGTACACCATGTGCAAAAGACCCACCCCAAGTAAGTTGGGCAATGTCCTTTTCCCCTCAGGTTCTTAAGTCCAGCAACCCAAAAGTCCCTTTAACGGGCCTGTCCCTTCTCTGCACCCCTCTCACAGTTGCTGTCCTTGGTCAGTGCAGACCCAGAGTTCAGAGGTGCATCTGCACAGTTTATCTCCCACCCCAGGTGAAGGTAAGGAGGCACCTTACTTGCTCCACTGCCCGGGCACTCACCCACTGCCCCTCTCCGCCAGCCGCCCTGCTGGCCACTTGCTCTGCTCACCACCTCACCAACCACTTGTTCATCAGCCAACTGTCAGTCACCTTCTGCTATCACCTGCCTCTCTGCTGTGACCTCTGCAAATCAGTTTCTTAGTGTTTTTCAGCTCTTTGCAGGCTGGGCAGAAACATTGCCCCATCTCAAGTGATTTCAACTCTGGGAAGAAACAGTCCCAGCACAACTAATTTCAGCTCTGATTGAGCATTTAAAATAAGAAAAGAAGCTCCTAATGAAGCCTATTTAGCTCTTTCTTTGAACAGCGGGGAGGAACAGATCAAACCATTCTGGGGACTCCTAGGGAGAGTCTACACACCACCTGGCTGGGACACCTGTCCCCACCCCTCTTACTTTCACAGGGTTCCGGCATTCAAGCCCCTGGCCTAACGAGGTCATTTCAGCTGAGGGTGACCCCTCTCATTTGGGATAGCTTAAGCATTGTGTATTCCTACAATAATTACATTGTTAACAGCATTTCACTACCCCTACATTCAGTACTAACGTGATTTGTAACCCCATACCAGCCAAAGTTGATTACTTTGAGCAAAACACCACTCTAATTGCTGGATATCTCAGCAGAGCAGGAAAAACTGTATTTACATAAACACACACAGTCTCCCCCTCCCAGCTAGCTGACAGGGAAGCACTCATTCAGACCTGTGTGTGTGTGTGTGTGTGTTTCAGATAACACCTAGGAGCCCCTATCCTGGATCAGGGCCCCATTGAGGCTGTTGAACTGACAGCTGAATATCCACAAAGGAAATGTTAGAAAGGCTGAGATTTTAATTTGGATAGAAGAAAACAGTAGAAAGGTAGATCTGTGTTTGTTCAGCATTGAGATGATAGTTGCAGAGGTGTTTTATTAATGTGATTACCCAGCGATAAATTGGAGAGGGAGATGAGAAAGGGGACCCAGGACAGAGCCCTTTAGGACCCCAAAGAAAGTTGAAGGGGAAGGATGAGGAGGATTCTCCAGATGAGACACTGGAAAAGCAATTGGAGAGGTAGGAGGAGAACCAGGAAAGGACAGAGTCAAAAAAGCTGAAGGAGGATAAAGCTTCAAGAGAAAAAAGCATGAGTTAAAGTAAGCTGACAGATTGAGGAGTATGAGTATGAAGTATTGGTCTTGAGCTTTGGCCCGGAAGAGGTCACTAGAGTGAGAGACTGATCAGAGGAGTGCAAGGGGCAGTAGCCAGACTGGAGAGGGTCCAGGATGGAGGTAGAGGAGAGGAACTCTAGAAAGAAGTTGCAGACAATGCATTCAGTGAGCTTAGAGATGGAAAAGAGAAGGAGGGCTAGTTGGAGAGGCAAGTGGGGTCAAGTGAGGTTGATGAGAGAAAATACATATTTCTGGTGCAAAGGGAATAAACTTAACCTAAATTAAACCAAAAGCCTACTTCTTTTCTGTAATGTAAATAAATGCATGGAGACTCGGTTTAAGTGAAATGATGTACTTTGTTTGCAAGAAAATATTATCTGGGTGTGTTTTTTAACCACAACCATTTCTGTTTGACCAAAGAGTGCCAGATGTAGCAGTAGTGGAAACACATCTCAACATAGTTGAGAGAAAATCACTGGTCAGCAGCCAGAGGAGAAAATAATGTTGAGAAATTTAACTGTAATTTTGTTTCAATTTTTATAGAACAGTAACATTTTAATAAGCATACAGGGGCAAAAGTCTGTCCCACAGAGAACAAATCCAAATGGCTCTCTATTGTTGTAGAATTGGCCAGCAGGCTCACTGGTCCTTGGACTGACATCTGGTCTATTTTGAAGCATTACTTTCTACACTACTGCACAGTGAGGGGCACTACTTCTGCTCCTTTTATATCTTTTGTACAGCCCTTGATAGTTATGGAGTTGTTAAGAACATGTAGAACAGTTTTTGAGCCCTAGTGCTGCAGTAATAATGTGCAATCCCATTGAAGTCCACAGGTTTGCAAAGTGCCTAACACAATGTATGCAGTGGAATGCTGTACTCCAAAAGCTATTTTAAAAGGGATTATTGGAAACATTATCTATGTTCAAAATATTTTACAGCATTCTGCCAGTTTTTAGTTAGCTGTGCAACTGGTACCTCACATTTTATGTAAAACTGCTATGGCAAAATTATCTTGATACATTGAAGAATTGATCTCAAATCAACAAGATTAAATTCAATAAAGACAAGTGCTACGTTTAGGAAGGAAAAGTCGATACACAAATACAAACTGGGGAAAAAACTGGCTTGGGAGTAGTAATGCTGAAAAGGATCTGGGGGTTGTAGTGGATCACAAATTGAACATGAGCCAGCAATGTGATACTGTTGTGAAAAAGGCTGTTGTTATTCTGGAGTCTATTAACAGGAGCATTGTGTGTAAGACACAAGAGGTAAATGCACCCCTTGTACTCCGCACTGGTGAGGCCTTAGATGGAGTATTGTGTCCAGTTTTGGGCACCACACTTTAAGAAAGATGTGGACAAATTGAAGAGTCCAGAGAAGGGCAACAAAAATAATAAAAGGTTTAGAAAACCTAACCTATGAGGAAAGGTTTAAAAAACTGTTGAGTCTCAAGGAAAGAAGGCTGAAAAGACCTGAGAAGTCTTAGAGGACAGTGGTCAATTGTTCTTCATGTCCACTGGAGATAGGACAAGAAGTAGTTAGTTTAAACTGCGGCAAGGGAGATTTAGGTTAAATATTAGGAAAAACTTTCTCACTATAAGCATAATTAAGTATTGGAACTGGTTATCAACAGAGGTTGTGGAATCTTCATCACTGGAGGTTTTTAAGAACAGGTTAGACAAACATCTGTCGGGGATGGTTTAAGTACATTTGGACTTGCCTCCGTGCAGGGGACTTGAACTACATGACCCCGCAAGGTCCCTTCCACCCCTACATTTCTATGCTTCTATGTTTTAAAATTGAGAAAACAAATATTGATATTTACATAAAGCATTTTTTAAATCTCTAGATTTCCACAGTATTTACCAAGTTGACGCCTGCTAGTTTCCTACCCAAGCCTCCAAACCATGAAGGACCTCTTGTTGTACAAATGCCAAGCTTCCTGGCCAAAACCTCTGCACGCTGGTTAAAGACAAATGGATTGAAAGGTATTGCATATAAAAGAGCTTAATATGGTATGAAGCATGGATTACAAAATCAGTATATATTTCATTTAGCATTTTCCTTGCTTGCTATAGCCAAGAAGTTAAGCCTTTATCAAGTTTTGGCTCCTAATGCTTTTTCACCTGTGGAAGAATTTGTGCCTATTCTTCAGAAAACAGTGTCATCAACTCTGCATGAGGTAAATAATTGACCTGTTCCTCCTCCTCCATATTCCTTTATCTCTTACATAAGATAGTGATGACTCATTTTAATGTATGTTCGCTTTCACAAAGCTGCAGCCCTTTCCTCTCTGGATCCCACTTTATTAATCGAGTGCTCTTTGCTTTTTAAATGTCCTTAGATAAAACCATTGACTGAAAAGTCAGCCTGGTGTCTGAGCTATGTTTGTAATTCTTCAAAGAAATATTTAAAATGTTTCTACGGTATTGCTGTGCTGATGCACTAAACTTTTTCACGGGCAATTTAGATAAGTAACCACAGTATACTGATGGAAATTTTCAAAGCAGCACAGATGGGTTAGTCAGATATTATTCACAAATGTGTGGTAATTGTCTAAACCACAGGCATTGCATTGTGGGAAGAGTTAAGGCAACTGGCTGAACTAGTGCAATTGCAAGGTTTGTAGCTTCCTATGCAGACTAGGAGTAAATAATTGTAGACTGCACTGGTTCACCTGGATCTGAGCTAAAGACCTCATCCAGGTTGTTGCAACCAACACTTTCATAAAGTGCGTGGTAAGCTGTTTTTGTGGAGACAAGTTATTATACGTGTGTTGCAAACAACATCTTTCCAAGATGGCCTCCACATATTCCCATTGTTGGGAAACATGCCCTTAGCACTATCTACCTTTTCCAGCATTGTGACTATACAGAGCCAGTGCCCCTCAATTGCATTTAATATTACCAGGAAGCTCTCTTTGCAGTATGGGTCAGTCAGTTGCTCCAGTTATATGTGGGAGAGAAGAGCAGACATCTAAGACCATGACTCCAAACCTATCACCATCCTCAGTATAGTCTAAGAGGAAGTTAAAGAGTTATCATACATCTGACCTGCACCTCAGTTCTACTCTATAAAAAAAGAGGTGCACTTTTCAGCCCCACACTACCATTTGAGCTCAGTTGCCAACCCTCCTGTATCAATACTGACTACAGTGGTTCTGTCAGTTCCAGAAACCTTGGTACCACATAGAGAAACGAGATCTGCATCAATCCCCATAGTATTAGAGCCTTCAATACCGCCTCCTTCAGAGCAATCAACCTCTGCTCTGGCTACATTTGCAACATCTGGATTTAACTGTTGCACTGGAACTGGAACCTAACCTTCCAAACATGACACCATTACCAACATCTACAAAGCTTCTGTCAGTACCTAGGGTACTGATAAGGAAGATTTAACTTTGTCCAGCCTCATCAGCATCCAATATCTATATCTCAGGGAGAATTGTCTAGAACCCCCAAAGTTCTTCAGAGAGCAGCTTTTCTCTAGAGGAAGTTTATTCTTCTGAATCTTTTTCATTAGCTTATAGCAGAAACTCACTGCCTGAGTAAATCCATGAGCAGGAATCAAAGAAGGTCACATCATCTAGCTGTGAGAGACATGGATCGGGCAAAGTGCAGACTCCCTGGATTCCGCCACCATGATCTCATAGGCCATATCCTTATGGTATGCCGTCTTGGTCTTATGAAATCCTCAACCTCATTATTTAGGACCATATTTTTTGAGCATGCCTCCACCTCATCCAGGAATAGATGGTCTCCTACAGTTGAGCCTCCCAAATCAATGCAACATCCTCAACAGCATGGCCTTTATGATCCCAAACAAGATGTACAGAGTACTGATCATCATCATCTGGAGGAACGTGTGACCCCTTCTGCATCTTTGGCAATTATTTCGTCCTCCCCGGAGGAAGCAGTTAATCCTTCAATACCAGCTAAAGCTGACAATTTTATGACACGCCTGTTAATATACCCCAGTATGATATTATCCTCTTTCACAACTGCATCACATTGTTCACTCTCAGCTTGTGAATCCATTATAACCCAAATAACCTTTTCAGCAGTACTACCACTGAGTCAGTTACTCTCCATTTTATAGTTACGCATTTGATTTTTTTCTTCCTATGTGAAGTATTTTTTCACTTGTCATTATTGAATTTTATCTTGTTGAATTCAGACCAATTCTCCAATTTGTCACGGTTATTTTGGATTCTAATCTTGTCCTCCTAAATTCTTGCAACCCCTCCCAGCTTTCAATGTTTCTACTAGGCCGTCTGAGTGCCAAGGGTAGTTTACCAGCATATAAGAAGGGCACACTAATTTTTTGTAGTTCTCCTGTATTCTATAAGCTTCCTTGTCAGTGTCTGTTAGCTTCCTGGTTACAGCAGGGGACTGAGGGTAGAGGTAGGGCATTTTCAGTGAGGAGACATCAGCTCTGAAACTTCTGTTGGGCTGCCAGAAACCAATTTTTTAAATTGTGTTTTATGCTCTGATGACATTGTAAAGTTTATTCTCCAAAGTGGGATCTTGGTGGGGGGTTGCTGTTTTTTTGAGGGGGAAAGGTTTGTTGATTGGTTTGATATGGGTTTTTTTGGGGGGTGGAGGAAGGGGTTGTCTCCTTGGGTGAATATAATCAGAATATGTATCCAAATCTCTTTGTTATTTTCATATTACCTGAAGTCATCATACGCTGATGGAAAAATGAGGTAAAGTATTTGTTTTCAATTGTGTAGCATTGCTGCCACAGAGCAGTATTCCTAGTTGTATGACCCTAAATAACTTCTCTGGACTGGCCTTGTGAGATTCTAAATACTCTCAGCTTCCTTGAACTTCACTGGAGTTGTGAATACTCTTGCAGGAGTACCTTGCAGCACTGGCTCCAAATAAAAAACTTTTTTAAAAAAGTATAATGCCTCATTGTATGGCCTGCTCAGAAAGCTTTCATCCTGTATAGAATATCCAGTCCAAAGAGGTTGTCTGATAGATTTTTATCTGAAAAAGTAGTATTTATTTGAAAGTATGATGCCTAATCAGTGCAGGTTTAAATATCCTTCTGTGTTCTGCCTCTTAGGCTCACAGAATCAAATTCAGCCCTGATGTAAGCAGGTGAAACTCCATAGACTTTGAGTTTTCTTACATTTATGGATTTAAGTCAGACATATAATGTCATTAACTATAGTCTATGTATTTCTTCATTAATAAACTCAATGGAAAGAATGTTATGTTTATGTAACTTACAACATACATGTTGCTTTAAACAGCTGAGTGTTTTCTCATCCTTTCAGAAAGCAATGATGCAGTTTGAATGGCATGATGGGACTGTGAAAAATGTCCACGTGGACCCACCAATATTATATGACTATCAGGTGAGTTATTAATATTTGTCTAGTTGGTCCTGCCATCCACTACTATCCATGCACACCTAGTTATTCCATCTCAGTCATTATCCTGCTCTGAGAAAAGGCCAGCAACAGAGAGGGTTCACAGGCACAGTTGGTTACAAGAGGAGATGCTTACAGCTGTCATTGAGTGTATCTGCAGCATACAGGAGCCAGTAACCTGGTTGGATATATGAACAGATTCATCTAACAATGAAAAATTCTAAACAAGAGGAACAGGTCTGTCAGGAGCACTGCTGGACTAGTTATTGTGAACACATAGTTATGAACACATATTGTGAACACACAGTCAGCAAGTTATTGTGAACACATAGTAATTATTCCATCCTATTCTGGTGTTACAGTATTAAAAGTAGTAACTCCCAAACCCACCCTAATACAATCCTCTCCTATAATTTCATACCTTAATTACGACTGTCCCCATTCTATTCAGTCTGAGAAGTAAACAAGTCCAATAAAGCAGAATGCCTAGCAGTCATTAGTCAGACAAAAAATTAAAACTAGGGCATACATTGGGCATTTTAGCAAGCAAAGCACTCACAAGCTCCGACAACTGCTGTGTGATATGGCAGCCGTCTATATGCTGGAATATTTTTGTTTCAGGTGTACTGCTGTTACACCTAAAAAGAAGCAGTATTGTCAGGTGATAGGAGAGTAGACAGACAGGATTCAGGCGACATAGGCAACATTCAAAATACAGTCTGATTTCCCATGTGACCTGAAAATTATTTACCCTTTCTGTGCCTCAGTTTCTCCTCCATCAATGAATCAGGGTAATTCTTACCTACCATTGTAAAGCGATGTGAGATTAATGGATGAAAAGTTCTGTATAAGTGCTAAGTGTTAATAATCATCAAAGGGCCATGATAGAAATATTCACTTTATAGTCCTTAGTAGCTCTGCATATCATATTTGTGAGTCGCATTTTAGCCTCAGATTTGGATGATCATTCCCACAATAGCCTTTCCATGTGTTTGGATGAAATGTAATTTATGTAACCATAAATGCTAGGGCTCACCTTTGTTAAAGAATAGAAAACAGGGAACTCTTGTCTCCTGACTATACATCTCCCCCGCCCCACCCCCCCAGATGCACTGGTTTGCCTTATATGTGCAATTCAGGGTACTGTGTAATTCAGGTTTTAGAATGCCCTAAGGTCTTATCTACTCTAGAAATTTTGAACAGGAAAAGTGTTGCCAGCATAGTGCAATTATTTCAGCAGAGTTCATTCATGCTTCATTGTTTGTGCTGGTCCATCATGTCCATACAACATCAGGTTAGACCAGCAAAAGGTATGTTGTACTGTGGATAAGCATTTCAGTGTCCTCCATGCTGCCTTCAGGAACACTGCCTCGTGGGAAACTGTCACTGTGCATTATGAGGCAGCTGCTGTATGTTGTGGGATACCTCATTCCTCTCAGGAAATTTTGGGAATTTGAGTTAAATGCACACAATTCGTTCTGTTCCACCACATAATCTACTGCTCTCATGCACCATTTTCAAACTCATAACAACATGGATGTGGCACAGAGAAGAGACTGTTGTATTTTCAAGGCTGCACCACTCAGTCTAAGCTGAAGATGAGTGGACAGTGAATGTAATGGCTAGGTTATTACAGCCATTCATACAACTGCCTGGGGTGCTCCAGTTCAGTGAGTACCAAGTGGCACAATTGGAATGTCATGCGAACCTAGGTCAACCAGCACTAGGGTCCAGAACTTTCAGATGCAGAACTCCACATCCCTGCAGTTATGTGCTGAGCTCACCTGGAAGCAGCAGCATGTCCCTTGTCCAGCTCCTATGCAGAGGTACGGTCAGGCAGTTCTGCACACTACCCCATCTGCAGGGGCAACGCTTGGGGCAGGGGCAGTGTGCAAAGCAGAGTCCCTTGGCTGCCCCTACACGTAGGAGCCGTAGGAGGGCCATGCTGCTGCTTCTGGGAGCCCCATGGAGCAGCCCCCCGACCCTGCTCCCCTGCTGGAGTGCCGGAGTGGGGCAAGCCCCAAATCCTGCTCCCCAGCAGAAGCTCAAGGGCCAGATTGAAACGGCTGGCAGGCTGGATGCAGCCTGCAGGCATAGTTTGCCCGCCCCTGGTTTGTAGTAATTGCAGATGTATGTGGGGGGCAGGGCTGTGGTAAGGCTCTATGGCTGGACATACTCTCTCTGGCTAATGTAAACATACAGGCATGCAATTATCAGATCCAATTATAGTATATTGAATATACCAGTATTGATAAATTGCAACTACCAGATTATCCCTCTTACTAGGATGGCACATGTGTTGCCACAGGGCACTTGCACAGTTGTCTGGAATTCTGGTTGTATATCAAACAGCTCCTGGCTATTGCTCAGCTCACTGTAATCGTCCTCATCACCATGCAATGCCAAGCACCTTTTCCTCATCCCACTGTGCAGGGAGGTATTCCTGGGCTCTGTGGGATGCTGAAGTGTCCGCAGTACATTTTAGAGGTGGAGGTAGGAAACCCTGCTTGATATAGCATCAAGCTATGCATAAAGGGGCAGGGCTTGCGGGAAGCTCCAGACCTCCTCTTGTGCTCCTTGACCTTTTGATAGACCTGTCTCCCTTCCTTTTCCTTTGACTAGCATTGGGTCTCATCTCCGGTGTTCTCCCTGGATTTGAATCACATTTGAAAGATTGGCATATATATCTTTCTTCCTATAATAGTGCCACAGTTGTGCCAGAACATGCTCCTTTCCCCGGAGCCCTAGAAATTCAAAGACCTAAATGCCAGTGTCCCTCCCTATGACTAAAATCAAGTACACTGCTACCTCGATATAACACCACCCAATATAACACAAATTTGGATATAACGCAGTGAAGCAGTGCTCCAGGAGGATGGGGCTGCACACTCCAGTGGATCAAAGCAAGTTCAATATAACATGGTTTCACCTATAATGTGGTAAGATTTTTTTTTGGCTCCCAAGAACAGCGTTATATTGAGGTAGAGGTGTATTTTATATATACTGTGGAGCAGCTTCGCCTCTGAGGAAGTTTTAAAGACTATGGAGTTATAGCCAAAATTATTGAAAAGTAATTGCATCAAGTCATGTTAACAGATGATGAACTAAAATGCACAAAGGCCAATTATAAGCAAGCTAAACTATCATCTGACATTCCTGTGGTCAGTGGAGATTGTGCGAGTCAGAGAACCACGGAGCCCTTTTAGTTTCTTCATCATTTTCTGTGTGTCTTATTTGCAGATGTTTTAACAGAATACATGAACTGTAAGGGTACTGGAAACTTTATCTACTTTACCATAACTGATCATTTCCATCAGTTTAAATACTTGGATTTTATTCACTAAAATGTGTATAGTTTGTAATAGTCAATTATCCTATTTTTAGGTCAACAAATATTTGGAAATACAGATTTAGTCTGAAATAGAAAAATGTTAATTTAGATTATTTTAAAAATCACCATTCATCAGTTGTCTATATTTTGTTCACAGAAACAGCTTGATAGAATGGTGAGAACGTATGAGAGGCGAATAGACTGGCTTTCTGTCGCTAGCAGAAGAATATGGGGAACTGTTTGTGAACTGAGGTATTAATATTGGGCATTGTGGGTCCCTGTTGCACAAGTGGCATCCTAATTTGGCAGTGTTAACTTTGTGCCTGTAAATGAGCATAGAGAGAAAGTACAGAAAATATACACTCCTAAATGCATCATTTGCAGGTAAGTGATGGGTGCATGCAATTTAAGTATCCATTTTTGAAAATTGATATTGTACTGTTCAGCATGTAGGTATATATTTTTATTATTGATGATGGGGTGTTCATTGGACCATAAAGACACAACGTTCAAATATACTAGAAAAGAAGCCATAGCTTCAGTGAGACCAGTTAAAATACACATTTAAATTTGAGTATCAGAGGGGTAGCCGTGTTAGTCTGGATCTGTAAAAGCAGCAGAGAGTCCTGTGGCACCTTATAGACTAACAGAAGTTTTGGAGCATGAGCTTTCGTGGGTGAATACCCACTTCGTTGGATGCATGTAGTGGAAATTTCCAGGGGCAGGTATATATATGCAAGCAAGAAGCAGGCTGGAGATAATGAGGTTAGTTCAGTCAGGGAGGATGAGGCCCTCTTCTAGCAGTTGAGGTGTGAAAACCAAGGGAGGAGAAACTGGTTCTGTAGTTGGCAAGCCATTCACAGTCTTTGTTTAATCCTGAGCTGATGGTGTCAAATTTGCAGATGAACTGAAGCTCAGCAGTTTCTCTTTGAAGTCTGGTCCTGAAGTTTTTTTGCTGCAGGATGGCCACCTTAAGATCTGCTATTGTGTGGCCAGGGAGGTTGAAGTGTTCTCCTACAGGTTTTTGTATATTGCCATTCCTAATATCTGATTTGTGTCTATTTATCCTTTTCCGTAGAGACTGTCCAGTTTGGCCGATGTACATAGCAGAGGGGCATTGCTGGCATATGATGGCGTATATTACATTGGTGGATGTGCAGGTGAATGAACCGGTCGGTGATGGTGTGGCAGATCTGGTTAGGTCCTGTGATGGTGTCGCTGGTGTAGATATGTGGGCAGAGTTGGCATCGAGGTCTGTTGCATGGATTGGTTCCTGAGTTAGAGTTACTATGGTGCGGTATGCAGTTACTGGTGAGAATATGCTTCAGGTTGGCAGGTTGTCTGTGGGCGAGGACTGGCCTGCCACCCAAGGCCTGTGAAAGTGTGGGATCATTGTCCAGGATGGGTTGTAGATCCCTGATGATGTGTTGGAGGGGTTTTAGCTGGGGACTGTATATGATGGCCAGTGGAATCCTGTATGGGTTTGTCTTGCAGTAAGAGGCTTCTGGGTACATGTCTGGCTCTTTTGATCTTTTTCCTTATTTCCTCATGCGGGTATTGTAGTTTTGAGAATGCTTGGTGGAGATTTTGTAGGTGTTGGTCTCTGTCTGAGGGGTTAGAGCAGATGCAGTTGTACCTCAGTGCTTAGCTGTAGAAATGGATCGTGTGGTGTGCCCGGGATGGAAGCTGGAGGCATGAAGGTAGGCACAGAACTATGCCGACATATCTACACCAGCGACACCATCACAGGACCTAACCAGATCTGCCACACCATCACTGGTTCATTCACCTGCACGTCCACCAATGTAATATACGCCATCATATGCCAGCAATGTCCCTCTGCTATGTACATCGGCCAAACTGGACAGTCTCTACAGAAAAGGATAAATAGACACAAATCAGATATTAGGAATGGCAATATACAAAAACCTGTAGGAGAACACTTCAACCTCCCTAGCCACACAATAGCAGATCTTAAGGTGGCCATCCTGCAGCAAAGAAACTTCAGGACCAGACTTCAAAGAGAAACTGCTGAGCTTCAGAACATCTGCAAATTTGACACCATCAGCTCAGGATTAAACAAAGACTGTGAATGGCTTGCCAACTACAAAACCAGTTTCTCCTCCCTTGGTTTTCACACCTCAACTGCTAGAAGAGGGCCTCATCCTCCCTGATTGAACTAACCTCGTTATCTCTAGCTTGCTTCTTGCTTGCATATATATACCTGCCCCTGGAAATTTCCACTACATGCATCCAACGAAGTGGGTATTCACCCACGAAAGCTCATGCTCCAAAACTTCTGTTAGTCTGTAAGGTGCCACAGGACTCTTTGCTGCATTTAAATTTGAGGTATCTAGGAAATGACCCTTTGGGAAATGTTCTGTCTTAAATCCCATGTAAACAGAGCCTGATGTGTATAGCCATAAAGGCTAAAACATTAAGACCCTTCCTGCAAAGCATGTTGGGCCATCTGTACACCTCTACCCCGATATAATGCGACCTAATATAACACAAATTTGGATATAACGCGGTAAAGCAGCGCTCTAGGGAAGCGGGGCTGCGCACTCCGGCAGATCAAAGCACGTTTGATATAACGCGGTTTCACCTATAACGCAGTAAGATATTTTTGGCTCCCGAGGACAGCATTATATCGGGGTGTATTTAGTGTTAAAGCTTCCTACTGTGAAGGCTCAGACAACAAATCTTCCATCCAGCCCCACTCATAGACTGAATCCTTTTTTCCCAAAAAACTGTATATGGAGTTATGAACCACAGTTAAAATGGTGGGAGACCACTCTACTCACCTTTGAGCTGTATTGCATGGGTCAGGTCCAGCATTAGGGTAAAACAAAACACACTCAGTGTGGAATAAGTAAGGGCCCAATCCTGGAAACACTTACAGGGACTATTCATGTGATTAAAGTTAGGCATGTGCATTATTGTTTGCTGGATTGGGACCATAATACAGCTCCATCCCATTATGTTAGATAGTGATTATTTAAAATCAAACAGTCACTGACTAACAATGCTATAGATCAGTGATACTCAGACTGAGGTTTCCAAGCCGCAAATGACTCTTTAATATGTCTCTTGTGGCTCTTTGCAGCACATGATATTAAAACACTGTGATTTAATTATTAACCAATCAGAATGTTTTTACTATGTTATTAACCAATTGTAGTTGATACAACGATAATACTTGGTCAGTCATTTTGCTGTGTGTGTGTGTAAGAGCTGCCAACTAATCGCAGTTAACTTGCAATTAACTCAAAAAATTAATTGTGATTAAAAAAATTAATTGTGATTAATCGCGATTAATCACACTGTTAAACAATAGAATACCAATTGAAATTTATTAAATATTTTGGATGTTTTTCTACATTTTCAAATATATTGATTTCTATTACAACACAGAATACAACTTGTACAGTGCTCACTTTATATTATTTTTTATTACAAATATTTGCACTGTAACAATTCACCTCATACAAGTACTGTAGTGCGATCTCTTTATTGGGAAAGTGCAACTTACAAATGTATATTTTTTTGATTATTTTATTTTTGAGTGCAGTTATGTAACAAATAGGGCCTAAAGTTTTAAAAGTCCACTCAGTCTTACTACTTGTTCAGCCAATTGCTCAGACAAAGAAGTTTACTTACATTTACAGGAGATAATGCTGCTCCACTTGCTTACAATGGCACTTGAAAGTGAGAACAGGTGTTCTCATGGCACTTTTGTAGCCGGCATTGCAAGTTTTATACTAGGGTTGTCAATCGCAGTTAACTCAAAAAAATTAATCGTGATTAATTGCACTGTTAAACAATAGAATACAAATTGAAATTTATTAGATATTTTGGATGGTTTTTCTACATTTTCAAATATATTGATTTCTATTACAACACAGAATACAACTTGTACAGTGCTCACTTTATATTATTTTTATTACAAATATTTGCACTGTAAAATGATAAAAAAAAATAGTATTTTTCAGTTCACCTCATACGAGTTTTGTAGTGCAATCTCTTTATCATGAAAGGGTATCTTACAAATGTATATTTTTGTGTGTTACATAACTGCACTCAAAAACAAAACAATGTAAAGCTTTAGAATCTACAAGTCCACTCAGTCCTACTCAGCCAATCACTAAGACAAACAAGTTTCTTTACATTTACATACTGCTGCCTCCTTCTTATTTACAATGTCACCCAAAAGTAAGAACAGGCATTCGCATGGCACTTTTGTAGCCGGCATTGCAAGGTCTTTACGTGCCAAATATGCTAAACATTCGTATGCTCCTTCATGCTTCCACCACCATTCCAGAGGACATGCTTCCATGCTGATGATGCTCATTTACAAAAATAGTGTGTTAATTAAATTTGTGACTGAACTCTTTGGGGGAGAATTGTATATTTCCTTTTCTGTTTTACCCACATTCTGCCATAAATTTCATGGCTGGGATGATGACCCAGCACATGTTGTTCGTTTTAAGAACACTTTCACTGCAGATCTGACAAAATGCCAAGAAAGTACCAATATGAGATTTGTAAAGATAGCTACAACACTCAACCCAACGTTTAAGAATCTAAAGTGCCTTCCAAAAGCTGAGAGGATTGAAGTGTGGCAAATGCTTTCAAATGTCTTAAAAGAGCAACACTCCAGTGTGGAAACTACAGAACCCGAACCACCAAAAAAGAAAATCAACCTTCAGCTGGTGGCATCTAACTCAGATGATGAAAAGGAACATGCGTCAGTCCACACTGCTTTGGAGGTTATCGAGCAGAACCCTTTCTCAGCCTGGACGCATGTCCTCTGGAATGGTGGTTGAAGCATGAAGGGACATATGAATCTTTAGTGTATCTGGCACATAAATATCTTGCAAAGCTGGCTACAACAAAACAATGTAAAACTTTAGCACCTACATGTGGACTCAGTCCTACTTCTTGTTTAGTCAATCACTAAGAGAAACAAGTTTGTTGACGTTTACAGGAGATAATGATGCTGGTTTCTTATTTACAGTCATCTGAAAGTGAGAACAGGCATTCGCATGTTTTGTTTTTGAGTTGTTTAACAAAAAAAAATCTATATTTGTAAGTTGCACTATCATGATAAGGAGATCACACTACAGTACTTGTATGAGGTGAATTGAAAAATACTTTTCTTTATCTTTTTTACAGTGCAAATATTTGTAACCAAATATAATATAAAATGAACCCTGTACACTTTGTATTCTGTGTTGTAACTGAAATCAATATATTTGAAAATGTAGAAAAACATCAAGATATATTTATAATAAATTTCAATTGGTTTCTATTATTGTTCAACAGTGCGATTAACACTGCGATTAATCATGATTAATTTTTTTAATGGTTTGACAGCCCTATTAATCACATTAATTGTCCCTGTGTTTCCAGGATGTGGCCCTTGCTTATTCCATACTAAGCATGTTTTGTTTTACCCTAATCTGCGGGGGTGGGGATGGAAGAGATCTATTACTTCATAGATTTTAAGGCCAAAACTTGAACAATAATTAGTTCAGTAATGATTAAAATATCTAAACAGAGAGACAGAAATATTGTCTGTGATTTGGGTCTTTTTTAATTAAGGCATGTGTTCCTTGTTTAGGGTTGTTATACTCGTTGATATCTCAGTAACAAATTCCTTGTACATCATTCATATCCAACATTCCTTGCGACTTTTACTTGAAGAACAAATGTCAAACAAGGATTTCTTCAATATTCTAGCGTAAGTAACTGATCAAAGATATTTTTCTTTAAACGATTACCTATAACACATTGTGGGCAAGCAGTACACTGGTAGCTAAATAGAAAAATGACATGAAATGTGGCTAACTAGCTATTGAAGATTGTCAATTATTTAGATTGACATATGTAAAATATCATCTGATTTAGATGGTATTTTACATATTTTTGTGATAGCCTATGAAAGCCACCCTAATTTGCCTATATCACTATTTTAAATAGTTTAAATATACAATGGCCCGTCTGGTAATTAAGGATCATCATCTACTTTATGATGTTTATGCTGCATGATTTTGCACATTTCAAATAACAAATACTGTGCATATTATAGTATTGAGAACAATTGCAAAATTCAAGTGTCAAAAACATCACATTTTAAAAAATAATTGGGTTTCTCAGGTCCCTCCACTTCAAAATCCCTCTTGCAATTATTTACAAGAGTCATAAATACAATAGTGTATGAACTTTGAATAGTATTTTTCCTAGTATACAACAATGCTAAAATTCCCTAATACACAGGTAGGTGTGAAATGTTCCATGGTTTGAAACAGAAACTGATATCGGACGACAAACATCTGTAATGCTAGATTTTATCTAGGGAATTTACATTGTACCTCTTATCAGAGGGGTAGCCGTGTTAGTCTGGATCTGTAAAAAGCAACAGAGTGTCCTGTGGCACCTTTAAGACTAACAGATGTATTGGAGCATCAGATGTATTGGAGCATTTGTGGGTGAATACCCACTTCGTCAGACGCATGACAAATTGTACCCTTGTGAGCTATAATTTGAAAATGTAACTGCTGTTTTGTTTTCTCCAAAGATTTGGAAGTGACATCAAGTCTTGGAAACCAGAAATGGTTCCTTGTAATCCAGAAAATTTACAAAGTGCCTGGAGGTACAATCAAATTATAACTTGCTTATATTTATGAATTTAGTGAAAGTACTTATCCTAGAATAAATGTAGCCTAGAACCAGATTTAACCAGAGAAGTGAACAATTTTGAAGATTTAAAAAGTTTAGTATGATGTGCTGTACTATGGTTTGTGTAGTTCTACTCTGAAAAATGACTTGTGAAAACATCATGATAGCATTTAATATTTAGTGTGTTGAAATTATTTCCATATCATATGTGCTCCATTTAGAAGTGTATATACTGGTACCACTCTGCATGCCAAATTATGCCCTCACTGACCCTATGCAGTCCCATTGTCTTCAGAAAACCTGCACAGATGTAACTGAGTGGAATTTAGTAAACAGTTCTGTTGATGTATGAGTGTAGAATTATGAGTTAACATGGAATTTCATATTACAGCTTTCCAATATAATGTGCATTAATAATCCTTCTGCCTTAAAACTGTGCCTTGACCCTTTTCAGAGCGGCTAGTTTGCTGCTGTGGCTGCAGTACAAAAATTAGGCTAGTCCACTTGGGCCATTGTATCATTGGACTGTGCTGAGTGTCATAATTCAAAAGCCATTTCTATATTCCAGTGCATCACTGTGAGATTTTAGTTTGAGATGGTGGGTTTAGTGACTTTTATTGCTTCTTTGCATTCTGATTATTAGTAAAACTCTCTTTCTAGATGGGTGTTGAGCCTGCAGTGCAAAGGTAGTAGAAATTTCATGAGTGCTCTAAGAAGAGCAGTGGAAGTAGACCTCAAAGATAAAGACAAATATGTATCTCAAGGACTTTATCTGCTTACCACTGGAGTTCCTGACCAGGAGATGGTGGGTATCAATACAAAATTTTGCATGTTCTTTGTAAATATTTATTGCTTATTCAGAATTAATCTCAAACTTTTTTCAGCTGCCTTCTGTAGTTTGGTGATAGAACACTTATCTTTCATATAAGTAAGCCCATCAACCATACCAGGATCTGTGACTTCACCTCCTGAAATTATTCATTCTTATATAACTCAAGGCAGGAAATATTGCTGGGTGAATCTCAAAAGGTTCTGTATGTTTTTCTGTGACCCATCCCGCAACACTCACTGGCACTGTAGATTCCTTTTCTAGTGACAGCAGGATCTTCCTTGCCCACTCCTGCCTTTATTTGGCAAATTTTCATCAACCCCCACCCCTCCTCCCCCCCGCCCCTTCTGCAGGAGAAGACAACAGTCCACTCCCTCTTCAGCCAGGCCACACCTCCTTCTCCAGACAGAAGAGGATTTAAATTATAAGGAGAAATCTCTCATCAGTTCTGTAGCTAATTCTAGAGTACATTTACTTAAAGTTAAGCTCAGTGGGTCAGATCCTCAGTGGCTATGAAGGGATACAGTGACTTCAGTGGAGTGATATTGATTTACACCAGCTGGCCCTGCAGGTCAAAAAATAGTCACTCTTCTGAGGTTGATGGTGGTAGCCTTTCTTTTTGTCTTGTAGCATGCAGTTAGTACTTACGTGGCCGATGTCTGTGGCGGTTGTGATTTGCAGCTTCATGTCTGTCTGTTCAGTATAAATGGTTTTGACCCCAGTGGCATTATTCCATCTCGTTATGCCAGTCCAAATGAAACTGCCAGCACATTTAGAGAAATAGCACATGCTGCCAATGGAAGGTTTCATTGGTTTGGAGAAACAGGTATGTTTTTTAACTTTCATCTTAATACATTCCTCCTCTATTGGGCAAGTCTGTAATGCACTATTACATGCAACTGTTTCCTGAGATAAATATCTAAACACAAGGTAAAGGAGAAGCTATTATACTGGCACTGAAATAGACAGAGTACTCATCCCAGTTAAGGCTTCTAGGTGCTACTGCAATATAAAAGTTTAATAATGATGCAGGATTTCTTTACTTGAGTATTTTAGAACCTACCGTATATACTCGTTCATAAGCAGAAATTTTAGTAAAAAAGGGAAGCACCAGAGAAGGGGTGTTGACATATGAATGGGTATAGAGAGGGAGAGATGGGACACAGCCCCTCCCCCCAACAGAGGGAGCAAGGAGAGGTAGCACAGCCTGCAGAGCCAGAAGGGAAGAGATGGGGCCAGAGTCTCTCCGCTTCTGGCCACGCTGCTCTCCCCCCAGCCTCCAAAGCAGCCGTAGCTCCGGGGCTGGCAGGCTGCAGCCATGCCGCCTGGCCCGCTAGAGCACTCTGCGGCTGTGCCACCCGGCCCAGCCCGCTGGAACATGCTGCGGCCATGGCACCCGGTCTGGCCTGCCGAAGCAGGGTGCAGTTGCACTGCCTAGCCTGCCGGAGCAGGTCCAGCCAGCCCAGACACATCCTACCCAGATAAGGTAGGAAGGGATGGAATGGGGAGAGTGTGGGGGTCCCAGGGTAGGGGTGGGGTCATGAGGGGGTGGTCATAGGGGTTACTCCTCTGACTCCCAGCTTCTCCCCCCAAAAAAATTTCCCCACCAGTTGCTGTCCCGGCCCGTCAGGGTAAGCAGCTGGCGCATTGGGACACTTTGTTTACTTGGGTTTACCTCCGTGCCTGCAGACACTTGAGGTAAACCATCTCGGCCTGCCAGCGGCTTATCCTGATGGCCCGGGAGCCAAAGTTTGCTGACCCCTGAATTATAGGGTCGGTTTATGAATGAGTCATACAAATTTTCCATTTTTACTTATCCATCTTGGGGGGGGGGGTGTCTATGTAGGGATATTAAAGAAGGTTTATATTAAACATGGTTTATATGAGAAATGATTTATTGATTTATTGTTAATTGATACTTTATAACTTAAGGTTTATGTTAGAAGTAAATTTGTGATTCCCAACATTTAGCCTCTAACCTGCAAGCCACCATCTGTGTCTGTGGGAAGCCTGCTCAAAGAAATACTTTGTATAAAACTTGTTAAACATTAATTAACTCTAAGGGTATGGCTACACTTGAAAGTTGCAGCGCTGGGAGTTACAGCGCTGGTCATGCAGCTGTGTAGGGCCAGCGCTGGAGTGTGGCCACACTGACAGCTACCAGCGCTGCAGTGTGGCCACACTTGCAGCACTTTCCAGCGCTGTATTGAGAGGTGCATTGTGGGCAGCTATCCCACAGAGCACCTCGTCCCATTTTGGCGCTGAGTATTGTGGGAAGGGGAAGGAAGTGTGCGGGTCATTCCGCTTCCTGTGCCAACGCCCCGTGGTGCATCGCTTCACATCCCAGCATTCACTCTTTCCGGCAACGTTTGGCGCCATTGTGAGTGTCTTTCTGTTTTACTCTCTGTGTGTGAATCGCGATTTCTGTGGCAAATGGAGCCCGAGCTGCTGAGGACTGTGCTGATGAATGTCGCCAGCACAACACGTTTGGCAGTCGAGCTATTCCTTCAGCTCCAAAGTGACAGTGAGGAGTCTGACGATGATATCGATATCGATTCTCCTGCCGCGTGTGACACTAAAGTGCTTGTGGCATTCACGGAAATGCTCAGCACCGTTGAACACCGCTTTTGGGCTCGGGAAACAAGCAGTGACTGGTGGGATCACATCGTCATGGAAGTCAGGGATGACAAGCAGTGGCTGCAGAACTTTCGTATGAGAAAAGCCACTTTCATGGGACTGTGTGCTGAGCTCGCCCCCACTCTGCGGCGCAAGGACACAAGATTGAGAGCTGCCCTGACGGTGGAAAAGCGGGTGGCTATTGCAGTCTGGAAGCTGGCAACTCCAGACAGCTACCGGTCGGTCGGGAACCAGTTTGGAGTGGGAAAGTCGACCGTTGGAATCGTTTTGATGCAAGTTTGCAAGGCAATTAATCGCATCCTGCTAAGAAAGACCGTGACTCTGGGGAGCGTGCAGGACATTGTGGATGGCTTTGCACAAATGGGTTTCCCTAACTGTGGAGGGGCGATAGATGGGACGCATATTCCTATTCTGCCCCCCCCCCCACCTGGCATCAGAGTACGTTAATCGTAAGGGGTATTTCTCTATGGTTCTCCAGGCGCTTGTGGATCACCGGGCGTTTCATTGACATTTACACAGGCTGGCCTGGAAAGGTGCATGATGCACGCATCTTCGGAACAGTGGCCTGTTCAGGAAGATGCAGGCAGGGACTTTTTCCCAGACAGGAAGATCACAGTAGGGGACGTCGAAATGCCCATTGTGATCCTTGGAGACCCGCTTACCCGTTACTGCCTTGGCTCATGAAACCCTATACAGGGAAGCTTGACAGGAGCAAGGACCGGTTCAACTACAGGCTGAGCCGGTGCAGAATGACTGTGGAGTGTGCTTTTGGCCGTTTAAAAGCACGCTGGCGTTCCTTGTATGGGAGGCTAGACTTGGGGAAAGCAGCATCCCGCGGTTATATGCGCTTGCTGTACCCTCCATAATATTTGTGAAGGGAAGGGTGAAACATTCAGTCAGGCATGGACCACCGAGGTTCAAGTCCTGGAGGCTGAATATGCACAGCCAGAGAGCAGGGCTAATAGAGAGGCCCAGCACAGGGCTTCAAGGATTAGGGATGCCTTGAGGGAACAATTTGAGGCTGAAAGCCAACAGTAATGTTTGCTGCCTTGCATGGGAGTGAATTGCACTGCTTACACTGTTATTCTATTATCCCTAAAATGATTTGCAGTGCCTCTTTCTTTACTGGGCTAAGGTATCTTTCACTATCTGCTATAATAAAGACTGTTTTCAAAGCCAAGAATTGTTTTATTGGAAAAAAAAAACTTCCTTGACAGACAGACAGACACACAACATTTCATGAACACAAGAGGACAGGGGTGTGGGTTGGTGAACTGTACAGTCACAAGTTTGCATATGTCCTGTCTGGAGTGCTGTTTAATGAATCCTGCACTTCAGGGTGCATATACTGCATGGTGATGGGGGTTGAATGCAGAGGGTAAGGGTGGTAGGTATCAGGGCTGGTTGGTGATCGTACAGGTGTTGGAGGCAGCTGGTGGTGGTAAGAACCTGGATGCTGGGGAAAGGGGGTTTGAGCTGACATTGGGGCACAAGGCAAAAAGCTTTGGGACGGGGGGGGCTGTGGGGCAGCACGGGACTGCTCTGCCTGCATGGCTACGATAGC
Organism: Mauremys reevesii; assembly: GCF_016161935.1. Taxonomy (NCBI): domain Eukaryota; kingdom Metazoa; phylum Chordata; order Testudines; family Geoemydidae; genus Mauremys; species Mauremys reevesii. The sequence continues at coordinate 69,619,118 of NC_052632.1, forward strand.
CTGGAGAGAGTCCGCTTGGCGCGACAGGATCTCTAGCAGCTGGTTTGTGCTTTTCCTCTTTGCCACAGCGTTTCTACGCCAATGTCTCTGGCGGATCATGCTTTCCTTTTCTCTCCACTCCTGCCAGGTTTTACTCTCTCTAGCAGAGTGATGAAGAACAGTTTTCAACATGTCCTCCTTGCTCTTTCGGGGATTTTTCCTCAAATTGTGCAGCCTCTGTGCTGTGGTACATCTGCTCAGTCCAGCATTCAAGGTCACTGTAGAAAGCCAGAAATGACAACATTTAACAGGGCAGCATTGTATTCACTATCTCCAGACATTAATTGATACACTGAGTCCTCACTTTAGCATTCTTTTACCACACACATAACACAACAGAAGCCACGAAATGGTGAGTGAGGGGTGCTTATAGAGGGAGAAGTGGGGTGCTGGCTGCTTCGGGTAATCTGGAGTGATAGAGGGGTTGAGTGAAGATGGGGGATGAAGAGGGGATGAGTGAAGAATGTGGATTCCGCCCTGGACCCTATGCGGGTTGCCTGTGTTCAGCAATGGTGCCCCCACCCCTCGCGGCACAGTGGCGCGGACGCGTCAGCGTGACTGGGACAAGGAACACAGTGGCTCTCCCTATAAACCTGCGCAGGCATATTGCCCACGCTCTGGCTGAAACTTTTGCTGAGATCACTGCAGCCGATTACCGCGACGTGATAGACCACATCAATGGGCTATTCCACATCTAGGCTGGCATGCATGCAGCCCTAAACCCCCTTCCTCTCCAGAAACATTTCCACCCAGAAAATAAAAGCCGCTTACCGGTAACCCGCTCCTCTGCTTGTCCTTCTGCAACTACTGGCTGCTGCGATTTGGTACTTTCCTCCTGGCTTGAGAAGAGCTCCTGGCTGCATGCCTCTTGGGAGTCTGGGGTGTCTTCCCCCATCCCAGTAGCTTCACTCGCGTTTTCCTCCCCCCCCCCGCCACCTCCGCATCCGCCTCCGCCTCCTCCTCCTGTCCCCCAGCCTGCTCAGAAGTGTCCATCGTTGTCCTGGGATTGGCAGTGGGGTCACCCCCAAGTATCGCGTCCATCTCCCTGTAAAAACGGCAGGTCGTGGGGGCAGCTCCGGATCGGCGATTCCCCTCGCGGGCTTTGTAATAGGCACTCGGCAGCTCTTTAACTTTCACCCTGCATTGTAGTGCGTCCCGATCATGGCCCCTATCCAGCATGGACCTTGATACCTGCTCAAAGATATCGTAATTCCTACAGCTGGAGCGCAGCTGGGACTTCACAGCTTCCTCCGCCCAAACACTAATGAGGTCCTGCAATTCGCCAGTGCTCCATGCTGGGGCTCGTTTGCTGCGTGGAGGCATGGTCACCTGTAAAGATTAACTGATTGCACTCCACACCTGGCTGCAGCAAACAGGAAGGAGATTTTTAAATTCCCCAGTGCATTTAAAGGCGGGTCACCTGAGGCCAGAGCAGTAGAGTGCAAACTGATGAGCAGAGTGGCTGAACAGGAATTCTGGGATAACGCCTTATTCCCTGGAGGACAATTAAAGCGCTGGTGAGTGTCCACACCTGCTGAGCAGCGCTGGATCACCAGCGCTGCACTCCTTATACCCCAACCGGGATGGGTTTTCAGCCAGCGCTGCAACCAGGGAGTTGCAGCGCTGGTTGTGCCCTGCAAGTGTGGACGGGGTGTAATTGCAGCGCTGGAAAGCCTCCACTAGCGCTGCAACTTGTAAGTGTAGCCATACCCTAAGTAAGCCAAAACTGTAGCTGTTATAGTGTATAGATAGAGACCCCCACCCTCTGTAAGTTTTCATCTCACTTTATCTTTGCTTGTTAAAAGATAGGGAGTCTCACATAAATTGGTAACACCCCGAAAAGTAAAGAGACAGTGAAATAGATGTGATTAAGATAGAGAATGTATGTGACTGAATGGTTAGGGAGTCACCAGCCTAAAGAATTCAGTGTCGGCTGAAGAAGGTGTCAAGTGGGATCAACCAGATGACCCCCCCGGAGGGCAAACTGGAATCCACCCACCACACCTCAAAGGAAGGAAAAACAAAACATCTAATAACATGGAGCCAGCCATCTGCTGATTGATTTAGCAACAGCAGAATGAAGCAACTCCTATGAACTAACATAGGGAAAAATCCCTATAAAACTGGACTCTAAAGAATAAGGACTTTGAGTCTATGGTTCTGCCGCCAGCCTCCAGGAGCATCAGATGCATCTGACACAGACTCGGCTCCATCCTCATGACCAAGATACCTGGCCAGTAACTTGGCATGAGCAACATCTAGGCTGGTAACTATAACATCTATACAGAACCTGAATGAATGATTGTGTGAATGTGTGTGTGTGTGTGTGTGTGTGTGTGTATGTATAAGGAATAAGTAGTAATAGAAATAAGTAGGAAAACATTGTCTTTTGTTTTGTTATGGTATTTACAATAAATGTGGCATCTTTGCCTTATCCCTCTTAATAAGATCCTGCTGGTTTTTATTATATTGGTATAACATCTATATACTAATTAGAAACTAATGTAATCATAAGTCAACTCCGGATAGGCATTTCTAAAGACAAACATTTTGAAGTTTTTAATTACTTATGAAGTGTGGGCTAAATTATATCTAGCCCTTATGAAGTACACACTTTACTTTTTTGTTCTCTTTTTCTGTTGATTTCTTTGTGTGCTCTGCAAGTTGCAATATACTTTCATTAAAATAATTACCTATTTATAAGCATATGTTTAATTACCAGGCATTTATGAAAGTGATGATATCAGTATTATTGTGTCTGAAATGGAAAAAGCAGTCAACTACTCCCAAAAGGTATGCTTTAAAAAATATCATTTTAAATTTTCTTTAGAAAATAGCTCTACAATATTTATTCAGTTGATGGTGTTCCGGCATTAGCTACACCAGGGGTAGGCAACCTATGGCACGTGTGCCGCAGGCGGCGCGAGAGCTGATTTTCAGTGGCACTCAAACTGCCCGAGTCCTGGCCACCAGTCCGGGAGCTCTGTATTTTAATTTAATTTTAAATTAAGTTGCTTAAACATTTTAAAAACGTTATTTACTTTATATACAACAATGGTTTAGTTATATATTATAAACTTATAGAAAGAGACCTTCTAAAAATGTTAAAATGTATTACTGGCACACGAAACCTTAAATTAGAGTGAATAAATGAAGACTCGGCACACCACTGCTGAAAGGTTGCCGACCCCTGAGCTACACAATCAAAATAATTTGTAAGATAGTGCATGATTTAGGATAATATAAAATAATGTTTAAAGTAAAAATAGAGTTCTGCTCTGGAAAGCAACTATAAAACTGGCCTTGTGGTGTTCCATGTTTGTGTTTCAATGATTCCATATCAAATATGATGAGTTTATAAGTAAAAGGATGCTCTTTTTATCTGCCAATCCTGTAAACTCAGCCTGGGCTTTGAGAGTCAAGCTGGGTGTTTCTTGCACATCACCAGTAATAAAGATTCTGCAGCCAAATTATGCCCTTAATTATTTGTGAACAACCCAAATGGAATTAGTAAATATAACTGTGGGCATAATTTGGCCTGCAGAATCTTTATTACTGGTGAAGATAAACAAAATGGTCAGAATTCTGCTGTGTATTCTAATCAAGTTGTAGTTCAGTCTAGTGGATAAGGCACTGGGATTGGGAATCAGGAGACCTGGGTTTCATTCCCCTCTCTGCCTTTGTCCTACTGTGTGATCCATGGGCCAGTAACTCCATCTCTCTACGCCTCTGTTTCTACTCCCATCTTTGTCTGTATTGTACATGTAGATTGTAAACTCTTTGTGGCAGAGACTGGCTCTTACTTTATACAGTACCTAGCGGAATGGGGCATCTAGGCATGGCTGTAATACAAGTAATAAAAAATTGATTCTTCCTACCTGGGTTGATTTTGCATTGCCATTAGTTTTACTTGTAAACTAAGCTAATATAATATGGAATCATTTATATACAACAAAAATGGACATTTGATTTGTTCTCAAATTACATCAACGTAGTGTCATGCATTTGATGTGCCTGTTTCTCTTGGAAATGGTTCTTCTGACTAATGCTAAAATTAGACACCTTGAGATAAATGTTCAAAAATCTACCCCCTCATCATCTGCCCCCCTTATTGAAAATCTACCTCATCAACTAAGGAAACATGTAACCTCTGTATGTAGGTTTATTTGATTGTTTTTACTATGTTTTTTTCCTGTAATGCTCTCTCCTTAAGAATAAATGTGCTTGCTTAGAAAGGTCTGTGTGGCAACTTATAAATGTTCACAGCCTCTGAGGAGATAACAAAACATAGATGCATGCTTGTTCAGGCAGTCTGGCTTGCCAGGGAACTCACACTATAGACAAGGAACTGTGCAGCCTGGAAAAAACCCAGTTAGGAGGGACAAAGACCTGGGTCTCCCCCCAAGAGATATGATGGCTGAGGAGCCAAGAAGCCTAGAGTAGGCTGGACCATGGAGCAGGTTGCAGATGCAGTTGTCCCAAGCTGTCACAGATATAATATAGGTACAGTTTAAAAGCTGAATTTTTAATATATGGAAGACCCTGAGGAAGGTATATTGTATTCTGGTATCTTTGTTACTCAGGCAAATGCAGAGGGAAGGAGATTCCATTGACAGAAACTACGTAGATATTCAGGAGAGTCTTATGATATGTCTTATTTATTGCTTGTATCATTTTAAATTAACCACCTAGTGTTCACATAGCTAATCTCTGTAAAACATTTCGTTGTTGGCTTTGTCCTCTCTATCCCACTCCGTCCTGTTTGTTACACCCACTTGTCTGTGCCTCGTTTTAAAGCAGACTGTGTACTCTTCAGGACAGGAATTTTCTTTGTGTGTTTGTGCAGTGCACAGTGGGCTCCAATCCTAACTGGGACAGGTAGGTGATGCTATATTACAAATAAGGAATAGTACGGTGGCTGTATACTTAAATTGCCTACAAAGGAACTGTTAACCTTAGCAAAAATCTGAATTTCATTTCAGTGTGCCTTGCTGGTGGAATCCTTAAAGCAACGTTCAGGAACTCAGTTGGTTAATCAGTTTATCCCAGAAGACGATTTAAAGATGCTCTTAAAAAAGGAGAGAACTAGAGCACAGAAATTGCTGCCTCCTAAACCTACAGCTCTCACTCTGGCTAGAATGGTTTGATTTCATTTATTACCCATATTTTAAAGATATATAGTATATACTCATTCAGAAGCCAAATTTTTTTAGTAAAAAAGGGAAGCACCAGAGAAGGGATGTCTGCTTATGAACGGGTATAGAGAGGGAGAGGTGGGACACAGCCCCTCCCCCTAACAGAGGGAGCAATGAGAGGCAGCAGAGCCAGAAGGGAAGAGGCGGGGCCAGAGTTTCTCCGCTTCTGGCCACGCTGCTCTCTCCCCAGCCTCCAAAGCAGCTGCAGCTCCAGGGCTGGCAGGCTGCAGCCGTGCCGCTCGGCTCCGCCCCCCAGAGCAGGCTGTGGCCATGCCACCTGGCCCGCTGGAGCACGCTGTGGTCGTGCCGCCCAACCCAGCCCGCTGGAACGTACTGCAGCCGCGCCGCCCGGTCTGGCCCACCAGAGCAGCTCCAGCCTGGCCAGACACATCCTCTCCTGGCCCTCCCCAGATAAGGTGGGAAGGGATGGGATGGGGAGAGTGTAGGGGTCCCGGGCTAGGGGTAGGGTCATGTGGGGGGTGGTCACAGGGGTTACTCCCCTGAACCCCAGCTTCTCCCCCCCCCCCAAAAAAAAATTTCCCCACCAGTTGCTGTCCCGGCCAATCAGGGTAAGCAGCTGACGCACTGGGACACTTTGTTTACTTAAGTTTACCTCTGTGTCTGCGGATGCTCGAGGTAAACAGACCATCTCGGCCCGCCAGGGGCTTATCCTGATGGCCCAGGAGCCAAAGTTTACTGACCCCTGAATTATAGGGTTGGCTTATGAATGAGTCATAAAAATTTTCCATTTTTACTTATCCATCTTGGGGGAGTTGCCTTATAGATGAACTGGCTTATGATCAAGTATATACGGTAATCTGTTTTAGTGAGTGACAATACACAAGAGGTCAGATGCTGCCCTTTAGAAGAGAAAAGGGTTTAAGATGGAAACTTTAGGGAATATCTTTTTGGTAAAATACCATAATACTACTTAGCAATTATATAGCACTTTATGTTGAGTGCTACATAAACATCAGTAAGTAATTCTCTTAACAACCATGTGAGGTAGGCATAGTGGTACCTGCAGGGTGGTACAAGAGATCACGCTTGTAATGCAACCTCCTGGCCTAGGAAACTGCACCAAAGTATATACAAATGTAGCAAGTACAATTTTGCATTGCCTCTGTTTTAAAAAAAAAAAAAAAATTCTGAATAGCCAGTTTTGCCAGTCCCTTGAGTGGCAACTTATGAGAGATGCTGCAATATATTATTTCCATTTTATAAATGAGACTGAAGCAGAGAAGTGGCTTTCCCAAGGCCACACAGTGAGTTAGTATCAGAACCACGACTAGAATTCAGGACTTTTTGCCTCCTGACCCTTTGCTGGAATAGTCTCAGTGGATAATCTCAACAATTGTTCCATGATAAATTATCCAAGACAGTATTTACCAAATATCCCATAAAAAATACAGGACAAATGTATAATACAAGACATGATATGAAGCGTTGTTGTATACTTAGAGATGTGAAAATCTAGACAGAATTCTCCATAGAAGTCTAGTGATCCTTTAATGTTCCCTTTATCCAGTAGTTAGGGTTTGTCAGCTAGAGGTGATCAGGTTTGTTATGCTGTTTGCTCCAGAATGTCCCTTGTATATTCAGTGGTATAGCAAAGGCTGACCCTGCTGTTGAAGCCAACAGGCGTTCAATGAGAAAATACAGCATAGTGAATTAGTTGGGGTGGGATGCTCCTGGAAGTTAGCCTGTGCTAAAACTCATCTGCAAGTTTGTCCTTGGTACCAGAGTAAAAGGGAGATAGAAAATAGGGTCTAGTGTATTGAGTGTGAGAATTCTGTAACAAGTTACAGTCAAAAGGAAATGTTTAGAAGATTCACTCATTATCTGTGCTTTTAGAATATCAAAGACAATCATGAGGGGGAAAAAAATGCTGCCTTAAAAGCTCTGACATGGCGTCCAACTAGTGCCAAAGCAGAAATCCCACCACGTATGTATAGATAAAGTTCATTATTTTATATCAAAAGCCACTGGAATGATTAGATTAGAACAAGTGTGTTTATCTTCACAAATACTTTCTAGAACCTGATTATACACTTCTTAACCAGACAGCCATGACAATTAGGAAACAGGACAATTGTTTTCAAAGTAAAGCTATTTTAGTTTAGAAAATCAGAATTGATTTGGTTCTAAATTCATATTCTGTCATCTTTTGAAGTTTCAGCCAGAGTGGAGTAATACGTATTGTTACTTGCCTTCCCCAATGATTATGGTGTTAATCTCTCAACCTCAGACTCATAAATCTGTTCATTTTACCTCTTTGTAAGTGTCTAAGCTTGATGATCCCCACTTGTATATAGAGAGCACGAGTGAATTAATAATATTTTACCATTTTTTATCTACATGTAAAATCTTTTAGGTATTTCAATCTGTGACAATGTAAAATTATGACATGAGTAGTACAGTGGAGTAACATTGCAAAAGCAGGCATGATTGTCCTAGGTGAAACAATACAATATTTACTTTTCTATTGTAGCTCAGCCAATAAAAGAATGGACTCAGACTTCTGTGAAGAAGAAATATAAATCAAGAAAACAGTCACAGATCTCCCTCTCAGTATTTTATATTGACAAAGGAAAAAATGTGGGTAAGTGCTCTCAGCATCTGACAGCTAAATATTTGTCCTTTTACTTACAAAACTATTTAGATATTAATTCACTGAAAACCAGCAAGCTTTTTACACTGATTAATACAACCAGTGATTTATGCTTTCATTGATTTCCTGCATGATGTTGGCCAAATCACTTCTCTCTACATCATTTCAGTATATGTACACTGAATGGAATGACATTTACCCACCTTTGTAAAGTTCTTTGAAATCATCTGCTCAAAGATATTAAAAGTCAATAGTATTATCATTGTCGTATGAGCCCATGGGGAAAAGTTTGGATCACAATGCTCCACAGCAAATACAAGTTTAAACGGGAAGTGACATTTTTTATATACAAAGTGTTTTAGAGAATCTTAGGCACATATATTATGCCAACTACAGAAAAGATCCCAATGACTTAAGCATGGTCATGATTTCACCCAGAGTGTCTAATTTCACTTTTTTTCTGCTCTGGCTAGGTGCAGTTTACAGAAAGTATCCAAAGAAAAAAAGTGTGAGGAGGTCAATTCCTGTTGCTACACTGCCAAAGGAAGAGGAAATATGTTCAAGCAAAGAGGTATTCAGTTATTTATTAATATAACCACCATCTTTATTAGACCACTTAAGAGAAATGAACATTGAAAATGAATATTTGTGACTTAGTCAAATATAGTTTTGCATGTGGTTTTAATATTTGCTGTCATATATCTAGTTAACTTAACAGAGTGCTCTGTTTTTTCTCTTGAAAGTGGTTGAACAAGTACAGTATAAAAAAGTTGAAGTTAGAGTTGCCCAGAATTATGTTTGGTCCCAACTGTGTTCACCAGAAGAAAACGGTGGAGTCTTTGCACAAGAAAGTGTCAGCAAAATACTGTACCATTTTCCCCAGTGTGGAAATTAATGTAAGTTGATGCAGCTATCATGAATCTTTGTATTTGAAGTGCATATCATAACATGGTTTTGTATTCATTTAACACAGTTCCAGTTGGTCTCTAATTGTGCCAAACCAGTGTTAAACTTACACTATGGGTTAGGTTATTATCTTTCCCACAGTATACAAAAACAACATGGGTCTATCTGTTAATAAGAAGTTGTATATTATTTTAAAATTATTGTGAGTAATATACAGCAGCGGTCCCCAACCTTTTTAGGACCGGTTTCGTCCTGCCCCCCAGGACCCTCCGCAGTCATGCCTGCGGGAGGTCCACCGGCTCCAGTGTAGCTTCCGCAGGCGTGCCTGTGGGAGGTCCAGCTGAGCCGCGCAACCAGCGAACCGTCCGCAGTCATGCCTGCGGGAGGTCCACCGGAGCCCCGGGAGCAGCGGACCTCCCGCAGGCATGACTGCGGAGGGAGCGCTCGTCCCGCGGCTCGGGTAGACCTCCCGCAGGCACGCCTGCAGAAACTCCACTGGGTTGGTTAGCGGCCCGGTTTCTAAGAGGCCGCGGACCGGTACCGGTCTGCGGACCAGGCGTTGGGGACCCCTGATATACAGTACACTGTATGAATATATGTATGCACTTAATATCCCTAGACTAGTTCTAGATTAAGATCTCTTCTGCCCCTGCAATTTGAAAGGAAAAATAAATAATGGGCTAAATCTATCTGTTCTGACTCGAATAAGTTTCCCACTGAAATCAGTAAGAGTTGTGTGTGAGTAGAAGCTGATGGATTTGGTTCAGGCTGTAAACATTTCCATATAATTAGTTAAAGTACAGATAATTCAACAATCTGAGGGAATCAGAAATTTACCCTAAAGTATTGATCAATGGTCTGTCACCTAACAAAAGTGACACCTTAAAAATACAAGAAATAAATGTATCCAGTCAAATTCTATCATATGCACCCTCGTTTGACCAGAGCCAGGTTTTCCTAATGTGGTTAAACCTACAACAGCCGCCAAAAGTGTAATATGGGAGCTCTCCTACATGATTGTCTTCAGCCACTATATCATGGGTGTTCTAGATGGTAACATTCATGTCCCTGAGCAGCCATACAGACTGACACGGCAGCATAGTACATGTCTGCTGAAATAAGACGTTCTTCTACCAATGGTGTAAATTGTTCTAGGGTATTGTGAAACACCTACAATTTCAGCCTAAGGAACTAGAAGACTATGTTGAACAAATGGAGAGGGTGTTACATTGCTATATACGAAGAATACAATGGCTTCTTTCAGGTAGGCTTTACATTTGGGATAGGGATGAGGTTATAATCCATTGTTGTGCAAGTGTAATCCAAGCATGATTAAAATATTTCCTCTTGCCTACGCCTACTGGCATAAAATTTGGACCAAATAGTAAACATTAGGTCTGAATAAGGAGCAAGTGTATCTATTATTCCATGATTATTTAGCTGCGCAATTTGCTGAAGGATCCACTCCCTTCTTGCTCCAGAATCTAAACTTTCATTTTTTTTAAATTAATGTTTAGGATAAAGTCCTCATGGTTGTAAAGAAAACCTTGAAAGATGAACTAAGGTATGTACACTGCAATGAAAAACAGCTGACCCATGTCCTCTGACTTGGGCTCACGCTGCAGGGCTGTTCCATTGCAGTGTAGGCTTTCTGGGCTCAGGGTGGAACCTGAGCTTTGGGACCCTCCCACCTTGCAAGGTCCTCCAGCCCAAACCCAGAAGTCTACACTGCAATGAAACAGACCCACAGCCTGAGCCCCAGGAGCTTGAGTCAGCTGGCATGGGCCAGCTGCAGGTTTTTATTTGCAGTGTAGACATACCTTAAGTGCAAACTTGGCATGCTGTATTCTCTTCCAGAGTCTGCGGAGAGCTTGAAACACTAGCATTGAGTGGTGGGAACTGCCCCTGTTAATCTCAATAGGGTATTAACCCTAAAACCCAAAGATTTCAAGGCAATCCAAGTAACTGTGTGGAATTTAGAAGAGTCCATCTTTAAACAGAAAGCTGTTCTAAAGCTTAATTGCAGCATAGTTGGTACTCCGCTATAATATCAACACTAAATATTTCACTGCAGATCATTTTAATAAAAACATCTATTTAATGTGCTTATCCCACAAATCCAATGGTTTGTTGTGCCTCCTCAGTGTCAGAAGTCTTTATTGCCCTTATCTAGCTGCCAAAAGCGCCTGCTTTCCCACCGGACTTTTAGAATGCAGTTATCAGCTGCACAACGCAAAAAAGGCAATGTTGAAAATTGAAGATGTGGGGATAGTGTTAAATACATTAAATGTACTGTCAAAAAAATCACCCAAGGGATACCATACTGCTTGTGGTATAGTGTTTATTTTTAAAAACTCAAAAAAATTAAAAGAAGTTGCAGTGGAATTTTCAATCTGCCACCCCAGAGTGCAGCAGAATCCAGGGACCTTGCAGCTGAATTTAGACCTTGCCTGCTATGGAATACAAGGTGCCCTGCTCATACATTTTTTAGTGTTTGTGAAGAGTACTAGGTTGATATTCCTGGAAACAGAACATGGGCATAGCAATGCAAGCTTCCCCACATCCACCACTGCTAATGTGCCTCAATCTTGACATGGAGGGCCCGTTCTAAGGGTGAAAGAATGGTTCAGTATCCAACCTGATTAAGTCTTGGGCTTCATGTACAACTATATCGCAGCACAGCTACACCACTGTAGCACTTTAGTGAAGACATTCCTTTGCCTACAGGAGAGCTTCTCCTATCAGCGTAGTTAATCTGCTTCCCCGAGAGGCAGTAGCTATGTCAGCAGGAAAAGCTCTCCCATTGACATAGTGCTGTTTCATGGGGGGTTAGGTCAGTATAATTTAGGGCTCTCAATTTTTTTAATCACTTAATTGCAATTATTCGTGCTGTTAAACAATAATAGAATACCATTTATTTAAATATTTTTGGATGTTTTCTACATTTTCAAATATATTGATTTCAATTACAACACAGAATACAAAGTGACACTGCTCACTATATATTATTACAAATATTTGCACTGTAATAAACAAAATAGTATTTTTCAGTTCACCTAATACAAGTACTGTAGTGCAATCTCTTTATAATGAAAGTTGAACTAACAAATGTAGAATTGTATACCAAAAATAACTGCATTCAAAAATAAAACAATGTAAAACTTTAGAGCCTGCAAGTCCACTCAGTCCTACTTCAGTCAATCACTCTGACAAAGTTTGTTTATGTTTGCAGGAGATAATACTCCCTGCTTCTTGTTTTCAGTGTCACCTGAAAGTGAGAACTGGTGTTTGCATCGCACTGTTGTAGCCGGTGTCGCAAGATATTTATGTGCCAGATGTGCTAAAGATTCATATGTCCCTTCGTGCTTCAACCACCATTTCCGAGGACGTGCGTCCATGCTTCTGACAGGTTCTGCTTGATAACCATCCAAAGCAGTGCAGACCGACACGTGTTCATTTTCATCATCTGAGTCAGATGCCACCAGCACAAGGTTGATTTTCTTTTAGGTGGTTTGGGTTCTGTAGTTTCTTCCACATCAGAGTATTGCTCTTTTAAGACTTCTGAAAGCATGCTCTACACCTCATCCCTCTCAAATTTTGGATGGTACTTCAGATACTTAAACCTGGGGTCGAGTACTCTAGCTATTTTTAGAAGTGTCACATTGGTACTTTTTTTGCGTTTTGTCAAATCTGCTGTGAAAGTGTCCTTAAAACGAATATGTGCTGGGTCATCATCCAAGACTGCTATAACATGAAATATATGGCAGAATGTGGGTAAAACAGAAAAGGAGATATACAATTCTCCCCCAAAGAGTTCAGTCACAAATTTAATTAACACACTATTTTTGTAAACAAGCATCATCAGCATGGAAGCATGTCCTCTGGGATGGTGGCTGAAGCACCAAGGGGCATACGAATGTTTAGCATATGTGGCACATAAAGACTTTGCAATGCCTGCTACAAAAGTGCCATGCGAACGCCTGTTCTCGCTTTCAGGTGACATTGTAAATAAGAAGGCGGCAGCAGTATGTAAATATAAACAAACTTGTTATTCTTAGTGATTGGCTGAACAAGTAGGTTCTAAAGTTTTATGTTGTTTTGTTTTTTGAGTGCAGTTATGTAACAAAAAAATCTACATTTGTAAGTTACGCTTTCATGATGAAGAGCTTGCACTACAAAACTTGTATGGGGTGAATTGAAAAATACTATTTCTGTTTATTTTACAGTGCAAATATTTGTAATAAAAAGTAATATAAAGTGAGCACTTTACACTTTGTATTCTATGTTATAATAGAAATCAATATATTTGAAAATGTAGAAAAATATCCAAAATATTTAATAAATTTCATTCTATTGTTTAATAGTACAATTAATCGGGATTCATTTTTTTGAGTTAACTGCGATTAATTGACAGCCCTAGTATAACTACATTGCTTAGACATGTGGACAAAGTTTTTTACTGATATAGGTATTGTGACAAAGTTCCTCCTCTACCTTGGTGGTCCTGTGCTTATTGGCGGATTTGCTCGCCTCACAGATTCACCCTGTGGGTCAGGAAACTGCCCAGAGACCTTCCCCTCTGGTAGAAGTCACAGTCCGGTCAATTCCTCCTGTGTTTGATCAGGAGTTGGGAGGTTTGGGGGGAACCCAGGCCCACCCTCTACTCCAGGTTCCAGCCCAGGGCCCTGTGGACTGCAGCTGTCTAGAGTGCCTCCTGGTACAGTTGCACAACAGCTACAACTCCCTGGGCTACTTCCCCATGGCCTCCTCCCAACACCTTCTTTGTCCTCACCACCGGACTTTCCTCCTGATGTCTGATGATGCTTGTACTTCTCAGTCCTCCAGCAGTATGCCTACTCACTCTCAGCTCCTTGCACACCTCTTGCTCTCTGTTCCTCATGCACACACTTCCTCTCCCTGACTCCCCCTTGGCCTGACTGGAGTGAGCCCTTTTATAGCATCAGAGGGGCCTTTATTAGAGTTAGGTGCTTAACAGCCTCACCTGACTCCTCTTAGCAGGTTAATTGGAGTCATGTGTTCTCATTGACCAGAGCAGGGGCTGCTCCAGGCTACTCAGGGAACAGAAAACTGCTTATCTAGTGGCCAGTATATCTCCCTTCTACTACTGTGCTGTTCCCAATTGGCCTGGGTCTATCACAGTATGTAATGTAGACCTGGCCTTTGACCTGTACAGCATCTTCAAAAGACAAGCCTGGGTGCTTAAATTCACAACTTTGCTAGAAACTAAAAAACCTGGTCTTAAAGACACTGGCTTATTACAACAATCTGTAACCCACTAACCCCCCTTTTTTGTCCAATGACAGAAGAGGTGTCAATGGGCCACTTCACCTTGAATGGTCCCTTAGAAGCTGTCTTAACTATGTATTGTAAACAATCTGCTCCACCTTGTATGTAGCTGTGACACTCTGAGAGATGTCTACACTGCAATTAGAAACCCGCAGCTGGCCTGTGCCAGCTGACTTGGGCTTATGGGCTCAGGCTAAAGGCTGTTTAACTGAGATATAATGTTCTGACTCGGGCTGCAGCCCAAGCTCTGGGGCCCTCCCATCTTGCAGTGTCCCCGAGCCCAGGCTTTAGCCTGACTGTCTACACTGCAGTTAAATAGCCCCTAAGCCTGAGCCCCACAAGGCAGAGTCAGCTGGCATGGTTCAGTTGCAGGTTTTTAATTGCAGTGTAGCTATACCATAAATGCCTTTCCCAGACCTGAAGAAGAGCTCTGTGTAGCTCAAAAGTTTGTCTCTTTCACCAACAGAAGTTGGTCCAATAAAAGATGTACCTCATCCACCTTCTCTTTCTAATATCCTGGGCCCAACACAACTACAACAGTGCTGCAAACAATGGAAAATTGAACTGATAATCTCAGTTGAAATGGTATATTTATAAAATGAGTCTGTGAACTGATACTATGCTCTAAATCTCATGTTCTGGACTAGGAAGCCGGCGATTATTTGGCACCATTTTGGAGACAAAGGTATGCATCTTGATTGATACATCTGGTTCCATGGACCCTTATTTGCAACAGGTCACAAAAGAGCTTATCTCCCTCATCTGGGAACAGCTAAGAAAGAATAATGCTAGGTATGTGTGAAAAGCTGGTGACTGAAAGCTGTACATTACTAAATAGCTAATTAAATGGTATTGAAACACAATAGGAGCTATTAGGAACTAGTACCGAATACATGTTTATTTTTTAAACCAGTAAGTATCTATTAAATCTTACATCTTTTTAAAGGATGTAAAGCATTACATGCTTGATTATTTGAATCTCATTTATCTGAAATGACCTCTTATCCAAAATAGTTTTGTCCCCCAGCAGCTGTTGTTTACAAAGATAATTTGATCAAAAACCTTGATTAGCCAAGCTTTTTTTAAAAAATCACCCATTCAGATAATAGAGGCTGAACAGGTCTCAGTATACAGAACATACACGGGAATTGCTTTTCAAAGCAGTGCTAGCATGACAGGCGCCTGTGCCTCAGAATAGACTTAGACAGTCCAGTTAGTTTACAGTCTTTCAGATGGCACCATTTGAATAAGTATTGTGAGCTGTTCTCTGATGGAAGGAAAAACACAACTCAGGACTCAGAAGAGAGCGAGAATGGAGTACCCACCAGGAGACTCAGTGGAAAACATGTGCATGGGAAGCCCAACTCAATAAAGTGCAGTCCAGATGTTAGCTATCATCAGCTGGGAAACAGTGAAAATCTGTGGGCCAGCCATTGGGGACTGAAAGTAACAGTAACGTATAAGAACCACTCAGGTGGAATGAACTTCCAATGTATTTTTTTTTTTTTGTATTACAGTAGCAGCTAGCGGCCCCAAGTGAGTTCAGGGCCCCACTGCGCTAGGTACTTTGCAAACACACTGTAAGAGATGATACCTGCACTAATATGCTGACAATCTAAATAGATTCTGAGAAAGGAAATATTGTAACATAGTTTGCAGAGATACATTTTGTAGGTGGGGAGAACTAAGAGATTAAGTAATTTACCCATAGTCACATAGTGAGTCTGTGGCACAGATAGGAACTGAACTCAGGTCTTTTCAGTCCCAATCCTGTGCCTTTCCCACAAGAGTATTATTCCTTCCAAACTTAACCTAACTATAGAAAATAGAACACATAGGTGCTGACATTTGACACTAAAATATAATTGTGTATTAGGATGCTGATATTGGCATTGTCAATAACAGAATTACATCTTTCTTGCCAGGTTTAACCTGCTGAGATTTGCAGAAGATATAGACACTTGGCAGGACTTTCTTGTAGAGGCTACAGATGAAACATGTCATGATGCTGTACAATGGGTGTCAAAATTCCAAGCTCATGGCAATACATGTGTCCTTAAGGCTTTGCAGGTTAGTTAACTGTATATCATATTGTGGCAAAATAATGTGTATTATGATAATAAAAACATTGCTCTACATAACCAAATTATTTTCCAGCGTTAATGTCAGTTAAGTGCTAATTTAGCACAAAACTCTTGAAAAATGTGTAATATATTGAACAGATCTGGAATCAAGCCACATTTGGATCCAGTCCTTATCCCAAAATTCAGAGTTGTTTAGAACCATCATTAGTATTGGAGTCAGTAAAAACCTAAAATGTTTCATTCTTTTAGATTAATGCAGCTATCCACTAACCCTCTGCACATTCAACCAAAGTTTAGAAAAAGGAGATAACATGCCCGTAACTAGTTCTTCAAGATGAGAGCCCTTGTAACGCCACTTGTTTGGGATATTACATGTGCTTGGGGACAAGTTGGGGGGGAGGGATAGTTCAGTGGTTTGCACATTGGCCTGCTAAACCCAGGGTTCTGAGTTCAATCCTTGAGGGGGGCCATTTAGGGATCTGGGGCAAAAATCTGTTTGGGGTTTGGGCCTGCTTTGAGCAGGGGGTTGGACTAGATGACCTCCTGAGGTCCCTTCCAACCCTGATATTCTATGATTGGAGCCCCCTGGAAAAGCAGGGTCATTGAGGCCATTTACATGCTCCTTTGTGGATTCAAACTGACACACCTGACAATACATAAAGTGCTATATCCAGTCCACTTCCTTTTTCCACATAATAAAATATTCACCTAAAGGCTTCAAAGAAGTGGAAAAAGTAGATGAGAAGTGTGAATCTATATGGGCAGTCACTTGAAGTACAGTAACTAATAAGTATCCCTTCTTTCTCTTGTGAGAATTGCCAGAATACTATGGAAGATTAACTCTTAAGAGGTGAATATGTAGAGGGCTAATTAGGGATCTTACAATCCCTAATTTGGAATCAATTCTAGAAAACAAGTCGAGAGTATTGCTGGCTAAATGTAAATCTAACTCCAGATAGCCTTACAAAACTCCCAGTTGGAGGCAATTCTTAGGTGAGGCTGCACTGGATCTAGTGATCTCAGTCCCATCGTCCCAGTACAAGTTTTCTTAGTGTACACAAAGCTTTAGATAGTGAAATACCTGCCAAGTCATAATACTCTGACTTTCAGAGGTTGAGGCCCTACAAGTTCAACTGAAGTCAATGAAGTCTTACTAGCTCAGCTCAAGTCAGCAGCTTTGAAAATCAGGACCAACTAGTCTGCCTACCTAGTCTAATTCACTGAGACAGTCTCAGAAAATTATCTTTCCCTGGGTTTATTGTCTTATGAACATTCTGTCAATTTAGAAAAAAGATGTATCCTTTCTAAACAGTAACTAAGATCCTTTCATATTCAATATAGTCATTTTCTATTCTGTGAATCTTGATATGATTTGTGTGTAGTTACCGAAGTAAATAGGATTTAGAAAACATTACAATAAAGTGAAAATGCTGTTTGTGGTACCCCAATGTTTAAATTCATTTTCTGCTTTTTCAGAAAGCTTTCTGTTTTCAAGATCTAGAGGCACTGTATGTTCTGACCGATGGAAAGCCAGATACCAGCTGCAGTCTCATTCTAAAAGAAGTTGAAAAGATTAGAAAGAAACAAACTATTAAAATCCACACCATTTCTTTTAACTGTTCAGACAGGTATATATTACTTTACAGAAGAGTATGAAATTCATTAAAATGCTAGTTTAGGTATTGTCATTGTAATGCTCCCAATGGTAACACAAAAGCATAAGTACCAACATCAGGATAGCTTGTTAAAAACCAGGAAACAAACTCCTAATTGGTGATGAGTTCTAAACTTAGATTTCATCAGCCAGCTGCAAATTCTTCAGGCACTTTAACAGTCTTAAATGGAGTCACAGACAGAGACTCCTTGCATACTTGGGTCTGTCCTGCCACCCAGGTGAGCATAGCTCTGTGATAGCTGGCCCTTTACACTAAGCACAGTAATATTCAGGTTACTCCTGATCCCAAAGGAATAGTCACCACAGGTCAATTGTGCTTTAGGTCTGACACCTACAGTGCTTGTAACTAATCCTAAAGTAAACTATATGAAGATTTATTAGCTAGGAAAAGGAAATTGGAGAGCTATTTATAAGCAAGCAAACAGACACACAAGTGAGTTACAGTCTTAGGTTTCAAAAAGTAATAAAGGCTTCTGTAATAAGCAAGCTCTATTTGTCCTTTAGGGCTAACCTAGGCTAAACAGCTAAGGATCTCTTGCTTATGCCTAGAAACACCTTGCACCCCCAGAGTCTAAGTAGCATAGAGATACCTACTTCTTTTTGTTTGGGATTTTTATCCCCCTCCTGCCATGTGCTCTGAGCTGCCAACTCAGCTAATGGGAGTAGAGCAGAACAGTAATAAGTCTGCTGATGTGAGGGATTCTCTTATTGGTGTACGTAATACACCTTCCCAAGAGGCGGTAGCTAGGTCTATGGAAGAATTTTTCTATTGACTTAGTGCTGTCTACTCTGGTGGTTAGGTCGGTTTAACTATGCACTTAGGTGTGTAGATTTTTCACATTCTTGAGCAACATAGTTAAGCCAACTTAATTTTCTAGTGCAGACCAGACTATAATTAGTGTGAAATGATTCACAGTCATAGAGGCTCACAATGGAGTGTCAGATATTACATTACACTATGGAACACATATTAACAAGCAAGATTAATGGATGCAGCAACTCAAGCATTCAATAAAGTCCAAACACTAAACTCTTATAATTCTAGTAACCTATTTTATCAATATTAACCCACAAGTGAGGCAGACAGATTCCAGTTATGTATCTGTTAGTGTCCAGTTGAGAATGAATACTGTAGAATTAGCTAGCACCTGGCCTGCCAGCATCACAGTCATGTTTTGCATTCCTTGTTTTCCTGACATTCTGGATATGGAACACTGTGTAGTGGTGACTTAACACATACCTTGATTTACAGATTCAGATAATAGGTTGAGCCAGCAATTATGGCTGTTTAAAAACAAACCTTGTATTGTAAACTGAGCAAGTCTCTTAATGTGTAACATATACTATTAATAAAGGACACATGTCATATTTAATATCACTTTTCTGACCCTAACTTGCACTGAAATTAAATCTGTCTTCCTTTTTGTTGTAGCTGTAGACTTCAGGGGCCAGCTCCTCAATTTGTGTAAATTGTCATAGCTCCATTGACTTCAATGTGAGTTATGACAATTTACACTCGTAGAGGATCTGGCCCTAGAGATAGAGCTCTATTACTTTATTGCCATTGTAAGTCATTTAAGTTACTTATCGTACCCATGATTATTTTCTCCAGTATGTAAATCCACACATTTCTGCCTAGAAGTCTGGGTTCCAGTGCTTATTGCTATGCTGTTCCTATAACTATTGGTTAAAAGTAACCAGCCTTTGGTGTTTATGATCACTAAGTATTATTATATAATTTATATATCCCCCTCCCCATAGCTGGAAAAGACTCTAGAAATGATCTAGATATTTGTAAGCTTACTCACCAACTGCATGCTTAGAAATACAAGAGTCCCTGACAGAAAGGCTCTATTAATGCTCAAGAGCAATCATTACTGGTAATTTGCTGCTTCATTGTCAACAGAAGAGCTAATGAATTTCTGAAGAAGCTGGCCTCTCAAACAGGAGGACGCTACCATCGCTGTATTGGAGATATGGATGGACAGTTAGCAGCACACAGAATGTTGACAGAAGGGTTTGATGATGATGATGTATGTTCAACAGTTATTTGGATTGTGTTTCTTTATGGGATGTATATTTTCCTCCATATCTAAAGTACATTTTAAAAAAAATAAAATATAAGACTCCCAATGTATCTTGCACTGAGATGTTTGGGAGCCAAACAACAAAATTTAATATCTGGCTCTACCTATTGCCCAGCCACACTGAGGAGGTGAATGAAGCCAGGGAAGGAGTGTAAGATGCAGAATAATTTGGAAATGAGAGCAAACCAAAACCTTGGATCTGAATATCCCTGAGTTTTATCAAAGTTCGGCTGTCCTCTTCACTACCATCTATTTATGTTTTAGCCATCTATTATGTCTTGGTTTTAGATTATAAAATATTTGAGACAGGGACTGTCATTTACTGTGTTTTTACTGTGCTTAGTATACTGGGGCTCCAACCTGATTGAGGCCTCCAGGCACTATTGCAATAGAAATGCTTAATAAAAATAAATACCAGATCCATCTCAAGTAGAATTTGGAGTTAAACACTCTGTTCTATCTCTTCATAAATAGAAGATCTTGTCTGGCCCTGATGAATGTGAAGTTCAGAAGTTTGGGTTCAATTATTTACATTTGTTTGCTGCCCTAAGATTTGAAAGCAATTGCTGTAGATTGTAGCAACTACATTTTAATTTTATATTTTAGGATCCAGTTTTTCCTTTCTTCGAAGGAGATGATTTAAAGAAACTTGCTCAAGAAGTAGCAAAAGCCAGAAGCTTTTTAATGCAAGCAAAATCCTTTAGGTGAGTATCTATCCAGGATCTTTCAATAAATACTGCTTTTTTTCCCATAGAGGGAGCCAAGGAGGAAGTTACATGATGAAAGAATATCTGGCTACCAATTTCTGCTTCTTACAAAAGAATAATTTTATCTCCCCTATATTTGTTTCTTGCACTCATGGCATTATTGATAAGTGTGAGGAAGGGACTGCCATGCAGGCTGCCTCCTCTAGAGTTTCTGTTCATGTTCTTATACCACAGCCAATCACCAGTATCTGAGCATCTTCTAGAAGTGCACTGAGCTACGTGACTAATATCTCTGTCTCTTGTGGGTGTCTCTCTCCCTTTTCCTAAGTGAAAAATTCTGTGAGGTTGATCTTTTTGTTCAGCTCTCCCCTACCAAACCAACATAGTGCTTGGTTCCTGTCTTCTTCAAAGAGAAAAGTGACTTTATCTGATGTGAGCTTCCTCCTCCCTTTCACTCTCCACTCTCCGTCAGCCTGATTTCAGAATCTGAAGTATCAGTCCTACTCTTTCTCTGCCAACACCAGTACCTGCTCCCTCGGTCTCATCCTCTTGTGACTTCTGTGACCCTCTACCATCTTCTGCATAGTATCTCGTTCTACTTGCAACATTTCTTTCAGCATCTCCTATGGCTGCTCCACGTTCTTTGCTTCCACATTCTGTCAGGATCCCACAGGATTCAATACTGGCCCCTCATCACTTCTCTCTGTGTGCTTTAGATCAAGGCAGCCTAATCTATCCTCATGGTTTTAAGTTATCATCACTGTGCCAGTGACTCCCAGACAATTTCTCTCTCCTCCCTGTCCTCTTCCCCTTCTGGATTTCCTGCCACCATTACAAGCTCTTATCACAGAAAGATATGGCACACAGGGAGAAGGGCATTACTTATACATAGGTTTAATTTTTTAAATCATTTAACAAACTTGTATAATTTTACAAACAACCTTGTAGTGCTCTGAAAAATATAATCTGTTCTTGTACCCAAGAAGTCCACAACAAATCAATTTCAGCAAGTACAGCTGAACTACAATTGATCCTTATGTTCCTACAATGTCATTCTGATGCCACCTAGGGCCAGGGCCAGTGCTTAAATTGTGCCAGGGCTTATCAGGGCTGAGCCCTGGACCCTCTAGGGTTGGCAATGCATAGCCCCAGCACCTCTGGGCTTGCTGCATAAAGTTAGGTAAAAAAAAATTGTTTGAAGTGCAGCACCTCTTTCATTACAAATTAAGCAATGCCAGAGCTAATAAGTAATAACTATATAACTAGATACCTTCCTTTAGGAAAAAATGCTGTCATAATTTTACATTCCTTATTTTTCCTTTTAAATAGGTTGCTATTAGAAAAATGGAATTTGGACCAAAAGGACAATTCTTTTTTAAAAAAAAATCCTCAGGTAACCAGTCAGTACAAAACAAGTCATTTGATTGTATATTTTTATAAGGACGTTATTTCAAATTAGAATCCTGTATTTTCCAACTTTGGAGAGAGTCATTGCTTAATGTAAATAGCTATTCATTCCAGCCGTTTTAGTGTTTAGCTCAGTTAGCATAGCAGCACTTAACAAATACATGCGCAAGGAAGTTCACAGATTGTAATGTGTTTTGGGAGGATGAAAAGTGCTATACAGACGTATGTTTTTATTAATTAAGGGCTCCATGCTTCAGAAAGAATTAATAGAAAAGCTCTTTTGGAGGCGTAGTGACCAATATTATGTGTTTTTGCTGGAATAAAAAGAGATTCTAGTACGTCTCTTGGTAATGTGACTATCAGGTTATAAAAACTTTGAATAGTAAAGCACAGTGTACATGGGTATCATCAGCATCCAGGTATAGCAGGGTTCAGACGAATGGATTCCAAGATAAAAATGAGAACACTGTTTACCAAAATTTTAAATTAACCAAAGATGCACTGTTCAAGCATGTACTAACTTAGCTGCTTCAATGCAGCTCTTCCCTGCTTCATTTAATATACTATTTTAATAGGCATGCATTGAGTAAGGAAACCCTTCTTCACTTGATGTGACTTCAGTGGGACTACTCATATGTTAAAAGTTATGTACTATCTCTGTACTTAATTTGTGCATATGTTTAGGTGCTTTGCTAGGTCAGGGCTGTGACAGAGGTGAAGATTTTCTGCCAGTTGAAGCCTGCAGCCTGGACAGTAAATCAGGCCCAGAATGCACATACAGTTCAACCTTTGTAAGCATGGGGAAATAATAAGTTTGGATAATAAGGGTTTTGAAAAATTAAGCAAATTTGCAATGTAATTAATAGATAAAATGGGGATACAACTGTTTATCCTAACTGAGGTCCAGAACGTTTTTTACACTGTATTATTGTAATAAGAATTGCTTCAATTAATTGGCATTGTATGTTGAGCCTCTTATTTGGTTTTGTTTTTTTACAGTTATTTTAACAGACTCCAGATATTATCCTTGATGGGTAAAAGAGATGGACTATCCTCCTAAAAATAAAATTATTCCCAACGTCTTTATATAGTGATGTCAAGAAACAACTGTTTGCACAGAAAAAAAAATAAAGCCTAAAGTTGAAGAGAATGCATTTGCCAAAAAGATTTTGCAAATAACCATTTTCACTTCTTGCTCTAAATTTTCTCTTTGCTGCCATCACAAGTAGGGAGGAAAGATTATTCTAGAAATCAGCAGATCCACAAGCAAGCAATACCCTTCCATGCTGATAAAATCCAGCTGAATTCACGATGGGTCCAATTCAGCTGTCAACTAAAACCAAGGGAGAGACTCGCTGACATCAGTGATAGTTTGTTCAGAATTCTTTGGTAACAGAGAGAGACTGAACATGTGTTCACAGCAGTCTTGTGAGAAAATGCAATTCAAACTATCTGCACGGTTCTGAGAGATGCAGAATTTTCCAGCAATTACATAAAATATGCGCTTCTAGCTAGCAAACCCAGGCACCAAGGACGGAATCCTGGCCTGACTGAAGTCAGTGGGAGTTTTGCCATTGCCTTTGGGGCCAAGATTTCACTCCAAAAATTTAACAGATGTAATATTCAGTAGAAATAGGCCAGAAATGTAAAGTCCAGATAGTGATCTGAGATTTCCCAAAGTCCAGGTGTCTGCAGATCCCAGTGTTTTGTTTGGGCCCACCTCAAATACTAACTAAATGTATACATCTGGGAACAATGAATGTAGGACATACTTACAAGATGAAGGACTCTATCCTTGGAAGCAATGACTGCTCTTTGATTTGGGGGTTCTGGTGGTTAATCAGGTGATCATGGGCGCTCAGTGACAGTGTGATTCTGTGGCCAAAAGAGCTAGTGTGATCCTGGGATGCATGAACAGGAGATTTCCAGTAGGAGTAAAGAGGTTATTTTACCTCTGTATTGGGCACTGGTGTGACCATTGTTGGAATACTGTATCCAGTTCTGGTTTCCACAGTTCAAGAATTATGTTGATAAATTGGAGAGGGTTCAGAGAAGAGCCACAAAAATTAGTAAAAAATTAGAAGATATGCCTTATAGTGACAGACTCAAGGAGCTCAATCTATCTAGCTTAACAAAGAGAAGGTAAGGGGTGACTTGATTACAGTCTATTCATTCCTACATGGGGAACAAGAATTTAATAATGGGCTCAAAGATATAATATGATCCGATAGCTGGAAGTTGAAGCTAGACAAATTCAGACTGGAAATAAGATGTAAACTTTTTTACGGTGAGAGTAATCATTGGAACAACTTACCAAGGGTCATGGTGGATTCTTTATCATTAACAAGATTGAATGTTTTTCTAAACGATCTGCTCTAGGAATTATTTTGGGGAAGTTCTATGGCCTCGGTTTTCTGGCCTTTGAATCTATGAGCTTCACTTTTATGCTAGCAAAAGACTGTGGAAAGGAACCAAAGTTTTTTGACCAGTGCCCACTGAAATAAATTAGGGGGGTTACCTGTAACATGTGGGGTACTCTTGCCTCCCTTCATCCTTTATTCCTCTTTCCCAGAGAAATACACAGAAAAATAAACAGAAAACTATCTCCCATTGTCCAAGTGGTGAAAAACTTCAGTTTGATGCCTCTTCTGCAATAAAACAAGAAGTGTTTAATATTTTTATTCTGAGTTTTATGTTAATGCTCACATAACGGGTACTGTAATTTTAATCTGGTTACGTTTTTGCAATAGACAAAACTAAGCAACTCTTCCCATTGATAGTATAAAAATGATTGGTCCATGTCTGTTTGAAATAATCAGAACCCTATGTATGCTTTTTCTTACATTGCCATGTAGTCTGACATTGAATCCGTCACTACCCCACAATCACTGTTTTCCAGATTCTAAGCTTCCTTTAAAATTCATTTAGTTATACAGAGCCTTACAAACAAGACTAGTACAGTACAGTTTTGTCTTCCTGAGTCTTCAGGCAGTCTGAAACAATAACTCTGAGAAGTGTGAACTTGTCTCTGTTCAGCTCACTGGGGTCTGAACTCTGATACCAATCACAGGTGACAGCATTGACATTTATTTCATGGCTTATTATTTTATTATAAACCTACCCAGGAGCTTAGAAGTATGAGTTGTCCCCTGTGCAGCTGGCAAAAGTTCTAGCTTCTCTCTGATGCAAATGAACTTATTGCATTTTCAACACAAAATTCTGTGATTGGCCACTCAATCTCGTCCATGATTATAGGGCCTTAAAACTACTGAGACAATGCTGGGCAGTGCCTTCATTTTCAGAGAGCTGCCATTGGTCATCTCTGACTCCCCAACTGTTAGATGACAAAGTATAAAAAAGGAGGGGTATCTTTTGGCATCATTTCTTGTGATTTCACTCATGCTATATGTATATAATTTCTAAAGAACTTTGGTATGAGAGGTGCTATATAACAAATGTATATTGTTATGAATGAATAGGACTAACTGTTAAAATGACAGACTATTTAAATGTTAAATATGATAATTGAAAGGTGGAAACATTGATGACAGACTATTTAAATGTTAGATGTGATAATTGAAAGGTGGAAACAGTAATACATGGTGAACTGGGAAGACCACAGTGGGGAGTGGGTTTTTATTGGTTATGTTTTTCTTGGGGGGCAAGGAGTGGCTGCCTTTTAAAGAGAAAAAAATCTGACTGTTGCCAAAAAGAGGATGTCATCCTCCTTCACTGGTTTTAAAACAATGGATTTAAATTATGGGCTAGATTTTGACACCCTTACTAAGGGAGAGTGGAAATTTCCTTAGCAAATGGTCCCATTGAAATCAGTAGGGCTACTCTCAAAGTAAGATATTATGCAGTATGAATAAGAGTGTTTGAATCTGGATCTATATGACGTTGCAAATCCAGACTTCAGCGAGTTCTGTGTTAGATGGTGACTGACTCTTAAAGATTTAGAAGCATTTTCTCTCCCTTTTAAATGTTTCCTGTGTCATTTTTCAGCAAGACATTTCTTGCATGTTGTTTTTTGTAAGTTTGACTGATTCAAAATGTCCTTTGAGTGACAGCTCTGTCTGTACAGAGTAATCTTTACATTTTTCTGTAAAATTATGATTATTAATAGTTTATATAATAGTACATTAAAGCTACTTGTAACTTGGCTCAGTACCCCTTTGTATGGACACCAATACTAAAGATTGCTACTTGGAACATCAGACTATGATAGACAAAGATGATATGTCTTGATTTGAAAGAAGAACAGCTCTCCTTTCAAAAGAGCTCGCCCAGTATGACATTGACATTGCATCACTCAGTGAAACTAGATTGGCAGATAAGGGCATTATTACATAATCGGCTGGGAGTTTGGAAGGGGAAAGAACCACACAAAGATGGCAATTCCCACACCATGGATTCTATCAAAACCAAACTCTGCAATGTCTTGAAGACTTCCCAATAGGCACCAAGAAACTCTGGTTACCGCTAAAAAAAATCATGATTTGCTACCATCATCAGTGCATATGTCCCACCTTCACAAGCCCTGACGATGCTAAGGAATGGTTCTATCCCAGAGGTGGGCAAACTACAGCCCATGGGACCGTCCTGCCTGGCCCCAGAGCTCCTGGCCCAGGAGGCTTGCCCCCAGCCCCTCCTCATCCTCCCTGATTGATCTAACCTCGTTATCTCTAGCTTGCTTCTTGCTTGCTTATATATACACCTGCCCCTGGAAATTTCCACTGCTTGCATCCGAAGAAGTGGGTATTCACCCACGAAAGCTCATGCTGCAAAACGTCTGTTAGTCTATAAGGTGCCACAGGATTCTTTGCTGCTTCTACAGAACCAGACTAACACGGCTACCCCTCTGATACTTAATAAAATATAGGGAATTTTAAATTCCCCTTTGAAAAACACACAGGAAAGTCTCTTGTTTAAAAAAAGTGGCTGGTGGCACTACAGCTGTGCTGCCCGGCTGGAGCCAGGCCACACCACCGCCACACAGCACAGAGACTGGGTCAGGCCAGGCTCTGTAACTGCGCTTCCCCAGGAGCTTGTAGCACCACCACCCAGAGCACTGCGCTGTCAGTGGGGCAAGCTGAGGCTGTGGGGGGGGGGGGGCAAGCCTCCTGGGCCAGGAGCTCTGGGGCCAGGCAGGAGGGTCCCATGGGCTGTAGTTTGCCCACCTCTGGGATAGAATCATTCCTTAGCATCGTCAGGGCTTGTGAAGGTGGGACATATGCACTGATGATGGTAGCAAATCATGATTTTTTTTAGCGGTAACCAGAGTTTCTTGGTGCCTATTGGGAAGTCTTCAAGACATTGCAGAGTTTGGTTTTGATAGAATCCATGGTGTGGGAATTGCCATCTTTGTGTGGTTCTTTCCCCTTCCAAACTCCCAGCCGATTATGTAATAATGCCCTTATTTGCCAATCTAGTTTCACTGAGTGATGCAATGAGCCCTGCCCTGGTTTCCAGCCGGATTCTAACTATAGGTTAAAAGCCTTTCTCTCTTTTGAAATTATGGGGCAATATGAAGGACCTGAGCACACTTGGGAACATCAACATGCTGTTCTAAGGATTCCTGCTATCCTGGTGCTAGCTAATAAACATCCACAGAAGAGAGTTTTCACCCTCACATTTACAAGGAAGAGCCAGGACAATTACTAACTGTAAGTAGTAAGGTACTTTGTAGCTTTTCTGCATCTTTTGTTACCAGGATTGCAGTGGGGAAGCTAAAGATGAACCCACTGTATTTGGACCTAGTTAAACATAACCCTGAGCATATTTACATTGATTTTATACAAGTCTTGAGTGAATCACTCAAAATAGCCTCTACAAATTGAAAGAAACAGAAAGAGTGATGTAATAGCTAATGGAAACAAATTTCTGACTGGGATTTCCATACAGCACTTAAAATGCAGTGAGCATTTTCTAACACTGGCTGATGGTGATGAATGCACTGGTGCCAAAAATGGTTTTAAAAACAGATTTTGTGTAATATCCTGCTTGTGAAAGAAAGTTTCTCGAGAAACTCTCCAGTTCCTTGGGCAACTGTTGCCTCTTTTGATCCAAGCAAATAGTCAAAGTTTGGGGCCCTGAGGATGTTCCAGCTGGGAATAGAAATTGGTAGCAGTCAGGTATTTCTTTGGACCGATCTTATTTATTTACAAGGAATGTACAAAACCCTGTGACTCTGAACGCAGCAGGAACCAAGAATGAAAGCAATTTCTTAGCTTACCAAATGTCTTTAGCCAACATCAAACCCAAAAGCACTCTCAAACTTTTTCCAGGGTCACACTGTTCTTACAGGCTCCTGCTTGGCTTTCTTGCCTCTTCCTGTTCTTAGTCTCTGCGTGTTCTCTCCTACCCACTGTGACACTCCATATTCTTTGCAGTATTATTATTATGACCTTGATTATGTCATAATCAAGGTCATGTGATATATCATTGGAAAGGTTATGATTTACTGAATATGATTATCCTATTCCTATTCATGTATCATTTTTGTATCTGAAGGTAGGAATAGTGACTATGTATCTGTATCACAAATCTGTTTACACCTGGGGAATACCCACTAGGCAAAAGATTGTCAGTCTAGATGGCTGGCTGAGAAGAGCCCATTCAGGCTACAGGGTCATTAGGAGAAAACAATAGGTCTTAGAAGAAGTTAATCTCTCACCAGGGAGTCTTCCTGAGGATGCTACAAACAGCCTCCGAGCAATGGCTGCTGTGGCATTATAGGGGCAATGTGACCAGGTCACCTGGTACTGGACTCCATCGTGGAATACCAGTGTTTTTCCACTGACTGGTGTTGGGAACGAAGCTTGGAGACAAAGGGTTCCCACCATATGCAAAAGCTATTTAAGGCAGGGGAGCGACATCATCGAGGTTCTTAAATGAATCCCCACCCAAAGAGACTCCTGCAAACACCTGAGGAACAAGGACTGAAGTGAGGGGAAGTGCTGGACTCAGGCTGAAAGGGAATTTTAGCCTGTGAAAGGAACACCTGGGGATTTTAAGCTGAAAGCAAGTGCAGCTTGTCCCTTAAGAGCCTGCAGCCTGCTTGAATCAACATTTAGGGTGAGAATTTGCTACTCATATCCAATCCCTTTAGTAGATTAAGCTTAGATTGCATTTTTGTTTATTTGCTAGGTAATCTGCTTTGATCTGGTTGTTATCCCTTATAATTGCTTAAAATCTATCTTTTCTAGTTAATATACTTGTTTTTGCTTTATCACAAACCAGTGTGTAGGGGTCATAACTTGGGGCAAAAAGCTGTTGTATATTTCCTCTTCACATTGAGGGAGGGGGTGAATTTCATGAGCTTATGCTATACAGGTCTCTGTGCAGCCAGGGCCGGCACCAGATGACCAAGCACGTGCTTGGGCCAGCACCTTGTAAGGGGCGGCCAATCTTCGGGTGGCGGGGTGGCGCTCAGGTTTTTGTTTGGGTTTTTTTTGGTTCGGCGGGGCGGCGCTCGAGTCTTTTTGTTTGTTTGTTTCAGCCGGGCAGCACTTGGGGGTTGTTTTTGTTTCAGCAGGGTGGTGTGGCGCTCAGGGAGGGGTGTTAGGGTGGTGCGGTGCTCGGAGGAGTTGTTTCGGCAGGGCAGGGCAGCGCTGGGGAGGTGGTTTCAGCGGGGCAGGGCAGCGTGGAGGGGGTTGCTTGGGCGAGGTGGTACTGGGAGGGACTGTTTCGGTGGGGCAGGGCAGCGCTTGGGGGGGTTGTTACGGCAGAGCGGCGCTTTTTTCTTGGGGCAGCAAAAAAGTTAGAGCCAGCCATGTGTGCAGCGCAAGATGGTACAATTTTGCATTTACACTCCAGAGGGGTGTGTGCACATGAACAGCTGGGCAGTTCCTTAGCTGTAGCCTCCCCACACAGAGGTGATTACAGCATCTGTATGTACTGCAGCTGGGTGTGCTGTATGTGTATGTGTGCTGAAGCCTGAGAGAGGGCTTGGCCAGGTGGTCACAGCAGTGCAGTATAAAGGGAGCCCAAGCTGGTGGCTCAGGGGAGCTCAGTGGTACCCCAGTTCCAGGTGGCATCCCAGGGGGAACCCATCAGACTCTCACCCCCAGCCTGCTCACAATACCCAGTCAAATGCCCACCCACCTGGTGCTGGCTTCTGGGCTCACTCTATTAGACTTTGTTTGATGTGTGGCCCCTGAACTGTTTCTTACAACTGACTTAAATGGAGGACTCATTCACCCATCAGTTTAAAGAGGTTTTAGCTCAACTCATAACACCACCTCAAACCTCAGCTTTGTCCATCATCTCAATGAGGCATAAAATGGTGAAACATGATGTTACCGAAATGTCGGGTCCGCCTAGCTGAGAGCCAAATGACAGCCAGACAGGGATAAGGAAAGGTTGCTTTATTCTGCAGAAGAAAGAAGAGTTCTGTACCTTGGTACAAAAACTCTATTCCATACAAAAACCAGGAATCTTTTATACACACTCACACACAGGCTTCGGTCGTGTTAGCATTTGATTGGTGGTTAGCAAACCCTGCACTTCTGCAATCTGCTCAGCAAAAACCGGCTTAGGACCAGCTACAACTGCCTCAAGACCGATAAGGGAAGACAGTTCAAAAGTTCAGGCTACTGTGTCCGTGAGGTGTCCAATTTCCCTTAATGATTGCCAGCTATTATAAGGCTACTAGCTGTTAGGGGGTCGCTGCTGACTGTCACAATGATAACCCATCCCAAATAGAAAGAAAGAAAATAAATAATTTAACAAATTACAGCTGATACAAGCTTAACTATTTATATATCTGCAGAGTCTCTCTCATGGTAAAAAGAACAGGAGTACTTGTGGCACCTTAGAGACTAACAAATTTATTTCAGCATAAGCTTTCGTGGGCTACAGCTCACTTCATTGGATGCATAGAATGGAACACACAGACGAGATATTTATACATACAGAGAACATGAAAAGGTGGAAGTATGCATACCAACTGGAAGAGTCCAATCAATTGAGATGAGCTATCATCAGCAGTAGCCCACGAAAGCTCTTTTTGTTCTTTTTGTGGATACAGACTAACACGGCTGCTACTCTGAAATTTCTCAGGGTAGTTTCACATTATCAACATGAACAAAAAATGCTTTGTGGCTTTTCTCTCCCTGGCTTTCCTTTCAGTGTTCTCTTGAGGCATGTCTATTGTTTCTGTGGAACTTGTTGGCTGTGACAGTTCCTGTCCATTTTGTTCAAGTGAGGGACTGGTTACTGTCACAGGTTTCCTAGCATCAGTATCCACAGTTACATGCTCAGATTTGGAGGCAGCCATGCTGAAATCTCTCCCCCGCTGATACCACCTTACTTGGTCCTTGGATATCTTTTGGTTTTATCCTGTGCACCTCTTTGTTTTCACTATTGTATAGGGTTCCTCCCAAGGTTTATCCAGCTTAGGGCTTCTACTCTTCCTCTATCTAGTATTGTGTCTGTTTCCCCAATATTTTGCATTGCTACCCAATGGGGAAGGGGAGAGAAGGATTAAGTTTGCTTTCAGGCCAGATTTAGGGATGATCTACAGTAGAGAATTAGATCAACCCAGTTATGTCACTTAGGGGTGTGAAAGACCTACCCACCTGAGCAAAATAGTTAAGCCAGCCTAAGTCCCCATGTAGACAGCACTAGGTCAACAGAAGAATTCTTCTGTTGACTTAGTTATTGGTGAATTACTATGCCAAAGGGAGAAGTTTCAATTGTAGAGAAGCCCTAAGAGAAATAGGCGTGTGTGTCCCTATCTGGGCAGAATGAATTAAGAAACTGGTTGAAACAGACCCAGATCAACAAGGGATCCTGAAAGACAATGCAAGCTCCAATGACTCATGATCAACAGTGGAGGGCTGGCCAAGGCGCTTGGGAACTCAGTATGACCCTGCCTGGAAACAACCAATAGACATGTACAACAGGAAATAAAGTATGGGCTCTGCAAGAAGCTGTAGCTTTGACCAGAGCAGACTGAGAGGCTCCCAACACAGGACAGGAAGATAGAGTCAAGGATGGAGTCCATCACAGCTTGGCTGATGGTACTGACTTAGCCTAATGAACTTCTGCCTCTCATTGCTAACCTAAAGGCTTTCCGATTATGTATCCCAGGTAACTAATACATTATCTTGTTTTGAAAAGGCTGTCTGAGTCACTGTAAATGTTCACTCAGACCATTGCACCCTGAAAGGTACAGTACAAGCCTCCCACAGCTCTGGCTGGATCTGGATTTGCTTCAGGGAGCCTGTAACAGTACAGGACTCACCCCTGCAGTGCTTCCTGCTGGTCTTCTTGGGAATTAGCTCTCCAGCCTCCAGAGCACCCCACTGCCGCTTGGCCCCCATGTCCCTCCCAGGCCCAGTGCCCCACTATCTGGGGGTGCTGCCACCTGGCTGTACACCCCTCAGTCTCAGGGTCTCCCCTCCCTAGGGAACCCCCAACCACTATCCCCACCTTGACTGCTGCCTTTGCCTACCCCTGGCCTGCCCTCTGCAACCCTCAGTACCTATTTGCCTTATGCTAGGCCACAGCCTGGGGCTTTCCATGCTGGAGATCCCCAGCTCCTTTGCCTTTCCCCAGCCCTGCTCCACTCAGGTACCCTGTCTCTAGTGCCCTGCAGCCAGGCCCATCTCCCTCTATAGCTAGAGAGAGACTGCTGAGCTCCTGGCTCCCAGTCTCTTTTATATCGGGCCAGCTGAGGCCTGATTAGGGCGTGGCCCAGCTGTGGCTGCTTCCCCAGTCAGTTTAGTAGTTTTTCCCCTGCCACAGCCCTCTCCCAGGTCTATCTTTAAACCCTTCAGGGCAGGAGCGGGTGACCACCCCGCTACAGAGCCACACAGAGAAACAGGGATCACTAGTGCTGAAGGCTCCGTTTTGGAGGCTGAGGGCCTGTCCCTGTGGAGCTGTGTGGGTCCTTCGAGTCTGGCACATTAAAGGGTCAATTCTTAAGAGACTAGTTACAGGCTGGGACATAGATTAGGCCCTGTGGACCTGTGACAGGTCCCTCCCAAGGTTTATTCAGTTTATGGCTTCTACCCTTCTTCCTCCTAGCATTATGGAACAAGACCAGATCCCCTCTTTTAAAAGATTCCCCATTTGACCTTACATCATAGAGTCTTTTCATTTTATCAGTCTGTCCTCAAATTTTTCCTAGCAAATGTGTGAACTCTTTCAATTTTGGGTTGTAGTGTTTCTACATAGTCCAAGTCCCTTTGTCCCTTTTCAGGAACTCCAACCAAGAGGTCTGCTGTGGTCCCTAGCTCATGCCCAAACATGAGGAGCATTGGGTTATACTTTGTACTCACTGACTGCTGTTTATAAGCCGTCAAAAGGAATGGGATGTGCTGGTCATTAAGAACATAAGAATGTCCATACTGGATCAGACCAAAGGTCCAACAAGCTCAGTATCCTGTCTTCCGACAGTGGCCAATGCCAGGTGCCCCACAGGGAATGAACAGAACACAGCATGCTCCATCCATGCTCATCCTGGCTAATGGCCATTGATGGACCTATCCCCCACTAATTTCTTTTTTGAACTGTCTTGTAGTTTTGGCCTTCACCACATCCCTTGGCACCAAGTTCCAGAAGTTTGACTGTGCATTGTGTGAAGAAATATGTCCTTTTGTTTGTTTTAAACCTGCTGCCTACTAATGTCATTGGGTGACCCCTAGTTCTTGTGTCATGTGAAGGAGTAAATAACATTTTCTTATTCACTTTCTCCACACCATTCATAATTTTATAGTCCTCTATCGTATCCCCCTTAGTCGTCTCTTTCCAAGCTGAACAATCCCAGTCATTTTATTCTCTCCTCATATGGAAGCTGTTCCATACCCCTACTCATTTTTGTTGCCCTTCTCTGTATCTTTTTCAATTCTAATATATCTTTTTTGAGATTAGGTGACCAGATCAACATGCAGTATTCAAGATGTGGGAGTATTTATGTCCAGCAGTTTTAAGATAATGACATAATCTCATCCCCCTGTTTTCACTGTATTTAGTACAACCAGCTGATAGCTCCCATCTCCTATACAATATTTCATCTTTAAATTCAAAGTTTTATCTCTCTATGACTAGAAAGCTTTTACTGGAGTGTTGTGAGGAGGCACTACATTCCAGGGTGTCTGTTTGCCAGTTGATTTTCCAAGGGTAGGACTGGAAGGGACCTCAATAGGTCATCTAGTCCAGTCCCCTGAACTCAAGGTAAGACTAAGTAATAACTAGACCATTCCTGACAGGTGTATGTCTAACCTGTTCTTAAAAACCTCCAGTGATGAGATTCCACAGTCTTCCTAGGCAATTTATTCCAGTGCTTAATTACTCTGACAGTTAGGAAGTTTTTCCTAATGTCCAACCTAACCCGCCCTTGCCGCAATGTAAGCTCATTGCCTCTTGTCCTATCCTAAGAAGTTAACTAGGACAATTTTTCTCCCTCTTCCCTGTACTTGAAAACTGTTATCATGTCCCCCCACTCAGTCTTCTCTTCTTCAGACTAAACAAACTCTATTTTTCAATCTTTTCTTATAGGTCATGTTTTCTAGACCTTTAATCATTTTGGTTGCTCTTCTCTGGACTGTCTCCAATTTGTCCACATATTTCCTGAATTGTGGCACCCAGAAATGGACACAGTACTCCAGTTGAGGCTATGTTAGCACAGAGTAGATGGAAGAATTACTTCTCATGTCTTGCTTACAGCGCTCCTGCTTAATACATCCCAGAATGATGTTTACTTTTTTTTTTTGTGCGCAACAGTGTTGCACTGTTGACTCATATTTAGCTTGTGATCCACTATAACCCCCAGATCCCTTTCCGCAGTTCTCCTTCCTAGACAGTCATTTCCCGTTTCATATGTGCGTAATCAATTTTTTCCTTCCTAAGTGTTGTAATTTCCTTTTGCCCAATTCAATTTCAATTTATTTATTTCCCACCATTTCTCCAGTTGTCCAGATCATTTTGAATTTTAAGCAACCCTTCCAGTTTGGTATAATCCACAAACATTATAAGTGCACTCTCGTTATTCAAATCATTCATGAAGATATTGAACAAAACAGGACCCAAGACCAATTGATCCCTGTGGGACCTCACCTCCCAATAACTTCATAAATATCTGCTTCAGTTACCTTTGGTAAATGAAATAACCAAACAATCATTCATTTTCTAATATAGCTGTAAAACTAATCTGAAAAGTTTTCAAAATAAATCACTGTTTAAAAATGTATAGTGTGTACCTTCTAAAAATGAAATCTACATCTATCTCTGAGTTGTGAAGAATATGTATTAAGGTTATAACAACCAACAAGAATGCACTTCATGATTGTGTAGAAATACATGATTTGATTTAAATCAATTTGATTTAAATCAAATCCACCCTGCTGGCATGACTTTATTCTTAATTTTTACACTGTTTGTGTGGTAGGGAAGAAGTATAATGAAAGTGCTTGTCAAAGAAGCTGGATGGGTAACTGTGGAGATAAATAGGGCGCCTGGGCTGATTTAATGCACTCTAACGTGCAAGTGTAGACAAGGCCTCTGTTAGTGTCTCCTCAGAACACGCACAGCACAAGAAATAACAATACAGACCTCCTGTGTCTGCATCATAATCTGGAGAGAACACCCTAGAAGTAATGGAATTAGTATAATCTCCTTGCCCATTCAGTTGTAATTCTGCTGAGGCTGCAAAGGTGCCAAGTGCAGTGGTGAATTTTATAATGAGGACAGATGCTAACAGAAACTAGACAGAGATCCCTAAACTCATTTGCACAGGCAAACAGTCATTAGATGGTAACAACTGTTGATTGTTATTATTAACAGTAAATTTGACACAAAATGGAATAAAGTGATATATACAAGCAGTTTGGGACATTCTGCTATAGTCTTTGTCTTGATCAATTATAAACTCATTCTTTTTTTTTCTTGTATGCTATGCTAATATTTATATAGGACATCAATATATGCAAATGTTTTTCAGGGTACAATATTGCCAATAAACTATTTTTTTAAATTTTTTATAACTGATAAGCGGTTATTATGCAATGTTTGCAGAATGCCAGCATTTCTTTTCATTTCACATGAAATTTGTGATGAAAAAGAAAAGGACTAACACTGAACATATCAATAAGCATTTATATTGGTTACTCTTTGTACCTGGAAATCCTGCAACTAGTATTATGATTTCTCTTTATGCCTTCTAAACAGGTTAGATAAAGAAAACCTTTGCAGTCATGAATGGAGCTTTGTAACACGAAACTTAGTGGAATTATCTGCACCCCAGAGCTCTGTGAAGGAGTTTTCAAAATGGTCTCTCACTCTGTAAACATGACACAAATTAGGGCTGATGGGGTACTGCCCCACTGGAACCAATCATCTGACTGCAGACTGAATGGTCAAGCTGGACCACATCTGAAAAGCACAAAGGCATTGGTGACAGGAGGTGGAGGCTACTTTGGATATAACCTGGGGTGTGCTCTCACCAAATTAGGAATCACCGTTGTTCTTTTTGATATACAAAAGCCTAAATGGGAAGTTCCTAATGGAGCCATGTATTTCCAGGTATGATAAAATGACATTTGAACAACAATCAAATTAAATGAATTGTTCTACTCTTGTGTACAACAGCAGTTGTCATCTCAGCAGTTTTCATGGAACACAGAACTGTCATTAGAAAGTATGTGGAAGATTTTCAGCTGGTGTAAATCAGAGTAGTTTCATCGAAATTAATGGAGCACTGCCAGTTTACACCATCTGAGGATCAAGCTGTCAGAATCCACTAAAAAGAATTTTTCCCATATTTTAACAAACAAAAAAACTGCAGCGTATATATGAACTAATCATGGAAGGGTGATGCTCTCATCTAGTGGTTAGAGTAGCAGATTAGACATTGGAATGCCTGGACGGTCTATTCTTGGCACTGGAACTGTTGTGTGATCTTGGGCACTTCACCCCTCTGTGTGCCTACACTTAAACTGTAAACTGGCTAGATCTAATATTATTTATCTGACTCATGGGGTGTTCTGAAGCTTAAAAAAATCATATTTGTGAAATGCGTTGACAACTTGAGATGCAAGGTGTATTATTCTATTAGCTCTGTGATAGTAGTCTGAGTCACATCTGATGTTGAAATCTGACCACCCTGCTATAGAACTTTCATATTTGTTTTTATATCCATCTAGAGGGATATGATCTACCCTGAAACTTTGCACAGAACTAGATTATGTCAATTAAATAGCAAATGTCTAAGAGAAACGTGTTTAAAATAACCTGTTGGAGAGCAGATTTTTTATATTTTTAATAAACTGAAAAAGCTGAGATTTGATGTCTGATCTATTATGAATACAGTAAAATTTAACACTCTTATCTCAGGGTGGCAACATTGCAAATCACCAAACCCTCCGTCTCCTGACTTATTAGAATTGGTGCCTGATCCTGCAGCTCTTAGACACGTTACTCCAATTCAAGTCAAACTAGTTTTGCTATCATAGGAGCTACAGGGCAAGGCGTGAAAAACATAATACCATTCAACCAAACCATAGCATACACATTTTTATTGTCCCTAACGAAATACTCTACCAGGGACTTTTCTGCACAGTTTTGTAAAAGCCTATTGCATATTAGTTAGCAAAGCAATTGTGTGAATGGCAGCAGAATTACTTTTAGATTTTTCTTAACAATAATTATTAGATATATGAAAAATTATAAATGATACCTTTCTTGCCAAATCTATTGTTTTCTGATTTATCACAGGGTGATGTGAGGGATTGTAAAGCAGTATTCAAGGCTTGTGAAGGGGTTGACTGTGTTTTTCATGTGGCTTCGTATGGAATGTCAGGTCTGGAACAAGTGAGTACAGTTTTCTTATTGTTTTTTCTCTCTAGAACCTTTAAAAGTAGCAGTATATTGTTCACATAAAGGTGGGTAAATGACAGGAAAAAATATTCACAAACTTTTTTTATATTTATTAAAACTTTTACACATGTGAAATTTTATTCATTTAAATGTTTATGGGCTCAACATTTGTTTCCCACAGCTACAAGTAATTTAAGCTTCTGATTAATGTGATTAACTTTGGCTTACACTTTAAACTAATTTAATTTATTTATAAACGTTAAATAATTTAATTAGGGAATGAGGAGGCATTTATTAAATACTAAGCACCAAATCATTAACCTAGTGCAGAGCCCAAAATAATCAGAATGTTGTACTAAAGCTTAATTAAAGCAACCCTGAGGCTTCTAGTTTATTGGGCAGGGTGGATGGAGGAGGACAGGACAAGGCCATGGCCGGGCCCCAGAATATGGGAAAGCACACACATGTATAAATCTACCTTCTAGCTCTCATTTCTATGCCAATCATACCTTGGGCAGAACAGATAATTGAGGCCTTGGGATCTGTTTCCCACCCCATCCCCTTTTTTTTAAATTTAAACTTTACTTACATGAACTGACACAAAAAATAGAAGTGAGGTTTGCAAGAAAATAAAACAATAAAATAAGTAGCAAAGCAGATATAACTGCATTCATTTTTGGCAATTACAAAGCTGTGTAGTGAATTTAAATTGTTTAATTAATTAGATATTTATTGTACAACTTCTCTATTTCTAGCTACAAAGGAAAGAAAAGATTGAATCCATAAATGTCAATGGAACAAAAGTAGTCATTGATGGTATGTACCTAGATTTTCCTTCTTGGGGCCTGATCCAAAGCCCATTGAAGTCAGTGAAAAGGACTCCCATTCACTTCAGGTTTTTAGTGTATTGATTTGGCAGACAAAGACTAACTCTTCCATCCTTATTCACAGAGTAAGGCACTATTCACCATGAGTAAGGGTGGCAGAAAGAAGCCCTAAAGTAATATAATTATGATATATTTAAAGTATTTCTTCCTATATTTTATGTGGAAAATTTGCTTTTTCCACTGGCCTGAAATTAATAGGCAGCAGGTTTAAAACAAATAAAAGGAAGTTCTTCTTCACACAGCGCAGTCAACTTGTGGAACTCCTTACCTGAGGAGGTTGTGAAGGCTAGAACTATAACAACGTTTAAAAGAGAACTGGATAAATTCATGGAGGTTAAGTCTATTAGCCACGATGGGTAAGAAATGGTGTCCCTAGACTCTGTTTGTTTGTCAGAGGGTGGAGATGGATGGCAGGACAGAGATCACTTGATCATTACCTGTTAGGTTCACTCCCTCTGGGGCACCTGGCATTGGCCACTGTCAGTAGACAGGATACTGGGCTAGATGGACCTTTGGTCTGACCCAGTATGGCCGTTCTTATGATGTCTACCTGGAGCAAAAACAGCTGAAGTGAAGTGGCAAGCAAAGCCAAGACTGAATCAAGGAACATATCCACTGAAATAGTCCGAATATTTCCCTCTTTAGCCCCAACCAGAAACTATCTCTGGAGCCACAGAATTTGCAGAGTCACGTCTCCACAGGTTTATAATGGAGCAAGAATTGGGGCGGGGAATACATACACACTGAGATTTCTCATGTGCCTGTCGTTTTTCCCCCCTATATTTGCAACCGTGTAACTATTTTCTCAGTCACTATTATGATAGCTACTCTCCCCGCTGTTGTCACCACAGCCTGTGGGCAGCCAAGCAGTGATGCTGTTACTAATGCAGCTGGACCGTGCTTCTGGCTGTTCCTTCCCCACACACTACCTAGTGTATCCATGCATGTGTCTGCATAAGAGTTCCTACATACAAAAATGGAGTGTGGAAACTTCAAATCCAACCAGAACACTGGCACAAGGGACTAAAGAGTCAGCTGTAATATTAGGGATGGTGGATTTGAATCCCATTTAGCCAAAGATATTTTTGTTTTGTTTGTTTTCTCATATTTCGGTGGAGTTTAACCAAAAGGTTGGAAAAGGTTGAGGAGCATTCTGTTCTCCTTCATAACACTTGGAAAGCTGTCTCCACCTTTTTTCCTCAATCTCTGGGATGATGGTGTGGGAAACTTTTTTTCACTGAAACATTTGGGAAGACATCTCTGTTTCCTATTACACTTAAGTTCTCACAAGATGAAAATGGAGATAACCTCATGGAGGTGTATACAAATAAGCAAGGAGATGGCAGGGATACAGGCCAGATGTGCTAGAAGAAGCAGCACTGCTAGCAAAGCTGCCTACTGCTCAAGCATGGGCTAAGGTGACTTCAGCAGGGAGAGCTAAGGTCCATAAGAAAGGATGATGCAGGTCATTTATAATTCCATATGATCACATGCATGTGCATATTGATCTCCTTTTCTAACTCGATACACAGTACAAATATATAATGTGATGTTACTGAAATACAGCAGGGTTTTCTATTTCCATCAAAGTGTTTTCACAGAAGTCTGATGAAGTGGATATTCACCCATGAAAGCTCATGCTCCAATACATCAGTTAGTCTATAAGGTGCCATAGGACTCTTTGTCGCTTTTCACAAAAGTAACTACCCCTCAGCAACTAGTGACTGCAATTCAGTGATGATGTGATTGTTGCATGTATGTAGTTTGTAAAGCACTTGGTAATAACAATAGCATTCATATAGCACTTTCCATTTTCAAAGTGTTATATAGACACTAACTAAGAGATATTTTGAATGAAATATTTCTATGTGAATAAAAGGTATTATGTTAATTTAAAAATAATGCTAAAACTGAAAGACTGCCCTTCTTATGTTTGCAGTAGTTGCCTTTAATAGAAAATGTTCGCTGCCAGTTCATGTGGATTTTCATATTCTTCCCTTTTTCTTAAAATTATGTATTTTGTATATTATTGTAGTTTGCAAACAAAGAAATATCCCAAGGCTGATATATACTAGTACGGTGAACGTGGTGTTTGGAGGGAATCCCATTGAAGAAGGAGATGAGGAAACTGTACCATATTTTCCACTAGAAAAGGTATTTTACTTTGCAACAGACCTTGTCAGCTTGATCCATAGAAAAGCACTGCTGTTCAACTTTATGAAACTGTATTTGTGTTCCAAAGTAGCTTCTATAGAGGGCATTTATTTAAATTATTATCAATCTGTCTTTGGGTAGAGGTAGATATTGCTGCCAGAGCTCTGACTTAAACACTGTGAGATTATTCTAAGAGTGGCCTGTGATCAATTATTCAGTCCTTATCCATAAGTAAGCACATTTGGGATCTTGCAAAAATAAACAAACTAAAAAATTTGGATTTTAAAATAATGGGAAGATTCTTTATTGCCACGGGCCGTCAAGGAGTCTTTTGGCTCCCTGATTCTCTACCCAACCCAAGTATAAGTTAGAGTAGCCTGGGGGCTGTTCTAATTTCATCCAACTTGCTATTGTCTCTGGAATCTGGAGCTCCTTGTGCCTAGCCACTCCCACTGCTTGCTCTTCTTCCCTGTGCTCAGAACACCTCATGTGTTTAGGGGTCACTTCTTCTTCTTTGACTGTTTGTTTACACAAATTCCAATCTTAGTGGTGATCATGCACCCCATTGATGTGAGATCAGATTTTTCTTGAATAGAAGTGTCCACTGGGGCTGTGCCTGAGCCCTGGGAGCACTTGTGACCATTTAGCCAAGGGTATAAGAGGTGGGGCAGCCTCAATTGCC
The DNA here is from genome assembly GCF_016161935.1 of Mauremys reevesii. NCBI lineage: Eukaryota > Metazoa > Chordata > Testudines > Geoemydidae > Mauremys > Mauremys reevesii. Next base: position 69,660,681 of record NC_052632.1, read on the forward strand.
TTTCCATCTTAGCACCCATGGCTATGAGACAGAACCCCACAGAGCCTGTGTCTCTTCATCTACAGAAAGATTAGTTATTGTTAGTTACCTAGATTCACTTTGATACATTTTAGTTAACCCATTGGTTTAAAAAAATTATATATATCACCAATCTAGCTGCTTGCGGTATTGATAGGTTTCCTTGCCAGCTCCTACCTTCCCTCTCTCCTAAGGGCTACATCCCTCTGTTTATAAGCCCAAAATGCCCAAAGTCTCCAGGATCCAAGATTTGTCCATCTTCTGACACAGGAAAGCCCATAAATGAGGGGCATGTGATGCCACTTCAGGCCCTTATGCCAGACTCTCCTTAGAAACAAATTCACTCCCGGGCTTCACCCTAATTTCCAGCCTTGAACTTTCACATCAGCCAAAGCAAAACTTCAAACACCCTGGATTTCAGTGAGAATGTTGCCCTTTTATATAGACAAGACTAGGTCAATTTGAGCCACACCTAAACTATGTGTTGCATTTGTGGAACCAATGAGAGGACAACCAATACCCTCAGAGACTATCTAAATGGGTGTCAGACTGTATATGAACTTGCTTTGTACCAACTAACTAAGGCCACGTTTACACTTACCTGCTGGGTCGACGCGGCAAGTTCGACTGCTCGGAGTTCGAACTATCGCGTCTGATCTAGACGCGATAGTTCGAACTCCGGAAGCGCTAGTTCGAACTCCGGTACTCCACCGCGGCAGGAGGAGTTGCCGGAGTCGACCTTGGAGCCGCGGAGTTCGCTTCCGCGGCGTCTGGACGGGTAAGTGAGTCGAACTAGGGTAGTTCGAATTCAGCTACGTTATTCACGTAGCTGAATTCGCGTACCCTAGTTCGACCCCCGACCTTAGTGTAGACCAGGGCTCAGACAGACATTCCTGGACACATTGTTTCAATCTACTTGAGCCCAGGCAGCCTCTACCACCTCCTTGAACAGTATCCCAATGTCTGAGCTATATCTGGTGGCACCATGGATCAGTCCATAATTTTACCATTCACTATGCCTTTGTGCAGGCCTCTAGCTTAGATGCAAGTTTAGGCAGAGCAATCCATCAATCGATCTTTAAGTAGGACTCCTTTTACCCACCTCCTGAGGATGAGATACTGCTTGCTAGTCACCAAGGATATGTCTACACTTCAAATAAAAAGCCAAGCTGGCCTGTGCCAGCTGACTAGAGCTCCCAGGACTCAAGCTGCAGATCTGTTTCATTGTAGTGTAGACTTCTGGGCTCAGGCTACAGCCCAAACTCTGGGACCCTCCCGCCTCGCAGAGTTCTACAGCCCAACCTCCAGCTTGGGCCCAGATGTTTACACTGCAATTAAACAGCCCCTTAGTCCGAGCCTCATGAGTAAGGCTGCAATTTAGTCATGAAGGTCACGGAAGTGACAGACTCCTCTGTGATTTCAGCCAGTGCCAGCTGGGAGCTGCAAGGTCCCCTGCCACCTGCAGAGGCAGGGAGCTGCAGGGTACCCCTGCTTCCTAAGAGGGCGGGAGCCCCGCACAGCTCCTGGCCACTGCAGGTGGCAGGCAGACCCCCTGCTCCTTCTGGCTGCCATGGGCACCAGTGGGAACCCCTGGAGTTCTCCACCTCCACAGGTGCCGGGAGAACCTCTGCAGCTTGGAGTCACCAGCAGAGAGGGGCCCCTGGAGCTCCCAACCCACCCGCAGCTGCCCAGGCTCCCCATTTTTTTCATAGATATTTTTAGTAAAAGTCAGGAACAGGCTTCCATGAATTTTTCATTATTGCCCGTGACCTGTCCATGACTTTTACTAAAAATATCTGTAATAAATTCTTAGCCTAACTGAGGAGTCTGAATCAGCTGGCACAGGCCAGCTACAGGTGTCTAATTGCGGTGTAGACCTACCCCAAGGGTGGAATATGTGTAGACAATCACTTGCAGAAGGAAAAAAAGCTAACTGTGGTTCTTTGACATGTATTGTCCACACAGATTCCACTACCAGCCCTCCATACCCGCTAATTCAGAATCCTGCTATATGGAATTCTTTATTGGCAAAAAAACTGAGAAGCAGTTGGGACCTTCCTACTCCTTATACCCTTAACTACAGGGGTCACAAGGTCTCTCAGGGAGCATGTGTGGCCCCAATGAACACTGCTATTCAAAAAAGAATCCAATCGTGTGCATATGGGGCTCATGCACACCACTAAAAGTGGAATCTATGCAGACAATGTATCTCAAAGAACCGTAAGGTAAGTGAACACTCTTTCTGGTTCTATACATGCTGCAGACTCCTTTGTACCAAAGGAACGCTAAGCAGGGGGCTTATCAGTGGTTTTTCTTCCCTTTGGGCCACCTGATATATTTCAGTGGGAACCTCTGGTCGTGTAGAGACTCTATACACGTCTCCTACATGAGGCTCCTACATCAGCCTCTTCCTACCCCTACGAGGCCATTTCAAAAGCCTGTGATCAACTGCATGTAAAGGAGTCCCAGTCACACCCCTTTTTTCCCTAGCTATGCCCCTATAATGTCAGCTGTGAATTGGGACATATAGCAACCACTATGGCAACACTCTGCCACCTTCTGATTTCTCTACATTGGGGCAGTCCTCCAGGAAGCTGATTTTAGGGACACTGTGCAGCCAGACTGCCCCAGAGCTGCCCCAGCACATGGGAGAGTTGAGCCCTTCAAGTCTATACTCTAGTTAAGCAACTTACATTTTAAGATTAACGAGAAATCTGGCATGAGTAAATGTATAAATTAAAAATCACTTAATATATATCTACCCTATTGTTTTCACAATACTGTTATTTATATCACAAATGTCTCCCTTGCCAAAGAATAATTTGAATCATAAAGCATATATTTGAAGCATATCATAAGTAAAAATAGAAATGTAAAAGAGGGCTATGCTCAGTTTAATGGGAATCTAAACTTGTGTAGCCAAAAATGCTAACCTGTCTCTTTTATCATAAACAGATTATTTATTTCTCCACATCTTATGCTTTGAGAAGATTTTATTGAGGTGATGTTTGCGAGCTGAATAGATGTACAAGTTTACTGAAATGTTATCAGAGGTGTAATTTACCAATGTAGTAATATCGTTAGGCAATTCATTATATTTGCACTCTCTTTTCAGCAGGTTAATCCTTATTCTAGAACCAAAGCAATGGCAGACCAAATGATCCTTGCAGCTAATGGAACCCCACTAAAAGGTACATATAAAATTCTACTTTTCTGATATCACTAAAGTATGACAAAATATGAACAACATAAAGGGGTCTTTTCTTCCCTCGATTAATGTGTCTAATCTCAGTGTCCATGTATATTCAGGTGGACGAGAGACTATACACAAAGGGGAAAAGGGATAATCCAAGATTCAGAAAATTAAGACCTTGTTTCTTCAATTAAAAATGTTTATAAATTCTACTGCAAATATAGGCTCTGAGCCTGCATTCCTTACTCATATACACATATACTCATCCCAACAGTCCCACTAAACTTCACTATAGACACCAAAAAAAACAGGAGACTTTGTGCACTTACTAACAAATTTATTTAATTTAGAGAGAGCTTTTCGTGAGCTACAGCTCGCTCACGAAAGCTCATGCTTAAATAAATTTTTTAGTCTTGTTCTGCCACAAGTACTCTCTTTTTTAACATGATACAGCTAAACACACTGCTATAAACTATAGACACCGTGGCCCCTAAACACTCTCTCCACCAGCTTCATCCTCACGGGTCATTAGGGCTTACAGATGATTTGCAATAGATAAGGAAGAAGGCAGACAGATGTTTGTTCCTGGTCTACACTATGACTTTAGGTCGAATTTAGCAACATTACCTCGACTTAAGCCTGGACCCGTCCACATGACGAAGCCCTTTTTATCAACTTAAAGGGCTCTTTAAATCGATTTCTTTACTCCACCTCCGACGAGGGGATTAGGGCTGAAATCGGCCTTGCCAGGTCGAATTTGGGGTAGTGTGGATACAATTTGACGGTATTGGCCTCCGGGAGCTATCCTAGAGTGCTCCATTGTGACAGCTCTGGACAGCGCTCTCAACTCAGATGCACTGGCCAGGTAGACAGGAAAAGGCCTGCGAACCTTTGAATTTCATTTCCTGTTTGGTCAGTGTGTTTGCACAGCTCATGCAGAGCGCATCAGCATGATGTACACATTGCCGGGGCACACTGCTCAGCCCGTACTTTGTGAGAAGTCTATGACCATGTCCCTCTCGTCACCGCGCTGCCGTTGCCTCCTCGCCTGGTTTTGCGCAAAACAATTGTCTGCCGTTGTTCTGACGGAGGGAGGGGCGACTGATGACATGGCTTACAGGGAATTAAAATCAACAAAAGGGGTGGCTTTGCATCAAGGAGAAATACAAACAACTGTCACAAAGAATGGACCCCTCAAGGATTGAACTCAAAACCCTGGGTTTAGCAGGCCGTTTATTTCACGAAACAAATCGGGTCAATTTCTTGTTTTGATCCATCTATCTTTTACATCTTAGGCTGGCACCAGACGGTGCAGTACGACTGCTAGTCATCATCATCTCCTGGCTGCTCCACAGAAGATGGTGCAGTATGAGTGCTAGCCATCGTCATCGCCTGGGTGCTTGGCAGAAGATGGGAATGACTTGGCTGAGTCACTCCCATGTCTGCCCAGGCGCCCCTGACCGTTCTCACTGAGGTCGGCTAAAAGAGCACCCAGGAATATGACGACGATGGCTACCAATCGTAATGCACCGTCTGCTGCCAAAAGGCAGTGAGCTGCTGCTGTGTAGCAATGCAGTCCCACGTCTGCCAGCACCCAGGAGACGTACAGTGACAGTGAGCTAAGCAGGCTCCATGCTTGCCATGGTATGGCATCTGCTCAGGTAACCCAGGAAAAAAGGTGTGAAATGATTGTCTGCCATTGCTTTCACAGAGGGAGGCAGGGAGAGGGGGGCCTGACGACATGTACCCAGAACCACCTGCAACACTGTTTTTGCCCCATCAGGCAGTGGGATCTCAACCCAGAATCCCAATGGGCACTGGAGACTGCGGGAACTGTGGGATAGCTACCCACAGTCCAATGCTCCAGAAGTAGACGCTAGCCTTGGTACTGTGGACACAGTCTGCTGACTTAATGCACTTAGAGCATTTTGTGTGGGGACACACACAATTGACTGTAAAAAACAAACAAAAAAACAAAAAAAACCACAACTATTTCTAAATAAACGACATATAAATTTGACCTAATTTCATAGTGTAGACATACCCTTAGATTTTCAATTTCTGAGTTATGTTAGTTTCTCAAATCCTAAGTACACAGATAACAGCTGTGCCCAAGAATGCTTTATTCAATCTACACTAGTCAAGCAAGGTATAATCTTTTCTATCAGAGGCAGACTTTGCTACCATTATCCATTGCTGTGAGCTCAGACACACACCACTGTGATGTACTCTACATGGGGATACGACCTGAAACCATTAGTGCAGAAAGTATTTGTTACTTATAAGTAGTTTCATATAGAAAGCACATCATATCTGCTCTCAGTAGAGTGCACAGGCTGCCTATTGATTTCTATGAGATATTTAAAAGTTTAGGACTTTTTAAGGTCAAAACTAACTGATCCGGATGCTGGTTGCTTGAGAAACTGTTTCTAGCTCTTTGTGATACTGCTACAGCTGTGATCAGAGGAGATGTTTGAATATAGCTAGTTGTATTAGATACTGTGATTTTCAATGTTCTGTGCAAGTTAGGTATGAGGGGTATATTAGGAGGGAAATTTGTAAGGTGCTGTTCATATTGCAGCTATTTTATGGTCAGAGGATTTCAATTTTCAGGACTCTCAAGCCAGCACATTTCATGAGTATTAAATTCACATTGTAAAAGAAGATTAAGAGAAGTTACTACAAAGGGACCAGTGTGTTTGGCCTGCTTATATTTTTCAAAATAAAATATAAACAGCATATGAAGTGTACCTGTCATATGGAAACTATTTGAAAAATCACATTTCATTGTATCTCCTAGGAGGCAATGAGCTCCATACGTGTGTTCTTCGCCCACCAGGCATCTATGGACCAGAAGAGCAAAAACACCTGCCACGAGTATTAGTATGTACTCTATTATCAGCTCTGGAGTGCATTACAAATATTATAGTACCTGTACTGTTTAAGTCTAAAAACTGCAAAAGTTAGTATCCTGGTTACTGATCTAAACAGTCCCTCAAGAGCCCTTTGTTGACTGCCCACATGATGCAAGCTGACAAATAGCATAACTGGAGGATGATGATGGGAATGAAAATTATGAACACTTTCATCAAAAAAAAAAAAAAGACAAACTGGGCTAGTGTTGTGGAGAAAGGGCTACGCCTGCATCACTGGTTATTATGCATTATTTGTTTTGTTGAGTAAGCACTTTAGCTTCAGTGTAAAATATTATCAGAAAAATCCTGAAATCATATTTTACTATTGTTTAATCAGACCATAGCCATGACACGTAGCTATAGTTAAATCTTCCTGATGTCAAGGTTTAGATGTTAATTTTTTTTAGAGGCAAACATTTGATTTTTAGGGAATGGCTAATTAAATGAATCACATTGCTTAGCAAATCACACCCTTCCTGCAGTTATTTCATGCATAAGAACGGCCATACATGGCCAGACCAATAGTCCATCGAGCCCAGTATCCTGTCTTATGACTGTGGCCAATGCCAGATGCTTCAGAGGGAATTAACAGACCAGGGCAATTATCAAGTAATCTGGTCACATTCTGGGGTGCAGCCCAGACCAGTGAGGGGTTGTATCATCACCTGCCCTGCAACCTTAGGTGCTTCACAGTGCTTTGCTGCTGTAGCTCCCACCTGGGTCACTCACCCAGCATGAAGATAACACCCTGAGCGTGTACAGATGAAGCCTGCCAGCACACTCTAGTCACATTCTGGCTTCCACAAGCCTTGGTTAGCACTTACAGGATGACCCCAATACACTCCCGGACCCAGATATTCCCCCCAAAACATGTATTCTTCACTGACCAGCTCTCTCCTGGACAGTCCACATATTGGAGGTCCATTGTCCCTGTCCGTGTACAACAGTTTTCTACTTTAAAGGGAGTTACCCCTACAGTTCAGTTTAAAGACAACACTGGATTAGTTTTGATTAAAGAATAAAACAAGTTTATTTAACTACAAAGAGAGAGGTTTTAAGAGAGTACAAGTACAAGGCATTAAAGTCAGAAATGGTTACAAGCAAAATAAAAATAAAATGCTTTCTAGTGCTAAAATTTAACAAACTAGACTTGATCTCAGGGCTGATGAAATTTCAGGTCAGGATCTCTCCCAAAGTCAACTGGCTGCTTCCTTTGCCATCAGGGGCGGCTCTAGGTATTTTGCTGCCCCAAGCATGGCAGGCAGGCTGCCTTTGGCGGCTTGCCTGTGGGAGGTCCCTGGTCCCGCGGATTCGGCGGCATGCCTGCGGGAGGTCCACCGAAGCCATGGGACCAGCGGACCCTCCGCAGGCATGCCGCCAAAGGCAGCCTGCCTGCCACCCTCGCGGTGACTGGCAGAGCGCCCCCCGTGGCTTGCCGCCCCAAGCACGCGCTTGGCATGCTGGTGCCTGGAGCCGCCCCTGTTTGCCATCTTAGGTGAAAGAGAAAGGGAGATTAATAGGGAGAGATCCCTGGGGGTGTTTTTGCCGCTCATTTGTATAGCCTGATCACTCTTTGAAATGCATTTTCCTGAGAGTTACCCCTAGAAAAAATTCATTCCCACTGTGAGGTTGGAGTCATGGAGTCTTGCGGTGAAAGAGATTCCATGCTGCTGTTTGCTAAAATGTAGATTGATCTGTTCCAGCCCCCCTTCTTTGCTGAAGAATGGTCGCTTGACAGGTGATTGCCCATTAACTTTGATGACAAAGTTGGCATCACCTTGTCCTTTGTTTTTGAGAAACAGGTTTAGCCACATGCCAGATTACCTGATAACCACTGTGATGCATTGGACCTCAAAGTAGCACCTTGTAACTCCAAGGTCTCTCAGGGAGCATGTGTAGCCCCAATAAACACTGCTATTCTATCAATTATATATGGTTGTGATATTTCATACAAAGCATGCCATGTCTGAATTTCAGTCCATGTTCATAACTTTACATATAATGTTGCTACATACTTTCACTATATTATTGACCAGTGAGTTATTAGTTTTCATATGATACCTCACAAGCCATATTTTGTACAAAGATTATTACAGTAGTGTGTAGGGTGTGAATACAGGGGTGCATTCAGTCACAGATCCATGCCCTGTCGTCCAGTCCCAGCGTCTGGCAGTCAGTGGCATAGGGATACACAGAGCATGAGGTTGCATCCCTGACCATCTTGGCTAACAGCATTGATGGACCTATATCATCTTTTTGATCTACAATTTTTTATCGTTTTCACCTTCACAACATCCTCCGGCAATGAGTTCCACAGGTTGATTGCATTATGTGATGGTTCTTCCTTTTGTTTTAAATCTGCTGCCTTTTAACTTCACTGGGTGACTCCTACTTCTTGTGTTATATGAAGAAGTAAATAACATTTCCTTATTCACTTTCTCCACACTTCTATCATATACCCTCTTGTTCAGCTTAAAAAAGAGATCACAAGTCCCAGGCTTTTTAATCTCTTCTCATATGGAAGCTAGGCCAGATCCCTAATAATTTTTGTTGCCCTTCGTTGTACCTTTCCCATTTCTAATAAATCTTTTTGAGATTGAGTGACCAGAACTGCACACAGTATTCAAGGTATTAGGTGTATCATGGATTTATATAGTGACATGATATATTCTGTTTTATTATCTATCCATAAGAACATAAGAATGGTCGTACTGGGTCAGACCAAAGGTCCATCCAGCCCAGTATCCTGTCTACTGACAGTGGCCAATGCCAGGTGCCCCAGAGGGAGAGAACCTAACAGATAATGATCAAGTGATCTCTCTCCTGCCATCCATCTCCACCCTCTGACAAACAAACAGAGGCTAGGGACACCATTCCTTACCCATCCTGACTAATAGCCATTAATGGACTTCACCTCCATGAATGTATCCAGTTCTCTTTTAAACCCTGTTATAGTTCTAGCCTTCACAACCTCCTCAGGCAAGAAGTTCCACAGGTTGACTGTGCACTGTGTGAAGAACTTTCTTTTATTTGTTTTAAACCTGCTGCCCATTAATTTCATTTGGTGGCCCCTAGTTCTTATATTATGGGAACAAATAAATAACTTTTCCTTATTCACTTTCTCCACACCACTCATCATTTTATATACCTCTATCATATCCCCCCTTAGTCTCTTCTTTTTCAAGCTGAAAAGCCTCTTTAATCTCTCCTCATATGGTTCCTAACTTTATCTTTTTTGACTGCTGACGTACATTGAGCAGATATTTTCAGAGAACTATCTGAAATGACTTTAAGATCTCCTTCTTGAGTGGTAACAGCTAATTGGGATTATGTTTTCCAGTGTGCATTACTTTGCATTTTCCAACATTTTAGTTTCATCTGTCATTTTGTTGCCCCGTCACCCAGTTTTGTGAGATCCCTTTGTAACTCTTTGCAGTCAGCTTTGGACTTAAGTATCCAGAGTAATTTTGTAATAGCTGCAAACTTTGTCACCTCACTGTTTTACCCCTTTTCCCAAATCATTTATAACTAGGTTGAACAGTACTGATCCCAGTACAGAGCTCTGGGGGACACCACTGTTTACCTCTCTCCATTCTGAAAACTGACCATTTATTCCTACCATTTATTTCCTGTCTTGTAACCAGTTACTGATCCATGAGAGGACCTTCCCCTCTTATCCTATGACTGCTTAGTTTGCTTAAGAGCCTTTGGCATGGGACCTTGTCAAAGGCTTTCTGAAAGCCTAAGTACACTATGTCCACTGGATTACCCTTGTCCACATGTTTGTTGATCCCCTCAGAGAACTCTAACAGATTAGTTAGGCATGATTTCCCAATCAAAAGCCATGTTGAATCTTCCCCAACAAATCGTGTTTATTTATATGTCTTATAATTCTGTTCTTTAACATAGTTTCAACCAATTTTTCCTGATACTGAAGTTAGGCTTACTGGTCTATAATTGTCAGGATTGCCTCTGATCCTTTTTAAAAAATTACTGTCACATTAGCTAGCTGTCTGTCATCTGGTATGGAAGGTGATTTAAGTGATAGGTTATATGCCACAATTATGATACTGCAGAACTATTTGAATTCCTTCAGAACTCTTGGATGAATTACCATCTGGTCCTGATGACTTATTACTGTTTAATTTATCAATTTGTTCCAAAACTTCCTCTATTGACACCCCAATCTAGGACAATTCCTCAGATTTGTTACCTAAAAAGAACAGCTCAGGTGTGGGAATCTCCCTCACATCCTCTGCAGTGAAGACTGATGCAAAGAATTTGTTTAGCTTCTTCACAATGGCCTTGTCTTCCTCAAGTGCTTCTTTAGAGCCTCGATCATCCAGTGGCCCCACAGTTTGTTTGGCAGGTTTCCAGCATCTAAGTGGAACCCATCTGCCTATCAGAGTTGGCAGCAACAAGGACCAGGTTCAATATCTAGGGGTTCCGTTTCAATAACACAATGCAAAACCGTCTTGAGCCCAGTGACCTGGGACAATTACTTATCACCCTCCGGGCACCTCTAAGAGGCAATACTTCCCCTCTCACAAGCACGGAATCTGAGTGTAGCAAAAGTCTTTAATAAAGGAGGGAAACAATGCGGCATTATGTTGGGGAAACACCACAAACAGGATTCATAACACAAACCATTAGCAAAAGACCCACCCCCAAGTAAGTTTGGCAGGTCCTTTTCCCCTCAGGGTCTTAAGTTCAGCAACCCAACAGTCGCCCCACCCACAGTTTCTGATCTTGGTCAGTGCATCCCCCAGAGTTCAGAAGTTCCTCTGCAGAGTTTACCTCCCAGCCTGGGTGGAAGTGGGGGAAGGTATGGGGGGCATCTTACATGCTCGCATTGATAGCCAATTGCCACACCTCTCCATGGGGCCCTACTGCAGTCTTCACCGCCAGCCACCCTGCTATCTGCTCTGCCAGCCATCCACTCCACTAGCCACTCACCAACTTGTCTTCAGCCCCACCATTTAACACAGCTCTTAGTAACTTCAGCTGGTAGTAGGGCAACCTCAGTGCTTTAACCTAATGTAGGTCTAATGTTTAGACCTAAGTATCAGTGATTTCAGCTGTGCAGGATGTAACAAGACTCCTAATAGCTCTGTTATTATACAGTGGGGAGAGAGAGAAGGAATAAAAGTGGTGTTTGGGGTTCTCACAAGACACCCACACTACCAAGTACACCTATCTCTAACCTGCCTTTTTCTCAGTTCACTGAGTTCTGGAACCCATATCCCTTGCCTAGCGAGTGGTACTTAGTTGAGGGTGAGTCCCTCCATCATAAAATGCCAGGTACAGTTCTACTGTCCTTGATTCACATAACCATGGTAACAACCTTTATTACTCCCGCACCAATAACAATGAGACTGGGGATCCCACAGCAGCCAAAGTGACCATTTGGGCAAGCAGTCCATCATGCTAGGCAGGGTGGTTGTGCCCATGCAAACGGGATCAGCCCCTGAAGTCCTTTTCCACAGCTCACCACCAGATGTCAGGGGAGAGCTCATCCTGATATAAGCAGAGTCAGATACTTTAAAAAATTGCTTTTAGTTTTTCAGTCTTTTGCATATGCTGCCTGTTTCCACAGAAGAATATCGAAAGGGGGCTATTTAACTTCAAATTTGGAAATTCCACAACTCAGATGAACTGGGTTCATGTAGCAAATCTTGTACAAGCTCATCTCTTAGCTGCTGAAGCTCTCACCCCTGAGAAGGGTTATATAGCGGTAAGTAAACAAATTAAAACATGGGTCATTTTCTGTGGCTTTTAGATCAAGCTCTGTGTCTAAAAGTCGATCTGCTAAATTCTCAAAAGTACTGCATGTGCAAACTGTACAGTTCCACATGCAAAATGTCATCTTTGTAAATGCAACTCACATTCATCTTGTTAATATTTTTGTGTCATATCTTTTTCTTCTTGTAAGCTAGCTTTGCAATGGTAGGGTTTCCTGCCTGTCCAGGTTGAGGTAGGAATCTTCCCCAAGTGAATATGGCAATCATCAAATTATCTAGAATCAAAGTTTTTATTTATTTTTTTCCCAAAAGCAGGCTTTGATTCTAGATGTGTACATTTTTAATTGACCAATCTGAAACCTTTTGGGCCTAATTTGTACATGCTCAGCATTCACAAAAACATGGATATTCAAAATTAGTGAACACTTCTGAATATTTTTACTTAAATTTTTATCCTTTATAGTTGTGACAAAAATATTAAGAGCATAAACCATTACACACCTGACAATGTTGCTGCAGCAGCTGCACTCACACTGCCTGGCAGCTCCAGCATCAGTCAGGCTCATAGATTGCACCTCTCCTTCTGACTCAGTTCAGCAGCTGAGCTACTGTAGAAATAGCCACAGCCACCCAATATGAATCCTCCTGGCTCTTTGGAGTAGTCCCTGTCCTGGGCCTATGGTTAAGGGAAGATCAGTAGCTCCTCTAGGCTCCCCCTCTTCTGGGGGGGGGGGTTGTTTTATTCTCACCCCCAGTAAGTTAAGGCCCAGTCCCAGAAAACTCCTGTTCTATTGCCCTCTACCCTCTCCTCCAGGGAGAGGCAGAAATCCCAACAGTGACAATGGCCACCCCTTAAGTGAGTAGGGTGACCAGACAGCAAGTGTGAAAAATCAGGATGGGGGGGGGGTGTATATAGGAGCCTATATAATAAAAAGACCCAAAAATCAGGACTGTCCCTATAAAATTGGGACATCTGGTCACCCTATAAGTGAGGGAGGCTATAGACCTCAACCCTTCAAACCTCCCCAAGTTTTTGGAAGTGATGATGCAAGTGGTGCAACCAGAGGGATGGAGAGTTTCTTGCCACCAAGGGAAGGCTTGGGGACTCAGTTTTGGGGAAGTTATTCAGGTAGCTACTGTAGCAATGATGGGGCCTGTAGCGGGGTAAGCACCCGCTCCAGCCCTGAAGGGGTTGAAAAAGCCCTGTAGAGGGCTGGGGCTGGGGAAGGGAGCAAAACCCCGGCTGATTGGGGGAAGTGGCTGCTGCTGGGGCCACACACCAAACAGACTAACCGGGCCTTATAAGAAGGCCAGGGCAGTCAGAAGCTCAGGAGAAGGGCCTGGCTGCTAGGGAACTGTGCAGGGTACTGGGAGTGGAGCAGGACTGGGGGAAGGCTAGAGGAGGTGGGGAGCTCCAGCCTGGAAAACCCCCAGGCTGCAGGCCTAGCTGAGGGCCTAAGACCAGTACTGGGGCTGCAGAGGGGCAGCCCAGCTATAGAGAGAGGCAGCAGGTCCAACCCAACCTTGCCTGTGATGAGTGGCATATACTGCAGTCTGCCCCAGGGAGTGGGGCTAGATGGGGACTGGGCAGTAGCCTCACACTGAGGCAAGGTGGAGTTAGGGGGTGGGGGTTCCCCTGGGTGGGGAGACCCAGAGTGTGGGGGTACTGCCAGGGGGGCAGCTTAGTCTGCCAGAGTGGACAATGTCCAATTCTTTGGGGCCTCTTGTGAATTCCCAACTCCAAACAGGAGAGGCATATGGATCACCGCTTCCCACGTGGCCATACCAGTTCTGTAGTCACCCATCCCACAGCTCCAGGCATCAGCGTCACTTCCTAATACAGCGTGGAACTCCTTCTCCTGGTCTACCAGTGCCCATTTAAACTGGAGCATGCCCTGCAGCTGTTGAGGGGTGGGGCCTCACTAACCCAGGCCTTGCTCTGGTATAGAGTAGGATCTGCAAACCACATCACGTATGGGGAAAATGTATGTTTTACTCTTATTAATTGAGAACAGCAGAAGTGTATTTGTTCAAACTTTAAAAAAAAAAGCCTTTATTCTGAGATGACATCTGGCAAATTTCATCTCACTAAATGAAATATTCAGAATGTTATGAACTGAATATAGGGAGTTCTAATATAAATCCATAGGGAATCTTAATTATTGTGTCACTAATGCTCCTAGGATAAAAAATGATACATAGGTAAAATCATTAAAGAACATGCCATTGTTTTTAAAGCAGGAAGAAGTGCCAAAGATAACACAACTTCTCGATTTTATGTTAACTAACATGTCAGTATTGCCAACTCTGGTGAATTCATCATGTCTAGTGTAATTTTGGCCCCTACAAAAATATAAAGAAAAACCTCAGTGCTATGACAACTATGTTGATAGTATTCATTGTAGTAGAAGTCCTAAAAATAATGAACCTGACTCTGCTCTTTTTAATATATCAGTGTAATAAATCATGAATAACTCCAGTAACTTAAGTGAATTTACAGATGTGTGAAACTTACATGAGGATCAGAATTAGTTCCAATGGAGGTTGCTTGTTGATTTGTGTGTATTTGTATCTGTTTGCTTTTAATTATGTTGCTGTTATTTACAAAATGATAGTCTTAAAAGATACAAAGAAAATGTCAGTCCATGCACAGTATTCTGTTTCTAATCTGCCTTTTCTCTGCCTCTTTAACAGAGTGGTCAGGCGTATTACATACATGATGGCGAGAAAGTCGTCTTTTCTGAATGGATAATTCCGTTAGTATGTACTATACACTGTATGGGACTTGAGCATATAACTAATCTAGCAAGAACGTATCAGCTAAATGAAGCCAATACCACAGTAATTACCTGAAGAAGCAAAACTTAAAACTTTGATATATTTAAGAAATATTTATATATTTGATACATTTCAACTTTAGTAAGACTTTTGATATTGTTTCATGTGACAATCTAATAAGCAAACTGGATAAATATATCCTAGACCAGTGATACTCAGACCTCAGTGGCTCAGGAGCCAAATTAGTGATCATTACCTCAAAGAGCCACAATAGTGTGAATTCATTAGATGTGTGTGTGTATATATATAAAATATAATGTTCTTGCAGCAAAATTGACTGACCAAGTATTATTTTACCAACTACAATTGGTTAATAACATAGTAAAAACATCTTGATTGGTTAATAACTTAGATTGGTTAATAAATCACACAGTGTTTTAATATCATGTGCTGCAAAGAGCTGCAGGGATACATTAAAGAGCCACTTGCAGCTCGCAAGCCTCAGTCTGAGTATCGCTAGCCCAGACGAACCTTCTATAAGGTGGATGTGCAACTGGCTGGAAAAGCATACTCAGAGAGCAATTATCAATGGTTCACAATCGATCTGGAAGGGCATATTGAGAGCAGGGCCGGCTCCAGACCCCAGCGCGCCAAGCGCGCACTTGGGGCGGCGTCCCGCGGGGAGGGCGGCAGACGGTGCCGGTGGACCTCCCGCAGGCATGCCTGCGGAGGGTCCGCTGGTCCCGCGGCTCCAGTGGAGCATCCGCAGGCATGCCTGCGGGAGGTCCACTGGAGCCGTGGGACCGGCGACCGCCAGAGCTCCCCGCACGGTGCGCCGCCCTGCTTGGGGCGGCAGAAATCCTAGGGCCGCCCCTGATTGAGAGGATCCCACAGGAATCTGTCCTGGGTTGGTTCTATTCAATATCTTCATAAATAAGTTGGATAATGGCATAGAAAGTATACTTAGACATTTTGCATATGATATCAAGCTGGGAGGGGCTGAAAATGTTTTGGAGAACGGGATTTGGGTTCAAAATGAACTTGACAAACTAGAGAAATGGTCTGATTTAAACAGGGTGAAATTCAGTAAGGACAAATGCAAAGTACTCCACTTAGGAAGGAATAATCAGTTTCACAAATACAAAATAGGAGATGACTGCCAAGGGAGGAGAATTGCAGAAAAGGATCTGGGGATTATAGTGGATCACAAACTAAATGAGTCAATAATATAATACTCTTGCAAAAAAGCGTACATCATTCTGGGATGTATTATAATGCAGGAGTGTTGTACACAAGAAGTAATTCTTCCACTCTACTCAGCACTGATAAAGGCCTCAACTGAAGTAGTGTGTCCAGTCCTGGGCACTACACTTCAGGAAAGATGTGAAGAAAGTCCAGAGGAAAGCAACAAAATGATTAAAGATCTAGAAAGCATAACCTCTAAGGAAAGATTTTAAAAACTGGATTTGTTGTCTGGAGAAGAGAAGATTGAGGGGAAACATAACAATCTTCAAGTATATAAAAGGTTGTTATAAAGAAAAGGGTGATAAATTGTTCTCATTAACCACTGAGGACAGGACAAGAAGTAATGGGACTAAATTGCAGCAAGGAAGGTTTAGGTTAGACATTAGAAAAATCTTCCTAGCTGTCAGGGTAGTTAAGGACTAGAACAAATTACCTAGGGAGGCTGTGGAATCTCCATCATTGGAGATTTTTAAGAACAGGTTAGCCAAACACCTCTCAGAGATGGTCTAGACCGGGGTAGGCAAACTTTTTGGCCCGAGGGCCACATCAGGGTTGCAAAAAGGTATGGAGGCCTGGGTAGGGAAGGCTGTGCCTCCCCAAACAGCCTGCCCCCTCCCCCCATCCGCCCCCTCCCACTTACTGCCCCTCTCAGAACCCCCGGACCATCCAACCCCACCCCATCCCTTGACCGCCTCCCGGGACCCCTGCCCCTAACTGCCCCGGTACCTCACCCCCTATCCATACACCCCTCAGGAGGAGCAGGGGCAGCCAGGCAGCTGGAGAGAAGCGGCGGTTTCCCCTTCAAAGCACCGCTTCTCTCCAGCCTGAATCCTCTGGACGAATTCCCCATGCTCCTGCCACCTGCATCACCCGCCTGCTCCCCTGCCCCCACAGTGCAGCCCCTCTCCCCCATGGGGAGTGCGCTAGTGCTAAGCTGTCCAAGTGCCCAGCCCTGGGGCTCCCTGTTGTTGGGGGGGGTCCTGTGCCAGGGCACCCTGTGTTCACTGGAAAATCTGCCCCTGAGCCGTGCCGCCTGGCTGGAGCCAGCCACACTGCCACGTTGCTGGCACAGCGAGCTGAGGCTGCGGGGGCGGAGCACAGCAGGGGAGGGCCCAGGGCCGGCCGGGAGCTCAGGGGCCAGGCAGGATGGCCCCGCAGGCCAGATATGGCCTACGGGCCGTAGTTTGCCCACCTCTGATCTAGACAACACTTTCCTGCCTCAGTGCCAGGGATGGACTGGACTAGATGACCTATCGAGGTCCCTTCCAGTTCTACATTTCTATTTATCAGATCAGAACCCAATCCTGTATTCTCACTAGGGTGACCAGGTGTCTCGATTTTATAGGGACAGTCCTGATTTTTGGGTCTTTTTCTTATATAGGCTCCTATTACCCCCAACCCCCATCCCGATTTTTCACATTTGCTGTCTGGTCACCCTAATTCTCACAGATTTTAGCAAAATTATAGCTCATAAAGACAAACTCCCATTGGCTTCAATAGGAGTTTTAGATGTGCAGGAATGCAGAGTCAGGCCCTTTATTGTTATGAGCTAATTTAATTAAAAAGCTATACATCCTGATTCTTCACTATCTTGTGTAGTCATTTATCACTATGCAAAGTTGTCCAAAGTGCATGTAAAATGTTACCATCTTTATTTGGTAGCACTATGATAGAGACTGCTTTGTTGTAAATGGCTCCTCAAGATGCAAGGCCATGGAAACTCTTGCCCTTAAATTTCATTGTAAACATAAAACAGAAACATCAGGATATGTTCATAATTAGCAAGCTAGGCTTTTAAACCTCCACTAAAGGCCACACCCTGTAGTGCAAGCACAGACAAAACTCCAGTGAACATCAATGCAATAAACTTCAGGACTGTACTCAAGATATAAAAAATGCACTCCTCTCATGTCCTCTATTGTTTTAAAATAGATATCTCTGCCTATGTCATCTAATTGTGTTGGCAGGCATAGGGATATTCAACTGAAAAACTTTTTTAAAATAGTAATAGCTGAATTGGGAAAAAAGTTCAGATTTATAATTTGTCGGTAATTATTTCTGCATATTCTTGCGGCACTGACCCAATATTTTGTTCTCATTCTCTTTTATTTTAAATCCCTCCCAGTTTGAAAAATTAGGTTACAGCGAGCCATGGATATGTATTCCTGCTTTCCTCATTTATATAGCAGGTAAAAATTGTAAAACAAGTATTAGATTATTATACTATTTTATTTTGCATGTCCTCTTTTATTTCCACTGTCACAGATAATCCGCACAGCAGTTCTGTAAAAGGAATATATAGATTTAAACTTGTGCAATTCCTACAATAATTGTGCAATTGTACTAGCTGGAATTATGTAATACACCTCTACCCTGATATAATGCAACCCAATATAACATGAATTCGGATATAACGCAGTAAAGCAGTGCTCTGGGGATGAGTGGGGCTGCACACACTCTGGCGGATCAAAGCAAGTTTGATATAATGCGGTTTCACCTATAACGCAGTAAGATTTTTTTGGCTCCCGAGGACAGCGTTCTATCAGGGTAGAGGTGTACCTGTAAATGTATAATAAGTACTTCTCTACAAAAGGAGATAAGATATCTTTGGGTTCATCAAATATTCTGTAAATTATATGCTGTTTTCAAAACCTTGCATCCTGCTTCTGTAGCAAACCCAAAGCACCCTCTGTAGACAGTGGCTGTGCAACAAACACAGGATCTAGCCCACAACACCTATCATCACCATGGGCTTGTCTTCACTGCTAGAAAAGCTAGGTTTTTTACTTCACGGTAACTAATATATGTGAGCTATCCTGTGGTAAAAACACAATGAAGACAAGGTGCTTTAGTTAGACTCACTAAGGTGATCCTATACCCCACATTGGGTTGACCTCAACGAGTTTACTTCATGGTAAAACTAAAGTACCTTGTCTTCACTTGTGTTTTTAATCTCTTGAAAACTCATGCACATTAGTTACCCCCAGGTAAAAAAACATGGCTTTTTTGGCAGCAAAGACAAGCCTTATGTTATGCTCACTTTACTATTGTTATCTCATTTTAGCAACTTTCTGTCCACAGCCACAGTGATGGAATGCCTGCACCTGGCATTGAAACCAGTTTTTAACTTTACACCTTTCCTGACCAGAAATGAGGTAAAAATATAAATGCATACATATTCATCTTTATAAAGTCTCTGGCTAAAGTTCTCAAGAAACACTTAATATCAATGGCGGGGAACATCTCCTCTGGATGCATGTGTGGAGGGGATTCTCTGCATATAGATCCCCACTTTTCCATGCAGGAGCAGAAAGAGTCTGTCACCTCTGTAACACCATTTTTCTACCCCATTCAGCCCCCTCCTAAGAAGGCCCTCCATACTGTTTTCCTACTTTGAGAGTAGATGGGCCAGAGGGGGCATGTCAGGGAGTACAGGAGAGCCAAGTGCATCATCCCTCATGCAACCAGCAGGGAATCCGCATAAGAGATAAAACGGACCACAGGCTGTATTATGTCCAGTGAGCCACTTCCTGTTATGGAACTGCATGTTAAAGGGAGGTTCTAGAGGCAGCTGCAACCCAGGAGTCCCTAGCAGTAGGAAAGGGACAGGCAAGGTACAGAGACTATATCCACAGCAGATACCATAACTTAGAGCTGGTCAAACTCACAATTTCCATTCCAAGAGCTGGTCAAAACTCACAATTTCCATTCCAAGAGAAATTCTGACATTTGTTGCGTTTTTTTCCCCAAATCAGAACAAAAAGTTGAACATTTGAAATTTCCCATGGCTGTCAATAAGGCAGGCTCCCTGCCTGCCCCAGCCCCACACCACTCCTAGAAGGTTCTAGAGGCAGCTGCAACCCAGGAGTCCCTAGCCAATGCACCCCTGCGGCCCCTGGGGTGGGGCAGCCGGCACATGGCCCTGCACGCTGCCCCTCTCTGCAAGCATCGCCCCCGCCGCTCCCATTGGCCACAGCTACCCATTCCTGATCAATGGGAGCTGTGGGGGTGGTGCATGCAGGCAGGAGCAATGCATGGAGGGAGACCCCTGCCTCCCCCCCCCCCCCGCCCCTGAGCTGCACTGGCCACTTCCAGGAGCAGTGTGGGGCCAGGGCCGGCAGGGAGCCTGTGTTAGTGGCAGCCCTGCCAGAGATCTCAATCGACTGGGAGATCCTCTAGGATCAACCAGTTGATTAGGATCAACCGGTTGGTGATCACACATTTACTGGGTCTAGTGAAGACCCATTAAATCGACCACAGATTGCTCTCCCGTAGACATAGTGCAGTGTGGACCCCACAGTAAGTAGATCTAAGCTACGTCGACTTGAGTTACGCTACTAATGTAACTCAAATTGTGTAGTTTAGATTGACTTTTCCCCCATAGTGTTGACCTGACCTTGGAAGCAAGAGGAGGTTTTCATTTACGCAATAGAAGCCAAGGGCAGAATTTGGCCGCCATTTTGTAATGTGGAGTTTTGCAGCATGTAACATGAAGCACTATCCTGAGATCTTTTCAATACTTGGGCAATGTGAGTGACTTCAACAGGATATCAGGGGTTTTTTAAAAAGAAAATCTTGGTTATTTAAAGCCCATATATAATTTTTGCCTTTAACTGCCTTTTTTGGGTAATGACAGTTTTAAAAAAAAGATGAGCTGAAGCACCTTTCATCAAGATTCATTCTGGGTAGGTCAGTTTCAATCTGTGTCAGTGTCAAAATGCACTGGAATGTGACCTGCTTTACTGCCTTATCTCAACACACCCAGTAAGCACAGCATGAAGCAATACATACACCAAAACATTAATGATACTAAGAATGACACATGATAAATGTCTATCTTTTACATTACTATATATTATGCAATATATAGAGGCAAAGATACCTCCACCCACACATAGGGCTCAGGGTTTATGATTGATTTTTCAAATGTTGATAGCTATTTTAAATTTTATAAAATATCACAATGAAGCCATTCTAATTAAACACTTATTTTCCTATAAGTATGTCCACATAGTATCATCTGAAGTTATGCACAGACTGTTGAGGGAGATTGGGCCTGATTCACCACTGTATTATTCCCAGTTTTTTAGCCCGTGTAAATGTTGCCAGAGAGCAGGGGATTATGAGAGCAGTGTGCAGGTTCCAATCACTGGAACAACCTACCAACAGTTGGAGATGGATACTCTATCACTGACCATTTTTAAATCAATATTGGATGTTTTTTCTAAAAGATATGCCCAAATCCTGTTTAATTTGCTCTCATGATTTAAATGGGACTATGAGCAAATTAAGCAGGATTTGGCCTTTTGATATGTTAAATCTGTTTAAAATTTTATTCTATTTTTAAAAGAGACATTTCACTCGACAGAATTAATGACTGATTTATAAACCCCTTAGAAAGTGATTCAAGAATAGAAACAATTAAACATCAATATTATTCACAGGCTGGAGAGGGCTGATACTTATTAAAATAAGAGAGGGACTCTGTTAGGTCGGGGGGGGGGTGTTTTATAATAGTGTCATCTAGTGGATCAATGTGGTATTGCTATGTGGAAAGAAACTAGTAGCCTGATTTTCCACTACCTTGCACTCTTAAACCTATGTAAAGTGAGTGTAAACTGCTACAGTTCTGATTTGCTGGCATTTTACATTCACTTTGCACCAGCTTCTAGCTCCAGTGACACACAGGGGATAGCAAGCTGGCTGAAGTAGCTTAGCATAGGGGGATCCCCAGGTGATGTAGAGATGGCATAGCAGTTCTGTGCCACGCACTCCTGGTTCCCCCAGCCAAAGGCATATGGCAGAACTGGAGGAAGGCATAGCCAGACTGCACTAGATTATGGCAATTCTGTTTTGGTTTGTATTTATAAAGATTCTGTCTGGTTGAATGCACTGTACTTTCTGTTGCTGTGTCTTTTGTCAGCTCAATCACCCCACCAATTAATTTATATATCTGTTCTACTAGTGGCACCTAAATTAATTCTATATTTGAAGCACTATTAATTGTTGTTTTGCTTTTTAGGTGTGGAACATCACTGTAACTCACACATTCCGAATAGACAAGGCATGTAATCAGCTAGGTTACCGCCCAAAACAATTTGCATTTGCTGATTCTGTGGATCATTATCTTCAAAGTAGACCCAAGTGTCAGGACCATCATAAGTTACTTAAAATCTGCCTTGTCCTTGGCACCTGTTTATGTTTGTTCTTCCTTGTTTTACTTTCTTAAGCATACACCTTTACGTAGTTATTTCAAGGAAAGCCACCATTAATTTGTTTATTGAGTATTAATAAGCTAATTTTAATCAGTCACAGTGTATTCCTCAGTCCACATGAACTTAACTTACTCAAAGAATAATGATTTGCTCTGATGTATTTTAAGCTGTTTTTGCTATTTAAAAACAATTACTGATAGGCCTTTTTTTTTTTAATTTAAGGTTGTAGCTACAATATTTTTTTTAAATATAATAAAGTCGCAAGGCCACAAGAGACCACCATTGACAAATGCAGGAACCAGAGCTGCTGTTTCTATTTGCTTGATCTCAAAAGAACTTCTTCTGAAAATGCAACATAGTCCTGTGGCAACTTATAGACTAACAGACGCATGCGTCTGATGAAGTGGGTATTCACCCTCGAAAGCTTATGCTCCAATACGTCTGTTAGTCTATAAGGTGCCACAGGACTCTTTGTTGCTTTTTACAGATCCAGACTAAGACGGCTACCCCTCTGATACTTCTGAAAATGGTTGCTCAAGTGCAGAAGAAACTGGAGGAGGAGTAGCAGCTATAGTATGTCTGCAGTG
This sequence comes from Mauremys reevesii, assembly GCF_016161935.1. NCBI lineage: Eukaryota > Metazoa > Chordata > Testudines > Geoemydidae > Mauremys > Mauremys reevesii. Next base: position 69,683,373 of record NC_052632.1, read on the forward strand.
CTTTATAAACAAAAGCAAGTAGCTATAATAAGGAAAGTATTGACCAGACAACCCTTCTGACAGACCAACGGCCACAGCCACTGCATATTACTGTGAGGAATAGTGAGGAACCAGGAAATAGAACAAAGAAGAAAAATTAATTCATATACATAACGGGCAGTGATTGCACAGAAAAAATTACACATACTGTAATTTCTTTCCTGAAGTAGCTGTATTCTGAAACTGCACAAGAGATGAAATAAAAGTACACTTGAACTTCTGCATTTATTAAGTCTTTCTTCAGGACACGTGCTCACACACAATTTCTTACTTTTATTAACACTGATACATTAAAAACTGGAATGTTATGAATCTTCTGTTAAATTAAATAACACTAAAGTTAGGGAAATATTTTCTTCATATATTGCATTTATGCCAGACGTTTTTAATCCTAAAGTTTATATCTCCTTGGTTTGATTCTCTTTATCTTGGAGGTGGTTCAATTGTTATGCTATGACAGGGCTAGGCAATCTATGGCAAGGGTGGCGAAGGCGGCACATGAGCTGATTTTCAGTGGCACTCACACTGCCCGGGTCCTGGCCACTGGTCTGGGGGGGCCTGCATTTTAATTTAATTTTAAATTAAGCTTCTTAAACATTTTAAAAACCTTATTTACTTTACATAAAACAATAGTTTCGTTCTATATTATAGACTTATAGAAAGAGACCTTCTAAAAACGTTAAAATGTATTACTGGCATGCAAGACCTTAAATTAGAGTGAATAAATGAAGACTCGGCACACCACTTCTGAAAGGTTGCCGACCCCTGTGCTATGTGGTAGATAATTATGGTAAACTATTTGAAAAAGGAAGTTGTGATAGAATATAACCCTGTATTCACAGTCTACACGCTATTCTAATTTATTTTTTTGTATGGTATCATTTGAAAACTCATAATTTTCTGGTCAGTACTACCTGATAAAATATATGTGGCAACATTATATATGAATTTATAGGATTCCCCTGTATGATGTTAGTAACACATGTTCCAAACCCCACAGCCCTGCCCAGGCAGAAGTAGGCAAACAGGTCTGTCCTAAACAAAGGAATGTGTGCTTGCCTTAATTTGCATTTAAACACTAAACAGAGTCATTAAGCAGGAAGGGAAAACAAAGGAAGCTCAAAGAGGTGAAAAAACAGCAGGAAACATCCTTCCACAGGGACTTTTTGTCTCCCGGTTATCAGCTGGAAGTGTTTTTCAAGAGCAGGGGTGGCTCTAGGCACTAGCAAAGCAAGCACCTGCTTGGGGCAGTCCATTTGCAGGGGCAGCCGGGATCCAGCATGGGAGCTGAGAACCAACAGGGGGCTCTGGGAGCCGTAGTTCCTTGATTAGCTTCCTGCCTATAGAGCCAGCCCTGGAGCAGGGAAAGAACTACATTTCCCAGCATTCCCTTGGCCACTACCAACTGGAAAGGAAGGCGGGGGATCTCATGAGGCAGCATGCTGTGAGTGGAGAGTTGCACTGTGGATGGTAGGGATATCATATTTTAACATTCAAAAAATGGGACACTCCACGGGGAGGGAGGGTAGCCCCACCCTGCCACCATCCACTCCCTCTGACTGCCCCCCACAGAAACCCCAGCCCATCCACACACTCACCCCGCTCCTTGTCCCCTGATTGCCCCCTCCTGGGACCCCTGCCCCTAACTGCCCCCCAGGACCCCACCCCCTATCTAAGCCTCCCTTCTCCTTGTCCCCAACTTTCCCCCTAGGACCCCACCCCCTACCTGTCCCCTGACAAACCCCTGGGACTCCCATGCCTATCCAACCACTGCCTGTCCCTTGACTGCCCCCCCAAACCCCTGACCCATCTAACCCCCCCTTCTCCCTGCTCCTGACTGCCCCCGAGCCTCCACCCCATCCAACCCCTGCCCCCAAACCCCTGACCCATCTAACCCCCTTCTCCCTGCTCCTGACTGCCCCCGAACCTCCACCCCATCCAACCCCCTCCTCCCTGTCCCTTGACTACCCCCCACAGAACCCTCTACCCCTTCTCCAACCCCCCAGCCCCCTTACCGTGCCACTCAGACCAGCGTGTCTGGCTCCGCACAGCGCCAGACACGCTGCTGCATACATGCTGCCGTGCTCCCCCGCAGAGCCCACAGCCCCCACACACACACACCCAGCACCTGCCTTCCAGATTTTAACACCTCAAAATTCAGGAGTGCTCAAGATCAGTTTGGGCAGCTGTTACTTCATTTCTCCCAAATCAAATATACTGATCCACTGTAACTTGTAGAAAAAGTAGGATAAAATTGAGCAAGAAATGCTTCCCAGTGGTTATTAGGACTGGAATTGCTATTTTCAACAGCCATAGCCTTTTTTGTTTTGTTTTGTTTAAAAGGAAGACAGTGATATTGCATTGGCAAATTCCCCATAGAAAGAAAGAGTGGAACAAAAGAATAATAAAGGCACCTCAGCTTTTCCTTATTTATGGAGGATAGTCTTATAATATGCATCCAGATATCCTCCAATCACACAAGCTGAAAATTGTTCCACTTTACTGCAGCTCTGTAACCATATGGGAACCAATCCTGTCTGTTTTGTGCACATCCAAAATTCCTGCTGAAAGACCCGCCCTGGGAGTGAGTTACCAGTGACCCAGGGCTGCGGCGGAAGGAGGGTGCAGGTGGGAGGGGGGAGCCCAGGGCTGGGGCAACAGGAGGTGTGTGTGGGAGCACTGGTGCAGGGGAAGGTGGGAGACCCAGGGCTGGGGCAGCAGGGGGGTAGGGGGAGGGCACTGATGGGGGAAAGGGGGAAGCCCGGCGCTGGGGCGGCAGGGGGTTTGGGGGGGGGAGAGCCTAGGGCTGGGGTAGCAGAGGGGAGCCCAGGGCTGGGACGGGGGGCAGCCAAACTTTTCTTTGCTTGGGGTGGCAAAAAACCTAGAGCCAGCCCTGTTCAAGAGGGGGACTGAAACTATGAAAAAAGGAGGGGCAGATATCTCAAGCACCCCTATCTCTATCACTCATCACATTCTCTGCACCTGAGAAGACAAAGGAAACAACTATTGCACTCTGGAGGGAGGGGTCCTGACCTGAAGAGTTTAGTGAGTAATTCTGGAAGCATGTGGTCATATGCTTGAATCTAATATAGTTTGTTAAATTAGGTACTAGAAAGCATTTTATCTTTATTTTTCTGTAACCATTTCTGATATTCATGCATCATTACTTGTACTCACTTAAAACCTATCTCTTTGTAGTTAATAAACTGGTTTTATTTAATCCAGTGTGGTTAAATTGAAGTGTCTGGGTAATTTCATTTAAGGTAATAAGTTGTTATATTATTACCTTAAAGGAATGACGGACTAAATATATTTAGACTATCCAGGAAGGGGCTGGGCAGTACAAGACTTTCTGAGGGAAAGTCCAGGAGTGGGACTGTGTTGGGATCACTCTGCAGTATAACCGAGACTGGTGCGAGCCAATGTGGGACTAGCACACTGCAGTTACACAAGGACATCTGGGACTGACCTGCATGCTAGTGGCTGTTTGTGAGCTGTACATGTTGGAGTCTACAGCAGCAAGGTACTGCAAAGTGCCCCAGATTACAGGGCAGGGGTGACACAGCCCCCCACTGATCTGGATTGTACCCCAGTAGGTCACAGAAGGTAACTTTAAAAAAATGCACCTAAGGCTAAAACATATTTTTCTGCCTTTTTAGATTGTAAGATACCTTTTTATGCTTCTAAAATTCTTTTCATGCAACAATTGATAACAATTCATCCTACCAGTTTTTCCAAAGGGTCCTCCATAAAACCCAGGAAGTGGAGACTTAATATTATTGATATTTCTAAGAGAAAAAGGTGAAAATATAACTTGGAAGGGGAGAGGCCTTTGGGCTCAATCTGAGTAAATCTGAGTCACCCTGTTGAACAGGAGCAGCATCCGGATTGCCTGCATTACCCTCAAAGTACTTGTAACACTTGCAGCTCTGTATTAAGATAATGACTATAATCAAATCTCATACTTCAAGGCTTCAGCCAGTCACCTGCCCAGGTTGGGAAGGATTTTTTCCCTATGCACAATTGACTAGATATGTTCTGGGGTTTGACGATTTTTGGTTTTATTTTTGCCTTCCTCTGAAGGCTGATTGGTCACAGCTAGAGATGGGACACTGGACCAGTGCTCCAAGGTGGTACAGGGAATCCTCTTTTTAGAAGCTTATCTGGTATTTCTACTCATATGCTCAGGGTCAGACTGCCAGATTGGGTGTTGAGAAGGAATTTTCCCCCCATGTCAGACTGCCTGGGATCTTGGAAGTTTTCACTTTCCTTTGCAGCATGGAGCTTGGGTCACCTAGCTAGTGACCTGCTAGGATCGTCTGGGCAAATCAATTCTCTGCCATTGCAAAATATTGGTCTCTCCCTTTCCCTACCTATGGCACGCAGTCTAGTCTCCTGCGGTCTGAAATGCTTTGGTCTAACTAAACCCTCTGAGTTTAATATAGGGTTATCTGGGTGAAAAATTATGGTATGTGATAAAAAAGAGGTCAGACTAGATTATCATAGTCCCTCCATCCTAGCCTTGAACTCTCTGAAACTCTGAAATTGTGCCTTAAAGAATCTCCCATTCCTACTGCCCTTTCTTGTAAAGGAAATCAAACTATGTCTTAGAAGGACACACAAAACAGCACTTGATCCTAGCACCATCTGTCTGTTTCAGAGAATGGCCCAGTAGGAACAGAATGAGTCCCTACATGATTCTAAGCAAACCACACAACTTTGAGTTAGTGTCCAAACTCTCACCCTCTTTCTGGGATTTGGCTTTATTAATAACATAAAAAAACAAAAACAAAAACATAAATCTCAGATTAATTTTCTTGCATAAGGTCAACTGTTTCTAGGATTTCCCTCAAGTTGCTCTGCCCAGAGAACAACTCCCTCCTCCCTTAACTCCCAAATACAGCCAAGGAGCTGAACCTGCCACAATGAGTCACAGCTTTCTGAAGGATTCTAGCACATGCTAATAGGTGGGTCAATAAAAGAACACTGCCACCCAGTTACATCCACCCAGAAAATATTTTTCCCTCTTGTCACATGATGTATTCGGTTTTTTTAGGGCCAAGAAAAATGGATGGAGACCATTCTGTCATGTCTTTTAATTTACCTCCCACACAGGACAACTGCCAGCTTCACTGCAACCATAAAACAAAAATATACCCACCATCATATAAGTGACTAGTAAAAATGGTCCCATGGCCATATGTACAAAAGCTACTTTAAATAAACATTACCACCCCTGGTTATTAAGAAACTGCCTCAGCCACCTATTTCCTTTTTAAATATATATATAAACAAGAGAAAAAGCATACAATTAATCCACACCACAGACATTCCAACTATGCATAGGCATACTTAACTTGCTTTCTAAAAGAGATGATTTGTGCACTGGTTACTAATTATTATTAATACATAAATTTATTGCTGCTCTACAATACATTGTAGTTGTATTTTTATATGAGTCAGATTTTTTTTAAATGAAAAGATAGATATGGCAATGCTAGGGTGTGGAAGACAAAGGCACGTACAAAAATAGTGTGAAGATCAAATGGAAAACTTTTAGGTTTTTCTTTAATCTGAAGAAGTCTCCATTAATTGTTCATTTTATTTAAAAATACTGGACATTCAGATACATACTTAACACTGTTCTACATGAATTTTATATTAAACTAACAGCCAACAGAATTTCACTCATTTTGGAGGGAGATTTTTTTTCCCAATGAGCATTTGTTTCAAATTATTTTCATCCCTCTTGGTATAATGGATTTTGTTGTGCAAGATTCAGAGACGTTTAACATCTCTCACACATTTCTGGGACTGTTACCCTGCCAACCACATTGTTGGTGATTAACAATCTCCCCCGCCCCAAATATCCCTTTTACAAAGTGTCCCAGTGTGAGGCACGTAAATTTGTATATTAGAGATAATATGGTAGAACTTCATTTTTACAATTTTTACTATATCAACAAAATCCTATAGTCATATGTGTGTAAAATATTATATTAATTCAAACGTGTGTAAAATAGTATGTTAATGCTCCTCCGTGTCTCATCCTTGCTGCTACATACACTTAACAGCGTTAGATCAATGAGAGCTGCTCCTTCTTTAGGAGACGCTGCGAGCAGAAACCAACTGCCCTGCGACTGAAGTAAATACGGCCCCGGTGTTACCTTGAGTAGGTAAGCGAAGTGGCCACACGGTACGCCCTGGCAAACGGCTCCCTCTGGATCCTAGGATGAGGGGCAGTATTAAGAACCCGAAAATCTGAGCTCGTTTGGGGAATACGCTTCACTGGGGAGCCCTGCTATGCCGGTGCTAATCAACACCCAGAGAAAACCGCGCTGACCATCTCCCCAGCTTGCAAATGAGGACTCAGAATAATTAAATTTTCGTCTAACAACGAGGATCCTGCCAAAGGTAATTCCTGTTATCTGGCTATTTAAAATGGAAATGGTTTGACTGTAACTGTGTGTACTGCTGTACTTTATAGCTGTTATGCATCACCTCTAGATTGCAGTGGGGGAAGTTAAAGATGCAGCCACAGTACTTGGACCTAGTCACACATAACCCTGAGTTTATTTACACTTATTAAATAGCCAATCCAAATTCTACAAATTGACAGAAAGAGGGGAAAAGATGTACCAAGTGCTAGAAGCAACTTTTTTCTGACAGGGAACTTTGCATAGGACTGAAAATTCAGGGAGCATTTTCTAAAAGTCTCTGAAGCTGATGGCTATAGTGATACTGACTGTTGTTTTGAAATGGATTTTGTGTAACATCTTCCTTGTAGTGAATGGAAGATCCTTGAGGAGCTCTCTAGTTTCTTGGAGATGAGACTATAAAGGCTTATTTGTGCTAGGAGTTAGCATTCAAAGTTGCACTCCTGAAACCATCTGTCCTGTATGTGTTAGGTTTGAAACTTACACAGTTCACCTAACAACATTTCAGAGCCCTCCTTTCAGGCTGTCTTTATGCTAGAGGGAAAAATGATCAAAGAACAGCGAAAGGTTTGCTTAAAGATAAACTGTTTAATATGCACTTGTACAACTTAAATGTGTACAAGAGTATTTTGTATTTTTTTCTATTTTCAGTCATTCCAAATAATTTCAGCAATTTTCTCAAATTTAGCACTTTCTGTGTGCAAAATCAACAAATAGAAAATGTAAAGGTTTTCTGTATAATTTCAAAAATATAAAAAATAGTGAAAATAGAATGCACAAAAGGAAACTAATCAAAGGTGCTACTGATGTGCAACTTTATATTGTCACGATGTGTCACAAAATTATAAGCAGTTATTTATTGCAGTAGAACTGTGAATATCAAGATTTATTGCCCCGAGGGAGATATTGACAAAAATCTTGGTGAAAGAAGAATTCAAGATTTCTGAAACAAAAGCCATTATAATTTAATTGATGGTATATTCATTCATGTTTTCAGACCTACAAACAGCTAGCCTAGAATTCCAGTTAACTCCATCAACTGCCAGCAGACTTTTGTATTTTGAACTGTAACATTCTAAAAGCTAGCTGAAGTTGGAACTCAACTGCACCCAATCAATATGCCATTATTTGCATATGTGATGTTATTGGTTAATTTTGCTCCAGACTCCACTATTTTTTACCTCTAAGAAAGGAAATGCTAGAAATTACACTTGGAAAATTAAGTCACATCTAGTCCATCCCCTCAAGCAATGCACGAGTATTCCCTGAAATATAATATTAAGAGTTTCAACACAGTCTATTTTTAAACAACTTAGGAATGAGGTTCTTACTACCTGTCTAGGAAATTTATTCTGCCATCAAATAGACCTAGATAAGCAACTTTTCTTGATCTTCAGTTTAAAATATATTTTGCTCAATTTAACAGTACTATTTCTAGAAGCATACCATTTAATCAGTCTGAACCACGCTTCTCCTGCAACGTGCCACTCTGTTAAACAAGCTAAAATTCTAAGAGGATGGAAACATATGTGGAAGGAAATGTTGACTAGTAGTTAGAGCACAGTATTGCTGGTCAGAAGTTCTGAATCTATTCCCTTCTCTTCCATTGACTAGCTGTGTGACCTTGTCAGATCATTTCACCTTCCTGTGTGTCAGATTCCTGCGTGCAAAAAAGGGGTTAATAACACCTCCCTATCTTTCTGGCTTGTTGTGGGAATTAATTTAGTAGTTGTAAAGTACTTTGAAATCCTCAGAAGGAAGAAGTTACTCACGTGTAAAATATTATGATTAATGTTATTAAATTGTCAAAATGATTCTTCAGGAAGCACATTGATGTTTTGGTGGCTTAGAGTTCTTTATGGTTCTGACTTGAATTAAACTGATGTTTTGCTTCTTGATTTGTTTGTCCAAGTCATTGGCATCATGTACCCTGCACTTTTGCTGCTAAGGAAACTACACATTTGTATACGATGGTAATTAGTATTTATAGAAATTCTCCCTTTTAAAGTTTCTAACATTTTAAATGAAAGTATACTTCCTTGGCCTCTTGTAGCATTCCCATGGCAAATTTGCAAGGATCTCAAATAACTTATATCTTGAATATTTTCTTGAGAGATGGTGGGTTTATATGTGTAAATCCAATAATAATTATTCACAATAATTAAAAATGCTTAGACTCCATATAGTGCTTGGCATTTTAAAATGCTGTACAAACATCACCTAATAGAGCCTATTTGTTTATGGATGGGAAAATAGTATCCTTGTTTCATAAACGTGATTACTTATTTTACTTTCTAAATAAAAATATGGACACATTTATCTCTCTCTCTCTCTCTCTCTCTCTGAATTTATTAGTTTCCCTGAAAGGTGGTAGATTGGCAGCCTTGTCCTATGTTATCCACAGTACAGCTATACAACAGGCAATAGCATTGCAAACTTCCTCACAGCAGCCCAATAACATGTTTCAACACCGACCACCTCAAGGTGCATTCAATATTTAGCTGTTGATTTTGAGGCATGGGCATCACTTTTCTCAGATTTTTCTGAGTGGAGCAGTGTGTGCATATTAATGCTTAGTTTACAGAATTGGGGAAGTTTTCTCCTTTAAAAAAAAATGTAGAAACAAAGTGTTTTTTGTTCTTTCATATTGGACCCTGATGGTTTAAGATTCCAAATCAAGTTACGGGACCCTGGGTCATAGGCTATGTGAGCCCCAAAGTGCAGCTTGAGCCTTTGTGATGTAGACATTTGACCACCAGGAACTGAATTGAGACCAGCAGACACAATTTGCATAGACAACTAAACGGCCATTTATCTCAAGATGACGAAAATGTTGGTATCTACCATTATTCTAATTCTGACCTAATTCTGACCCAGAATGTGGAACACATCAATCCATACAAAAAATTCTGGCCACTCTCTCATGCTCCTTGACTTCAAAAAATATTAATATTTTTCTTCTCATTCTGTATGCTGCCATCTCTGTAAACGACTGGTCAAATATATGCAAACTCTGTGAGGCCTTTTCATGATACTTTTTTTAGTTTAGAAAGCACACGCGGAAAAGTTTTAATTGTCAAGCAGTAGGTGACAGTATGTAAGGTTTCCCAAATATCACCATTTTTACATCTGTATAATGTGACAAATATGGTAAAAGCAAAGTAAACAGAAGAAAGCTATAAAAATTTAACATAAATAAGCTTTTATATTGATTACCCTTTGACTTGGAAAGACTGGTTAATAATATTTATCTTTATATCGTCTAAACAGGTTAAGATAAAGAAAAACATTGCAGCCCTGAATGGAGCTTTTTAACATGAAACTTAGTGGAATTATCTGCACCCCAGAGCACCATGGAGCAATTTTCAACATGGGAAAAAAAATGTTTTGTGTGTCTAGTGATAGAAAATCGTATTGCATGTTATAGACATGACCCAAAACATATATCTAATGGGGTAGTGCCCCCCTGGAGCCAAACATCTGACTGTAATCTGAACCGACATGCTGGAGCACTGAGTAAAAGAAGCATGAACACAGTAGTGACAGGAGGTGGAGGATTCTTTGGATATAATTTGGGGTGTGCTCTTGCCAAATCAGGAGCCTCGGTTGTTCTGTTAGATATACAAGAGCCCATTTGGGAAATTCCTAATGGAGTAGTGTTTATCCAGGTATGATAAAAATACATGTTCACAACAATCAAATTAAGTTAATCTGTTTGATTTTTACATAGTGTCTCAGCAGGACAGTTTTCACAAAACCCAGAACAATCATAAATAAAAGTAAGACTCCTCCACAACTTCCACAGCACTTTAATCAATAGACTGTAAAAAGCATGTGAACTACTGTACTTACAGTAAGAAAGCAATGAAGTCTGGTGCCTAGAACAAGGAATTTCTGGGTTCTATTCCTGACTCTACAAATAATTCTCCTTGTGACTTTGAGCAAGTCACTTCACCTATCTGTGCCTTGATTTAACCATCTGCAAAATTTGTATGATAATATTTCCCTATTTCACAGGGGTGTTCTAAAGCTAAAGGAATTAATTTTTGTGAAGTGTATTGCTCTCCTGGGAGGAAAGTTGTTATAATATCATTACAAAGTATTAAAATGGGCCTGATTTTCAGCCCCTGGCTTCCACAAGTGTGATAAATAAAGGGGGGTAGGGTTAGCTCCCTTTGATGGACATCCACCCAGCCAGTTAGCTGTAAAATACCTCTTGATAGCTGTTCTTTACTAGCTTTACCTGTAAAGGGTTAAAAAGTCCCCCAGATAAAGAAAATGAGTGGGCACCTGACCAAAAGAGACAATGGGAAGGCTAGAACTTTTTAAAATGGGAAAAGAAACTTTCCCTTTGTCTGTTGTTCTCTGGGCTGCAGGGACATGGAGCAGCAATGCTATAAGCACTGCAGCAGGAATGCTGTGTAAGGGTTGAACCAGGTATGAAAAAGTATCTTCCATACCTAGAAGAAATAATTTGGATAGGGAATGTTTAGTTAGACGCTGTCAGGTTTATTTTTCATTTTGGCTTGTGGAGCTCTTCTGTGCTTACACCTAATGCTTTTGTCAGCTACCAAGAGGGATTTTACAGCTAATTGGCTGTCTGGGTGTCCATCAAAGGAAGCTATCCCTCCCCCTTTATTTATCACAACAAGTGTATGCACAATTTCATGCATGCATTTTATGGCTGCTAACAGCTTCATGGTAAACTCTAAACTGTAGTTTTGTGATCAAATTCAAAATATCTTTCCATATATATTGCAGGCTGATGTGAGGGATTATGATGCCCTACTTGCAATTTGTGAAGGGGCTGACTGTGTGTTTCATGCAGCTGCATATGGAATGTCAGGACTAGAGCAAGTGAGTACAATTATCTCATGTGTCTTGCTATCTGAATGATAAGTTAGCATGTGAGATCTGTGGTTATCATAGCACTATGTGTCAGATTTCTGAGCACGCCGATGAAAAGAGCAAATTCCTATCCCAGCACTCAGGTCTCCCAATAACCAGGCTTTTATTTAAGTCCATCTTCTTCTCAGATACACCAGTTCACCACCCACAACACACCTCGTTTCTTATCCTGTGTGCAAAGTGCTTATATTAATGTCTGCTCAGTGCAGAGGATTAAGTCTCATGCTTAAACATACTCATGTCCATCTGTAGCTTCCATTCAACCTCTCTCACTGCCTGCTGTGCACAGTTTTAAGAACTCACAGGATCAAGAACACAATATATTGAACATCATAGTTTTAAAGAGCTACCTATCAAAAGTATTTCTTGAAATGTTTGTCTTTTTGTAAATTGCCAGTTATTTATGAATAGATCATCATATCAGTGACCTTATCCAGCCTCTATCAATCACTTAAAGTTTTATTTACAGTGATAGTTAAGACATAAAACTTTTCTAACTTTGAGTGGTGAAAATTCGAGCTGTGGATAAGAAGAAGAGATTTAAGCCATTGTCTAAAATGGCATTAACCCAGTGTTGTTCAAAAGTGTAAGATTTCAAAACTTCTTTCCATGTTTCGTCTCAGATTGATTACTCAATTTTTCATTGAAAGTTAACATTTGAGTGTAATTTCCTACAGTTGCCTGATCTTATAATTATCAATTCCACACCTTTCCTTACCCTGTGCTAATAACCAGTGGTCTGTAAACTACTCTGAGGCCTTGATCCTGCAGATCCTTGTACAGTACACAGCCTAGAGCGCATACTTAATTGTGCCCTACCACAAGAGAGAACTGTGACTGTGCATGGGTACAAGTAAGTTAAGCACTAGGCTTAGCTGCCCACAATAATTGGTAGTGTCAAAGCTTCTGCGTATCTTCTTCCTTACTATCAAGAGCACAGGTTAAAAAAAAAGTGCAGGGTGGGGAGAGAACAAGCATTTCTGAAGAGATTTGGCTTATATGTGATCCTCAGCATGCAAATGAAGCGCTTAGCATCACACTCTCCAGTTTGGTTCTACTGCTACTATTAGGCAGAGTAACTTGACATTTATTTGGGATTGGATGGCTCTGTACTCCCTGTTCTGTGCATCACATTTAACCTTGCATTTACCTGTGCAACAATCTGCACCTGTGCTGTACAAGATCAAGAAACAAATTCTATATCAATGCAAATAATTATATATATTCAACACCATCTGCATATCAGAAAAACAGTTCCATCAATGTACATTTAAACAGAAAATTTACTGATTATTGTAATTATTTTTTTAAACTTATAATATGCTCCCTTCTGTAGATCTCAGGACATATACCTGATGTTACCAAAACGTATATCGATACAAATAAATCATCTTCTATCATGCTAGAAAAATAATAATCTCCACAGATAAACAATCTACCTCCCACTCCTTCTTACTCCTTTTTTATTCCACATTATTCATAACTTGTCTACCTACCACATCAGGCAGATGCCTGAGTGAAGAGAAGGTCCTTGTATTGTCTCCAAAACACCAAAAGACTCAGATTCTCTCAGGCTTGCTGAGGCCACACATTCCAGCTTCAAGCACCTCCCCCAAGAATAACCTCCCACAAGCTCCATCCCATTTAAAGCATGTCTCAGCTGATCCTAACTGTCATAGCAGATAACATGATGAGAGATAACCTAGGCCCAAAAAATATGGAACTGTATTGATCTAATCCAAAGCTTTGAATTGTTTACTATGTAGTGATTAGGAAGCTCAGGAACCTGTTAAATAACAGATGTAATAAGTGCCATTTGCTAATACCAACTCACAGGTGGGCATTCCCATTCTGCCTTAGCTGTAACTTTTGAATAGTCTTCAAGGACAGCTCATTGTAGAGTGCACTGTAGTAATTCAATCTAAAATGATGACTGTAAATCACTGTATCAAGGTCCTAAAAAAGGTCACAAACACCTAGCTGAGTGCAGGTGGGAGTAGGTGTTCCTGTCCGCCTGAGTTCCAAGGAGCAAACAGGAATCCAAGGGAACCTCTGCATTGCAAATCTTGAACAAAAATTGATGAAATCTCCTCAATAAAGGGGGCAGGAATCACCCCTGCAATAACCTCAAAATCCTTCAACCAAATCATTATTATCAGTTCCATCTTATCAAGATTGAATTTATCCAGCTTATTCTCCTCCATATCCCAGTCTCAGGCAGCTACTGGGAAATCATAGTTACCACCCCAAGTCCAATACACCTCTACCCCGATATAACATGAATTTGTATATAACATGGTAAAGTAGCGCTCCAGGGGGAAGCGGGGGGGCGCATTCCGGTGGATCAAAGCAAGTTCGATATAATGCGGTTTCACCTATAACACGGTAAGATTTTTTGGCTCCCGAGGACAGCGTTATATCGGGGTAGAGGTGTACTTATGAAAACAAGACACAGAGAAGCGTTATTTGCAAACTTTTAACACTGCAACTCAAACTTCTTTGTGATTTCCCCCCCCCATCCCCCCGCCCCCCCCACACACACACTCACACTCTTTCTTATGTACACTGAAAAGGAAGACTAATAAAACTGAGCTTTGAAGAACCCCACATAAGTAGCATAAATTGTACAATACTTCCCTTTGCAACCTTCCAGACAGGTAGGAATTAATCCAGTCAGGAACACTACTGTCCTTCCCAGCTAGTGTCTTCAAATGAGTTAACAAAACTTCATGTTTAACAGTATAAAAGGCTATTGTCAAAGCTAAAAGAATCAGCATGTACCTCTGATTGTTTTCCATTTCCTACAAGATAATCAACCCACAAGACCAGTGCCACCCAGAGGCATGCAAGCTAAATGATTGACGAGAATCAAAGCAATCTAAGGACTCTAGATGGCACCAGAGTTGTCTTGCGACAGCTTTTTGGTGTTGACAGTCTTTCCCAAAAAGGGAAGACTAGAGAACACAAACTCAGGTAGACTGAAATCCTGCTTATATGAAAGTGTTGTAGAATGAAATTCTCAAGTTGATTCAGTGTGTTGCTGTGTATAAACTGCAGCTCCATTTATAGTGAATCTGTTCTTTTAGTGTTCTTGTACTGGGGATGGGGAAGTGACTTCACTATCTGAGGCTCCAAAAACAACCTGGGAGCAACCAAGGACTTTCAGCTGGGAAGTGTCAGTGAAGTGCAATTTAGGGGTTAGAGCACTGCACTGGGAGACGGGAGAGTAGGGTTCACAGCATTGCCACTGACTCAATGTGTGACTTTGGGCAAGTCACTTCACCTATACGTTCTGCCCTCAGTAAAAGAGGGATAATGATACTTATCTACTTCACAATTTTTTTGTGAGGCTTAACTATTTATGGCCAAATCTCATTGAGTGCATATCATAACCATAGTTAAGTCTTCCCCACAATCTCTGAACTTACATTTATAAATATAAATATACCTATTAAAACCCGGAAATAATATGCTCCAGCTAAGTTGATGGGAAGACTGAAACCTGAACTAAATTAGTACAATAGCTGCTGTATTTAAATTCGCAACTGTCTACAATTAGTAGGTACAATGTTGTCAAAGCTAAGAAAACTTGTCCCTGATGTCTGATCCTTACAAAGAAACTGAGGGCTAAAATAATAATGTTAAAACACCCAAACCTCCTTGAATAAAATAAAATACTCCCTAACATTTTAATCAAAACAGCAACATAATAATCTTTGCTAGACATTATAGTTTAATTATTTTGTCACTGTACAGCACAAATTCACTGAATAGATACCTCTGAATACAGAGGACTGACCATTGAATTGCTACTATAACATGCATATTTAAAATCCTCCTTTTTGTATGCTTGTTTTAGGATACATTGTTACATTTTTAAATGAAAAGTCATTTTGAACAGGAAAAAACAAAGCTTTTTGTTTCAAAAACATCAAAATAGGGTGCAAACCAATTATTCCCAGAAACAATTTTTGTTTTAAAAATTGACATTTTTTTGCACACAAAAAAAAATGTTGCCCTGAAAATCCCTGACCAGCTCTAGGACTAGATGTAAAGTGTGAGATTATTCAGATACTGTACAATCTCTCTTTTTCTAGCTACAAAAAGAAAAGATTGAATCTATAAATGTTGGTGGGACAAAACTCATAATTGAAGGTATGTATCTAGATGTGTCTTTTTGTATTGGTATGGCAAGCTAATATACCATTTAGTAAAAGCTATTTGGCATAGTTAAACAATTTCTTAGTATATATTTTATAAGGAAAATGTCATTTGTTTTACACAGTACTAAAACAGCACACCTGTCTCAAGACTTTCTTTGTAAACTTGGCAAAGACACTAAAGCCAAACAGCCACACTGGGTGCTGGAGAACTGTGCAGGGGCAAGCAGGAGGAATCTATATTCATCCCACCCAAGCTTCGGAGTAGACTGCTCCATAGGGACCACTGGACCCTATATTTCCCTTGCCATGTTGTCAAACAAACCTCTTTTACAGAATTAAATTAACAAAGGATCCATGTACTATTGGACTGAGATTCATTTGCTCAGCAGGTGGATCTAACAAATCTTTATTAAGGCAAAACCCTCAGCAAGTAATGATCAATTACTCGCAAGTAGGAAGCTCATCAGGGTGATGTCATCACAGTCGCCTCCAGCACCAGACAACACAGCTTCAACCTCCCTTTTTACATAAACTTATTGTTATCCTTTTTGTACATACGTATTAGTCTCTCATTTCCATGTTAACTCTCCTCCCCCATCAGTACAGGTTTAGTGTCAGTTCAAACTGCTCTTTCCCAGCTTTCTAGTTACTTTATATTTTATTTTTCTCATAAACATGATTACTCTGCAATTTCTTACACATGCACAACACTAAACATGATCACTAGCCCCAATCCTACATCATCCCAAACCCCCTCACTCGGGCAAAGGTGGGTCCATTTCAGAGATGCCATTCCCCACCTCCTGCACCCTCTGCACAAAGCCACCAGCATCCCCTCACATCAGGATAACACTATTAATCTCTCTCCACTTTTTATCAGTAAAATGGATATAATAATACCTCTCTCCTTCATATGGGTGTTATGAGATTTAAAACAATTATTTAATGTATGAAAAAGGCATTTATAGTATCACAGAGACAGTGCTCTGTGAGTGCCAGGATTACTTTTATTATCACTTTACCCTATTAAGACTACAGATATCCACATAAGTGAAAGTTTCCCTTTTATTTTACTTTGTACCTGGAAACTCCTCACCCAAACTCATGTTTGTTTTTCTTAAATTTTAGTCTTTTACCAACAATCTCAGGAAAATTATGATAAACAATTTTCAGATTCTTTCATTTTCCAGATATGGCTTTTCAAATTGTATTGCATACATTATGGCTCAGTTTCTGTACCTCTCTTCTTTATTCCCGAAATATAATGACATTTATGCTGCAAAAACATGATTGGTTTGTACCCATAGTCTGCCTGCCTGTGACCCCTTGTACAGCTTGTTCCTCTCCCCTCAGATTATTCTTCTCAAGAGCTGAGTGGAGGTTAGTATTTGGGGCCACAATCAAGGGCATATCTGCTCAAACCTGGCGATCATGCCCCTGGATCCCTAAACTCTGGCCTGGTCTACACTAGGCGTTTAAATCTTTTTTTCGCGAAAAAAATTTTTACGCTAACACCACAACACTAGGGGCCCACATATATCGATTTTATTTTCTTTAATGGTTAAACTGGTTTCATTCATTAGGAGTAACAGGAGCAGCATCGGTAAATATAATATATAACATATATGGGATATGTGTGCGATCGACGGTATTGGCCTCCGGCCTATCCCCTCCACCACCACCCACTGACTGCACAGGACCGCATGGCGAGCGATGCAGCAGCCAGGTAGGAAGGTAAAAAGCTTTTTTTTTTTTTAATTTTTTTGTTTTTGCGCGCGTGGCGTGGCGCTCCGTGGCGGTGGGCGAAATTAAAAAAAAAAAAAAGAAAAAAAGAATGGCATGGACCATGCGGATGTGATCGCTGCGGGAGCAGCTGTTCTATCTCTATCAGCGACGCGAAATTAAAAATAAAAAAAAAAAAAATTTTTAAAAAAAACAGAGACAGGGCAGCCAGAGCAGGGCTCAGCTGCGTGCTGCGTGACAAAGCGTAACAAAGAGATGGAATCAAGGGAGAGACTGGGGGAGGAGGACTCCCAGCAGTCCTCAAAAGTATTGCATTCTCCTCCAAATGCTGCCTTTGGCTGAGGGTCAAAACCAACACAGTGTCTAGGTCAGCACAGTGTCAGGGTCAGGTACCCCCACCCCCACCCCAACCCCCCCCCCAAAAGAAAAAAAAACAATCTAACATGTCACTTATCTTTACTGAATGCCTCTTATGAGACCTGCTGCAGCAGACTTGCTGCAGCCACCCGCCATGGCATGCCATGGGAGCTCCATGGTGGGCTGATGACTGGTACGTGGCCCATCATCCTCTCATCATCAATCAGGGCAAAAAAAAAAGTTGGCAAAGGAGGACTACCAGCATGACCAACCATCATCAGGGTCTGGTCATAGTCCTGGTCTCCTTTTTTGGTGTGGTATGGCTGATACCATGCATCGTCATAGGATCACCATCTGACTCCCCCAGCCCCTCCATCTTCCCCACCCTTCCAAAGATCAAAGTGCCCTGAAAAGCAGAGAGATGCTGGGCCTTCCTGTCCTACCTCTATACTGTCCTGTCTGTCCTGTCACTGCTGTCTTCTGCATCACTCCTGCTCATCATTCCTCTCATCACTCACTCATGTCTTATTGCTGCTGCAATCTTTATGCATACTTTACTGGGGGGATGAGCCCAGGGGAGCTGTGGAGGGGAAGGAAGAGGAGGGGAGGTGGAATGCTGCAGAAAGCAGTTAGCACCCCAGGAGCAGATACAGCCTGCAGGATCTCTCATGCAGCTGCTGACAGCTCTCAGTTCTCTGATACTCTCTCTCTCTCTCTCTCTAGTTCTCTTGCTATAGGGATCTGGAGGATTACTAGGGACTTGCAGGACTTCTTATATTATTTGCAGGCAGACTGATTCTTTCTAGGATAATTTCTTTTTAGATTTGGAGATGAGTTCCCAGTTTTTTTTTTTGCGGCTTTTTGCAGCAGCAGCCTAGAGCAGCCAGGGCAGCAAATGCAGCAAAAAAGGACTGGTAGCCAAGGGTATATCTAATAAAATTAATCCAATTATTGGTATGGCAATGGTATGGCAATGCATCAATATATCATCAAAAAAGCATCTGCTCATGCTGTGCAAAAGCTGATGTGCTGCTGCTGAATCGCTATGCTGTCCACACATACTGTGACAGTCACATCCACACACACTGACACAGACACAAGGGCATCTGCAGGCAGGCTCCATCTGCCAAAAAATCCAGGGAAAAAGGCATGAAATGCTTGGAAATGCAGGTGCTTGCTTTTCCAGCTGAAGGAGTGACTGACGACATTCGCCAGAACCACAACGACATTTCAAAAGGCGGGGGAGGAAAGGGAAGGGGGGGGGCGGGGGGAAAGGATGGGGAGAGGGACACGAACTATGGCCACAGACGAATGCCCGGACAGACAGAACCACCACGATTTAATGACTAGCCTCGGACCGTGGGCGTGTTTGGTGTTTTAATGTTTTTAGTGTATAAAATTTGTTTAAATTATTTTTTTAGTTTTACAAAATATAGTTATTCATATAGTTTAGACCTCTGCTCCTCAACACCCTCTCCAGCCATGGAGGACTTACAGAATGTTGTGTCTCCAGAGGTTTGTAGGAAAGCCAGAAAAAAGGAGGAACAGTTCTACCCCTTGATTGCAACCTGGCAGTAGCTTTTCCTAACACAAGAATTAGCATTCATTTATTTGGAAGGCATTAACTATTTTCTTAGTTTTAAGAGCAGTTCTTCCTGCTTTCATCCTACTAGCTTGTGAATATATAGTGGGCTGCCATTAGAGAAGTTGTGCTGCTTCTATTGTAGTTAACTGGGGCCCAATCCCCTCTCCTAACAGAAGAGTTCTAGCCCTCTACAAAACCATAATATTCAATTACAGGATATTCAGTCAGAATGTGATGCCAAATTATAAAGAACTTGGGATCATTTGAAATGCATAGAGTTACAGTATATAAACGTAAGATATTATTAGAAATTCCCAAACAATCCTAAAATGGAATGATTACTCTTATAATATATGTGACTGTTGTTTTAGAAAAGGCTTATTTCCTGCTCATTCCCTCTGAAGCACCTGGCATTGGCCAATATCGGAAGACAGGATACTGGGCTAGATGGACCTTTGGTCTGATCCAGTATGGCCATTCTTATGTTCTAGGTTATTTATTTTCTTATTCCAATTTCTATTGAAATAATAATGTACTTTGCATATCACTGCAGTCTGCAAACAACAGAACATCCCCAGATTGATATATACTAGTACAGTGAACGTGGTGTTTGGAGGGAATCCCATTGAAGATGGCGATGAGGAAACTGTGCCATATTTTCCACTAGAAAAGGTATTTTGCCTGTACTATTTGTTCCATGTTTTCTCTATTTTATTGCTTTGCTCTGTTATTTCTGAACAACATTGGAAGCAAAAGGATAAGAAAAAAGAAAAATCTTCTGTTTTTTAAAATTGTATATAGACACCATTTGAGAACCAACGTAATTATTTTAAGTAACTGTTAGTATATACTTTACCATCAAGGCCCTGACTGTGGAAAGGAACCCATGAAGGTCCTTATGCTCATGCAGAGTCCCACTGTAGTTAATAAAGCTCAACAAGGATATAAAGGTCCCCTTGTATGGATTAGGGTTCTATCTGAGTCTTTATATTCATTATTTTTATTTATATACCTGTTATCTGTTTTCTCTCTGGTCAAATATTATTATCTATTTTCAAAATCAATGCTGAAATGGAAAAACTGCACTTTTTATTATGGGATCGTTGTCTTTAATACGAAAGCGAACATTGTCAGTTCATGTAAATTTTTATTTTTCCTATCTTCTCTTTCCATTAAAATACTTCTCTTGATATAATGCAGTGCCTAGCTACCACTATGATTCATACACTATTGATGGGCAGACAAAATAGTTTTTAATAATGTTATTCTGAATAACTTGGGGGGGAGTAAACACTTAGTAAATTAAGCTCACACTAGGAGAAAATCAAACACAAGAATTCTCACCTAATCATTAACTCGTACAAAAAAAAACAAATATTTTGAGTGGTTTTTCTACTACTACAGAAACACATTCAAATTTTAAAATATTAAGCAATTAAAATCTGAATAACACTATTATAACAATATTTTACATTGTTATAAGATTTAAAATATTTCTTCAAAGGGAGTACAGTCAACTGGATATCCAGATTCGTATAGGCAAACCTGTCTGCTTCTCTTATAAAACAATAATTTAGGCATTTTACCCTAAATTAGTACCCCCACAACTTCTTAATTTTGAGAAGGTGTTACAGAGCTGATGACAAGAAACTGGTTTGACAGAAGTTTATTAAACAAAACCATAATATTTGCTCTTTTTTTTAAGCATATTGACCATTATTCCAAGACCAAATCAATTGCTGACCAAATGGTACTAGCAGCTAATGGAACTCCAGTAGCAGGTATTTTTCAATTAATATTAATTCACTTCAGCCGTTAACAACATACTGGGATTTAGTACTTCTCCTGATGTCATTTCTAACTGGCATGTATATATGTGTTTTTCCTCGAGTTGACAAGATCATTGTGGATAGTTCTCTGAAAATACACCTCTACCCTGATATAACGCTGTCCTTGGGAGCCAAAAAATCTTACTGTGTTATAGGTGAAACTGTGTTATATCGAACTTGCTTTGATCCACCGGAGTGCGCAGCCCCGCACTCCTGGAGTGCTGCTTTATTGCGTTATAGCTGAATTCATGTTATATCGGGTCACGTTATATCGGGGTAGAATTGTATCCACTCAATGTGCAGCAGCAGTCAAAAAAGCTAACGGAATGTTGGGAATAATTAAGAAAGGCATAGATAATAAGACAGAAAATATCATATTGCCTCTCTAGAAATCCATGATATGCCAAGATCTTGAACTGAGCGAAGATGTGGTCACCCCATCTGAAAAAAGATATATTGGAACTGGAAAAAATTTGCAAAAGGGCAACAATATGATTATGGAACAGCTTCCATATAAGGCGAGATTAATAAGATTGTGACTTTTCAGCTTGGAAAAGAGATGACTAAGGGTGGGATATGATAGAGGTTTATAAAATCATGACTGGTGTGGAGAAAGTTAATAAGGAAGTGTTATTTACTCCTTCTCATAATACAAGAACCAGGGGTCACCAAATGAAATTAATAGGTAGCAGGTTTAAAACAAACAAAAGGAAGTATTTCTTCACACAACGCACAGTCAACCTGTGGAACTGTTTTTGCCAGAGGATGTTGTGAAGGCCAAGACTATAACAAGGTTCAAAAAAGAACTAGATAAATTCATGGAGGATAGGTCCATCAATGGCTATTAGCCAGGTTGGGCAGGGATGGTGTCCCTACCCTCTGTTTGCCAGAGGCTGGGAATGAGTGACAGGTGGTGGATCACTTGATGATTGCCTATTCTGTTTGTTCCCTCTGGGGCATGTGGCATTGGCTGCTATTGGAAGAAAGGATACT
Organism: Mauremys reevesii; assembly: GCF_016161935.1. NCBI lineage: Eukaryota > Metazoa > Chordata > Testudines > Geoemydidae > Mauremys > Mauremys reevesii. The sequence continues at coordinate 69,705,427 of NC_052632.1, forward strand.
GTACTTTTGGTCTGACCAATATGGCCATTCTTATGTTTTATGTTCTTATACTCACAGATTTATAGAAAGATACCAGAACGCACAATACCAGAAAATTAAAACATTTCCCCTAAAAATAATTTTAAAATGTTTACAACTTCTACAATATATATATATAATACAACACTTACTTTTGAATACCAGCATTTCTTTAAAGGGATAGAAAAGTTAAAAAAATAAACCTTGTTTAAATGAATCATGTTGAAAGTGTTGTATAACATAAGTAAATATGAATGCTGATTAAAACATTAGTTCTACGGTTATAAATTAAACTTTGCAGAAAGCATTTGATACTTTAGCCTGGAATTATTTATTAGGGCTTCCCAGAGTTTTCCATGTTGAGGGAGTCAGTTATGCACTTGAACACTTGAGCTCACCTATAAGATACTATAACTACCAGTTAAATACAAATCAACGTAAAGTGCAACTTGATACCATGTGACCAGGTGACACTGAGTTAAATTTAGCTGTGGACAATTTCCAGAAAGGACTTTTTTCATCTGAAAATTGCAAAGTACTACAAGTGGCTAATATAATACCATTAATGTTAAAAGATATTACCTTACCCACCTTGTCTCTCTAAAACTTCTTCCGTGTCAGAATATAGCTATTTAAGAGATTAGGGCTATATCTACATTATGCACCTTACAACAATGCGGCTGTGCCACTGCAGCCGTGCCATTGTAAGGTAAGCAGTGTGGCCTCTCTTTGTCGCCAGGAGAGAGCTCTCCGGGTGACGAAATAAAACCACCCCCAACAAGGGGCAGTTGCTTCATCAACAGGAGAACCTCTCCCACTGACGAAGCAGTGTTCACACTGGCACTTTTCATCATTAAAACTTTTGTAAAGTGAGACATTACCTAAGATGGTTCAGTCACTTTTAAATACAGTTAAACATTTCAAACATGAAACTTCATTCAGGGGTGGACCTGTTTTTCACACCTCTGAGCGACAAAAGTTTTAACAACAAAAGTGAGACATTACCTAAGATGGTTCAGTCACTTTTAAATACAGTTAAACATTTCAAACATGAAACCAATGCTTCCTGATCGTGGTTCGTGGGCTATGTAAGATTAGTTTGGTGAGCTTATTCCAATTTTTATTTGATACTAGTTCACATCACAAAAAATATTGTCACAATTGGCATTCTTGTTGGCTATCTTAATGCAGAGATCAAAGACTGTATGGACAAGGGATTGAAATACCCAGTAACTGCTAGAAGGGATCCCTCCAAATCAGAGTTTGAAGCACATTGACAAAGCAGTTTGATGAATTTTTATATTGCTACTGTCTATGTTGTGGATATTTTGTGGATAAAGAAATAAACTTTGGGAAGGCTATCAAGCCAGTGCCTTTCACAAGTACTAAGTTAATTTCCTTTTTTAAAGGAAGATGAAAATCATTTACTTCAAAGTAAATTCTGCACATGGAGTGGCTACAGCTTTGGGCCCTCATTTTATATACATTTGGATATTCATAGCCTATGAAAAGTACCTGTAATGTAGTAATATGAAAGTCATTTGAGAATCACATTTTATCATATATCCTAGGAGGTGATAAGCTCCGTACATGTGTTCTTCGCCCACCAGGCATCTATGGACCAGGAGAGCAAAGACATCTGCCACGAGTAGCAGTATTTACTTTATTTTATTCATATACTTTTCATTAATATACAATAGCATTTGTTATAATTAATGTAATTGATTAATTGGCTAGTTGTCTGGAAACAGGTACAATCTGCTCTTGGTTTTTTAAGACATTACAATTAATAAAATAGCACATACTTTAAAGAGAAAATATATCTTTAAAGAATATACAGTAGGTACAAAAATAGTCAATAAAGTCATTCTTCATCACAAGCAAATGTAAACTCAGCATTTGTACATTGATTTGAAATACCGGTAGTTTAGAGCTTTTACTGTAATAGATTCAGATCCAGATATATTTCAGACTTCACTGTGCAACTTATAAGTTTTAAAATATTAATAAATGATGATACAGCAAAATATCTTATTTCCAGTATCAACCATTAACGACTTTCATTATCCAATGAAGCAGGCTAAGGAGTTTGAAATACTTTCTAATTCAGTAGGTTACTAAAGGGCAAGCAGAGGTGCCCATGTTTACTTTTTTTTTCTTGCTTTATTTTAGGTGCTTGGCTTACTGTAGTGTTAAGAAGATAGAGTTTGCATGATTACAAGTCGCTTGTTTTGAGGGCAGATTACTCTTTAAAGTTACGTAGGGCTCTGAATAAATAACATCTGTATTTTTCATAGGAGCAGGGGAGGGTTGTGCTAAAATGTAAGGTTCAGGCGTGATGCATGATTGATAGATTTGAAACTGGGGTGAGAAAGTTATTCCTGTACTGTTGGAACTTGACTTCAGAGATGGAGAGATACAACAAATCATTCCAATAAAATGTACAAGATATCCGTAAAGTAATTTTTCTGTAAAATATATGGCATATAAAATACACATGCTGGTGTGTCGTGGTAAAATAATTTTATCGATACTCATGTGAGGTGATCTACATAAATCACTTGTGGATTGATCACTCATGAGTAACATAACCATCCCAAAATTATATAATAAAACCTTTTTGTGACACCATCCTATTATATACTATTTGTATATGCCACATATTTCACATAAATGATGGGATGGGGTAGTGTATGTAATTTATTTAATTACATCATTTCCTAATTAAATTTTATATGTAATATTATATAATTATATATATATATAAACTTACTATGGCTTCTTCATTATGTTCTTCCTTTTTTCCCATTTTTCTCTGTAGTGTGTCTTGGTGTATATTTTTTTTCTTTTATGTCTTTTTCAACCTCTGTTTTCCTTCATTCTGTTCAGTAATTTTTAAAATTTCAATTTATTTTATCTACAGCTTTTCCTGCAGCTCTCCTTTGTCTTCAAGACTCTTTTCTGATTCTTTCATATCAGTTTCTTATTTTTCAACATTTTTGCTTTCAGCTGACTCCTCTTTTTCCCTCCTTCCCCCAAGTTCACTTGTCCCTTCCCTTTCCCACCTTTTCCTTTCCTCATTTTTCTTTCCTGTGTTCTCCAATCCTTCCCTCCAATCCTTCCTTCTGCCTAAAACCCCTTCACTCTCTCCTCGGTGATCCCAAACTTCCTCATTTTCCCCCTAACTACCTCCAAAACCCCTCATTCTCTCTCCACTTGCCCCCTAACTCTCTCCTTCCTCATGTTCTCCAACTAACTCACTCTCTCTGTAGGTCTTCAAAGTATCCCAAATCGCTCTTTCTCTTTCAATCTTCTCCTGTCTTTCATTTCTGGAAATTCTCTCCTCACAATCCTCTTCACTGATCTGCAAACCTCCTCACTGCTTCCCACATCTCCTCACACTCTCCCCTCATTTGTCCTTAACATGCCTTACACTCCTTTCCCTGCCACTGCCCCAAAACACTTTCCCAACTCCTACTCATTTCTGCAAAACCTCCTCCTCACTGCCCCAAAGCCGCCATCTGCTGCTCCGAAGACCTCCTCACTCTTTCCCCTCAATCCACTGTCTATTTAATACATATATTAGTACTTATTTGGCCCCAGAGTATCTGAGTGCCTCCCAAACACTCACAGATTTATTGCCACAAAACCCTATGAGGTAAAGAAGTATTTGTTCGCATTTTGCATATGGGAAATTAAGGCACAGAGAGATATAAGTTTACTTGCCCTAGGACACAAAGGGAATAGACCAGAGATCTCCTTAGTCCCACTCCAGTGCATTAGCTACAAGCAGGGCCGCTCAGAAGATTCAGGGGGCCTGGAGTCTTCGGCGGGAGGGGCTCCCGCCGCTGAATTGCTGCCAAAGACCTGGCACTTCGGCGGCGGGTCCTGGGGCGGAAGGACCCCCCACTGTGGGTCTTCGGGGCACTTCGGCGGTGGGTCCCGGAGAGGAAGGACCCCCCACTGCCAAATTGCCGCCGAAGACCCGGAGCGGAAGAAGCTCCAGGGGCCTGGGCCCCGCGAGAGTTTTCCGGGGCCCCCGGAGCAAGTGAAGGACCCCGCTCCAGGGCCCCCGAAAAATTCTTGTGGGGGCCCCTGCGGGGCCCGGGGCAAATTGCCCCACTTGCCCCACCCTCTGGGCCTGACCACAAGCTCATCCTTCCCCTTTCACTATTTCCCAAATCACCTCACTTCCCTACCATTTGCACTCAAAAATATTTACTCCTCCTTTCCTTCATTGCTACAAAATCCCCTTGTTTCCAAATATTATTCCTAAACTCCCTCAGATATTCCTTCCCTTCACTCTGTTGCATATCCTCTGTTCCCCTCACTATTCCCTAAGTCCCCTTTCTGTCTTCTCTCACAATCCCCCAAGCCTCACCTACTTCCACTTCTCATTGTTATCAAACCACTCACTCCCCCAGACATCCTCACTCTTCCTTCCTAAAACTCTTCACTGCCCTCTAAACCCTCTCACTCTCCTCTCCACTCCCCATTGCTCCCGAGCTCCACCTCAGTCTCCCTTCATTGACCCTCAAACCTCCTTTCCCCATCTCCTTGCTGAATCCCAAATCTCCTTACTTTCCCCCTTTCATTGACCTACAAGCTCCCTCACTCCCCCACTCCTTCTCCCTGTTCAAGTTCTCAGGTATTAAGTGCCCTCCCCTTGTGACAGCTGTAACTCTGCCTTCCCCAGCTCAAAACTGCTACCTCTAACAGGGCCTGAGATATCTCCATGACAACCAGAAGCCAGAGGGAGCCACATAGTGTATAGCAGAGCGGCAGGGGGACAAGGGTCATAGGGTGCAATGGAAGGCTGCTAGCAGTTCCAGGACTTAAAAGGAGCCTGGGGACGGGTATAAAGGAACTGTCAAGGGCATGTAGGCATGGGGAGTGTCACTGAATGCCTCCTCAAATATCAGGCCTGTCACTAGCTGTTTTCCATTTGTAGTTTAAGTGATTTCAGTTGTACTGTCCAGGAGAATACTTACAGATATGCATGAAGCCAATTTAAAAAAAAACAACAGAACTTTAGCAAAAGAAACTTCTTTTCTAGTATTTCACTTAGGAGAGTAAAGCAGGTGGCAAATCTGCTGTTCCTTTTGGATGTACATGGAACAAAATCATATGTAATTTATATAAGAATGCTAGAGAAAGTAGCATATGTTTAAATAATGCACTGATGTGAGACCGTTTATGGATTCATGTAACAGCTACTATGCAAGTGGCCCCTTTCCTACATATAGCGCACACACACATGAAACCTATAGAAAATAATAAAAGACATATATGCAGTATGAAATACATATGGCCTTTCCACACATTAATGTGGCACAAGGCCACAAGAAGACAAGACAGCAGAGAACACTTTAAACAACACTTTAGCCTATATAATTCTCAGTAAATTCAGTTGAATGATTTAGCATTTACAATATAAATAATTCACAATAATTAAAGATAGCAGCAGGTTTGTGTAAAAGAAGATACATTTGGATCTAAAAAAAAGGACATCCCTCAGAACAAGAGACAATACTTGCATCATAATGTGTTCTTGCAACACGAGTTAGGATTATGTACCTATAACACTGTGCTAAAATACAGTCATAAACGTCCCAATACCAATAACTTCAACTGGAGAAGCAAAGAGCAGTAATTGGCCCTAAATTGGTGATGTTCCTTAACAAAAGGTAAATAATAGAAACACAGTAGAGCAAGAAGAAGTATCTTCTAGAAATGAGTTTCATAAGCATAAATACGAGAAATAATTATTCTGCTCTTCTCCGCTCTGATAAGGCCTCAGCTGGAGTACTGTGTCCGGTTCCAGGTGCCAAATTTAAGGAAAGATGTGGACAAATTGGAGAAAGTCCAGAGGAGAACAACAAAAATGATTAAAGGTCTAGAAAACCTGACCTATGAGAAAAGATTGAAAAAAATGTGTTTGTTTAGTCTGGAGAAGAGAAGGCTGAGGGGGACATGATAACAGTTTTCAAGTACATAATAGGTTGTTACAAGGATGAAGGAGAAAAATTGTTCTCATTAACGTGAGAATAGGACAAGAAGCAAGGGCTTAAATTGCAGCAAGGGAGGTTTAGGCTGGACTTTAGGGAAAACTTCCTAACTGTCAAGGCGATTAAGCACTGGAATAAATTGCCTTGGGAGGTTGTGGAATCTCTGTCATAGGAAATTTTTAAGAGCAGGTTAGACAAACACCTGTCAGGGATTGCCTAGATAATACTTAGTCCTGCCTTGAGTACAGGAGACTGGACTCAATGACCTTTTGAGGTCCCTTACAGTCTTAAACTTCTATAATTCTATAATTTCCCATTTTCGTTCAGACTACTAATTCTAGTCCAGTAACTTCCCTAGAGGCTATTAATGCTCCTGAAGAAAGTTACCCCTCTTTCTCACAATAATACGCCTAGCAAATTGTCTAACATTGTAGGTGGGGTTGAGGATGTTCCCTCCTGACTGTTTTAAGTGATCAGCTTACTTTCTGGAGCATGATATTTGATTACTTTTAGCTTTGTTTATTAACATGTTATTAAATTATCCAGATCTATTTTTTAAATCTGGCCACAGTATTTTATTCAATTTCTGTTCTAATAAATGACAAAAAGACAATCTAGACTAGAAGTCTCAAGCACAGTATTTGAGTCAGACATTCCCTTAGTAAATAGCAACGTTGTTCATTTTTGATTAAGCGTCCAATCCTGGCATGGAAGTTGGTGGTAAAGTTCCCATTGACTTCTGTGGGAGAAGGACTGGGCTCTGTTTGATGTACTCCTTTTATGTGCAAAATTAAGCCACATCCTGCAGGGATTTCCTGTTTGTATGTTTTTGCAGGTTAATATTCAGAAGGGGCTGTTTCGCTTCAGGTTTGGGGACCCTTCTGCCACAATGAACTGGGTTCATGTACAGAATCTTGTACAAGCTCATATCCTGGCTGCTGTGGCTCTTACCTCTGAGAGGAACTATATAGCTGTAAGTAAAAAGAAAAGGAAAAAAACCTGCAACACTCTATCTAGTTTGATACACGTTTAAAATGAAAATAGCTATAATCAGAACAGAACCATGGTACTAGCTCTTAACGCTCATATCATGGTCCACCTGTGCATGGCCTTTGCCCTGCTCTATTGCCATGAAGTACCAGCTACCTTGGTGGCACTAGAGAACATTGAGTGCACTACATAGTGAAGACTCAGTCCACCAGTAGGAAAATACTCTCCCCAAATTTTCTTTATTATTATTCCTCCAACAGGAGCAAAGGAGTAATACACAATTAGAGAATGGAGTTGGGGCTGTTTTACCCCAATCCTCACTATACACGGAGGCCATTATAGGAGTGGGATTGAGGGTGGGTAAAGTGGTTTGAGATAGTCCCTTCCTCCCCAAGTAGCTGCAAATGGCTGTTGTGAAACTAGCACTCCCAGCTAATATCACAATCCGTGCAGATCAGTTTGCAGAGTCAGGACCTATGTATTTAATTATGGAAAGAAAGTCTTAGACAACCTTAACTATATGTGTTGCTGCGGGCGCTTATCTATATATTTGCACATGCAAACTACCAGCTCTGCACACTCAATACAAGTGCATCTATTTAAAAAAAAATTGTTGCATGTCTTTTCTTCCTTGTTAACACAAATTTTTACCGTGTTTAAAATAATTAATTAAAAAAGAAAAGTACATTGGTAAGACTATCAAAGCATATACTACTGTTATAGGTTTTATATGTGAAGCTATTAACAGGAAAAAGGTAATATGTCAAACTTTACTTCACTTGGCCTTCAATGGGGTCTCACCAGTGTAATTAAGAACAGAATATAACCCTACTATTTCCTGTGTGTTCCAAGAAGGTACAATTAAAGTGTCAATTTAGACTCAATTTCACTGTGTTTGGGAATCACAGTAAAATAGCATTTTACCAGCAATAAACTTGTAATAAGCAATTTTACAGTGAATCAGGTTATTAACCAAAATAAAACAATCAGTGTTGTGGCAATCAGTTTGTACTGTATACAGAATAGTTGTTAATTGAAACAGAATTTGGATAACCTGTTGATCTATATATACTTTTATTTATGCTGCTATATTATTTATAAAATCAGTACAGATATTTAAAGAGAGAATGAAAAAATGTCACTCCACGCACAGTATCATGTTACTAAGCTGTGTTTTCTCTGTCTCTTTAACAGAGTGGTCAGGCATACTACATAAATGATGGCAAGAATGTCAACCTTTTTGAATGGATAACTCCACTAGTATGTACAATACATATATTTATTTCAAATAGAATACAATGAATGTAGAAAAACTGTAGGCCCACATTTTGAAAACTGTATGTGCAAATATGGATGCATAAATCAGGGAATTGCATGCATATATTCCTTTGTATGTATACAAGTTCAACTTTTGTGTACACACTGGGGGTTTTACATGCTCATCTCAGGTTCAAGAGCACCTTTCCAAATGTTAGCCTTAATAACTAATTGAAGTCAGGACAATGTGTACCGGAATAAGCGAAAGCTACCTTCTTGGTATATTTATTTTATCAGAGTAGTGCCTGATCCATCCTTCCTACTGACACCAGTAGAAGTTTTTGGTTCACAAAGAATGTAGGCTCAGGCTGTTATTCTGTAATACAAATAATTTTTCCATTAATCACTTTACTGTAAATGATTTACTAAAAACCATATCATTTTAACACTGTAAAATGAGAGATCAGTGCATCATGACTGTGGGATTCGAATCAAAAATACAAAATGCATTTTTCTCACATACACTGCTATTTCAGATAAATGTAATTTCCTACATTTCTCATGTAATTATGTTTGGAACTTTTTGAGAAGAAAAATGGTAAAATAATAACAATAACAACAACAAACTGATTTGAAAAAGAACATCCAGGTGTATATTTTATCTATAAATATTTCCATATATACTTTCTGCTCTGATATCCGTACATTTATTAGTTTCTCTTTTGTTATTCACTATTTTTAATCCCTTTCAGTTTGAAAAATTAGGTTGCAGTCCACCATGGATACGTATTCCTACTTGCTTTGTTTACGTAGCAGGTAAAATATTTTTATTTATCTTTCTGTCTATCCTGCTCCCTATCCATAATATCTGAATGCCATGCATTGGTTAATTTTGCTTTTTTACTTTTTCTCTGAGTTTTTATTTCCATTACACTTTTGTAAAATGCAAGATTGAACAGTTTTAAATTGTGCAATTCCAAAAGTAATTGTTCACTAGCTTTGTGATAATTTAGTTTATATGACACATACTGGTGAAATTCACCCATATGAAGAGAGCCAACACAAGATTTTTCCATCATTTAACTCTCATCTAAAATCTCAATAGGGCTTAAATGGGAATTAAGGGTTCAATGAGCCTTGTGCAGGCTCCCTGAATAGAGGTGAAGTTCACAATATGAATGTAAAAAATTACAGGTAAAAAACTTTGGCCTCATTGTATACTCTAAAATTGATGTTTTTAGGGCTGTCGATTAATCACAGTCCACTCACAGGATTAACTCAAAAAAATTAATCGTGATTAAAAAAATTCATCGCAGTTTTAATTACACTGTTAAACAACAGAATACCAATTTAAATTTATTAAATATTTTGGATATTATTCTACATTTTCAAATATATTGATTTAAATTACAATGCATAATACAAAGTATACAGCACTCACTTTATATTATCTTTATTACAAATATTTGCACTGTAAAAATAATAAAAGAAATTGTATTTTTCAATTCACCTCATACAAATACCATAGTGCAATCTCTTTATCATGAAAGCACAACTTACAAATGCAGATTTTTTTTGTTACATAACTGCACTCAAAAACAAAACAATGTAAAACTTTAGAGCCTACAAGTCCACTCAGTCCTACTTCTTGTACAGCCAATCATTAAGAGAAACAAGTTTGTTTACATTTACAGGAGATAATGGTACCCACTTTTTATTTACAATGTCACCTGAAAGTGAGAACAGATGTTCATATGGCACTTTTGTAGCCGGCATTGCAAAGTATTTACATGCCAGATATGCTAAACATTCGTATGCCCCTTCATGCTTTGGCCACCATTCCAGAGGACATGCTTCCATGCTGGTGATGCTCCTTTACAAAAATAATGTGTTAATTAAATTTGTGACTGAATTCCTTTGGAGAGAATTATGTCTGTTGTTCTGTATTTTACCCGCATTCTGCCATATATTTCATGTTATAGCAATCCCGGATGATGACCCAGCATGTTGTTTGTTTTAAGACCACTTTCACTGCAGATCTGACAAAACACAAAGCAGGTACCAATGTGAGATTTCTAAAGATAGCTACAGTACTCAACCCAAGATTTAAGAATCTGAACTACCTTCCAAAATCTGAGAGGAACAGGATGTGGAGCATGCTTTCAGAAGTCTTAAAAGAGCAACACTCTGATGCGGAAACTACAGAACCCGAACCACCAAAAAAGAAAATCAACTTTGTACTGGTGACATCTGACTCACATGATGAAAATGAACATGCGTTGGTCTGCACTGCTTTGGATCATTATTGAGCAGAACACATAATCAGCATGGACGCATGTCCTCTGGAATGGTGGTTGAAGCATGAAGGGACATATGAATCTTTAGTGCACCTGACTTTTCTGCAGTCCCAAGCAAAAAAAAAACCACCGGCACAGGACGGCCGGACCAGGAGGCAAAGCAAAAAAAACCCCAAAACCCTAGGTGCAGGGCAGCTGGACCCAGAGACAAAGCAAATAAAAATAAACACCAGGGCACAGGGCGGCCGAACCCGGAGGCAAAGCAAAAAAAAACAAAAAACCCTGGGTGCAAGGTGGATGGACCCGGAGACAAAGCAAAAAAACCAAACCCTGGGTGCAGGGCAGCTGGACCCGGAGGCAAAGCCAAAAAAACCCCAAAAACCCTGGGTGTAGGGCAGCCGGACCTGGAGGCAAAGCAAAAAAAAAAAAAAAAAAAAGCAAAAAAAACAACAAAACCCGGGGGGCAGGGCCGCTGGTTCCAGAGGCAAAGAAAAAAAAAAAAAAAAAAAAAAGCAAAAAAAACAACAAAACCCTGGGTGCAGGGCAGCTGGATCCAGAGGCAAAGCAAAAAAAGCAACAAAACCCTGGGTGCAGGATGGCTGGACCCGGAGGCAAAGCCAAAAAAACCCCAAAAACCCTGGGTGTAGGGCAGCCGGACCTGGAGGCAAAGCAAAAAAAAAAACAACCCCAAAAACCCTGAGTGCAGGGCAGCTGGACCTGGAAGCAAAGCAAAAAAAACAAAACAAAAACCCTGGGTGCAGGGTGGCTGGACCCAGAGGCAAAGCAAAAAAAAAAAACAACCCAGGGCGCAGGGTGGCCGGACCCGGAGGCAAAGCAAAAAAAAAAACAAGAGCAGCCATGCCACCCTAGGATTGGACGGAATGGCGCCCCTTAGAATCTGCTGCCCCAAGCACGAGCTTGCTTGGCTGGTGCCTGGAGACAGCCCTCCCTGACATGTAAATATCTTGTGATGCCAGCTACAACAGAGCCATGCAAATGCCTATTCTCACTTTCAGGTCACACTGTAAACCAGAAGTGGGCAGAATTATCTCCTGCAAATGTAAACAAACTTGTTTGTCGGAGCGATTGGCTGAACAAGAAATAGGACTGAGTAGACTTGTAGGCTCTAAAGTTTTACATTGTTTTATTTTTGAATTAAGTAATTTTTTGTACATAACTCTACATTTTTAAGTTCAACTTTCATGATAAAGAGATTGCACTACAGTACTTGTATTAAGTGAATTGAAAAATACTATTTCTTTTATTTTTACAGTGCAAATATTTATAATAAAAATAAATATAAAGTGAGCACTGTACGCCTTTGTATTCTGTGTTGTAATTGAAATCAACATATTTGAAAATGTGGAAGACATCCAAAAATACTAACATAAATGGTATTCTACTATTAATTGCATGATTAATTGCAATTAATTTTTTTAATCATGCAATTAATTACAATTAATTTTTTTAATTGCTTTACAGCCCTAGGCGTTTTCCTTGCGATGCTGAATTCTGCATCTTGTGCATCCCAAACTCCCTCTGACATCTATGAGAATCTTGGGTGTGAAACAAATGCAGAATCCAACCTACAATGGCTTGTTATCTCTATGTTTCCCAAAGTCTTGTAGTTATTTAATCAATCTACAGGCCTACATCCAATCATGCAAACTCTTTATTCATATAAGTAATCCCAAATAGGCCCCTACTTTATGGTACAAAAATAGCACCAATCCAACCCATCTTACTGAAGTAAGTAGTGCTACGGACTTCAATTATTTTGTCCACAGTTCTTTAACAATTTAAATTTTCTTTAACATTACCTACATGAACAGTTATACTAAAATTAAAATATCTTAGTGGTTTACCATTGTTATCTCAAGTAGTAACTTTCTGTTTCACAGCCACAGCAATGGAATATCTGCACTTGACACTGAAACCAGTTATTGAATTTACACCTTTGCTGACCAGAAATGAGGTAAAATATGTCTTTATAAAATATCTAATTAAAATTTGCAGGAAGCATGTTATATTAATACTGGGGGCACAATGTTGCAGTAAGCTCACAAAGAATTCACACAAGTCAAGGAATAAAACTCCCCGTATGTGCTCCGTCTTTAACCTGCAGTTTTCATGGCAAAAATAAATGCCAGCCACAATTTGGGCCATATGGTATATTTGTTATTAGAAATATGATGCCTACATAATTTCTGTCCATTTAAACACACTTGTATTATTTATGTTGTTATTTAATAATTCCCAAGAAAATGCAATGATTGTTATTTTTAGAAAACACAAGCAAATAAGAAGCAATGGTTTTAGTCTGTACCAGTAATTAAACATTGCTAAACAATTTGCGACAAAAAAAGAAACAAATCTCAACAATCTCTTGGTAAAATGACAAGTAATTATTTCACTTAGTGTGAGTAGCTAAAAATTGCTATAGGGAAGATCATCTTCACTATTTCTGCAAGATCTTCTGATCTGACTTAGGGAGATGTGTGGTGCCAAGAGCCACCACCCCCATGCCATCATTGTCTTCCAATTCATCTTCTCAATGGATTAAGTACAAGGTTGGGACTGCATGGTTTAGACCTGGAGCCCAGACCAAGAGTGAGAGGAGCCACTTGCCATAGAAATCTTCCCTTCTGAGGCAACAGATCTCCACCAGGGCATCCCAAGCCTACCATAATGCTGCTTACATTTGCAGTTTCTCAGCACCTGCCCCTCTCCACCTCTTCAAAAGATGGGAGTGACACAGTCACAAGGAAGGATGGTTCAGTGGTCAGAGCACTTGCTGGGGCTTGGGAGATACATGTTCATTTCCATGCTCTGCCACAGACTTCCTGTGTGACTTTGGGCAAGCCAATTTAGGGTATATTTTGAAGGTATTTAGGCACCTAAAGATGCAGATAGGCATCTTTTGGGATTTTCAAAAGCATCCAGGTGCCAAGGCACTTCTGAAAATCCCACTAGGTGACTATCTGAATTTTTAGACGCCTACATACCTTTAAAAATCTGGTCATTAGTCTTTCCTCAGTTCCCTATACTCCCCTCAAGTGTAGTGAAGATAAATATTCTAAAGATTGTGGGCACTTAGATATTATGGTAATGTGGGGCCATGGAATACGATAGATGGATGGATGCATGTAGGGTGCCTGACTAATAGCATAGCGAGATGCTGCTGGAGAGGGTCTGAACATCCTGTGTAGATGTCCAAAAGGCTGGAAGATAGCAGCTTCTGCCTTCTCTATAGACTCCCAATACCCTCCATTTGTGAGGACAATTTGAAGGAGAATGTGAGGTATGTCCATGGGAGTGTACAGTTTGACCCAAAGTTATTTTTAATTTGAGAATTTGCTTTTTCATATTCTGTTGTGCTACCATTCACATAACAGAGTTTTGTTCAAGGTTTGGAATGTATGCAGCTCTTTGACTGTTGGTTCTTTTGCCTCGTAGGTGCGGAACATTGCCGTGACTCACACATTCCGAATAGACAAGGCACGCAGCCAGCTAGGTTATTATCCAAAGAATTTCACATTTGCCGATTCTGTGGACCATTTTATTAAAACAAGACCAGTAAAACAGAATCATCACATCTTCCTTAAAGTCATACTTTCCTTAATTGGTAGCTTTCTAAGTTTGATATTTCTTTCTTTTACATTAGCAGATCTTCCAATTATGCATTTTTTCAAAGAAAACCAACATTAACTTATGTTTCCTGAGCATTAATAAACTGGCATGTAATCAGTCATAGTATAGACCTCGGCTCACATGGGCTGCATTACTCTGCACCAGATATTAGCTCCGATGTAATAGGCAGTTATTTTTAGGCTTAAACTAAAAAAAGACAGCACATCAGTAAACCTTCTTAAAAGGTTAAAATAAAGTATAGTAAGGTCAGAAGGCCAAAGATGATCACCCATGACAAATGCAGGAGTCAAAGCTGTTGGATCTATTTGTTTCACACCAAAAGGGCTTCTTTCCAAACTGCTTGTTGAAGTGGATGACAAACTGGAAGAGACGGAACTACAGTAAATCTGCAATACTGTATCAACAAAGACAAGCACAGCTAGAATAAGGAGAAAGACTGACCAGACCTGTTGCCAATGCATGTTATTGCGGGGAATACAGAGAAACTGGAAAATAGAACAACAAAAGTGAAAAATAGATTCATGTAAACAAAACACAATGCACACTAGCTGTACAGAAAAGATGCATGCAATGTAATTTTTGTGTGTGAATGAGTTGTATTGTGACACTGCATAAGAGGTGAAATAAAATTGTACTTGAAATTCAGCATGTATTAAGGCTCTCTCACATGCAGTGAGTGACCTTTATTAGTACTCATTCATAATGTCCCACAATACCAGGTACGAAGCTTAGTAGCAATGCATAGTGGTCACTGGCCTCTAATTGGCCTCCATCAAACTTCTGAGGACTTCCAGAAGTAGTGTCCAATTGCTGATGCACTTTGTTCTGGTCCATTGTTAAAGTATCTAATTTCAAGAGCCAACAGACACCAGTACAACAACTGTGTACCTTAATTATATTGAATATAATTAATGAAATAACATTGTTAAGGAAATGTCATCATCCTGTACTGCATTTATGCCAGATCTTTTTAAAGCTGAAATGTGGATGTCCTGTTTGTGTGTGTCCTTTGTCTCTTGAAAGTGATGCAAATGTTATGTTATTGGACAAATAAGTATATTATAAAAACTATTTAAACAAGAAGGAAACTTTGAGAAAAGCCCACACACATACACTGACCAGGACATTTCCTCCTGCTTTGTTCTACTTTCTATGAGTTACTAAGGCTTGTGTCTTCCTATGTGACCATACAGACCTAGAGGAATGGAGACATAATCCTGACTTAAAAAATAACAGTGATGTTACATTTCCTTTTCTTTTTCAAATGATACTTAGTAGTTCATCTATTTTTATTGGTCCTTGACTGGTGTGTATGAATTTTGAGATCACCTTGTATTTATACATTTAGCCAGCACATGAAATAGGACTTTTTTCTGCAGCACCTTTTAAATTGAATTTTCACTTAATTATTAAAAGAGGTGATGTGTCAGTTGTTTGGTTATATACGTCCTTTCAGCTGCTAACATTAATAACATGCTTATTGAAAGATTATTAGAATGAAATAGGCATCTAAAACTCATATATTTTCAGTAACATATTCTCATCTGAATACAGCCAGTTGAAAATATACCACTAGATGGAAATGCAAAAAGTTACATATAGTTTAGCATCATTTTCCAAAGTTCTTCCAAGAGATAAGGGAAACTGAGCCATTGTCACAAACATCAATTTGCACAGCCAGGTAGACTGATAACACCAAGAAGATTGTTTGGGCTGCTTACCCAAAAGCAGGGAGTTGTTTGGCTGACCACAAACCTGCTGGATATCCCAGAATCCATTGATGACCACTGACATCTAAGTGGAAGGTTCCTCCATCTGACCCCATCCTTACCCAATGGCTTCCTGGCAATGTGACTTAACTGGAGCCTCACTAACAGGGACTCCCCTCTGACCACAGCAATCCCTGCAACACTCAGGAGGGCTATGGCTTAAAAGTAGCTCAGTCAGTGGCTATATTACCTTTTCCAGGTAAGGTCTGTGGGGATGAAGGGGGTGGGGGAAGTGTGACGTGCATTCTTGCACTGGCCCACCCAGTCTCCTCCACTTCCCTCAATATGGATCCGAGCCATGCAGAGAATGCCGCTCTCAGGTCTGAGGGGTAACATGCTATTATGAAAGTGTCTGAAACAGCCATTCTGTTGTATGATCTAACAACATACTAGCTGCACTCGTGTGAAAAAGTTTAGTAAGCACTATTCTCCTTTGAGTGACACGGTAAAGGTGCTATATGTTATCCAGTTCATTTCCCTCTCCCAACCCACCATCCCTGTCCCTTTTCAGGGACCCCTCTCACAAGACCATGTCATTTCAGGAACTATGGTCTCTTCTAGAGTTGGGAGCAATGGAGGAAGTTCCTTACCAACACAAAGGGAAAGGGCTTTGTTCCTGGTACTTCCTAGTCCCAAAGAAATCTGGTGGCCGCCACTATGTTTTAGATGTAAGAAAGCAGAAGAAATACATCAAAAAAAATGTTCAGGATTGTCTACGATCCTTCTTTGGAGACTAGAGATTGATATAGTTCCCCCAAGCTACAGAACATGTACTGCCATGTGGCAATACATGCCTCCCACAGGAAGTAGCTTTGTTTTCTAGTGAGCGCCAATCACTATCCATACACATTGCTCCCCTTCAGTCTATCTTCAGTCCTGAGGGTTTTCTCCAAGTGCATGGCAATGGTGGCAGCCCACCTATGACACTTGGACATTCAAATTTTTCCCTACTTGTACAATTGGCTAGTCCAAGCAGCATCCAGCAACCAGAGCTAGAACAGTGTCCTAGTCATCAGACAAGTCTTTTCCCGACTAGGCCTGCAATTAAATTTGCAAACAGCCCATTTACTCTCAATGCATAATGTTCATAGAGGGAGACCTTTGATGCAACACTAGCCACATCTTACCTCCCAGCTGAAAAATTCCATTCTATAGATACCCTTCCCAACATCCTCAAACAACAGTGAGAGCCCGCCTTCAGCTCCTAGGCCATATGGCATCATGTAACCCCATATGCCAGACTTCACCTTCACTGTCTGCAAGCCTGACTTCATTCTGTGCACTGTGCTTCCAGTTGCAGGCACCCTCTGAACATGTATCCACATGTTGCATACCTGCGCAAGAGCTCCACTCTCTGACTTGGTGGCTGGACCCAGCAAATGTCTGCAAAGGTGTCCCATTTTTGTCCCCATAACCAGCCATGACTCTGGTGGTGGCTGCTTCTATCAAAGATTGGGGGGGGGGGGCAATCTCAGTCAACTTCAGACTCAAGCCCAGGACAAGGCATCCATGATCTTCATTGCAGCAGCTTGGCTATCAATGTTGGTTCACAGACCTTCACCCTCTGTCCCTGCATCAATAACTGTTTCATTAGTTTCACCTCATCTGTCCCAGAAGCAGGGCAAATCTCTGCATAAGAGCCTGGAATCTGTCCACCTAACCACTTGCATGATCACTGGCTGAACACTCATGAGAAATCATGCTCCCAATAAGGTCCAGATTATTTTGGTGAGCAGCAGAAAATTCTCCACCAGAACCATATATGCATTGAAGGGGAAGAGGTTTCTATGGGGAAAGATACAAATTCACAAACATTAAGAAATACAAAGCAGACACAGAATAGCAGAGAAAGATTATACCCCCTTCCTTCTAAATAACCCTCGGGCACATCACTATGCATGATGCCACGTCAGGCATAAAACTGGCATTCTTTCATTAGAAACGAATTTAAAATACTGGTAGGAAACTAACTGGCCAAACCTGCAAATAAAAGTTTTTCCTGGCAGCGGTGGGATTCGAACCCACGCCATCGAAATGACTGGAGCCTAAATCCAGCGCCTTAGACCACTCGGCCACGCTACCACCTGATTGCTAGGGTGACCTTGAGGGCTATATAAAGAGGACAAGCGCTGACTCGGTGGGTTTTTTTTTTGCCTGGCTAACCTCCTTTATTTTTGCCACTGAGTTTAAGCCACCAGCTGCTTAGCCAGGCGCTCGGCGGTGTTTGTCTGCTCCCCCAGGGAGGAGCCGGAGGGACCCCGTGCAGCGGGTATGTACAGCGACGGGGAGCTCCCGGGGAGCAGGCTGCCCGGTTAGGACGGCGTGTGGGGGCGGGGCGGGGCTCGCACCCCGCGGGAGCGGGCACAGCACGGGATAGCCCCTCGGGCCTCTCCGGGGCACCCGGGCAGCGGAGCGGCTGCTGCAGCGGCTCCCGGAGCGCACGGCGCCTTCAGGGCGCCGAGTACAGCAGCGCAGCATTAACCCGCGGGGGCAGCAGGTGGCGCTGCTGCGGCGTCGCTTCCCAGCGCAGCATTAACGCGCAGGGGCAGCAGGTGGCGCTGCTGCGGCGTCGCTTCCCGACGCAGCATTAACCCGCAGGGGCAGCAGGTGGCGCTGCTGCGGCGTCGCTTCCCAGCGCAGCATTAACGCGCAGGGGCAGCAGGTGGCGCTGCTGCGGCGTCGCTTCCCAGCGCAGCATTAACCCGCGGGGGCAGCAGGTGGCGCTGCTGCGGCGTCGCTTCCCAGCGCAGCATTAACCCGCGGGGGCAGCAGGTGGCGCTGCTGCGGCGTCGCTTCCCGGCCTGCTGCACCTGGCTGCAGCCATCATCATCCCGCTGCGTGGCCCATGGCGCGCACGTGTCCCTGCCCTGGTACGTGCGGTTGCCAGGCTTTGCTCTGCAACGTGTCAGCCCCGTTCTGATCTGGCGCCGCACCCAGCGCCTCTCCCGTCCCCGGGGGACTCAGCCCCTCCCCAGCTCCGGCAAAACCCACAGCTACCGGCACCTGTAGCCGCCCCCTGCCCTACTGCTGCGGGTGGAATTAAAGGGCCCACCCTGGCTGAAGGCCCAGGGGGCCTTTTTGAAGATGTCAAAGCAAATTAAAAGCAGCAAAGAATCCTGTGGCACCTTATAGACTAACAGACGTTTTGCAGCATGAGCTTTCGTGGGTGAATACCCACTTCTTGCATCCGACGAAGTGGGTATTCACCCACGAAAGCTCATGCTGCAAAACGTCTGTTAGTCTATAAGGTGCCACAGGACTCTTTGCTGCTTGTACAGATCCAGACTAACACGGCGACCCCTCTGATACTTGAAAGCAAATTAAGCAGCCAGTCCGCGCCACCCCCTGGGCAAAGGATATTTAATTTGGTTTCGGGCAAAGATGCTATCCCCGAAATAAGGATGACGATGACTGCAGCCTACGATCTTTTTATTTGTTAATAATTATGGCTACTGTCTGCAGCCACCCCAGAGCTATCTTTCTGCTACTTGTGCTAGGAGTTGCTTTTTCTATTTCTCTATAGCCCACCTCATGAGCTAAGCAGATGCTGCATTTTGTTCCAAATTAACAACTTCGCTTCTTACCAGAGCCAAAAAAAAATCTGACGTGTTCTGACTTTTACCATTTGCCTCTTTTAACTCAAAAATAATTGAATTATTTTGTTTAATATACAGTAAAAAGGTGTTTTCCCCTTAGATAATTCCCAGCCAGCAGTGATTAATCAGACAGGCTATAAACCAACAAAAACTGTTTGTTTATAAGGGAAATAAGAACAGGAGTACTTGTGGCACCGTAGAGGCGAACACATTTATTTGAGCATAAGCTTTTGTGGGCTACAACCCACTTCATCAGATGCAGGGAATTTTTGTGTGTGTCTGCATTGTTGCAGACATATTTGCTGATATTTATTCTGAAATAAATTACCAAACTGAAACTGGCATAATTATGTAGTATGACAAAATTTGCAGAATTTGTAATTTTTTGGCACAGAATGCCCGCAGGAGTAACTGAAGCAAAATATCAGGCTATTGTATGCTGGAAAATCAGAAATGCTGCTCTTTTTCTCTTCCCCCTCATAGCTTTAAAATCCATCTTGGTCCCTCTCAACAAAATAGAAGCCTTTGAAAAATATGTATGTATGTACTTAAACTTGTATTTTCAGTGTCTCAGATTCTGATGGCCGCTCATTACTTTGAGCTACACTTTTTTTTTTTTACACATGCTTTATATATAATGTGCAGTTACAACACTTGTTACCCTTTACTCCTCAGATGTAAATTTCTACCTTTCATTTATCTGTAGTGTTTATCCTTTTGGCTTTTCTCTGGAGAATTATACCACATATGAAGTCATATAAGACGCACTATAGTATAGTATATATCCGAGCTACAGCTGGGCAAATTCACAACTAAACTCATGACCAGGTAAAATTCATCAGCTGAGCTACCGCTTTACACATTTGAAACTCATACAAGGCTCATAGAAAGATTTGCTAAAGTTCACTACCTTTTGCGTGGTCTAGAGCTGATGTCTTAACATCAAAATCATGGCAAATTCACAGTATCACCCCTGAATTTGGGTGCAAACTGGTGGTTTTGACTGGGGTTTTTTTATTTGTTTGTTTTTAAGATGTGGAATCAAGAAGTTCCAGCTGAAGCCTTGCAACAACCATTCAGACTGAAACCAATTAAAATGGCAGCATTAACTACAAGAACTAGGGGTCATCAAAGGAAATTAATAGGCAGCAGGTTTAAAACAAATAAAAGGAAGTTCTTCTTCACTGCAGTGCAGTCAACTTGTGGAACTCCTTGCCTGAGGAGGTTGTGAAGGCTAGGACTATAACAGCATTTAAAAGAGAAGTGGATAAATTCATGGTGGTTAAGTCCATAAATGGCTATTAGCCAGGATGGGTAAGGAATGGTGTCCCTAGCCTCTGTTTGTCAGAGGATGGAGATGGATGGCAGGAGAGTGATCACTTGATCATTGCCTGTTAGGTTCACTCCCTCTGGGGCACCTGGCATTGGCCACTGTTGGTAGACAGAGACTGGGCTAGATGGACCTTTGGTCTGATTTGGTATGGCTGTTTTTATGTTATGTTCTTATACAGAACAAGTTCTGACATTTCATGGCACCTCTACAATTATTGTCTTCACCTGAGGAGCCAATTTAGCCACTGTGTAAGCAAGTGCATCTCCCATTGACTTAAATAAGAGTTTTGCCGAATAGAACCAGAGCTGAATTTGGTTTGTGGATGGAAGTTTCAGTTTCCTTATCATGGGACATAACATGGGTAATTGTACCTTTGTGATTACTGTGATGCCAGTAGGAATTGATACAACTATTTTTTTTTTGGGGGGGAACGATTAACTCTGTAACTAAATGCCATAGTTTTAGAACACTAAATGGATATAGATTATACCAGCTCTCTGTATCACTATACCATCTGTCTGTAGTCTCAGTGTCTGAATTCCACTACATTAAATGCATGCGGTGTAAAATAAAGCAAAAGAGAGAAAAATTAATACCAAGTGAAGTTATATGCATGTTCATTATGCTTACCCTATGAATCAAGTGAGATTTATGGACCAGTGTGTTTAACTTAGAAAAATTGATGGACACATCCTTAAGGACAGGATGTTTAGGAAACTAAAGATTTTGATGGCAATTTTGTGCCTGGAATTTTAAAATGATGTCCTTTCAAATTGCTCTGCAAGTTTGATACTGATTGTAAGGTGTTTTCCTTTTTAATGAGGGAAAAAATGCTGCCCTCTTAGCAACCAGTTTCTCAACAACACCTAATTTCACTCATAACACACCAGATTTCTACAGCTTTCACAGTCACTGGAAAATAGCAAGTTGTGCTTGCGTTGCTAAACATATTAGATCAAGGAGTAATATGTTAGACTTTCAGGACATTAATTTGCTAGGCTGCCACTATAAATTAATTTTGAATGTTATCAAGAAAGAATCAAATAAATTAAATGCAAAGCTCCTACGCTGTAGTAGACAAAATTGTTTTCTAATAACATATTAAGACATTTAAACTGAAAACCAAGAATAAAAAATACTGCATATGTGTGCAACAGGGCTAAGTTAAAGCTATTTAATTTTTGCATTTTTTACTTTTGAATATTTTAATTCAGACTTTCACTAAAAAATCTGAGTGATATCCTTTAAAAATAAAATATCAATGCTTTTTAAATTCTAATTTTACTGTGTCCTAATTAGTATTCAAAAGTCACACCTCATTAAGGAGAATGGGGTAGAAGGAAGGGTTAATTTTGTATTTTGCTGCTACAATTAGATTGGATTGTCCCCCTAGGTCCATGCATCCATCCGTGAAGAAATGTTCTCCTCTTTGTGCAGAAGGAAGGCTAAGCTGACGCTCTATTCTGGAGAGTGTTGGTGAGAAACCAGTCATATCAGGACATTGTTTATCAACTGAGGGTTACAAATTCCCCACCCCTTCCGTGAGTCATGAAAGACTATTATGGGAGTTGCGAGGCACTGGCAATTTTATTACAATTCTAAAACAAAAAATATAAATTTTCATAATTACTTTGGGGAGGCCAAAACAGTCAATGTTTGTGAGGTTAAATATAGTAGTTGTAGCATACTACTATTGTTGTAGCATTTCTACTATTACTTTTATAATAACCGTAAAGAGATCACAACAGTTTACTTTGAATAAGCAGTTTAGCAGAAAAGATTGAGGAAACTGCTTGATTAAGCAGAAAAGATTGAGGAAACACTGGCCTAGTTCATACCTCTCAGAGCTATTATTTCAGATTGTCTGCAGTCTCAGGAATATATCCTGCATTGGGTCACATTCAGGTTACAGCCACGCTATATATTTAAAGGAGCTTGTAACCAGTTACTAGCATGGTTGTCTCTAAATATGTCTGTGTCCAACATTTAGTTATTAATTGTTTTATCCTTGCTAATGGTCTAGGCTGGCATAACGTAACCATAGCACATTATTTTTATTGCAGTGAGGACAGGATATTTTTTCCTACAACTGCACCTGTATAATCAATTTGACAGGTCTTCCTTCCTCTGAGCGTTCTGCAGTAGGACATCCCAGAGTGCACTGGTAAACAAGCTGCTGGTGCTGCTCTCTGTATGTCCTCTAGTCTCTCATTCCCCAGCACTATGGGATTGTTCTTCATGTTTTCCCAAAAGGCATATGTACAGCTATGCTTCTGCAGCAGAGTAAGAGCTGTGCTCTGGCTATGCAAACAATGGTTATAATGGCAGAGGGCCTGACTAATAAGTGATTAAGGTGTCTGGGTCTCTACATAGTTACAAAATCACAGATGCAGCATAGTGTGAGGGGGGCTTCAGAAGGTTTTCTTCACAAACAAAAGGTGCTGGAATTTTTCTGCTTTAATGAAAGGTTATGCTCTGCAGGAAATGAGATTGCCAGAGGCTGCAGAGGGGTTGCATCAATTAATGGCACAATCTAGCTGCTGCTGCTTTTGTTTTTTTATATGAAAAGACATACCCTGCAGCCAAAATTGCAGGGATCCTGAAATCAGAAAATCCATTTTCCCCAAGACACACATACATACACACGCATTCCCCCTCTCCATCCCCAGTTAAGGTAGTTGTGTTTTTTTTTTTAATTAGTAAATTTGTTTTTTGGGGGAGGATTCTGCTCTGCATATTGCAATGAAATATTAGTCTCAGCAGTAGCATTAGAACAGCAAGTGTTGTCTCTCTCAACTCAGCTGCTGGGCCTGTCAGAGAAGACCAGATATTGTGCAGTTCTCCCAATCTGCACATGACATCACAAAAGGCAGTAAGGACTGATTCTGTAACTTTTACTCATGCTGAGCATTTACTCATATGAGTAATCTTAATAAGCGTTACGTATCATGAGCAAGAGTTGCAGAATCTGACCTTAGCAGATGCCCACTGAATATAATGAAGCCAGAATTTGTTTACAGGGAGAAGATTGCATTTTTTGTCATTGGCCCACAACTCCTAAATTGGATTTTGCTCAAATATTCCACAAAATTCAGCTTTGGACAGTGACCAAATATGGAAAATTTCAGCCCAGCAAGCGAATGTTTTACAAAGTTATGAGTGAGCATGTACTAGGTGTTATAATGGAGACTGTTTTGCAACTTTATTTAGAGTGCATAACCCTATATAATTTCTCTTGGACAGATTAAATAAAAAAGCACACACACATACACACACACACACACACTACATTTTAGAGGTTGAAATAAAGATACAGAGAGCAAAGTCATTTTTACAGACAAAAATTAGTGCAATAAGTAATTTTGTATTCTGGTGCTGAGAATCCGATGGTAAAAGGGCATGTTAGAAAAAAAGAGAGATTATGATGGTTGCTGCATTCAGAAATCGTGTTGATTACAGAGAAAGCACAGTAATTTTATTAACCACACAAGCATACAATTTGGACTGGAGTCATCTCAGGATTCTGGGAACACTGATGTTTCCCTGTAGGCACATTCAGAGGCTTAACACAGGCACTGGCATAATCATTCCTGCTCTAGTCTTTGTGCAGGGGGATTAGAATTCCACACATAGGCAGCAAAATTATAACTTGTTGTGCACAAATTATTAGTTATCAATCCTGGTCCTTTTTCACACATACTTTTCATACAAATGTGTGGAATGTATGTGGTTAAAGTAGCATATAATATATTTAACTTCTGAAAAGAAGCAATAATACTTTACCCTGTGTTTATAAAAAAAAAATTCAAACTGTTTCATAGCATTTAAACTCTCTAAAGTGACTAATATAGGTAACTAATGGACAGAAACAAGCACAACCGTGATAAAATCTTAATTGAATCAAGTGAAATTGGCTCAGAAATTCACATGCAAAAGATCAGGGCAGTAGATCTGCTATTTGCTGTAATTATTTAGTTATTTACTGCATTACACTACTGTACCTGCTGGATGCTATTTAGTATAGGAAGCTACAGGAACATTCCACTAGTGGAAATTATCTTCTGTGTCCAGAAAATTGGATTGCAATATTTTGAAGAGGGCTATGTTAAAATATACCAATATTATTATTCATGTCCATCATTACACTGAAGAGCTGATGAATTTTAAATACAAATTAATGTATTTTCTGGACACTGGTATCTGTAGACTGTATTGCATTTCACTGACTTTTGTATCAGTTTGTTTTTTCTCTGTGTTCTTGGAAGTAAAGTGGGCAAAGAGAACTAATACATGATTTCACTGACTCCATTCCAGTAAGAATTCATCTGCAGTATTTCAGGAATATAAAATATAAATGTTTGGATATGTGTTTATATAGTAATTTTTCATATTGCATACAAGGATTTACTTTGTGTCTCTCAATTAATTGTCAAGAGTAATTTACACTTTTCTGTTCGGTTTAGTCAAGGCAAAATGTGAAGCTTTTTGAAACTTCCACATTAGAAACATCCTTATGTAAGCACATGACCTTCCTT
The DNA here is from genome assembly GCF_016161935.1 of Mauremys reevesii. Lineage (NCBI taxonomy): Eukaryota > Metazoa > Chordata > Testudines > Geoemydidae > Mauremys > Mauremys reevesii. Next base: position 69,730,881 of record NC_052632.1, read on the forward strand.
TTCATTACCGTTACAATTACAGTGTATTCCTACCTGATTTTTAATGGCTATTGTGACTGGTGACTAACATTACAGAAGGTGTTTTTTTTTTTTTCCTCCCCCCCTCCCCTATACTGTTCACAATGCTCTTCAGGAAAATTTGTGGCAAAATGTTGCTTTCAAACAGCATGTACTGTTGTTTTTTTTTGTTGTTTTGCATCTGGGCAGTAATATCTTGCAAAGTCAAACTACAGTCTAGAAAATATGTACACATATATTACCTGTTTGATCTGGCAGCCTTTTCACAAACAGAACTCTCATTTACCTCAGTGGCAGTAGCATACAGCTAAGGACATATATGAATATCCTATGGTGTAAATGTGTGTAGCTCCCATTATTGTTAATAATGTAGAGTGTAAACCCTAGTGCAGTCAGATAATAAGATAAACAGTGGGCATCTAACCGATCATTCTAACCCATTTATTTTGGGTGTTTCAGACCAGGAGTGGGACACAAGGTGTACTTTGAACGCTGGTCCTTGTGAGTAGGTCTCCAGTAACTGTCTGGTACCTTTCGCTAGCAATAGCCACAGGGAAGAAAACTAAAAAATGAGAAGGAAAAGACGCTTGGGGGTCCTGCAGTCGCTTCAGCGGCTGGTGACCCGGCCCCCCACTATTCTGCTGGCTGGAATGGAGGAGGTGATGCTGAGAGTTTGGGGGTCCCAAGGCAGTGTCCGTCATGTGTCCCTAATTAGTCCCTCCAAGCACGAGACCAGATGGGAGGAACAATGTTTCCTGGGTGCCACACTCTAGTTTCAACACTCATGAGCCCCCACCAAATCGTAAGGAGCAGGTGCTGAGGCTGGGCTGATGCAACCGGCAACAAGCGGAGGGGGGCGGGTGTAGTAAGGGTCTGGGGCTGCTTTACACCACGTGTGGGGACGGGAGGGAGCTCACACTCGGCGCCGGCTGTAGCTTCTCGTCCCCGTGCAGAGAGCCCCTGTGCAGGAGGCAGCGACACCCCAGGCCGGCCTGCCTGCTGCAGTACCGCCCTCCGCCAGCCTGCGGAGGGAGGGAGGGTGCAGCCAGCCAGCCAGCCCCCGCGGGGACTGCGAAGGAGAGCGAGAGAGGCTGATTCCGAGACCAGACGCGAGCTGTCCGCGTGCGCTCCCCGGGGCAGCAGCTGGCGCGTGACCCTCGGAGGGAAGCGCTCGTCGGCGTTTGTGTGCAGCTGCAGCGGGGAGAAGAGCCTTGCTTCCTTGCCTGCTGCTCCGGGAGCCGAGTGTGTCTGCACAAGGTAGGCCAGGCATTGCACCGTGTGTCTGTCTGCACAAGGTAGGCCAGGCTCTGCCATGGAGCCTGCTTCTCCGCCTTGGTTTTGCCGGGCTCCCCGATTAGCAGCATATCTTCTCCGTGCACGGTGGGAGGGGGTCAGGAGGTTGTTTCTCTGGGCAGGGCTGGCAAACGGCTCGGCCTGCAAACCCTGCTCAGTCTGTGTGCCCGCTCTAGCGCTCAGTATGGCACGTTACACATGGACACATTTGTATTTTAACACCCATTTTTAGTAATAATTGATTCCCCTTATTCAGTATACTAGCGTATTCACACAGTATTATCCAGAATATTACAGTTTACTGTAGTATTACTACCTGTTTGGGGATTATTTATGTGCCATAGGTGCAGTATTTTTAAGGAAGAGCTCTTCTTGTCCTGTTGCATACATGCCAGTCATCCCTGTTTTATTTTACTTTTTCACAGAGCTGTTTCTTCCCCCCCCCCCCTCCCGACTTGATCCTGGCAAAAATTTCCCATTATAGCACTAAAAAGTCTTTCCCTGTTTTTCTTTGTAAATGCCCCCAATTGACAGCTTTTGAATGTTGGCAAATATGTTGTAGTATTTAGACCAGGGCCATTACTGTAGAATACTAACCTTCCTTTTTACAGAGGCCATTACTATACTGTGATGTTTTTACAAGAGCTGCCTGTTACTGTAGAAGGCGGTGTGTGTGTGTGTTAATTATATGTAAAGTTCATAAACGTCCAATGGCTAATGAAATTAAAGGCCTGTTGTGAGTTGGGGTGGGGTTGAATTTGTCAGTGATCAGGGAGTGGTAATTTGCTCTTTGTAAAACCATATTTCCGATGACAGTTTCCTCCCAAGGAGCTTTTTGCCTGTTTCTGAGCGGAGGATGAGATGTTACCAGACTGTTTCGACTCCAGATTGTTGATGTAATGATCCTAAAATGTACTAGTCAGTAGTTTTTCTTCTCAACAGCCTGCATGCTGCTTTGTCCAACTAGCCAAAGGAATACAGTATGTGAGAATCAAACAGATGGAGGGGAAAAAATTCCCATTGACACATCGGTTTATTGCCAAGGTTGAGCTGTGACATGTTGCCTTGCACAAGGGGGAAGAACTCATGCTGTGTTAATGTACCAAACTGTCACAAAAAGAAAATGTTACTAAACCGTTCAGATTTTGATGTACACAGAATAAGATTTTTTTTTAAATGAAAAAGGATGGATAGAATTACAGACAATAATGAACAGATATAATTCAGTTTAATCCAAGTAATGCAATATCTGGAATCAAATTGAAAAGCACACTTAAAAGTTGTGATCTACTTTTTAGAAGGAAACATAACAATGGAGAGAGGGGGTAGTTCTGGGTGCAGGGAGAGAGGTAGTTAGGGGCTGTGTGTGGACAGGGGGGTAGCTTAGGATGCAGGGAGATGGGTAGCTAGGGGCTGTGTGGGCAGGGGATAGCTCAGGGTGCAGGAAAAGGGGTAGCTGGGGCTGTGTGTGGCTCAGGGTTCAGGGAGAGGGGTAGATAGGGACGGTGTGCAGGTAGGGGGGTAGCTCAGGCCAGGTGCAGGGAGAGATGTAGCCAGGGGCTGTGTGCCAGGAGGGCTCCCCTGCAGTCCCTGTTTCTTGAGGGGTCTGCCAGCCATGGAGCCAGGTCCCACACCCTTGCAGCTCTTACCTGCTATGTGAGCAAAGGGGTCTTGGAGCTGAGGAGCAGCTTCAACCCAAAATCAGTGTCAGGTTTTGAAAATTTTGGCTGTAACTTCCCTAGGAGAGTTTTCAAAACTGCCTAAAGGATTTGGACTTGCAGTTCCTGTGAGAATAAATGAGAAATTGGCATCTAAATCCCTCAGGTGTTTGATAATCTCCATCCCCTGTGTCTTGCTTTCCAAGTCTGTAAAATGGAATATGTAACTCAGGGGTATTTTAAGGATTTTTTACCTAATGTTTATGAAGCGTTTTGAAGGACTAAAGCACCACATGGTGTAAGTGCAAACCATTGACGCTTTCATTACTCTAGTACCTGAGGGGGCTTCCAGCTATGGAAGATGAGGGAAGTTGCTCTGTGTATTTCACCTCTGCCTTGTAAATGTGCACAGAAAAAGCTGATCATCTGCCTGCCCAGTGTCCTTTCAGCCTATGCTGCAAGAACCTGCCAAAATTCACATTAAACAAATGTTTGTCAGTAAATTTGTCAAACTCAGCTAACCCCCTTGTGAACATTTGGAAGCTTGTTTTGCGCTGTTCCAAATCTATGCATCTTGGGCATCAGCTTTGTCAGTTTCGCCTGGGAGGACAGTTTGAGACCGGATGAGAGCTAGGGTAGAGCAGGAACTAGGGGTGAAATCCTGGCCCCATTAAAGTCAATGAAAAAACTCCTGTTAATTTCACTGGGGCCAGGAAGTAGTTTAGCTCATGGGCAGGGGGAATCTGTTTTAAGTTTAGAAGCAGTATGAAAAAAAGGCAGGAAGTTGAGAGGGGGAGACAAACTCGCATATCAGGAGGAAATCTGATCGTGTATAATGAGGCGCATGTTCCTAATCGGGGGTTGCTGGGCAGCAAATATAGCTGATGGGCCAAATTCAGCCCTAGCAGAAACAGGTGCAATTCCTCTACTTCAGTGGAGCTGCCCCTGACACCAGGCCTGAAATGTCACTTTCTCTGTTTTAGAAGCTATATTTGGGTGGCCCTTATACACTCTTGGAACTGGCACGCTACTGCAACTAGTGAGTAGGCACAATACCACCCTGAGAGGTGTCCCTGCATTCCCATGAGGGATCCCAGGTCTCACTCAGTCATTCTAGAGCAGAGGTGGGCAAACTTTTTGGCCCAAGGGCCACATCTGGGTATGGAAATTGTATGGCAAGCTGTGAATGCTCATGAAATTGGGGGTGGAAGGGTGGGAGGGCTCCGGCTCAGGGTGCAGGCTCTGGGGTGGGGCCGGAAATGGGGAATTCAGGGTGTTGGGAGGGAACTCTGGGCTGGGGCAGAGGGTTGGGGTGTTGGGGGGAGGGCTCAGGCTGGGGGTGCGAGGTCTGGGATGGGGTTGGGGGTGCAGGAGGGTGCTCCAGGCTGGGACGGAGGGGTTCAGAAGGTGGGAGGAGGATGAGAGCTGAGGCACGGGGTTGGGGCATGGGAGGGTATCAGAGGTGCAGGCTCCTGGTGATTCTTACCTCAAGTTGCTCACAGAAGTGGCGGCATGTCCCCCCTCCGGCTCCTGTGTGGAGGCGTGGCCAGGTGCCTCTGCGTGCTGCCTGGTCCGCAAGCACTGCCCCTGCAGCTCCCATTGGCTGTGGTTCCTGGCCAATGGAAGCTGCAGGGACAGCGCTTGGGACGGGACCCCATGGCTGCCTCTATGTGTATGAGCCGGAGGAGGGATATGCCACTGCTTCCGGGAGCTGTGCAGAGCCATGGCATGCATAGAGAGGGGCAAGCCCCCGACCCCGCTCCCCGGCGGGAGCTCAAGGGCTGGGTTAAAACATCTGAAGGGCCGGATGTGGCCCTCGAGCCGTAGTTTGCCCACCCCTGTTCTAGAGACACAAGCAGGGGCTGAGCACCTCACATTGCTCAGAAGTGTGACTGACTTATTGAGGACTGGAGTCAGTGGGCTTTGAAAAGAGTCTTCTAATATGGAACTTTAAGAGTGTGTATGGGGAGTGAGGGGCGTAAAGCCAGGAAAACATGAAAGATCAGCAGGGTATCAGCAAGGATGTGAAAACCTGCCTGGTGCATTGCTTCTGCACCGAAGCGTGAAATCCACAGCTATCCCAACATGGAGCTGAATTAATAATAACAATGTATCTGTTTGAGTTCTGCTGAATCATCATTAATAGTCTCTCGAGGAAGATATGCATGGAAATCTTCACCCGTCACTGTGGGTGGAACCTGAGCCTCAGTAAACATGCTTCCCATTGTTCCACTATTTTATTTCTTAATAAGTTGCTCCAGTGGGTAACACAGCGGTGAGTGATTCAGTGCTCACCGTCCACAATTTCTCTAGAATTGATATAATTAGATATGTGAAGTTAGTAAGACAAGAGTCCACACACAGCTTCTCTTTTTGATGTGCACATGACTTCCATTACTATTTGCTTTAGTAGCAGTTATATGTATAGAAAGCCTCTGTGAAACACTTGCTCTTACTGTCACTCAGGAATTATAGGAAAAGGATTAACTAATTTTAATAGAAACATGTGATGTTGTTGCATCATGTTGCTGAATTTTTGCTTTCTGCACTTCTCTGTTAGTAGTGGGTATAGTAGGATCCAATTCCTACTTGTTGTTACCTTTTAAAATGTTAACAATCATTTACCAAAGTTTTAAAAACTGATGAAGTGTCATCTTTTTATTTCATGTTAAATGAGCTGTAATAAACTAGTTGTGGAATATTTTTAACTGAGATACATCCAGTATAGCTTGCAATGGAAGTAGACCAATTGTAATTTTAGCCAGTGACCGACCTATGTAAGAGCAGATGGTGAAATGCTTTGGTGTATCAGATCAGGAGGATTTGTAGCAAGTTGATTCCTAGTCCCAAGAGTGATGGATCATATTGTACCTGCTTTTGTATAACTTTGGAACCAAGTGCCACCTTGTGTCCTCTTCTGTCCCCACTGTTTGCAAGGGTCTGGATTGCTGAATTAATGCAGTTAATAACAGAGAGAATGAGTCAGCGTTGACGATGGCCAGTTTTTCAGGAAACGTCCCCACATTGTGGCAGGGAATTGTAAGGAAGTTGAGAGCATAGGAGTTAAATGGAGAGTGACCATGTCATAGTGATGAATTAAATTAACAACAGATACTTTGTTAAATACACTTTGTTAAAGAGGGCTCTGATTTTTGACCTATTCCAATTGCTGTCACCGTATGTGTACTAGATGCCGCTGACAGAGGCGATTCAGCAGCGCTACACAGCAGCATTCATTTGCTTTTGCATGATAGCAGAGACGGTTATCAGCCGTTCTGTACCGTCTGCTGCCATTGTAAATTGGCAATGAGATGACGGTTACCAGTCCTTCTGTACTGTACTGTCTGCTGCTGTCATGGGTGCCCCTGTCTGAGGTCGGCTGGGGGCGCAAAAGACAAAAATGGGAATGACTCCCCGAGTCAATCCCTCCTTTATGGTATCTAAAAATAGAATCAGTCCTGCCTAGAATATGGGGCAAGTGTACTAGAGAACCAGTGTATCAGAGAACCAGAGAGCACAGCCACTCCGTGTCAGATCCCGCAGAAATGATGAGCTGTATGCCATTCACAGGCGGTGCCCCTGCAACAACCCCACCTGTTGCTTCCCTCCTCCCCCAGCCTTTCTGGGCTACCATTGCAGTGTCCCCCCATTTGTGTGATGAAGTAATAAAGAATGCAGGAATAAGAAACAGTGACTTGTTAGTGAGATAAAATGAGGGGAAGGCAGCCTCCAGCTGCTATGATAGTCCAGACAGGACATTAAGCAGTGTGGGGGAGAGGAGCCCAGCATCCCGCTGCTATGATAGTCCAGGCAGTACAGAATCTTTTCTTTAGACATGAAGGGTGGGGGCTGATGGAGCTCAGCCCCCTGTTGCTATGATGAAGACGGTTACCAGCCGTTCTGTACCATCTACTGGGAATGACCAGGAGGCCAGCCAGGAGCACTCATGGGCTGATGATGAGGACGGATACCAGTCCTTCTGTACTGTACCATCTGCCACCAGGCTGATGATGACGATGGATAGCAGTCATATTGTACCATCAGCCACCAAGGAGGGGGGATGAGGATGCTGCAGTTCACTGCCGCAGCATCGCGTCTACCAGTAGCATTCAGTAGACATAGGGTGACATTTAAAAGAGTCGAGACGATTTTTTTCCCTTTTCCTTCTGGGGGTGGGGGGTGGGGTAAATTGACGCGATATGCCCTGAACCACCCCGGACAATGTGTTTGACCCTACAGGCATTAGGAGCTCAGCCAAGAATGCAAATGCTTTTCGGAGACTGCAGGAACTGTGGGATAGCTTGAGTCCTCAGTCCCCCCTCCCTCCCTCCATGAGCGTCCATTTGATTCTTTGGCTTTCCGTTACGCTTGTCACACAGCAGTGTGCTGAGTCGCTGCTGTGGCCTCTGTCTGGAGATTTTTTTTAAATGCTTTGGAATTTCGTCTTCTGTAACGGAGCTTTGATAGAACAGATTTGTCTGCCCATACAGCGATCACATCCGTACGGTCCATGCTGGAACTCTTTTTGGATTTGGGACTGCATTGCCACCTGTGCTGATCGGAGCTTCACGCTGGGCAAGCAGGAAATGATATTCAGAAGTTCGCGGGGCTTTTCCTGTCTACCTGGCCACTGCATCCGAGTTCTGATTGCTGTCCAGAGCGGTCACAGTGGTGCACTGTGGGATACCGCCCGGAGGCCAATACCGTCGATTTGCGGCCACACTAACCCTAATCCGATATGGTAATACCGATATTAGCGCTACTCCTCTCGTTGGGGAGGAGTACAGAAACCGGTTTAAAGAGCCCTTTATATCGATATAAAGGGCCTCTTAGTGTGGACGGGTGCGGCGTTAAATCGGTTTAACGCTCCTAAAATCGGTTTAAACGCGTAGTGTAGACCAGGCCATAGTTCTGCAGAAGTAACTGAAACTTTGAAACACCAGAGTTTTCCTACTTAGAAGGTAATAAAAATTTAACACTAGATTAGATTCATGTTGTATTCCTCACCTTAGAAAAGACAGTTCCTGCTATGGAGACAAGGCAGAGGAAATTAAATAACTGGAATATTAAAAAATTTAAGTCAGGTGTGGCCAAAATGCATCTCACAGGCCCAGTGTGACACATAGAGTTCTATGATCTATCCTGCCGTCATCCCATCTTTCACATGGGAGTGGAGTCCATGCCAGTATGTGATGCTCCATCTTAATCAGAGTGGAGGCTGTTCAGATAAAGATGGCCTATTACATGCTGACACCTGTAGTGGGGTTACACCTGTGCCCAGGAGACTAAGGGTGGTCTGCAGACTATGCCATTTTATTTAAGCTAGCTATACCCCTTGGGATCCTGATAAGTATTCAGGAAGGTTCCATGCTTTTGCAAAGTTTTTGGACCATTGAGATTAGTTATGAGGAAAGATCATGGAACTACTAGGGAGAGAAGAAAAATGACTTCCTAGTGATCTTCCAGCAGGGTGTCATTTTGTTTTGTTTTTTCTTTAGCTATGAAAGGGCTTGATAATTGTCTCCCAGGCCTGTTTACTACAAAAGAATACAAATACAAATTCCCAGGGGCAGGAATTAGGGAATATGAGCTAGATGCTCATGGTTTTGTCACATAATGAACAAATGGGGTAGGTTACTGAAGCAGGGAGCACCAGGGAGTTGATAGAATTAGCCCAGTTTATTATTTATGGTTGACGTGCCTGTTGATGTATAGTGTCTAAACTCAATGATCGATGGGTCTGGAGCCTCTGGAACAGCCATCCATAGGAGTGGGATGAGGGCAAGAGACTTACTTATTTTAATCTGGATCTTGATAAATTTATGAAGGTGATTATATGACAGGGTTGCCTGCAATAGCAAGGGCCTGGACTCAATGACTCAGGAAGTCCCTTCCCATCCTATGTCTCTGATGAAACACACAAGCTACCTACAGTGGGTAACAAAGAGAGATTGCTAAAATATACCATTTTATCTACAAAACTCTGAACTCTGGGGAGAAAACAGAGATTGGCCTTTAAAAGCCATTGGATTAGGAAAGCTTTTTGGGTGGATAGAGTGGAAAAAGTTTGACTGTTTTGCTTCAACACAGGGCTTGTCTTTGCCAGATAGAGACATTTTGGTATGTGTGAACTAATGTCATCCCAGACCCTGGGCCTGTTCCATAGACCACTGAAATCTGCAGGAACCTTTTTGTTGCCTTCAATGATTTTTGGATAAGGCTCTTTGTCACCAGATGGGAATGAACAAAATCAAGAGAGGAAAGAAAAAATAATGTAAATAAATGTTCTTCCCTGAAGGCTGCCAATTCCAGGCTCTGGTGGATCATCCAGAGAGAAGGACGTACCCCTGAGCAAGCCAGCCAGTGCTCCTGGAGAGTTCAGTTGCAGGAACTGACAGCAAGAGCATACCTGTTGGGAAGGGGATCAGAGTGAGATTTTAAGCCAGAGAAGAGCACTGAAATGTGACTTTCCTGTGCATTTCCTCCTCCCCCTTCTCCCTCCCCAACCTAGACTCCTTTTATTCACTTTAATGGCTAGAGCAGCAGCAACTGTCTGACAGCCTCATTTATCCTCACTTCAGAGGACACATGTGGCACCCTGGGTGTGCACACACAGTGATTTACTGAGGACTGACTAGCCCATGTGAGCTGGGGGCCAAGTAATATAAAACCTTCCTGGCACAGAAAATGTGTTCTGGTTTCACCTTCGCCATCCATGCCCAGTAATATTCCATGGCCCCTTTTCCCTGGAGTCTGTTAATCCTATTCTTTGTTTTCATTTGTAAGTGACCCCCTGATGGAAAAGCTGCCTTTGGAAAACAGAGGGCCTGATCCTGCAGTCCTTGGATTGGGCAAAATACACAGAGTTATGGGGAAGTCGATGTGAGTTTTGCCTGAGTAAAAACTGTAGTATCGGCCCCAAAGTTTTTAATCAAGTAAGAATAGATATGTTCAAAGAGGGAAGTTGATAAATGGAGCCTGGAATGCTACTAAAGGTAAACTAGAGTAATCCAATATTGCAGTCCCTAAGATTTTATATTAAATTCCTATTCTATTCTGAGCCAATTTTTCTCTATCCTGTGACAATTTTAAACTTGGGTATCTAAATTGGGAGCCCAAATCCTGCATTTGGGTGTTGAGAGGCATACTTAGGTGCCCAGATACCCATTTTACATACCCATGTACAGATTATTGACTAATTTTTGCTAATGCTGGCCAGTATAAATTTTGGCTTCATGCTTTTTTTTTTTTTTTTTAAAGAACAGAACCTTTGATTTTCTTTAATTTCATTCTTTTTCTCTCCCAGGTTCTTCCCTCATTTCAAATGTGTATTGTAATACTGGCTGCTTTAATCATTGCACGAATTAAACCAACCTCCCACAAACATGGCGGACGAGGACCTTATCTTCTGTATGGAAGGTATTGATAATGCCAGGTCAACTAAAACAGTCTCTGGAAATTATCCTGATGCTGATAGTGAGGATGAGGATAGTTATTACATCTGCCCGATAACAGATGACCCAGTATCTAACAAGACTGCAAACAACAAAGTCGCCAATTATTTCAGCAACTTAGCAAAAGATGAACATTACAGATCTAGCTCTTCTCCTAGAAACTCCTTCAATATTAAGGTAAGCATTGGGCTCAAGCCTAAATAGGCTTCTAATCTCATTTATCTCTCTAGCTGCTTCATTTCTTGTAAATTTCCATGAAAATTACAGGTTTTATTTTTCCAGACTTGTAGTTAAATCTCTTAGGCCAATAACCTGATCCTGCCATTGATTCCCTTACAAAACTCCACTTGAATTCAGTGAGAACGCCATACATGGAACTCTTGCAGGCTCGAGTCTAAGACTGCACAGCTGTTGTAGTTCAGCTGCTTTAAAAAACGCAAATAAATGGATTTGCAGTTTTTAAAGATGATTGTTGTAACTCTAATGCAATATTATTAATGTCAAAATTTGGGCTATGAGAGTAGACGTTCTTTCATGAATGATATCAAGCAAAGCAATGTGCCTGCATTGAGTATCTTTAATTGAACAAAACCAGTCATAATTTTTGATACAACATAAATGAACATCATTTAGACGGTTGGGTTGAGATGTGTTTCTTGTGGTGGGATCTTTACATTTTAATAATAGAGCTCTGATGTTAAATTACACAGTAAATTCTACCACCAACCCCAGACAGTGTGCTCTAGTGGTATCCAACCATTTCAGCCTGAGGGCCAAACAAAGATCCTCTGCCCCATTCTGCTCCCTTTGCACCAATCAGACAATGCAAAGGGAACAGCATCCACCTGTAAGTCTTCTACTGGAGACCCCTCTAATCTGGAGGATCCTAGCACATGTAGAGTCTGCATAGCTGCCCTCCTGATTGCCCTTGGGATGTGGGGGAACGTGTCACAATTTAGAGCCTTGAGAACCACAACTGTCCTCAGGTTATAGACCCTCCTAATATACTTGATTTAACTGAGGACTCTGCTAAATTGGGACATTTTTTAGGCTGTGTCTAGACCAGCATTTAAATGTGTATTGTTCACAAGTATTAGCGAACACCTAAGACCTTTTGTTCACTAGGAAAAAGGTTAGTTAACACATTAACGAACAGGTGTGTAACAGGGTGGCTTGTCCCTAAGTGGTAGAGGCCTGGAGCCAGTCTACCCTAATTACCTAGGAGGCACACCTGAGCTGGGATTAGTTGATTCCCCTATAAAGAGCAGCAGGAAGCTGGGAGGAGAGAAAAATGTTCAGGGAGACCATACTGGAATACAGAGGTAAGTATGCTGAAAGAGCAGACCCTGGGGCTAGAGAATGAGACTACAGACAAGTGAGATTACAGGCAGGAAAGGCCTGAGAGTTACCAATAAGAGGGTAGACAAATGGACTTGAGGATACTTTTTATTTCGAACTGTTTTGTCAATAAAACCAGACCCCAAGGAGAGGCGGTACTGGACAGAAAGCCTGCATGTGGAGTCTATTTGAGAAGCCCCTTGAAAGGGGAACAGAAGCAAGCTGCCTACAGATTGACCTTGGGCCATGAAGGGGTGCGTGAGAGGTGGGCACCCAATGACAACATGTTAAAATCCTAGTGTAGATAGTTTTAACATGTTAGCTATTTGACATAATCCCTCAGCTCACCAACACGGTTAACCTCAACCAGCTACAACTGCCTTGTCTACACTAGTATTTTAACATGTGTTAATGTTAAAAATATACTTCTTTTTTTTTCTAGTGAAAAATCTAGTGTGGACAATGCAGCTTAGAATTTAAAGTGTGTTGAACTGGTTGAGTTGAAGCCTAGGAGGGAGCACAGGTTAAACACTGCCTTGTCTACAGTAGAGTTTTAGAACATACAATCATAGAAATCTAAGGCTGAAAGGGATCTTGAGAGTCCATTACATCCAGCCCCCTGTGCTGAGACAAGACCAACTAAACATAGACCATCCCTGACAGGTATTTGTCCAGTCTGTCCTTAAAAACCTCCAATGATGGGGATTCCACAACCTCCTTTGGAAGCCTATTCCAGAGCTTAATTACACTTATAGTTAGAAAGTTTTTCCTATATCTAATCTAAATTTCCCTTGCTGCAGGTTAAGACCACTACTACTTTCCCTTCCTTCAGTGGACATGGAGAGCAATTGAGAATTGTCCTCTGTATAACAGCCCTTAACATATTAACGATTTGTCAGATCTCCCCCTCAGATTTCTTTTCTCAAGACTGAACTTGCCCAGTTTTTTAAAACTTTCCTCCTAGTTCAGGTTTTCTAAACATTTTATCATTTTTGTTGCTCTCCTTTGGATTATCTGTAGTTTATCAACAACTTTCTTAAAGTGTGGTGCCTGGAATAGGAGAGAGTACTCCAGCTGAGGCCTCACCAGTGCCAAATAGAGAGGGACAATCACCTCCTATGTCTTGCATACAACACTCCTGTTAATAAACCCCAGAATGTTATTGGCTCTTTTTTGCAACTGCATCACATTGTAAATTCCTGTTGAAATTTGTGATCCACCCCCAGATCCTTTTTGGCCGTACAACCACCTAGCCAGTTATTCCCCATTTTGTAATTGTGCATTTAGTTTTTCTTTCCTAGGGGTGGTACTTTGCACTTGTCCTTAATGATTTTCATCTTATCTTGTTATTTTCAGACCATTTTTCCAATTTGTCAAGATCATTTTGAATTCTGATTCTGTCCTCCAAAGTGCTTGCAACCCCTCCCAGCTTAGTGTCATTCGGAAATTTTATAAGCATACTCTCCTCTACATTATCCAAATCATTAATGAAAATATTGAATAGCACCTGATCCAGGACCTTATTAGACATGCCCTTCCAGTTTGACAGCAAACCATTGATAACTGCTCTTTGAATATGGTCTTTCAGCCACTTGTGCGCTCACTTTATAGTAATTTAGGGCTTGGCTACACTTACAAGTTGCAGCGCTGGTGGAGGCTTTCCAGCGCTGCAATTAACACCCCGTCCACACTTGCAGGGCACAACCAGCGCTGCAACTCCCTGGTTGCAGCGCTGGCTGAAAACCCATCCGGGTTGGGGTATAAGGAGTGCAGCGCTGGTGACACCAGCGCTGCTCAGCAGGTGTGGACACTCACCAGCGCTTTACCTGTCCTCCAGGGAATAAGGAGCTATCCCAGAATTCCTGTTCAGCCACTCTGCACATCAGTTTGCACTCTACTGCTCTTGCCTCAGGTGACCCGCCCTTTAAATGCCCCGGGAAATTTAAAAATCTCCTTCCTGTTTGCTGCAGCCAGGTGTGGAGTGCAATCAGTTAATCAGTTACAGGTTACAGGTAACCATGCCTCCACGCGGCAAACGAGCCCCAGCATGGAGCACAGGTGAATTGCAGGACCTCATCAGTGTTTGGGGTGAGGCGTCTGTTCAGGCACAGCTGCGCTCCGGCCGTAGGAATTACGATATCTTTGAGCAGATATCAAGGGACATGCTGGATAGGGGCCATCAACGGACGCACTACAATGCAGGGTGAAAGTTAAAGAGCTGCGGAGTGCCTATTACAAAGCCCGAGAGGAATCGCAGATCCGGATCCGCCCCACGACCTGCCGTTTTTACTTGGAGATGGACAACATACTTGGGGGTGACCCACTGCCAATCCCAGGGTAACGATGGACACTTCTGAGCAGGCTGGGGGACAGGAGGAGGAGGAGGCTGCGGGGGGGGGAGAGGAAACCGCGAGTGAAGCTCCTGGGATGGGGGAAGAAACCGCAGATTCCCTGGAGGCATGCAGCCAGGAGCTCTTCTCAAGCCAGGAGGAAAGTACCCAATCGCAGCAGCAGCCAGCAGTTGCAGAAGGACAAGCAGAGGAGCGGTGTACCGGTAAGCGGCTTTTATTTTCTGGGTGGAAATGTTTCTGGAGAGGAAGGGGGGTTATGGATGCATGCATGGCAGCGTCTAGATGTGGAATAGCCCGTTGATGTGGTCTATCACGTCGCGGTAATCTGCTTCAGTTATCTCAGCAAAAGCTTCATCCAGCGCGTGGGCAATATGCCTGCGCAGGTTTATAGGCAGAGCCACTGTGTCCCTTGTCCCAGTGACGGTGACGCGTCCGCGCCACTCTTCGGCCAGGGGGGGGGGGACCATTTCTGAACACAGGCACGCCGCATAGGGTCCCGGGCGGAATCCACATTGCTCTAAAGAGCCCCGCTGTTCCCTAGTGACTGCAGTAGGGAAACATCTTCCAGGATTAAGTCCTGTGAAAAATGTTGGGAGACTCTTTAGTGAAGAGATAGGGAGATAAGATCACCCCTGCATCTGCATCTTCACTCAACCCCTCTAGCACTCCAGATTACCCGAAGCAACCAGCTCCCCTCTCACTCAAGCCCCACTCCTCACTCACCATTTCGTGGCTTCTGTTGTGTTTTCCTTTTGGGATAAAGAATGCAAGTGAGAACTTGCAAGTGAGAACTCCCTCAGTGTAACAATTCATGTCTGGAGATAGTGGATACAATGCTGCCCGTGTTAAATGTTGTCATTTCTGTGTGTACAGTGACCTTGACTGGACTGCCCAGATGTTCAACATCACAGAGGCTTCAAAATTTGAGAAAAAATCCCCGAAAGAGCAAAGAGGACATGCTGAAAACTGTTCTTCAGCACTCTGCTACAGAGAGAAAAGAATTGAAGGAGTGGCGAGAGAAAGAAAGCAGGACCCGCAAGAGAAATGCAGTGGCCAAGAGGAAAAGCACGGAGCGGCTGCTAAGCATCCTGGAGCGCCAAGCGGAGTCTATAGAGTCACTCGTTGCCATGCAAGCAGAGCACTACCGTGCTACTCCCCCACCCGCCCGTCCTTTGTGCCTTGTGCCCCAATGTCAGCTCAACCACCTTTCCCCAGCATCCAGGCTCTTACCACCACCAGCTGCCTCCAACACCTGTACGTTCCCCAACCAGCCCTGATACCTACCACCACCCTTACCCTCTGCATTCAACCCCCATCACCATGCAGTATATGCACCCTGAAGTGCAGGATTCATTAAACAGCAATCCAGACATGGCATATGCAAACTTGTGACTGTACAGTTCACCAACCCACACCCTTGCCCTCTTGTGTTAATGAAATGTTGTGTGTCTGTCTGTCTGTCAAGGAAGTTTTTCTTTTCAATAAAACAATTCTTGGCTTTGAAAACAGTCTTTATTATAGCAGATAGTGAAAGACACCTTAGCCCAGTAAAGAAAGAGGCACTGCAAATCATATTATTATTATGGATAATAGAATAACAGTGTAAGCAGTGCAATTCACTCCCATGCAAGGCAGCAAACATTACTGTTGGCTTTCAGCCTCAAATTCTTCCCTCAAGGCATCCCTAATCCTTGAAGCCCTGTGCTGGGCCTCTATTAGCCCTGCTCTCTGGCTGTGCATATTCAGCCTCCAGGACTTGAACCTCGGTGGTCCATGCCTCACTGAATGTTTCACCCTTCCTTCACAAATATTATGGAGGGTACAGCAAGCGCTTATAACCGCGGGATGCTGCTTTCCCCAAGTCTAGCTTCCCATACAAACATCTCCAGCGAGCCTTTAAACGCCCAAAAGCACACTCCACAGTCATTCTGCACCGGCTCAGCCTGTAGTTGAACCGGTCCTTGCTCCTGTCAAGCTTCCTGTATAGGGTTTCATGAGCCAAGGCAGTAACGGGTATGCGGGGTCTCCAAGGATCACAGTGGGCATTTCGACATCCCCTACTGTGATCTTCCTGTCTGGGAAAAAAGTCCCTGCCTGCATCTTCCTGAACAGGCCACTGTTCCGAAAGATGCGTGCATCATGCACCTTTCCAGGCCAGCCTGTGTAAATGTCAATGAAACGCCCGCGGTGATCCACAAGCGCCTGGAGAACCATAGAGAAATACCCCTTACGATTAACGTGCTCTGATGCCAGGTGGGGGCCAGAATAGGAATATGCGTCCCATCTATCGCCTCCACAGTTAGGGAAACCCATTTGTGCAAAGCCATCCACAATGTCCTGCACGCTTCCCAGAGTCACGGTCTTTCTTAGCAGGATGCGATTAATTGCCTTGCAAACTTGCATCAAAACGATTCCCACGGTCGACTTTCCCACACCAAACTGGTTCCCGACCGACCGGTAGCTGTCTGGATTTGCCATCTTCCAGATTGCAATAGCCACCCGCTTTTCCACCGTCAGGGCAGCTCTCAATCTTGTGTCCTTGCGCCGCAGAGTGGGGCGAGCTCAGCACACAGTCCCATGAAAGTGGCTTTTCTCATACGAAAGTTCTGCAGCCACTGCTCGTCATCCCAGACTTCCATGACGATGTGATCCCACCACTCAGTGCTTGTTTCCGAGCCCAAAAGCGGCGTTCAACGGTGCTGAGCATTTCCGTGAATGCCGCAAGCACTCTAGTGTCACACGCGCAGACAAATCCATATTGATATCATCGTCGGACTCCTCACTGTCACTTTGGAGCTGAAGGAATAGCTCGACTGCCAAACGTGTTGTGCTGGTGACACTCATCAGCAGAGTCCTCAGCAGATCGGGCTCCATTTGCCACAGAAATCGCGATTCACAGAGAGTAACAGAAAGACACTCACAATGGCGCCAAACGCTGCCGGAATGAATGCTGGGATGTGAAGCGATGCACCACGGGGCGCTGGCAAACAGGAAGCGGAATGACCCGCACACTTCCTTCCCCTTCCCACAATACTCAGCGCCAAAACGGCGCCAAAACGGGACGAGGTGTTCTGTGGGATAGCTGCCCACAATGCACCTCTCAATACAGCGCTGGAAAGTGCTGCAAGTGTGGCCACACTGCAGCGCTGGTAGCTGTCAGTGTGGCCACACTCCAGCGCTGGCCCTTACACAGCTGCATGAGCAGCGCTGTAACTCCCAGCGCTGCAACTTGTAAGTGTAGCCAAGCCCTCTATCCAGACCACATTTCCCTCATTTTCTCATGTAAATGTCATGTGTAACTGTCAAACACCTTAATAAAATCAAGATAGATCACGTCTACTGCTTCCCCCCTTCCACATGTTAGTTAGCACATGTCCGCTAACGTATCCTAACCACACACCTTTAAATCGTAGTTTAGACAAAGCCTTCGGTACCCAGTTTTAGCCCAGTGGTAGCAAATTGCAATGAGTACTGCTTCAATGAGACAGAATTAGCATAAAATCCATGTAGTGGGGGACCCATTTATTCAGTGCCAAGTGGTTAAGTGGTGTTTAACCAGGTATTTAGTAGGTGAGAGACTTTTAGTGTCTGTCAATGAAGAAGTTGCCAAGTGAAGATGAAATGAAATGAGTATAAACTTTATTCAGCACATTTTATAAGTCTCTTCACACTATATGGCCTCTTCATCCAGATATTAGGCTGGTGTCCAGTTTAAAAGATTATACTTGTATTAGAGATGGGCTCAGGAATCAGTGTTCAGGTACGCATCCAGAGTGAAATTTGTATGGGATTAGGGATTGGGTTTTAGGTTTCACGGTGCTGAAATCTCGAAGGCTGTTTAGGAAAGGTTTCAATCCAAAATGGCAGAAATCATGCCAGATCACCTGTTGTTTTATGCTTCTCACCCCCTGAGGCTGAAATCTTGTGAAATGGCAATTCTTGTAAGAGTTTGGCCTCATCTGAAAAAGAAACTGGATTGGACCTGAAATTAAAACCAGAAGAACAGGTTCAGATACAGGGATTCAGATTGAATGCCCTGATCCCCCAAAATGGAAGGGGTTTGAATTTGAGTTTCTACTTTTACCCATCTTCACTGTTTGTATTAAGCATTAAACACTGTATGCAGTTATACAAAATATTGTCTACAAGTAAGGAAGTCAGCTGAAGTTGCTATAGGAACCATAACTTTGAACTTCCTGATTTTTATGCGTTTAAAATGCTAGCTGTAATTTTGCATTAATATAAATTTTACATGTGATAAATCACTGGTGGTGAAAACAGGACAGTTCAACAAAGCTTGTTTGTTTTTGTTTTATTTTATTTTTATTTATTTATTTAGCAATAATACTGTCCTTGGGATTTGAAGATAGTTTAATATTATTTCCTATTGTTAACCAGAACAAAGGGGATGTTAGAGTATTTTTATTTCATTTATATTTTCTAACTTGTCACCCTTGTGTAATCTAAAACAGAGGAAACGTGATGCTTGCATAATTGGTGTTCTTAATGCTGATTCTCTGTTTTGAAAACCAGAATACAAGTGTAGGGCTCAAACCTATGAGGTGCTGAGCATCTTCAACTCCCATTAATTTCATTCAGTACCTTTCAGGGGCTCTCAGCACCTTCCAGGGTGAAAGCCATAGACAAGGGGATAAAGCCACTCTCCAAACACCACAAAAAGGCCAGTTTCCTTCGTACACCCCATGACCACATGATTACTTGGAAATTATCAGGCATATTTCAGTAGAGCATGAGGGTGTGTCCCTGTTCTTATTCAACTTTTTCCTATATATAGCTTACAAATGGAGGCTCCCATGTAGCTCATCAGATCATGTGACATCAAGCAGCCCCATATTGTCATGTGACAGACAGGGAATATTTTCTAACTATTTCATTTAATGTGTTTTGTGTATGGCTGGGTTTTATGGGTGGAGAAGGTGGGGCTTTTTATTTACTTTTAGAATATGCTGCTTTGCCAATGGAATAGAATGGACCTGCTTGTTGAAAATGTAAATTATTTTATAAAGGCCCCAGCTATTATACAATATAAAGGTTTGCAAAGGAATTTCAGTGCTGATAGATATTTGTGGTGTAATTGTTTAGCGTTTGTTAATATTTAATTTCTTTAAAAAAAATTAACACTATTTTAAAATATTGTAAATTCAGTCACAGAAGTGATAAACAATGCTCCAGAAATCAGTATTTCCTGCCACAGATTCAGATAGGAGCTGGCACAAAGGCCCAGGCTGTCAAGGGTGCTGAGTGACTCTGGCAAGGTGCTGAGCACCCATTACTCATTCATATGAGTAGTGATTGAAGGTACTTGGCATCTTGCATAATGCATTTAACACTTTGGAGGATTGGACCTCAGGGGCTCTGGGAATAGTGTGATGTGAAAATAGGAGGACAGGATAAGTGTTAAGAAAAAAGCATTTAGAGTGGCTTGTGGAAACAACTATTGAATTTTCAACATATGCATTTTCAGAGTTACTGTGGCCTGATGGAGACTGAAATAGCTACTTGTCTGGAACTATAATAATCATCCATTTTCCTTACATAACTACTTTCTTCTGCTTTTGCATCTTGTGGTGAGCTCAGTTTTGAGGCCTTGGTTTTTGCAAAGCAGGCTTGTTCTTTACTTGCACTGATAGGACATGTTACTTCCAATTAAAATATAATTCTCTTTAAGTCAATTTCTCTAACATTAACATTGGCTACTAAATGTGATTGTAGTGTCGAAGTGTGGCCTCCACAGTAGATAGCTGTTATAAACACTGAAAATTATAAAATTACTGCATTTTATGCAAGTTATGCTCAGTTCATACCTGTGTGTATTAGACCAAATTCTCACTTGGATTTACTGTGGTATAAATCAAATCAGAATCTGATGCTTTACATTTCTGTGCTTTTTATCACTGCACTTGAAATTGTAAAATGTTGAATGGTGTTTTGCACCCAACCAATACCAATTTGAGCAGTGGTCTCCAAGCAGTGGGGCATGCCCTCCTAGAGGAACATTTGGGGGCATGGTGAGGCCAAGGCCAGACCCTATGGCGGGTGATGAGGAAGCATCACCCAGCCCCACTCTGCCCCCAGCTCCACTCTGGCCCAGCCGCAGCGTGGGCCCCTACCATGGCCCCACTCCTGGCCCTCACTGCGGCCCCAACCACAGCCTCGGCTCCGGGCCCCACTCCCGGCCACAGCTGTAGTTCCCGGGAGGAGAACACAGACAGGTTCCATTATGGGTAAGGAGGAGCATGGCGGAAAAAGTTTGGGGACCACTGAATTAGAGAAAGGGGAGGGGAATTAAATTAGAAAGTATGGCTCTCACCCTTTAAAGAGAGATATGCACACTGGTCCGTGCACCCCCACCCCACCCCCCAGCTCATTGACTCTACATGAGCACAGGGGTCTGCCTGCGTATTTTTCTTTACAACACTGAGGTCCAAAGGTACAGTAGATAATGTGATTATAAAGCTTGTAATCATTGGGTTGTTGTTCAATATAAATAACCTGCTAGTTTTTAACTTCTGTAGGAAGCCTGGAAACATGCCATTCAGAAAGCTAAACACATGCCTGATCCCTGGGCAGAATTTCATCTTGAGGACATTGAAACAGAATATGCCACACGTTATAGGTCTGTAAATGTTTCTACTTCTAATAGTGATGTTAAGCAGATTCCATTGGGTTACATGTGTATATTTCAAAGGATTATGTTCATTTTTTTTTTCATACAGTTTGCATAATTATCTAGGTAAATAAGTGCAATCAATATCCAAGGCAAGAATGTGTCTAAAATGAAACTAACTAGCATTTATAGAGACTGTACTCACTCAAAAAACAGTGTAACGTTTTAGACTCTCTCCCACTTCAGCCATGTCTAAAAGTTCCAGCATTGCAAGAAGCAGACAGGAAGTAAATGAGAAGGGTGTTGCTGATTATTTATAAATATTCCTTAGAATTAATCCAATAAGGAAAGAAACAAAATCATTATGGCATTTGAAGCTATAAACAGTTCTGCCTGTTTGTAACACTTTGTGCCTTTCCTGAAATAGCAGTTTCTTTATGTGGGCATGCAGCAGTGCTCTCTGAGGCTGGAATGTAAACCCTTAAAAGGGACAGAATAGCACAGCATAGTGTATGTGCTGAAACCAGTCCTGGCCCCTGACCTGCATATAGTGCTTTGGGCACATGCTTCGCCAAAGCGTTTACACTGCACGGCCATGAAGCATTTTGTATTGAAGCGTTTTGAAATTTGAGGAACTGACATTTATTTACTTCTTGGGCGTTTTTAATAATGAAAGTGCTGCT
The DNA here is from genome assembly GCF_016161935.1 of Mauremys reevesii. Taxonomy (NCBI): domain Eukaryota; kingdom Metazoa; phylum Chordata; order Testudines; family Geoemydidae; genus Mauremys; species Mauremys reevesii. The sequence continues at coordinate 69,752,304 of NC_052632.1, forward strand.
TTAGGGTTACTGAAATTGCCCAATAAAAAGAACAGGGCCTGGTTTTGCTTCCCCTGAAAGCTGTGCTGTATAGGCTATCAGGGGAAGTAACTTGTAGATAGAATGGCTGGTCAGGCATAGTTTTTGAGGGTGGAGGAGGGAATCAATCCAGGCTGGTCAGGAAAGGCAAGCTAGAAACAGTCATGTGTTGCGAATACAACGGTCTTGATTCCTGTGCTTGGGAAAGGGATGAGGAGAGGAGGGGTTAAGCCACCTTTGTGCTCCCTATATTTTAGGGTTGTGCAGAGGCATGCCCAGCTCCTGGTGTAAGATTTAGTAGTCTCAGGGCTACTTTAATTTGTGCTTTGCTTCTCAAGGCCCCCTATGGGCCTTGGGAGGCAGAGAATAGCCATAATCCAGTGCACTCAGGTCATACCCCTGTTGTGCCGCTAATCCACCCCTATGCCAGGGCCTGGGAGCAGGGCTGGTGTAGAGATCTTAGGCCAGCTCTGCACCAGCCAGGAAGGCCCCCTGTGAAGCAGATATTCTCAGAGGACCATTTCCACCCTCTATACCCTACAAGAGCAGCCTGGAGGAGCTTTAATATAACAGCAAATCAGGCCCATTTTGTAGTGTGGACAGGGTCTTAGTTTCTGCTGCAGAGTTTACATGGGCTCTGGAGTAGAGGCTTTTTGTTGGCCAAGCCACAGTGTGGCCCTCTGAGGAGGCCATTTGCTGGTATTCTTTCCTAAGTCATATATTGGCAGCCATGTAGATTTGGGAAGTGAAGAGGCTCAGCGTTCTGTAGGATAGAGCAGAGAGAAGAATCTTACATCAGCTCCCCAGTCAGCTAGGATCAGCTGTGACACGGGGGAAAGTCTTTTGGTTCCTTGTGCATTGTACTAAGAGGTGTGAATTCTAATTGTGCAGGTACAACGCAGTTACTGGGGAGTGGGTTGAAGATGAAGTTCTCATCAAAATGGCTTCACAAGTAAGAGCCCATTTGTCTCTGTCTTTTCTATTAATAGTAGTAGTGGGGGTATTTATTAGTTCCTTCTTAATATAGACTAAGCTAGGGGAAGGTGCCTAACAGAGGGTTTTTAACAGGGGCTTCCAAGCCTCAGGATCATTCCCTTTTTTATTTTATTCCTCTGCTTTTCCCGTAAGGGTCTGTGCACAGTACCCTTCCCTTCACCGGAGGAGAGCAGCATGTAGGGGCAGCTCTTCCCTGTCCAGCAGCAGCAGCAGCCATGCAATTGCCAGCCAAAGACAAGTGATGTGAGGCGTACACTCCCATCCAGGAGTTCACTGTGCTGCCTCCTCAGCACCCCCCACTCCTGCTTGCATGGGTGATTTGGGCAGAGCCCAGGACTCTAACCCATAGCTCGCTGTCTGGCAGTCTGGCCAGCTTTGTCTTTTTGAGGCTTCCAAATAATTTCTGCTGTTAGGGGAAAAAACTGCGTGGGTTTTCTGCTGATGAGGGCAGGACCACCATCACCTTACTTGAGAAGTTTTGGGAGCTGCTTGGTCCATGTTACTGCAGAAGTGCATGTATTTAAAGTGGTGTCAGTCTGCAGGTCACATTGGACATCCAGAGCTAAATTTGGGCTTGAGAATTTTGAAGTCAGCTGTTTTGGGCAGTCACAAAAAAGCTAACTCAAGTCTGGAAGGATATTTTGAAACAGACCTTAAAGAACAAAAACCTGTCTGTCCTGCAGAGATATTTAAGATCCATGGCCCTTTTCCTTGGAAGAGGGAGATTTACCCCAGGTGCCTTTCCCCAAATTCCCCGTCCCCTCTACTTTGGGCCAATTGGTTACCACCTTCCATTTCAGAGAAGGATGCATTACAAGCTGTGTTGTATGTCGGTAATTTGTGAGGTGCTTGGGTATCTTGCAGGAGGAAAGGGGCTGTGGAAATGTCAAATACTGCTAAAGATTAACTTTATGGCAGTGACTGTCTTTGGATTTTTTTCAGCCCTTTGGCCGTGGAGCAATGCGGGAGTGCTTCAGAACGTAAGCATCCACTGGCTTTTTCTTTTTGGCCTCCTTGTAGCATTTCCTGTAGTTGTGAGTGCAGCAGTTTTAATGTAATTGTTCTCTCTGACATGGGGCAAGGGAACACAGGGGAAAAAGTAAAATTCCCTGCTGGGAGAGAGCATGGCTGGGTGGAGAACCAGGTTACAGTTCTGGTGGGTGGCCCAAATTGTGCCTGGCCATTGCATGGGTGTGCAAGGAAAGGAGGACTCGAGCCTCCTAGCTTTGCTCTCTGACAGAGGCCAGGCACAATTGCAGTTGTCTCCTTCTCCCTGTTTTCTGCCGGGGTACTAGCCACACCATAGGGAACACCAGAGAAGGGACAGCAGCAAAGAGTCTTGTGGCACCTTATAGACTAACAGATGTTTTGGAGCATGAGCTTTCGTGGGTGAATACCCACTTCGTCGGATGCATGTCAGAGAAGGGACAGCGTGCTGCATTGTCCTAAGGGATAGTAGAGTGAGCGTGCTCGGGGAATGCAGTGAGCATGCTTGGGGAATGCTAGAGCACTCTTGGAACAGTAGCTTTGAATAGTCCCCTTCCTTTGAGGGCCTGTGTCACAGCCACTGTCTGTCTGCCCCAGCAGGAGTGTGGTGGGCTCCCTTCCTGGGCAGCAGTAGCTCTCCGGTATTTTCGCTCTGCACTACTTGGCAAGAAGGAGATTTTTTCATAGGCTCCCCTCCACTCCCAACGTGTTGGGAAGGAGAGGAGTTTAACTGGCACTGCTTGGCTCTCAAAAGTGTCATTCTGCAGATCACCAAAAAGGTTCTGTGTACCACTGTTGACCACTGGTCATGGTTTGAGAACCACCAGAAGCTAGCTGGACATGACTTCAGACACTACTTTACCTTCCCCACCTCATCCTCCAGACTGCTGCTGCTCACCCCCAATTTTGTCAGGAGCTTCTGCTTCTGGTTTGTCTTCAGATCTTTTGTCATCACCTCTGTTAAATTAAATCACCCAGCAGAAAAACCATGTGCACCTTCTTTCTTTCTCCCTTAAGCCCCATATGAATAACATAACACACCCTACCGTTGGCCTGCTGGGGAAAGATTAAAGGAGAGAGTGAGTGGAATAGAGGTCCCCAAACTCAAAAGTATTGCCTGTAAGGTCTAGAAACCTATTGTTTTCTAGTTGACCCTTATTTTGGCATCCCCTGCAGCCTCCCATGCACTTGCATTAGCTGGCATCCAGCAGCCCCTCTGCAGTCAGTCTTTCTTTCTTCACTCTTATGTGTTTACATCTTAAGGACTTGTATGTTGACAGAGCTTCAGAGGTGCAGCAAAAGGACTCCAATGTGCAACACCTGTTCCTCGCCATAGAGTGCTGCGTATAACACAAGAATAGCTATAAGCAGAAGTCTGCCCTTATCAGAGGAGAAAAGGGCTGTTTCCTCTCAGTTAAAGTTCTAAAATCACCTTTAATTTTCTTCAAGACAAAGTGATTGGCTTAGAACAAGTGCTTGAGACAAACACCATTGACTCATGCATTGGTATGAGATCAGAAGGGAAGTGAGAGGGTAGAGAGCAATACTACATTACAGCAGCCGAGCCATATGTGTGTTCTGCTGTGCGCAGGCTGTCTTTTGGCATGTTGGAAAGCGTTCATGCAAGATGCGGCTTTCTCCCTCCTCCCTGATATGTGCTCAGTCGTCTTTTTAAGCTTGAATATCTGTTCAGTCTCATCCGTCATATCCCGATGTAGGTTGCTGTTGAGGGAAGAACTTGGCACGTTGAATTTTGGTGTTTTGGGAGGCGAAGGAATGGGGAATATTGAATCAAAGGTCTCAGTTTCCCTTTCATCTGCAATTGGTTTGCCTTGCAGGAAAAAGCTGTCCAATTTTTTACACACTCAGAACTGGAAAGGTGCATTTAACTATGTTGCCAAGCGATACATCGAGACTGTAGACAGGGATGTATACTTTGAGGATGTCCGACTTCAAATGGAAGCAAAACTTTGGGGAGAGGAGTATAACCGGCACAAGCCACCAAAACAGGTACCACAAAGCACCAAGCCAACCAATGAGCAAGAAATTCAGATTTTCTGTTTTAAGGGGTGAGTTTCAAACCAGTTCACAGGGATTTATCTGTGCAAATCCCATTAAGGTTAATGCCAATTAATTGCTCAGCTAAAGCCATGTGGCTCACGCTGAACATTTTTCATTAATTGTTTTTATGGTAGCTGAATTTTAACAAAGAAAAAGTGCAGAAAGTGCCATGCGTGTGCAATATCATTGGTTGCGTTCATGCTTTCTAAGGGCATTGTATGCAAATACCTAACCTACCAACAGAGAACTGCCAAAAGCAAAGTTAAGGCATTTTAGTCAAGATTTCTAGACACCTGCTCCAGGGATATCCCTGCTGTAGCAAGAACCAGGAATGCTACAAAATGTACTGCTAGCTGCAATAGAAATCAGAATACCAGGGTTGGAAGGGACCTCAGGAGGTCATCTAGTCCAACCCCCTGCTCAAAGCAGGACCAATCCCCAAACAGATATTTGCCCCAGATCCCTAAATGGCCCCCTCAAGGATTGAACTCACAACCCTGGGTTTAGCAGGCCAATGCTCAAACCACTGAGCTGTTCCTCCATAAAAGCTTATGGTGGCAATGGAAAAACAAGGTATATTTGCACTAGAAAGATCTTCATCCCTACAAGGGATGTGTTTAAATTGTGACATTTATATGTATGGACTCAGGCCTGGTCTACACTAGGCGTTTAAACACACTAGGAGGCACCTTATATCGATTTTAATGGCTCTTTAAAGTATTAACATATCGGATTAGGGTTAGTGTGGACGCTGATCGACGGCATTGGCCTCCGGGAGCTATCCCACAGTGCACCAGTGACCGCTCTGGACCGCAATCTGAACTCGGATGCAGTGGTCAGGTAGACAGGAAAAGCCCCCGCGAACTTTTGAATATTTCCTGTTTGCCCAGCGTGGAGCTCCGATCAGCACGCAAATCAAAATAAAAAGAGCTCCAGCACGGACCATGCGGATGTGATCGCTGTAAGGGCAGGCAAATCCGTTCTATCAGAGCTCCATTACAGAAGATGAAATTAAGAATCCTTTTTTAAAAATCTCCAGACAGACGCCATAGCAGGGACTCAGCGCACTGCAGCGTGACACGGAAAGCCAAAGAATCAAATGGATGCTCATGGACTGGAGGACTGAAGCTATCCCACAGTTCCTGCAGCCTCGAAAGTATTTGCATTCTTGGCTGAGCTCCAAATGCTTCTAGGGTCAAACACAGTGTCGAAAACAATCCTCTGACTCTTTTACATGTCACCCTATCTTTACTGAATGCTGCAGATAGATGGTGCAGCACTCAACACCAACATCCTTGCTCCCCACGCTATGGCTGGCTGATGGTACGTACCAGTCCTCATCATCAGCCTATTGGCACATGGGGCAGTGCAAAAGGACTGGTAACCATACCCCTGGTCCTAATTTTTCCTGGTAGATGGTACAGTATGGCTGATAACCATAAAGATTCAAGTGCCCCTGAACTAGCAGAGAGATGCTGGGCTCCTCTCCTACACACTCCTTACTGTCCTGTCTGGACTATCATAGCAGCTGGAGGCTGCCTTCCACTCATATCTCACTAACAAGTCACTGTGTCTATTCCTGCATTCTTTATTACTTCATCACACAAGTGGGGACAATGCGCCCAGGAAGGCTGAGGAAGAACGGAATCAACAGGTGGGGTTGTTGCAGGAGTAATACAGCTCATACTTTCTGCAGGATCTGACACAGAGCAGCTGTGCTCTCTGGTTCTCTGATACAGCGTTATCTAGTACACTTGCCCATATTCTAGGCAGGACTGATTCTATTTTTAGATACAAAGGAGGGATTGACTCAGGAGTCATTCCCAAATGGAACAGTGCAAAGGACTGGTAGCCATGCCCATCTTATTACCAATTTATGGTATGGTAGATGGTACAGTATGGCTGATAACCATCTCTGCTATCATGCAAAAGCAAAAGCATGCTGCTGTGTAGCGCTGCTGAATCGCCTCTGTCAGCGGCATCTAGTACACATACGGTGACAGTCACAAAAAGCAAAACAGGCTCCATGATTGCCATGCTATGGCATCTGCCAGGGCAATCCAGGGAAAAAGCAATGCTTGTCTGCCGTTGCTTTCCCAGAGGAAGGAGTGACTGGCGACATTTACCCAGAACCACCGCGACAATGATTATTGCCCCATCAGGCACTGGGATCTCAACCCGAAATGCCGGAACTATGGGATAGCTGATAGTTACCCACAGTGCAACGCTCCAGAAATCCGATTTAATGTGTTTAGTGTGGCCGCGCGCACTCGATTTTATAAAATCTGTTTTACAAAACCGGTTTATGCAAATTCGGAATAGTCCCGTAGTGTAGACGTAGCTTCAGTTCTACAGTCCTTACTCTTTTTTTTTACTTTACTGGAAACAGCATCCAAAGCTGTGGACCAGATTCTGATTTCACACCAGTTTTAGACCACTGACTGAAATTGAATCCTGCCTCTGTGTTTGCCTAGCAAATACTTAATAGATGGTATTTCAGAGGAGGCAAGAACTTCTCAAACATAGATGTCTGAGGAATGGAAAAAGGATCTACCAGCAATAAAAATTAAGAGTCATATTCTGGCTTTGGAATCACATGTATGGCTCTGAATTTACTTTTTGAGGAGCAGACCAGGCATATCTGAGGGTGCTGCAATAGCCCTTTATTGCTAAAGAGATCTTTCCCCCATACTTCCAAGTGATCTTCATTTTGAGCAGCAAATGTACTGGCCATCAAGAGGTTCTTCAACCTCTGCAAATTAATCAGCTAGATCCAGTCACTTAGAGACCTGTAATCGTTTCTCCTTTGGAGGTAGGGGTTTCTAAAATCACCCTGAATTTGTGAATGGTAAAAGACAAAGGGCAGGTCTTCACTCCATTGCTGTCGTGCATGCAGTAGTTACTGCAAATTGTGTGCCATGTCCATCTGTGGGTGAGTGCGGGTATACAGATTGTTCATAACACACTTCAGAAGTCCCCAGTAAAAATCAGTATCTGCTAAAAGCTTTTCCGAAGGATTTGTCTTTTCTTTCAAGCAAAAATAGAAGTGAATTGTTTTTCAGGGACTGCTGCTGCTTTATGTAATTCTGCCAGCAACCCCAAAAGCGCATGACTCTTCATTCTCATTGTTAAATAAACAAGTCTTTGCAACTGTTCATTGCCAAAGTTTGCTTAGCTGCACAATTCACATGCTTTCTTTGAACGGAGTGCTCCTTTGTCAAAGTTTCTTGTTTCCTTTCCCAGGTTGACATAGTGCAGACCAGCATTATTGAAATGAAAAACAGACCCGGAAAGCCCCTCTTTCATTTGGAACATTACATAGAGGGCAAATACATCAAATACAACTCAAACTCTGGATTCGTACGAGATGACAACATTCGCCTTACCCCACAAGTGAGACTTTAGGGCTGCTCGGAGTGCTCCCTGCTTGCTGCAGGGATTTGCTTGGCTTTACTGAGAGATCCACTTGTTTTTGCCAAGAAAAGACATTGCAGATTTTCAAGAATGGTGCAGAATTAATGTATCCAGTTACAGCACAGGCTTTGTCATTTAGGGCCTGATCCTGCAAGATTCTGAGTGCTTCCTGAGGATTGCCTAGAATACTTGGGTTACACAGGCTTCGGTGGGAGTTGAGGGTGCTCTGCACCTTGGTGAAAGCATTCAGCACCTTGTAATATTGAGCCTTATTTTAGATAGTATCCAACCTTAGCAGGGGCAGATTTTGCAAACTCAGATTTTAAAAGAAATAAAGGGTTCAAGCTTTAGATTCTGAATGGTATTCTACTAAATCAGTATAATAGATAAGAACAAGGGGGCAGATACTTGGCTGGTGTAAGTCAGCATAGCTCTGTTGTCTTTAGCCTACTTACACCTGCTGAGGATCTGGTCCATTAATTCCAGCCTCTGAATAAGTGAACCAGGAGTTGTTTCTATAGCAATAAAGCAGCTTATTTAAATAAACAAACAACCCATATGATCCATGTAAATCTCATGGTTCTAATAAGAGGATTAAAACAAATGCCACACAAGCAACATTTTAAAGGTTTCTCATATTCACCTCATTGCTTAAATGTGGATGGAGGGTTTTATGTCCTCATTGGCTTTTTGTACATTGTGGAATCAGCACTATCCTTTCAGAGGTTGGGAACAAAATGTTTCATAAGATTTCCTGCACTAAAAATGTTTATCTAAAACAAACTGCATTATCCTCAATGAAAAATATTAACTAAAAACAATGGTGTAAGCCTAAAATTAAATACAGAGTCCTTCTGGAGGCCTTCCCAGGAGGTGCCCAATGTCCCAGCTGTATGCAAAAGAGCAGGATTAATTTTGTGCTTGGCACACTTAAAATGCAATATTTAAAGAGCCCAGTCATACATTTTGCAGTCTTAATTATGTTCCTAGAGCCAGATCACTGCACCTTCTAGGAGAGCTCACACAAGGGGGCCCTAGAAAAAGGAAAGCTCTGTGAACATGCTTACATTTCCCTTTGGCACTTAGGGAATGGGGTCTGCCCACCCACAGAAGACACAGGGGTCTGGGCCCCCAAACTCCATAGCCCTGAGATCCGGAGGTGGAGGGCTGATTGTGTTGAGCCTCTGTGACTCCACATCCTGCTGCTGCTCTCCTTAATTCTGTCCTTCGCAACAGCTGTCTCTGAATTCCACTTTTAAAGGAGTAGGGCTCCATTGGGAAATAGAATTCCCAGTATGGGAGGAGGGAATGATGCTTATCCCCTTCAGTTCACCCACTTGGCCTTCCTTCTCATTCTTGCCCCACAGCCGATCCACTCCCCACTATGTGGGGTCTGGGCTGGAGACATGCCCCCCTTTCCATGTTAGAGATCAGCTTACAAAGGGTCCCCTCCCCATGTTGATCCTGGGGAACAACCCTCCCTTCCCCAAGTATTTAATTTTAGGCTTACACCATTGTTTTTAGTTAATATTTTTCATTGAGGATAATGCAGCTTCACATACAATCTGCAGAATAATGTTCAGCCAGACAGTTTGCCAACAATAGACTGTGCTGCTTTCCCGCCTTTGAGTTAAAATTAAAGGCCCCATGCCAAATCCTTCTGGCTTTCCTACACAAGCTGTCCTGTTGACTTCCCATGAGTAAGGCAACCAGGATTTGCCACCAAGTGTGGTCTTGGATTGATTCCCTCTCAGAGGGCTGTATTCTGCATTTGCAAGGGATGGACTCTGCTGTAATAGGACTTTTCCATCTCTAGCTATTATTATCTTTATATTTACACCGGGCCTAATTCACCAGGGCTCATTCCCACTTTACACTGGTTTATCAGTGGTGAATCAGGCCCACGATGTCATAATGAATTGCCTTTAAGGTGTCAATGAAAAAAATTAAAATAGAAAAACAAAGTCAGGTATCTTGTTGTTCTCTATTAAATGAGGATTAAGTTTCCTCGTTCACATCCTGTTCACCCATTTATATTGTCTTGATTTCCTTCTCTGTCACTTAATTATTTTACAATTCCCTACAGGCCTTTAGCCACTTCACATTTGAGCGTTCAGGACACCAGCTCATTATTGTTGATATCCAGGGAGTTGGCGATCTTTATACAGACCCACAGATCCACACAGAGAGTGGCACAGACTTTGGAGATGGCAACCTAGGTAAAATCAACAGTGCTAGTTAATATTTTTATGAATGCTTTTTCTCCTTCTGAGCAGTCAGTGCTGAGCAGCACTAACATGGGTATGAGGAGCGTAGGCAAACTTCTGATGCTCAGAATACGAACACCTGGGAACTTTCCACCTCCAGTGCCTGCTAATTTGTGTCGTGTATCGGAAGGTACCCCAATAACCATGTGTGAAGCTCTGGAAAATGGTGGATTTAAAATAGAAAAGTTGGTCTTGACTCATGGTGCCTATTTTAAAAAGAAAAACGTTTTCTGCATCCTGCCAGCTCCAGTCTTAAACCAGCAAAGTTATGTAATTAACAAGCTTCCTGCAGTTGAGAGCAGTAAATTCCCCGCCAAATCACTAGACTGCATCCAGCAGAGTGGATGGAGGAATAACCTTGTTTACAATTTAAGCTCCAGTTACTCTCACATTCAGATCTGCCTAGAGTTTGTTTGTGTCTTTTGTATGGGATTGAATTTTGCCCTGTTTTTGTAATTGTTTATTGCAATATATCTTACATTCATTAGAGCCAGAGCTTCTAAGATTTTAACGTTTTTGCAGACATTGATTTAAAGGGATGATAGAGAAAAGCTATCTGAGATTTTAAAATAGAAAATGTGTGTGTGTTTTGGGGTAGTTCCATTTTAGGCCTGTAGTATTTTAAAATTGAAAGGTGATCCAGAATATTGTGACATAGCTACATGAATAATCTGAAGGAAGACATTTAGGGCTTCTAAAATCTAATCTCTTGTTGATAAAATCTTTCTTCACTAAATTCTTTTATTATCACCAGGTGTACGGGGTATGGCTTTGTTCTTTCATTCTCATGCCTGTAACAAGATTTGCAAAAGTATGGGACTTACACCTTTTGATCTTTCACCTAAAGAGAAGCATGTCTTGGATCATAGTAACAAACTGCTTGTAAGTTTCATTGTACTAAGTGTAAAATATAGTAGCCTGATGCTGAGTTATCCACTGTTGGTTCCTAAATTGATGCTGTAGCTATGAGCATGAAACCCTATAGCATGTTTATAAAATAAATCTTAAAGCACCCAAAGCATTAATAGTTTCTGAAGATCATGGTGACAACAGATAATTATGGGAACAAAGACTCAAATTGCTCATTCTTTAATTGAGCAAAACTCCAATTGTTTTCTACAGGAGTTTTACTTGATTAAGGAATGCAGAATCTGGACTCTAGTTTTGGGGTGAAATTCTGTCCCCACTGAAATCAATAGCAGAACTCCCATTGACTTCAGTGGGGCTAGTATTTAATCTGTTGTATGTATAAATGAAAAACACACATATATACATGCACATACATACATATATCTATATGTATGAGCCCATTACTAAATATTTGTGTGTTCATATATACACCATATTCAGAATATAGTGAAGGAAAGCATGAGTGATAGGATTTTCATGTTCCTTTACCAAGGAATCTGCTCAGACAATTGTACGTGGCACAGAGGAAAAATGTGGCAGTAGCCGGGTGAGAACGATCTCTGGTAGTCGGCCTCCTCTGCTTTTCCGCCTGTCTGAAAATTCTGGAGATGAGAGCATGAGTGATGTGGCATTTGACTCCTTACCCTCTTCTCCCTCCTCAGCAACACCACATAAAATGGATATGCTTCGTGAGTGAGCCATCTGCCTTCTCTGTATACAGCTTTGTGAAAGTTAGTTTTGGGCTCCTGGGTGTTTCAACAAAAACTGATTTTAATTTTATTGAGTGTCAAGCTTTATTTATTCCAAAAGCTCCTCTTCCACCATTGCCATGTCTAAACACATTTCTGCTAAGTAATAATAGAACCAAAAATATGTCTGTATTTCAACTTAATGAGGTGTATTCATGAAAACTCTTTAATAGAAGTAAGATTGTTACCCACAGCTCCTTCCTGACATATCATCATCTATTTCTAGAATAACAAACAAAAATTTATTCTTCTTAGACTGGCCTGTGTTCAGTGAAGTGGATAACTTAGTTCACAAAGACCATGATCATCTTGATAACCAAAGGGTAAGTGGTTTTCTGAAAAAGGATGAGTTTGCATTTCTTCTGTAAATGACTCTTTAAAGGACTGCCTGTGGGCATCATTCAGTAGAAACAATAAAAGCTATGTGCCTGTCCTCAGTGCTGTAGAAAACCACATAAGCTGTATGCACCAGCTGTCCTTAATAAAGGGAGAACATTTCATATTTTAATCAGAAATACAGTATGACCAGTTATTCACTCTGTTCCTCTAGAAGTTCATTTATGTCCAACACATTTTAATGCAAAGTAAAGGTGTCTATCCATTTTCTTGCACCAATGTCATCTTTCTGGGGCTTGTGCATGCTTCTGTGGCGTGAAAGCCAGATAACATCCTCATGGATTATGTCTCTGTGAATGCCAGTTAGAAAAACTCACTTGAAGGAACAACTACAGGCTTTTTAGGTTATTTTCCTAGTCTAGGCAGAGCCTTCGCAACTGAGACTTCTACTCCTCCTTAACTGGACACAAAGCATCCAAGAGAGGACACAGAAAAACAAAGTCAACCTTCCTCTTGGCCTTCATTGACTTAGTGGCACTTTTGCTTGAGTGAGGGTCTGCAGGATGAGATCCTTACAAGAGAATGTACTGATGCTCTGATGCTGTGCCTTTATTTTGGTGGTCTGTAGGACTCTGAAAATGGTGGAGACAGTGGGTGCCCCAGTGAAAAGAGAAGTGACCTGGAAGATATGGATCATCGAGAAAGGGTAAGGATTTTTATTTCAGATTTAACGAGGCCCCGTGGGGTCCCCACCCCAATTGAAGGCAGTTTAGTAAAAGAGTTTGCATTTCCTTTTCATCCTGTTGATCTGACCTGTGCAATGAATGAATTGGACAACAATTGGAAAGACATTCCCATATGTTTTAAAATAGATTGTTCAACTCCAATATGTTATTGCAGTTGCTTGCAGGGAAAGAGTATTTCCAGTATTGCATGTTGTTTCTTGAGGTGCTCTGTATTGTGCTTTACAATCATGCATTGTGAAAGGTTACTTGTTAGAATGAAGATCTATGAGTATGGCTCACTTTCAAAGACCACCACTATCTCACCACCTGCTTTCTAGGTCTGCTGCATGTTATATGACCTGAGGTTAATGTTGCAGTCAACTATTAACATACTTGTACAGAATTTCTATAGGGCTGTTGCTTACCCTGATAAATCATAAACTTTAAAAAAAATGTTTCCTGTGTTTATATTTTAAATAGCTTTTTGGTTGGTGCAGAGCAAATATGACTGTGCTTAAAATTTTGTCAGATCTTTTGCAACAAAAATGTCATCTTTGAGGAGCCAGATTACATTTTTGTCTGTCTAATGGAATAATTCAGTTTATAGGATTAAAATTTTAGCACGAAGTTTTATCAATTAAACAGGTTTCTTTCATAGATTGCAACATAATTGGGGGGAAAACAATATAAATTCTTTTCATCATAGTCACTGTTAATTTTGCTGGTAAAAAAAATAGTTCCTTAGCAGTGGACGGAACACACCAGACATAAATTAAATGATACAAATCTTTACATTAACATAGGGCCATTCAAACTACAACCGAAGACGTGAATCTGATGAAGACAGTTTGGGAAGTTCTGCAAGGGTAAATAGAGCAGAAATCTCTGCAGACAATAGTTTACCATTCTGGCGTATTTTTTATCTGTCACCTAACTTCACATGACTACATCAAAAGTTAATTTTCTTTCCTTTTAATTGCTGATTAAAATTTTATATTAATAATTTTCACCTATGTTGTTTCCCTTTTCTAAATTTTTCAATGAGAGAAAAACACTGTTGTAAATAAACTCTCTGTGACCACTAAAAACAGTCCCTTGAGTAAACTAATGATTCTGCATGAATTTCTCACTTACACAGTTATGTTTTTGTTTCCTTTACATAACAAGATTTGATTTCTGTTCTTTGCTATATTTGTTGCACTGTGCCCTAAACATGGTTGGATGATCTTTTTTGTAAAGCCTAGAGTTCTTGAAGTATGTTGAAATAGCTGTTGGTGCTATGCATTTTCTCTCTGATTTAAAAAAGGATCTGTTTTCACATTTTTACAAAATGTAACTTTTATAATAATCTGTTTGTTAAAGGTATTCTGTGGTTATAGAAATAAAACCAAGGTCAGATACTGAGCATAAAAAGGAAAAGAGATTTTTGACAGCAATCAAAAATTACTTTAAAAGTTCTGATTAGAATTTCAGAGTTCTTGCAATCTGTTTAGTTGGAAGAAATTAAAATAACTTTAATGGACTGAAATTCTACATAAAACATGTATTGTGAGGTTTTCTTTAATAGGGACAATTTTGTATGGTTTTGTATTGTGCTAGTGATTCCCATTCCCCCCTGGTCGTGAAAAATGCAGTTTATTAAGAAGTATTACAGCTATTTAGTTACAGTTTGAATCAGACCAGTCTAGCAAACACTAGCACATGTTTGCCCAGGCTCCATAGCATTTTTATTGAGATGTTTTTAATTTTCCCCGATACTGCTGAGCATGAGCCATATCTAAAATGCTATTATTTAAATACCCAATCCAGTGAAGCACTTAAGCACATGCTTAACTTTAAGCATGAGCAGCCCCATTGACTGCAACAGGACTATTCACATGCTTGAAGTTAAGCACAGGCTTTGCTGGATTGGGCTTAACTGTGGTGCCTGGTTTTAGCTGCTGTGATTTTAAGGCTGCAAAACGTGAAGGTAATTTTGTTTATTGCCTTAGTGTGCTTAGAAATGGAGAGCAGCTCTGAGATTTTGGTGAGAGAAGTGATTATATTTTTGGGTAACTACTAACATGCCTTTTTAAATCAGTACCCTAAATTAAACGATTTGCTAGGAAAACAATAGCTTTAACAGACACTTCAGTTTCTGAGGGGTAACATAGTTAAATGCCTTGACGCCGTTTTTTTTTCAAATACAAGTTATAACACAAGTTTGTGGGTTTTCTTAGGTCAGTGTGGAGAAGTGGAATCTCTACAACTCTTCCAGAGTCCACGTCCATAGACCGTCCTGTGTTGCAGTGGAAGTTCAGAGACTCAATGCACTGGAATTTGAAAAGAAAATTGGGAAATCCATCCTTGGGAAGGTGTTGTTGATGGTTCTTTTAATTCTGTTCTTTCCAACTCGAAGTCTAATTTAATATTGTTTATATAGTAACAACCGCCCCCTCAACGAGCTGGCAGCTGTACAGATAGGCAAAGAGCAATGTTGATCTATTAGGGAGAGTCCATAAGCCATTGGGCAGATGGGGTGGGGCAGTCTACAAAAAAAACCCATGCTTGAGATCAGTTCCATGTCCCTTTCTTCAAGTGGAGTTTATTACTGAACAGAAGATTTTAAACAGCTCAAAGTAATAGAAAATACTTGGAGTGGAATCCTTTCCCCATATAAGTCAATGGCAGTTTTACCCTGGATTTTGGTGGAGCCAGAGTTTCAACCTTGGTAAGAGACCTTTCCCACTTTCTGCAGGTGGGAAGAGGGATGACACATCTCCCTCTCCTCTGCACTCCCTTCCCCAGATAGACCTTTCTTAGCTACTATAGAGTTCCAAACTAGAGATTCTGTGTGCTAGGTCCTCTCCTGTTTGCTGCCCCTACATACAAGGCAAAAAGCCTTATATCTGATTTCCCATAGGACAGTGCTTTCTCCTAGTCATGTGCCCTGCAAGCAGAGCTCCCTGTTTTAAAGGGCCCAACGGCTGTAATAGATGCACTGCGACATGCACATGTGCCCCAGTGCTCTGTTAGAGTCCCAACAGGTCACAGTTAAAGGCACATTGGTGAGGCAAGGTGGTGAAAGCTTGTGTGACAACTGCCTCCTTGCAGACCTGGGTCTTTTAGCTCAGGCAGTAGAGACTCATAAACTGCTATGTGGTCCAGCCACTAGAGGAAGACACTGTCTAAGTGGGGTTTACAGTTGCTGCTGGCCAGCCTATGTCTGCTTTATAGACAAAACAGAGTCTATTTGTCCTGAGGTTTATCAAACCTGCTAAATTCACTCTCGTGCACAGTGCTTGTGAAGGAAATCACTTGCTTTCTTCACCTCCTCCCCCCCAGTATACTTGTCTGCAAAGCAGTTAAGCACATGGTTAATTTTAAGCCCCAATCACTTGCCCCAGCGCTGAGCCCCCCCAAACCTAGAGCCCCTTCCTGCACCCCAAACCCCTCATCCCCAGCCCCACCCCAGAGCCTGAACCCCCAGCCCAGAGCCCTGACCTCCTTCTGCACCCCAGCCCTGAGCCTCCCCCCAAACCTGGAGCCCCCTCCTGCACCCCAAACCCCTCATCTCTGGCCCCACCCCAGAGCCTGCACCCCCAGCCCAGACTCCTGACCCCCTCCTGCACCCCAACCGCCTGCCCCACCTCAGAGCCCCCTCCCATACCCTGAACCCCTCATTCCCAGCCCCACCCCGCAGCCTTTACCCCTGCACCCCAAGCCTCTGCCCCAGCCCTGAGCCCCTCCCAAACCCCTCATCCCTAGCTCCGTTGTGTCACGGGCCTCAACAGTTTTCTTCAACTGGGTTGCCAGAAAAAAAACTTTGAAAACCACTGCATTAGAGCCACAGTTGGTATGTCTGTTTAACTTTTCTAAATAAAATGTGACTCATGCTGTGTTGTAGGTCCATCTGGCCATGGTTCGCTACCACGAAGCTGGGCGTTTCTGTGAGAAAGATCAGGAGTGGGATCAGGAATCCGCTCTTTTTCACCTGGTGCATGCTGCTGATTGTGGAGAACTGGAAGCCATCGTTGGGTTAGGACTCATGTATTCCCAGCTGCCACATCACATTCTTTCAGAGGTCACTTCAGAGGTATAGAAATACTGAAAATACCAAAATACAAAGTAAAGCATCCTGGGATCGTTTGTGTCCTGTCTAGAGTAGGAGCAGCAGATCATCCTGCCGAGTGATAATACTAATATTATATTCACTGCAATAGCCAGCAATCCCAGGCATGCATTTGAAGGGAAGAAGGGTGGTCCCTTGTGATTAAGACCTAGATCTAGGAACAAGATAACCAGCTTCTTTTCCTGTCTTTGCCACAGATTAATTTCATGGCTCTAGATAAGTCACTGAGGCCTATATTTTCAAAACTGGCCTCTGATTTTGGGTCCCTCACTTTTTGGTGCCCAACTTGGACACCTTGGATCTGATTTTTCAAAAAATGCTGAAGACCTGCAACTCCCATTGACTTTGTTTGGGGTTGTGGGGGTTGTACCTACAACTAAGGGAAGGAATGATGGAATTTTAGGTATATCCATTTTAGTATTTGTTTCTGCTTTTGCCTTCAAAGGACACAGAGGAAAACCGAGGAAAAGGATTTGATTATTTACTGAGAGCAGCAGAAGCTGGAGACCGGCCTTCCATGATTCTGGTAGCAAGATCATATGACACAGGTGTAAATCTTGGTTCAAACAGGTATGGGGTGTGTGTGAGCGTGTCTGTGTATGTGTGAATGAATAACTTATTGTAGGTTAGAATGTTTGATTGCCCATGCAGAAGATTTTTTTTAATTGCAGGGCTCTCACTTAGATGAATGCTAATTATTATTAGTAGTAGTAGTATTTACTGATTTTTATGGAGATACTTCAAATTTACACTGGTGTAAGTGAGTGCAGAGTTTGGACTATAATATCACCACAGAAGGGAAGAGTTACACAGATTGAGAGACAGATCCTGCTCTTGGATACTCGTGTTGCATGTCCCATTGATATGAATGGGAGCTGTGTGTGCATGTTTGAATTTGGCCTTGATATTCAAGTCACGCTAGTTTATATGTGAATAAGGCTAAGAGATTGCTGCCCCCACACCTCAGGGTAGCTGCAGTAACCCTGGGATGCATACCCTCACTCTCCAGGGGCAATGGCTGATGAATCCACATAGCAGTCTAATTGTCCTTGCACATTGGAACCACACCACTGCTGCTGCTTTATGGGGCACTCCTCACCCCAAAGGAGCAGGCAGGATTTTCCAATAAGGCTTATGTAGGGCCAGGGCCACCCAGAGGATTCAGGAGGCCTGGGGCAAAGCAATTTCAGGGGCCCGTTCCATAAAAAAAAAGTTGCAATATTATAGAATACTGTATTCTCCTGGAGGCCCCTGTGGGATCTGGGGCAAATTGCCCCACTTGACCCCCTCTCTGGGCGACCCTGTGTAGGGCTTGCACAAGCTCACTGCACTGTAACAACTTTTCCCGTTACTTATGGTAAGGCCTGACGCTTTCTTCTCTGAGGTCAGTGGTAAAATTGCCATTGGCTTTAATGGGAGTAGGGCCAGATCCTCAAAAAGTAAATGGCAGTGAAAAAACGAGTATAAAAAACTGTCAGTGTGAAATGTAGTCACGTAAAAATTGAGTCACTTCAGGTGAGTTTTACCATTACATTTTCCTATTTTAAAAAACATTTATTGTTCCTTCCTTGTTGCATTGTGAAAGACCCAAACAACGGGGGAAAGAGACAGACTGACACAAGGAAATACTAAAACTGCCTGTAAACAATGCTCTAAAATGTGCAAAGTAAATACATTGAAAAGATAGAAGAAGATTCATTTTTCTAATCACTTTCAGGCATCGTCATCCTAGTTACTTTTAATAATGATAGCAAAAGATGTCAGAGAAGGGTGTGATTTTTTAAGTTGATGGCGTTATTTTAAATCCAGGATGATTTGAAGTTTTAAGATGTTTGAAAAATGTCTTAAACTGGCAAATCTCTTTTCATGTGACAAGCACTCTAATTCAGTGACTCTCAACCTTTCCAGATTACCATACCCCTTTCAGGAGTCTGATTTGTTTTGCATACCACAAGTTTCACCTCACCTAAAACTGCTTGTTTACAAAATCAGACATAAAAATACAGAAGTGTCACAGCACACTATTACTGAAATATTGCTGACTTTCTCTTTTTTACCATATAATTCTAAAATAAATCAATTGGAATATAAATACTGTACTTACATTTCAGTGAGCCATATAGAGCAGTATAAATTAGTCATTATCTCTATGAAATTTTAGTTTGTACTGACTTCACTAGTGCTTTTTATGTAGCCTGTTGTAAAACTAGGCAACTCTCTAGATGACTTGATGTACCCCTGGAAGACCTCTACATACCCCAAGCATTACGCATACCCCTGGTTGAGAACCACTGCTCTAATTATAACTTTAAAATGGCTGGTCTCATTTTGGAGCAGTTTAATGACAATTTTTTAGATAGGCTATTAAGCAAGCCCCTGAAATTCAGAGTTTATAATGGAAAAGGCTGATACAGCCAAAATTACAACAGGATGGCTCTGACTCAAAAATACATGGTGTGGTTTGCCAAAAACTACACAGCATCTTGTTCACTAATTTTGTATATTTTTAAAATGTCATAATTTTTTAAAAAAATACAATATTAGATTAATTTTCCTAAGTACCAAACATACCAGGTGATGGATAAGGGATTACACCCTTCTTCCTTTTGTCTTATTAATTATGCCAACCTTGAATGGGACATATTAATATAGCCATTCAGCTCAGAATCCAGGGAGATTGTGTGTGTGTGCATTTATGATACTCTCCCAAGATCCAACCACAAACCAAACTGCCCACTTAAGATGCCAAAACAAGATACCACTCAGTCGATTGTAATATGATCATCCCTTTTAATAATAACAATCATCCATTTTATTTCTTATATGTTTTGATCAGCAATGAAACACTTGACAAAACTGATACTAACTTATCATTAGGCTTAAGAATTAACATCATATTGAAATGAATGGGACAGTTCACACCACAGCTATTTCTTAAGGCTCAGACAGACCTCAGTTTGCACTTGATTTGCAGTTTTAATGTTATCTTTACAAGCATACAAGCTAAAGACTTGCTTATTTTTTTAAAAGAAAGCTGAGATTCTAGAGTACAGGAATGCAGCCTCCAAAAACAATATGAACTTGTCGAGCCATTGCAATCCATCATTTCATCCCTGTGAATCCCAAATGGCTGTAAAGTGAATTTAGCCCCATTCATCATTAGGTGCTGGATCCTGTAATGCATATTCAGTGGGACTAATCACCTGCTTAAATCTAAGCACATGGTTAAGTGCTTTGCTGGATTGGGTGAGTGTGCTCAGCACTTCGCAGGATTGAGCTCTATAGCTCCAAAGTAAAAGGTCTTCATTTCCCAGGATAACCTGTTTTAAAAATTTATTTTAAAAATCAGAATCCAAGACTGGAAGGAAGCCCTGCACTGGTACAATGCTGCACTGAACATGACTGATTATGATGAAGGGGGTGAATACGATGGAACTCAGGATGAGCCCCGGTATCTGCTCCTGGCGAGGGAAGCTGAGATGTTAATGACAGGAGGGTTCTACCTGGCCAAGGATCCCCAAAGATCAGGTAGGATGTTGACTTGGTCCATTCCTGTTGCTGTGCCGTGTATGTCTGTTTTCCTTAATATTTGAATGAGTCTAGGTACATATTGGGTGATGCTTAACATGCCATTGCAAAGGTCTTTGAAGGGTGGGTTTAGGGGACATGGATTTGCTGTACTAGGCCTTAGAATGCAAGACTCATCCTGAGGGCTCTAAGCTATCTATCCATCTTTGGTTTTTATGTGCCTCCCTCTTCACACACACCCCCAACTAGTATCTGAGGCGCTCACTGTATTGAATGTATTTATCCTCCCCAGACCCCTGTGAGGTAGGGCAATGCTATTATCCCCATTTTATAGATGGGGACCTGAGGCGCACACAGGAAGCCTGTGGTGGAGCAGGAATTGTACCCTGAGCATTCAAGTTCCAGGGTCTTCTGAGTCTTCAGCTAGGTATCAAGTCCCTCTCCTCATCTTCATAGTCACCCAGAAGGAATCCCATCTCCCCCTCTCCCCTGAATGATCCCTAACTTTGCCCAGTTGAACACTGGTGGATCCCTGTGGAGTGGGCCAACTGTCTGCTCCAGGCCTCACCCAAGCAAGCCAGCAGCTTCACACCGCCAGCCCAGCAGCCTTTCTCCCTGCATGTAGTAATTCTGTGCTCTAAGCTGGTCCCTCTCCATCTCATTTGTATCCCCTTCTCTAGTAGTGGGAGACTGGGCACAGAAGAAGTGGAAGCCATTGGCAGACAGTGTGCCAGTAATGAGTAGGCAGATTCAGTCAGGACTCACTGCAGGCAAGAATCCTGATTTGGTTCCTGGAGCCAGCAATTTTCTTTCCTCCTACCAGCTCCCCCAAACCACTTAGGAGCTGGCTTATGCTCAACTTATAAAACAGCTGTGTGTTAGCCAATGCTGTAGGACAGTACTCTTCGCAATTTTTGAAGTGAGGCCACTTTGGCAAAAAAAAACTTCAATGTGAGAGCCACATCAACCCGACACAGATGGGTGAACACTCCGAGTTCTTTGTTGGTTGATAAGGTAATATTACCGTTCTTGGTAATATTGCTCGGGGTGCAGGAGGAGGTATGGGGGGGTGGCTCTGGGAGAGGGCTGAGGCGGGGGCTTGGGATGCAGGAGGGGGTGAGGGTGGAAGTTCTGGGAGGGAGTTTGGGTGCAGGAGGAGACTCCAGGCTGGGGCAGAGTGTTTGGGTGCAGGAGGGGGTAAGGGGTGCTGGCTCCAGGAGGAAGGTACGGGGTGCAGGAGGGGGTAAGGGGTGCTAGCTCCAGGAGGAGGTAGGGGGTGCAGGAGGGGATATGGGGTGTTGGCTCTGGGAGGGGGCTCGGCTGGGGCAGGGGTTTGGGGTGCAGGAGGTGGTATGATGCCTGCTTGCCCTGGCCCCACACCACTCCCAGAAGCGGCCAGCATGGCCCCACAGCCCCAGAGGTGTAAGGTGGGGAGCAGAGGTCTCCACATGCTGCTCCTACCTGCAAGCACCACCCCCACAGCTCCCATTGGTCAGGAACAGGGAACTCTGGCCAATGGGAGTTGTGTTAGCCCCTTCCAGAAGCAGCATGGGGCCGGGGCTGCCCGAAGTAAGTGCCGTCCCCTTCAATGGGCAGGTTCTGAATAGCTCTTCCCAGGGGCGGCTCTAGGAATTTGGCCGCCCCAAGCATGGCGGCATGCCGCAGGGGGCGTGCTACCGGTCTCGCGGCTCCGGGGGACCTCTTGCAGGCATGCCTGTGGGAGGTCCGCTGGTCCTGCGGCTCCGGTGGACCTCCCGCAGGCATGACTGTGGAAGGTCCGCCGGAGCTGCCTGCCGCCCTCCCGGCAAAATGCTGCCCCAAGCGCGCGCTTAGCGCGCTGGGGTCTGGAGCCAGCCCTGGCTCTTCCATCACCCAGCCTGCAGCCTCCCGGAGCCAGCCCCTCAAACCCCTGCCCCAGCCCTGAGCCCCTTCCCAGAACCAGCCCCCCATACACCCTCCTGCACCCTAAGCCTGAGCCCTGAGCCCCTTCCCAGAGCCCACACCTCCTGCCTTAGCTGCAGCCCCACTGCCGCCGGAGAGCGCAATCGACAGGGAGCCGCACTTAGGGTCCATGGGATCCGCCACTGGCTCACAGGCCTTGCAGTGAAGAACACTGCTGTAGGATAGATGAAACTGAAATGACTCCAGCTAATTTGAGGCAAAACTGGCAAGTGATATTTTGCGGATGCCTTAGTGGACCAAACCAGCTCCAATCCTCCAGTGTGGCAAATCCCTTTCGGCAGTACTGCTCAGCTCCCTTGAAGATCATTGACTGCAGTGGGAGTTTAGGGTGCTCAGCACCTCGCAGGAGCAGACATTTGACTCTCAGTGCATGACATTCTAATTGGTTCTATGTAATCTTTATGTTTGCTAATAACATTCATAAGACTTTGTTTAGCTGGTTACTGGCCTGTTGAATTTATGATCCTTGTAGGGACATCAGAAAATGTCACTCTGCTGCCATATCAGTAGTTATCCCTGTCTCTGAATTTTAACATTGTGTGCCAGATTCTTAGCTGGTGTAAATCAGTATAACTCTATTGATGTCAATGAAGCTACCTGGATTTATACCAGCTGAAGGTCTGGCCCTGTAACTTGACCTCCATTTTTTTTTCTTTTTAACTTCCCACACCTGTACTGTTTGTAAAGAGGAAGAAACATTTTTTCTTTGGCCTACTGACATGACTCTCAAACTGCTTTTCCTAGGTGAGTTGTATACAGAAGCAGCAGAAGCGGCAATACAAGCCATGAAGGGCAGATTGGCAAATCAATACTACCAGAAAGCTGAAGAAGCTTGGGCAATGATGGAGGAATGAAACTTCAAATGAGGCAGCTCTTGTATATTAAAAATAATTTTTTATAGACTGTTACTTTGCAAAAAAAAAAAAAAGATGTATTTTTATGTGTTGTTACTGATTTGTGTTTTTCATATTTTAATTTTCTAATTTTATTCTGAGGGGAAAAAATATACAAATGTAGGTTGTATTTTGGGGATGCTATAATGTAGTTTTACCTATACTTCAAAGCTGCAGTATCTATGAACTTGATCTTTTATAACTTTTAACTGTTATATGTGAGGAGCCTGATTAATTTCAGAAAAATGAAGCTGATGTCAGCTTGCGTTGTACACTTTTGTTTTACATAGCACATTATCAGTGTGTTTATTTCTTTTGGTTACTCCTCTTCTTCCCCTCCTCACAAAAACCAAACATTTCTAAGTTCAAAGCACTTCTACAACAGTATTTGGTTTACTTCAAGCACTTCTTCATTTTCCATGTAAACATACATGCAGAAATTCCCTTTTTTAATTCCCCTTGTGAAATAAACCCAAAAACCAGCGCAATCAGGAATGGAATTATGCTAATAACACTCTTTACAATGCAGTTCTCTATAAAAATGGTATCATTGGAGGCACCATGTTTATTTTCTTCCTTAAGTGATTTGAGATGCCGTCTTTTCAGTTTGCAAATGAAAAAATGCTTTTTCTAAGTGCTCGCCTTGAAAATCAAGCTGGGACTTGAAAGTCAAGATGGTTTCTCTTTAGGTCACTCATCACCAACAATACAAATTCCGCAGTCAGAACTTAGCTAACAATTCTCTCTCTAGCTCCCTCTCCCACATCTGTATGGCCTCTGAAAAGAAGTAAAAACTTATTTCAGTCAGAAAAGTAGCTATAACTCTGAATACACACAGGGAGAGCAGGTCCATTGAATATAGGCATGCCATTTTTATGTAGCAGACCTGTACTTTAAAAGTTGTAGGGTAAAATCCTGGGTCTGTTGAAATCTGTGGCAAAATGCCAATGACTTTTATGGGGCCAAGATTTCACCGAGGGCTAGTCTACACTTGAAATGCTACAGTGGCATAGCTGCTGCTCTAGTGCTTTGTTATAGACACAACCTAACCCCTCCCATTGGCATAGATAATCTTAACTACATAAGTGAGGGGTGTGGATTTTTCACACTCCTGACTGATGTAGCTGGGTCGAGCTGATTTCATTGTGTAGACCAGGCACAATAGTAAATGGAGATTTTTTTTTTGGCAACATTTTCTATTGTATCTTATTGTCCTAATACAATAATCTAAGTTGCATATCACCCTACTGGACTTATGATGTGCGTCTTATAAGATAGCATAAAAAAGTCTGTAGTCTATTGATTTCTTGGTATCATTTAGTTCTTCCAGTGACATCACCATTCACAGTGCATTTAACATTAAGAAATACGCGTCCCAACCATTTCAATATAGGGACATTTAAAGAGGTTAGAGAAACTGACATGCATGTACATTTACTAGCCCTCTATTCTAAATAATTTTGTGCTTAGGTTATGTAAAAAGCATTCAGACTATAATTACTGTACAATAGATTTAAGCTGTTTGCTGAATAATCTATTCAGCAGCTCAGTAAAATTTGAGTTTACTGATTCACTAAATAATAGCCATAAAGGTACAAAGTTAATCTTCTGTTGTACTAGTGATTCATAGTCTGTAGTTGCAGCAAAGAGTCTTGTGGCACCTTATAGACTAACAGACATTTTGGAGCATGAGCTTTCATGGGTGAATACCCACTTCGTCGGTAGTTGCACACATGAGTTTTGGCCCCCTCTGATGTTCACGCTAAGATATCCTAAAGGATCTGTTTTTCACAAGTCAATAAGAACATATTAAAAAGGATTTATATACCTATTTGTTAAAGAAAAACATTTGTGCTGGTTGCCAAAAAAACAACAACAACAACAAAAACCTCAATCTCATTAGATACCATCTAAGAGAGAATCTTAGACTAAGCTCATAGTTTTATTTCAAGAGTCCAGTGCCATCTGTACAGCAACTGGATCTATTTCTTGGTCTTATTTATTAGTTCTGATTTTGAGGTGTTTAAGATTGATTGATAGATTACTGTCATCATGGGACATGCAGCTGCAGGGTGGGTCCTTTTATCTTCTGAGAGTGTAGGTTGACACAAGGGTTAGGATGACAGTGTCATTCTTAAGGGAAGATAGTGATGAATATTTACTATTGCTCCAGCAAAGTGTTTAAGCACATGATTGATTGAAGCCCATTGATTTCAATGGGACTTCTGCCGTGCTTACAGTAAAGCACACGTTTAAATTATTTGATGGATTGGATCAGTCAAGTGTTACACCTTTTTCTTCTGTGTGTAGAGTGGATCTTCTCTGGGGCCATCTTGGATACACAGAATCACCAATTGTTATTTAAAGTCAGATAGCTGGGATGTTCTTAATGGGAAACTGCAGTTTAGGTTTAAGATTTTTGGCATTTTTTCATCATCTAATTTCAGAGATTGTTTAGGGGCAAATCCTACCCCTTCCTCTGTAGCATGCACAGCGCTCCATTTGAAATGGAATAGGTGCAGTTCTGCTGTACTCCATTTGATATGGAATGGGAGCACAGAATGTGGTGATACCCATAGATAGGGGTGAGCATGTTCATGAGCAACACTTCCTTAATTACTTCATTCCCTCCCTCTGGGAAGCACAGTTGCAAGAAAATGTCAGCTCTGAGAGACAACTGCATCATTCAATCATGGAAACAGTGGAATAGTGACAGGCATTTATGTATATCTACGGAAAAATATTGGAACAATGTGCATACAGTCTACAAGCCGCTCGCACACTGTAGGCACTATATAAATAAATAATATAGATAGTATATATTTTTATTGTAAAGGTATAAAAGCTAATCATTGTAGTTTTCCTTTACAAAGAAGAGATGATGTAGCTAACAAACACTTGCCCTCTATAAGAAAAGGAGGAGATTTGAGTGTTTAATTTCAAAATATAAACATAGGGCTCAAAGAGGGTAATTATTAACACCTTTTGGCATGCAGATTAATTCACTGAATTGTGTTATTGGTATAATTACAGAAACTTCTTCATAGATTTGAGGCATATGAAGTTATACAACTCAACAGGCAAAATATTGTCATTGTTAATACTTCGTCTTTAAAATCTTACATTTTGTTACTGATTTAGTTTACTTGGCACAAACGGTATCTTATAGGTATTTTGGTGTACAACAGACATGACAGTCAATTTTTTAATTAAATTTATGTTTACAGAAATATGCACAACATATTTTATGCAATTCCTTAAAAGAGAAAAGTATGTTTTTTGACAAACTGTTTGGAATGATCTTGCTGCATACTGTATTTTTAATCAATTCACAATGAACAAATAAAATATATTTTTTAAAAATGTGAAAACAAAATAAAGATGGGGCCCAGACATGGAGAATTGAACCAGGCAATAAATTCCATTGACTTCAGTGGGAATTTTGCCTGAGCAAGGACAGCAGAATTGGGGCCCCTTTTTTTTTTTTTGCATGTAAGAAATGCAGAAATTGTTCGTTTGCATCACTTATTCATGTCATTCAGTTTTATTGGTTTTGCTTTGCCAAATAAAGTTTTCTTTTTGTCTCATTCTGTAGTAGAACATCATTGCATTTTTTTGTTTTTTATTTGCCTCAGTTATGATTTACTATTGCAATCTCTGAAATATTCTCTACATTATTTTTATTATCTAGCCCTGATCCCAACTGCTTTTGATGGTCAGTAATAAATTAGTAGGAAAAAAAACACACTGTGTATATCAAGAAAATTACTGTTTTTGCAAAAGGGATAAATGTATCATGTGCAGTCACATTTACATGCAATTACATCTGCGTGTGATGTAGATAAAATAAGAGACTTAAGACCCAATGCTGAAGGCCTAACTTGGGCAAAATGCCCACTAAGGTATCCTTATGCAGTAATCCAACCTTTGTGCAGCTCTGAAGCCAATGAGGGTTTTGTCTGAATGAAGAATGCAGGATCTTAGGCCTGGTCTACATATGCATTTTGTACCAGTATAACTATTTATTTTACTGGTATAGTTACACTGGTACAACCCCTAGTGTGGATGCAGTTATCCAGGTATAAAGGTGCCTTCTACCAATATAACTTCTCCCCCACTTTTATGCCATTATAACTGCATCCATGCTAGGGGAACTATATCAGTAGAGTTAAAGCAGTACAACTCTGTCCCATGGTGGAGATACTTAAAATAATGGGACTTTGTAGCATAGGAGCCTATATCTGTGTTCCTTCATCAAGCAAATTCACTGTCAGCAGGACTTTTGCTGGATTAAGAATGGTAGAATTCAGCATTAGATGTCTATTCTTTATTTGAAGCTGGTATCAAGTCTTTTTAATGAGCAGTAGGCAAGTGCAACAAGAGAAATATAGATGGTTTAATTCAGAAATCTTTATTTGTATCACAGTGATGGCACATAAAAGTCCAGTTAAGCAATATACATTGGCAGTATTTCTATCTCTTAATTACATAGACTGCACAACTCCCTTGGGTCTGATTCTGATCTCCTGTTTACTCTGGTGTAACTCCACTGCTCTCAGTAGAGTTACTCCTGATTGACACCAGTGTTTCTTAGATTAGAGATGGGCCAAAATCAGAATCTCATATTTGAATCCCTTTGGATTTCGGGAAGATGGGTCAGGATGAGAGTCTGAACCTGGGCTTTTGGCTGTGAGGTAGATCTGCTCTGTTTTCTAGTTTCAGATGTGGCAAGAAGGTCTGGATGGTGGGTATCTCACAGAAAGAGCAGGCCTCACATGAGATTTCCACCGTTTGGGGCCCAAATACCATGAGATTAGCTCACAAGAGTTCTAACCTGGAACTTAGTCTCAACATAATCTCAATGTGAGTTTGCTCAGACCATCTTTGCTTTAACTAGTCATGGAATACTAAAGTGGTCTAACAAAGAAGATAGCTTGATTATAACATCTGAATTTTCCAAGCAAGCTTCTGTATTTAGATCACAAAGGACCGCATATCTTCCCCCCACCATACCCTCTTTGGAGGGGGGAACAGTCACTCCTGTCCATATTTAACCCCAGAGGTGGAGTCTCTGCTTTGCTGAGCCTATTTGCCATGAATGGTTCATGTGAATACTGTTGGGAGCACTGACTATCCTCTAATGCAGCGGTTCTCAACCTGTTTACTGCTGTGAGCCGCATATGTGGCCCACAATGTGTTATATGGGCCACTTCCAACACTACCTCTATGCCGTGAGGATGTCACACGGGCCGCAGCACTGTGCTGGCTGGGCCACAGGTTGAGAGTCACTGCTCTAGTGTGTCAGGGAAGAATTTAAAAGTGGCCACGCTGCCACAGACTAGGGCCATATCTATGCTACAAACTTTTGCCGCCACAAGTTATGTCAGCATAAAGCCACCACAGTTAGTACATTGATTGTGCCCATGCGTACTTGGCTTCTTGTGTCAGTGCTGCGCGTACCCACCTGGAGTGTTTGCTTCCCGCCCTGGGGTTAGGGTTCCTAAGGGTAGGGCACTTAGAGCTAGGGTTAGAGTTCCTATGAGTACGGCTTCCTGCCCTAGGGTTAGAGTTCCTAACGGTAGGTCACTTCAAGCTAGGGTTAGGGTTCCTATAGGTAGGGCAATTGGAGCTAGGATTAGGGTTCCTACGGGGAGGGCATTTGGAGCTAGGGTCAGGGTTCCCATGGGTAGAGCTTCCTGCCCTAGGGTTAGGGTTCCTAAGGATAGGGCACTTGGAGCTAGGGTTAGGGTTCCTATGGGTAGGGCACCCCGCCCTAGGGTTAGGGTTCCTATGGCTAGGGCACTTGGACCTAGGGTTAGTGATCCTATGGGTAGGGCTTTCCGCCCTAGAGTTAGGGTTCCTACGGGTAGGGCACTTGGAGCTAGGGTGAGGGTTCCTAAGGGTAAGGCACTTGAATCTAGGGTTAGGGTTCCTATGGGTAGGGCACTTGGAGCTAGGGTTCCGGTTCCTATGGGAAGGGCGCCCCGCCCTAGGGTTAGGATTCCTATGGGTAGGCCACTTAGGCTAGGGTTAGTTTTCCTATGGGATGGCACTTGTAACTAGGGTTAGTGATCCTATGGGTAGGGCTTCCCGCCCTAGGGTTACGGTTCCTATGAATAGGGCACTTGGAGTTACGGTAAGGGTTCCTATGGGTATAGCACTTGGAGCTAGGCTTAGGGTTTCTATGGGTAAGGCTTCCCACCCTAGGGTTAGGGTTCCTAAGGGTAGAGCACTTGGATCTAGGGTTAGGGTTTCTATGGGTAGGGCTTCCCACCTTAGGGTTAGGGTTCCTAAGGGTAGGCCACTTGGATCTAGGGTTAGGGTTTCTATGGGTAGGGCTTCCCACCTTAGGGTTAGGGTTCCTAAGGGTAGGCCACTTGGAGCTAGGATTAGGGTTCCTATGGATAGGGCTTCCCATCCTAGGGTTAGAGTTTCTATGGGTAGGTCACTTGGAGCTAAGGTTTGGGTTCCTATGGGTAGGGCTTCCCGCCCTAGGGTTAGGGTTCCTAAGGGTAGGGTACTTGGAGCTAGGGTTAGGGTTCCTGTGGGTAGGGCACTTGGAGCTACGGTTAGGGTTCCTATGTGTATGGCTTCCCATCCTAGGGTTAGGGTTCCTATGTGTATGGCTTTCCATCCTAGGGTTAGGGTTCCTATGGGTAGGGCTCTTGGAACTAGGGTTAGGGTTCCTAAGGGTAGGGCACTTGGAGCTAGCTTTAGGGTTCCTATGGGCAGGGCTTCCCGCCCTAGGGTTAGGGTTCCTCTGGGTAGGGCATTTGGAGCTAGGGTTAGGATTCTGACAGGTAGAGCACCCCGCCCTAGGGTTAGGGTTCATATGGGTAGGATACTTGGAGCTAGGGTTAGGGTTCCTATGGGTCAGGCACTTGGAGCTAGGGTTTGTGATCCTATGGGTAGGGTTTCCCGCCCTAGAGTTAGGGTTCCTACGGGTAGGTCACTTGGAGCTAAGGTTTGGGTTCCTATGGGTAGGGCACTTGGAGCTAGGGTTACAGTTCCTATGGGTAGGGCTTCGCGCCCTAGGGTTAGGGTTCATAAGGGCAGGGCCGGCTTTAGGCCAACCTGGTGGCACTCCGGTTCCTATGGGCAGGCCAGTCCTTCACTTGCTCTGGGTCTTCAGCGGCACTTTGGCAGCGGGTCCTTCAGTGCCATCAAACACCTGGAGCAAGTGAAGGTGTTCCTATGGTGGGCCCCCACCCTAAAGCCGGCCCTGCATAAGGGTAGGGCACTTGGAGCTATGGTAAGGGTTCCTATGGGTAGGGCACTTCGAGCTAGGGTTAGGGTTTCTATGGGGAGGGCACTTAGAGCTGGAGTTAGGTTTCCTATGGGTAGAGCGCCCCACCCTAGGGTTAGGGTTCTAAGGGTAGGGCACTTGGAGCTAGGGTTAGGGTTCCTTTGGGTAGGGTACTTGGAGCTCGGGTTAGGGTTCCTATGGGTAGGGCTTCCTGCTTCCTGCCCTAGGGTTAGGGTTCCTAAGGGTAGGGCACTTGGAGCTAGGGTTAGGGTTCCTATGGGTAGGGCTTCCCGCACCAGGATTAGGGTTCCTAAGGGTAGGGCACTTGGAGCTAGGCTTAGGGTTCCTATGGGTAGGGCACCCCACCCTAGGGTTGGGGTTTCCTAGGGGAGGGCACTTGGAGCTAGGGTTAGGGTTCCTTTGGGCAGGGCACTTGGAGCTCAGGTTAGGGTTCCTATGGGTAGGGCTTCCCACCCTAGGGTTGGGGTTTCCTAGGGGAGGGCCGGCTTTAGGAAGTATGGGGCCCAGTTCAAACAGTTTCGACGGGGCCCTGGCAGGGATGACTTAAAACAACCCCAAATGTAAAAAAACACTTGGTGCTCGTATTCACCGGGCTGAGCGCTGAGTCTTTGGCGGCACTTCGGCGGTGGGTCCTTCACTTGTTCCAGTTCTCCAGCGGCACTGAAGGACCCGCCACCGAAGTATCAGAGTAAGTGAAGGACCCACTGGTGAAGTACCGTCAAAGACCCGGAGAGAGTGAAGGACCCACCGGTGAAGTGCCGCTGAAGACCCAAAGTGCCGCCAGGTAAGTAAAAATTAAAAAGGTGCCTCTAGCCAGGGAAGGGATTCTCACTGGGCGCGGGGCCCAATTTCGGGGGAATTGGTAGAATAGGCCTAAAGCCAGCCCTGACCGCATTGTTTCACTGTATTCCAATTATCTGATATGTATTGTGACATCACATTACAACGCTGTACTGGGATATTGTTCTGTGAAGGCTTGACACTGCATTGTGATGATCTATTGCCTCAGCTTGGTGCCACATTGGAACCGTGGAATGTCCACATTATTTATGAGCTTTGGGACATCCCTCCAGAACTTCCGTCTGCTTGAGGCTCTGGAATAATTGCTCTAATTAATGCCATGTAAATGCAAAAATACTGATTAGCTATTCTTAACTGTTAGTACCTATTGCTAAGCCATATAATTTTTATTACCTTGGTCACTGCTTTGAGCTTAACCATGTATCTGAGTTGCAAACTAGCTTACCCTCTGAAAAAGACTCTTAAAAAAGGATTTTAATGGAAGCAAGGGCTCAGCTCTCCATCTCTGTGTAAAAGACCTCTCCGTAACTGAGTATACATCAAATAATTTAAAAAAACAAAAACAAAAAAAAAGAAGAGCTGAGATGAATAAAGCATTCAAGCCCATTTTCTGTATCAAGGTAGCGTGGCCGAGCGGTCTAAGGCGCTGGATTAAGGCTCCAGTCTCTTCGGGGGCGTGGGTTCGAATCCCACCGCTGCCACAAGGCTTTTGTGCCTCCGTGTTTTGCAGGGAATATAGGGATCGCACAGCGCCGCCTGGTGCTACACTGAGAAGTTTATCCCCGCCTGGGAAGCATTGTGGGTAAGAGGAGGAACTAGTCTCCCCACGTGTCTGCTGCCGGAGTTACATCAACATGGCTGCTGCATGAGAGCCCCTGGGACCTGCACACACATTGCAACACGCCGAAGGGGGGATCGGTGGCCTCCGCTGCCCCTGGAGTCTGCGCCACGAGGTAGGGGGAGCGTGTGTGGTCCATTGTCCCTGCCCTAGGGCTGCACAGGGCGTTACAGCTGTTGTGGGGCGCGTTCCTCCGCAAGGCCTGGGCTGGGGTGCGCTCTGCCTGCTGCAAATCCTGTGCATGAGCTAAAAACTCTCCCAGGAGTCTGAACTCATTGCACGTAAAAAAGCGCCTGGACAGTGGGCTCTGGGAATAGCTGGTCGGGGTCCGGGGCTGGGTGTGTGCCGCGAAGCCCCGCTTTCCCCCGCGGCAGGAGCTTGCCTGATTCGAGGGTGATTGAACAAATTCACATTCTTGTTCACTTATAATCTTCCTTTTTTTCCCTTCCTCTCTTCTGTGTGTGGTTTGCAGTCTGCTCTCCCTGAGATTGCTGCATGGTTACATCAGCCATCTCAGTCACAGTCTGACACCAAAGGCTGGTTATGTTTGAAGGCAAGGATTAAAAAAAAGAGTTGGCATCCTCTTTGCCCTCAAAGTATCCCAGAAATATGAGAGTCAGCTTTAATGTGAGGTTTTGGTGGGTTTGGAATCTCTATTCCCTGAGGTTATGTGGTTACAGCCATCTCTTTGGGGAGGCTTATTCCCCCACCCCAACCCCAGAAAAGTAAGCAGAGTTTGATAATCTCCACTCCTTCCAACTACTCCCAGTATCCTGGTAGAGTGACTGGTGAATTGCACAAGTACACACATCTCTTTCTGGCCATCTGTTTTGTGGCTTATTTAGGAAGAGCACTGCATCCTGTCTCATAACAGGTTTCAGAGTGGTAGCCGTGTTAGTCTGTATCAGCAAAAAGAACAAGGAATACTTGTGTCACCCTAGAGACTAACACATTTATTTGGGCATAAGCTTTCATGGGCTAAAACCCACACCATCGGATGCATGCCCTGGAACCTATTTTGTTAGTGTTCTCTGTGTAGATATATATATATATATATATCTTCCTACTGTATTTTCCACTGCATGCATCCGATGAAGTGGGTTTTAGCCCACGAAAGCCTATGCCCAAATAAATTTGTTTGTCTCATAAGTTACCAAGTCATTCTTGCTCAGAGCAGGATTTTTGCAATCAATAATCTGAACCTGTATTTTAAATCCTGGCTGAAGATTTTTAGCTTGCCTTTTCCTCCCGTTTACTGTTAGCATTGTGCTGGGAGGAAGTCGGTTTACAAGTTGCCAAAAATAAGAATTTAAAAAAAAACAAACCCCTCTATGCCAGAGAGAGTGGCGGTCTGTATGAGGGCCCAGCCTGGCTCAGCAGCTGCTGGGTACTCTGTGCCGGTGATATGGAGCTTTCACTGACTCATTGATCAGGTGACCTACTCTATGTACTGAGTTTGTTTTAATCACTTATGCTGTCGTTAGACGGAAGTTATTTGCTGATTGTATTCATCCATCTCACCTGATGCTAAAAGAACAGGTTTAACACTTTGTACACAAAATATGGAAATGTTAAGGGTTTAAAAGGTGATGCATGTGTAATTTAGCTTACAGTGCAGCCTCTTTAAATCCTGACTATATTAGCCTGCCTGGCTGTAGTACCCTAAGTGGAAATAGAAGCCTTGGAACACAGGAAGTCCCAATATTTTGGTTAATTAACAAAATGTGGTTTTGCAGAACTATTTATGGATGGGCAAAAGGAGGAAGAGGTGAAATAAAGAACCTTGTAAACATTCAGTTCAGTTGTCTTTCTGCAGCTTACCAACCGGCATAGGCTCTATGCTGAACATAAACTAATCAGGATCAGGGCCAGTGTTTGAATGAGAGACCTCTAAGAAAAACCTGGGTGCTACAGGACATGACATTGGTAATTCCCTCTTTATTGGTAATGAGCCAGAGCTTCAGTATATGATTAGGACAGTGGTTCTCATCCTTGTCCATAGCATGACCCCATGATACACCAGAAAAATGTTTCAGGTCTCCCCATCCCTCAATAATTTCAGGAACCCCTCCCATCTAACTGTAAAGAGAAGCAGGCTAGTTGTGAGCTGCTGGCTCTGTTTGTACACCCCAAGTTAACAACCCCTATATGAGGGGGCACTGTGAGAATGGAGATGCCATCTTTCAGATGAGACAAAACGGAGTCCACTTGTGGCCATTTAAGATCCCATGGCATTATTATAAGAATGAGAATAGATGTGTTACCCCAGTATCCTGGCTAAACTTGAACTTGGGGCAATGGCATTCTCTCTCATTAAATGCTACTTTCAGTTTAAATTGGATAGAATATGCTTCAGTTGTTCTAAATTGGGAGGCTGTTAACCAGCTGCTTCATTCCATCCCAGTTAGCAGTGTTTCACGGTAGGCCAAGTTAGAGCTTTGTGTGTATTACCTACAGGTGTTTAGGGTGTTTTGAAAATTAATTAACAACTAACAACGAACTCTTTAGATGGAAGTCCCTTTAGCAATCCAAAAGCTACCTAAAATTATTTGAGCTACGGTATCTACTAAATTGTAAGTTGTATGCTTTTTCTCCCAGTGTTTATCTTAATTTCATTCCATTACTCTTTCCACCATTCATGAATTCTTCTTCTGGTTACTGTATTTCTCCTGAAAAGGTCTCTCTCAGACCTGTCTGTATGTCTTCCCATACTAAATGCCTGAATCTAATTCCATTTAATTTCCTTCATTGTAGAAAGTTGTATGAATATTATAAGCTGTATCAGGTAACAATGCCTCCTGTTCATATGCTTGCCATTCTGATATTCTATTAAAAGCAACCCTCTAGACATCTTTTATCCTTAAAAGAATTGGAAAATTGATGTCTGATGTTTTCAATAGTAACTGAGTCACTCCATGAGCTGAGGTAAGCGGAAAGGAAATATTCATTTCTAATTCTGTAAAATGTGCACTCATGCTTACACTTTTGAAAAAGATCAGATTATCAGAAACTGAATTCAATAGTCACCATTTTAATTTTACATCACATGCTAACAGTTGTGCCAAGAAGACTCCAATTAATTAAGAATACAGTAACTGAGAATGCAGAATGATCATGAACATTTTGTATTTCTGTAATATTTGAAAATATGTCAAATATTGAGTAGTTAAGTCTCAAGTAGTGTTGAGGCAAGTAAGAGATACAGTGGGCTCAAGTATCCTGTGACTGAAATGCAGCTACTTCTGGAGTAGAAAGTGGCAGCTGTTTAACATTGAAGAACTACATTACACTACACAGCAGTTTAGACATGAGGTGAAGAATATAGAATGCTGTATGCAATTGAAACTGCAGAGGGAATGTAAGTAAACGGAATGTAGTTACCTGAGTTGAATTTTTGCCAGGATGTTGGAGTTAATGCCCAAGCACTATGGGATCTTTAATGACCATAAGTGATCAGGACTCCTGAAAGGTTAGGTAAATAACCACGCTTATTAATGTGACCTTTTAGGATTATAAATTTCCAGGTAAATTGGAGTATATTTAGACCTGCCATTAAAATATATGAACAATGTGTGTCTACATGTAATTGATGAAAATGACTACAGTCATGCACACTGGTAGTATCTTGCTTTTACCCATGGTATATTTGCACGATCAGCAATGTGATCCTGGACACAACCTCTTTCCAGAGGCATGGGGTACACAGCAAGTCCCATGGCCTAGGGATTAGAGTGTTGCCATGTGTGGTAATTCCAATTTAGATATGATTTTCTTTAAACTTTATTTGTTAATTTTTTAAAACGTCCTTTATTGATTTGAGGCTACCATGCACCCTACCAGACTGATAGAGACCTCCATGGGCTGCCATTTATTGATAACTATCGGATTAATTAAACGTTGTCTGTTGTGATGTCAGCTTAAATAATTTGTAAACCTTGCTTATTTTGTTTATGGTGTTGGAGAGACAGTCATTGCTCCATCTGAGGGACCTGGGCCCTGATCTACAATGAGACTTAGGCATTTCAACGCACAGCATCAGAGCGGCTAGAAAATCACAGGAACAGGGCGATTCACAAAGCCTGAGTTAGGGCCAAGGAATGGGGAGAGATAAGGGCCTTAGAATGGGATCCACAAAAGCCAGCACGCTAGGTGGGGAGCTCCCTGAACTAGCCAGCGGGAGATGCTGATGATGGGTGGGCTAAGCCATGCCCCTCTCTGAGATAGGCGTCTATCTCTGCTTAGCAGTCCACAAACAGGAACCTGCCACCTGGCAGTTTAGATGCCTACAGGGTGTCTTCTGGGAATGAGTGAGGTGTCTGCCTCACTCTGCACAAAACAGCCAGAGAAGGAGGTGGTGCTGCCTCTCCAATGCTATAACTTCTAGCCCAGTGGTTAGAGCACTTGTCTGGGATATGGGGGCTCCTGGTTCAATCCCCACCCCGTCCTTGGCAGAGGGGAAGAAAGGATTGGAACTGGGAGCTCCTACCTCTGAGGAGAGGGCTCTAACCACTGGGCTGTAGGATAGTTTGATGTGGGGCTTCCTCACTGTCCTGTCCAAGCTGCTCCACTGTGGATGAAGAATGAGTGATTGGAGCAGAGGGACTAGACTCTGGGTCTCTCACCTCCCAAGTGGGTGCCCAGAGCCCTGGACTACAGCGTCATAGTCTCTCTCTCTCTGGCTCAATGACTGATCCACTGTGGATAAATGCTTACATAGTCCTTGGGCAAGAGAGTCCACTGTAGTCCAGTGGTTGGGCATCTAAATCCTTTTGTGGATCTGGGCCCTGGCTCCTTCCACAGCCCATCAACAGCTCTCCATGACTATACCAGCCTGGAGATCTCTACTGAGCTCAAGGTCTTAGCTCTGATTCCCCTCAGGTGGCCACCCATAAACATTCATGTTCAGTAAGGGCCAGATGCTACCAGCTGCTGAAAACTTTTGGTAACTTAAACGGGAGCAGAGGGAGCTCAGTATCTTGCAGAATAGGAACTTGAATGACACCTTTGGAAGTGTCATTTTATTGTTGCCTCTCTCTTGTGGGGGAAGCTTGCTGAGAACACTCATTTTCCATCCCTGGTCTTGCTTTGCTCCTTTCGACACACAGAATTAATTTTCCTTGCACAATTGCATGGGGTACGTTTGGGTTGATAAGATCAGAGATGTGAGGTGGTAAGACCTTGGGCTACAGATATTTTCAGAAGCACAAAAGAGAGTCTGAGAAATGTGTGTCAGACTGAGAATTCTCATTCAAACATGTTAGTTTTTAATTTCCTACCATCTGAAGTGCGGTAAATACATACAGTCGCTGAACATTTATGCAGTGTACTGTCCATGTGCCAGTCAGTTACAATGCAGTCATAACCTAAAATTAGGCTTGGCAGGATTTGATATAAATCAATAGATGTCAGTAAATGTCGATTTCAGCTGACACCCTGAAATATTTTTTTCCATCTATCAATCGGTAACAGTTGGTGGGAGGGTAACAGTCATGGGAGTGCAGCCTTCCCCCCCCCCGCTCACCCCTTGCACTGGCAGGGATCTGGTGTCACTTCTCCAGTGGCAGTGCACGGCCTCAATCCCATGACAGTGGGGCTTCAGTGGGCTCTCTGTTTGGCCACAGGGATGATGATACATGATCCTTGGAGGCATAAATTGTGGGGAACGCTGCAATCCTGGCCTGGTGAAGCAGAGACCATCCCAGGCCAGCACTGTGATACGGAGGAGTTTGAGCCCTTGGCTGTGGGGGTAGCCGCCTTGCTGCTGAATGGCTCTGTCCCCAGGCAGGAGCTGTTCCATAGCAGGGTATCCTCCTCCGCAGCCAGGACTTGCCCTCCTCCTCACAGCCCTGGCCACAGAGTCTCTGCTTTGACCCACCAAGACTGCAGCTTCTTCCACACCTTGCACCATCAGAGATCACAGGCCTTGCAGCCATGCTGGGAACCTGTGCAGCTCTGCTATCCTGGCCCCATTCACTCACTCGCCAGCCAGGAGTTTAGGAGCCGTCCCTGGACAGGAACTGTTCAGCAGCAACCCGAGGCCAGGGCTTTGTTGTCACCTTTGTACTCCTGGCTGTGGGTCTCTGCTGTACAAGGCAAGGACCCGCAGCCTTCCCCTCACCTTGCACCCTGGTGTCTTGAGCCCCTTGGCCATGCAGGGAGCCCCCTGCAGCCCCGCTGTCACTGCCGCCCTAATCCTGGTTCTATCCCCCCTCATCATTTCCTGCAGCTGTAAAATAAAAATAGTTTAATAATTAAAAAAAATATTAAATAACAATCATTATTGTCAACATTAGAAAAAAATCGAATTCTGCCCAGCCTAACTAAAATACATACTGTACAAAAGTGTCATAGCCAGCAAAAGAGGAGGAAGGAAGAAATAAGACCACACAAATGTATTCCCCATAATCTGCTTTCCAAAAAATAAAATTCCCTTCAATTGAAAGGAACTCAAACAGTGTGAGCAAGGAAAGATCCTAGGCTGCAGATGGTACACAAGATGGAAATTATGAATGGGGGAACTATAGCTCTTAGAAAACCATCCTTGATACAGTACTTTCCCTCTCTTTCAGATTGTGCAAAGGAAGGACCTGAAACATTGCTTTTCCCATTTTAGCATGGCAAATGAAGAAGATGACCCAATTATACAAGAGGTAAATTTACATTGGGTCATTAGTGAGTGTATGGCTTTCTTGAAATTCATTTTTCTTAGCCTTTTGCACTCTGAAAGAATGTTTCCCTGGGTTTAACTGGCATCTGATGCTCAAAAACCTACAGTGCCTGAAGGAAATAGGTGATCTGAACCCAGGAGCGAGTGTACAGGTGTCCTTAATACCAAAACAAATTGGCACTCTTGTGGGCAGACTTGGCATGGAGAACTGTTCCAGCCTTTAATCCCTGAGGTTGTGTTCCAAGTCAGGGATGAGGAACCTTGGTGGGTCAGCATTGAGAAGCTAGCATCACTGCTTTATCTGTTCCATGTATAAATAGAGGATCAGTCTCCGGATTTATCATCTGGCATCTTTTATGTGCACTGAATTTCACTTTGGAAAGTTAGAACAATTTTAAATAGAATTACTTTTCTGGATTAAAAGCTTATAAAAATGAAATTACTGGTAAATGTGTTCACTGCTCCTGCTAAAACAAACAGTTGAGATCTGGTTCTAGTCTGAAAGGACTTTTGGACCATTCTGCTTTTAAAAGGATCATCATAGCGGCTGCGGTGTCCTATTGATTTTTTTATGTGAATTCACACACAAGGGCCACTATGAAGGTGCCAGGAAAGGGAAGGTATTCGGGGAGGGGATGTGGCCAGCAGGAGTGGGAGCTGACAGGACCACATAAGTATCCAAAATGGCTGCCATTCTGTGGCAGTGCCCACTTGTAATATTCATGAAACCTCCATGAATTCTAGGTGTTTGTGGCAAAGAGCTGGGGTTCTGAGCATGTTCATCCCATCTCTCATTTTTAATTTTGCCTTTTATGAAATGGTATTAGTTACTCACCTTACATTCACTATTACCAAAGAGAGACATGAGTTTCTTCTAGAGCAGTGTTTCCCAAACTCGGGACGCTGTTTGTGTAGGGAAGGCCCCTGGTGGGCTGGGCTGGTTTGTTTACCTGCCGTGTCCGCAGGTTTGGCCGATCGCGGCTCGCTGCTCCAGGCCAATGGAAGCTGCTGGAAGCGGCGCGGGCCGAGGGACTTACTGGCCACCGCTTCCAGCAGCTCCCGTTGGCCTGGAGCAGCGAACCGTGGCCAGTGGGAGCTGCAATCGGCCGGACCTGTGGACGCAGCAGGTAAACAAACCTGGCCGGCCTGCCAGGGGCTTTCCCTACGCAGGCGGCATCCCAAGTTTGAGAAACACTGTTCTAGAGCTGTGAGATACTATGGTATTAGGTTCACACAAACCCCAATGGGAGCTGTTTTCCCTTGTCTCAGGAGAGGTGTGTTGGCCATGCCCTGAGTTTGCTTTGAGAGACCCCAACACTCAGCCAAAGCCACTGACCTCTGCCTTGTGTCATGGCAAAAATATACAGCATTGCTGAGTTTCGTGTGGAAAATTAGCAGAGGTTGGGTTTGCCAAAAGATCCATGGTCCTGACTTAGGTTCAGCATTCATAGTGAAACCCCAAACTAGTCAAGTTTCTCCCAGCTCTAGTAACCTGAGAACAGATGGCTGCATTTTCAGTAAGGTCTGAGTACATCAGCAATTGTAGCTTTCAGTCTGGTTAAACTTGTTTCTTTTGCTTTGCTAGATTGATGTGTACCTGGCCAAAAGCCTGTCGGAGAAGCTGTATATGTTCCAGGTATTCTAGATGACTTCTTGGATATAATTTTTAAAGAATAATTATTTAATAAAGCAGTAACTTCTCTTAATGTTAACATAGATTCTAACAGCTCCTAGCATGCCCTAGTACAGAGGTGGGCAAACTATGTCCCGTGGGCCGGACTGTCCTGCCCAGCCCCCAACATCCTGGCCAGGGAAGCTCGCCCTCAGCCCCTCCCCTGCTTTCCTCCCTCCCCCGCAGCCTCAGCTCGTTCACTCCGCCACTGGTGCAATGCTCTGGGCGGTGGGGCTCTGAGCTCCTGGGGCAACGCAGCTGCAGAGCCCGGCCTGACCCGGTCTCTGTGCTGCATGGTGGTGGCGTCGGCGTGGCCCGGCGCCAGCCACCAGTGCTCCAGACAGCACGGTGAGGGGCACAGAGCAGGGAGGGTTGGATAGAGAGCAGGGGAGTTCAGGGTGGTGGTTGGGGCAGGGGTGTGTATAGGGGTCGGGGCAGTTTGGGGAGACGGACAGGGGTTGAATGGGGGCAGGGGTCCCGGGGTGGCAGTCAGGAAGGAGTGGGGGTTGAATGGGGTGGCAGGGAGCAATCAGGGGCAGGGGTTCCAGGGGGCATCAGAGGCCATGGAGAAGGGATGGTTGGATGGGGCAGGGGCCTGGGGGGGCCGTCAGGCCTGAGAGGAGGGGTTGGATGGGGTGGTGGGGGGCAGGGGGTGGTCAGGGGACAAGGAGCGGGGTGTGTGGATGGGGCAGGGGTCCCAGAGGGACTGTCAGGGAACGGGGGGGCGGGGAGATAGGAGGTGGGGGCTGGGCCATGACCTCCTCCCCTAACCGGCCCTCCATACAATTTACGAAGCCCGATGCGGTCCTCAGGCCAAAAAGTTTGCCCGCCCCTGCCCTAGTACGACTTCTACTGGGTGATGCTGGCCAGTTTCACTTGCTATGCTGTTTCCTGTGTGTTAGCACCTATTGGCAGTGCAAGGGTTTGTCACTAGCGTGGCAGCATTTGGTGGATTTCCCAATGCAGTTCCTTGCATTGGGGCTGCAGACTTGTCTTGGCCTTGGATTTATGTGAGGGTTGGGTTTAGGTGGGCCTGTTTAGGCCTTGGGCGATTCAAACACATAGTATAGTGCCAGAAGAAGGGATGGCTGGTGATGATACAGGGCAGAGAAAGAGAAACTGCAGTGGGTAGTATAGAGAGTTGAAAAGAATTTTGGCTTCTCTGCTTTTGGAATTATTAATTTCTACATCTGTGAAGCAGTTTAACTGTATTGATGCTACTAAGATTTTTGCTCATAATTCCAGTTAATGAGAGCACTCTTTTACCAAAAGAAGTTGGTCCAATAAAAGATATTACCTCACCCAGTTTGTGTCTCTAATATCCTGGGCCTGACTCAGTTACAATAACACTGCAAACATCTCCCATGTGTTATGGAGGAAGCAGTCACATAGTGATTAGAGCTGGGAAATGGGAGTCAAGAGATCTGGGTTCTAATTCACTCTTTTACTGAATTCCTAGAGGACCTTGGCCAAGTCACTTAATCTTTCAGTGCCTCATTTTTCCTTCTGTGAAATGGGGATATTAATACCCACCCACCTTTTTGTAAAGCACTTTGAAATTCTTGGATAAAAAAATCTGTATATCATGGTTCATTGGTAGGGAGTGTTGTGTAGTGGCTAGAGCAAAGGACTGGGAGTTTGGATTTCTGGGCCCTCTTCCCAGCTCTGCCAGTGACTCACCAGACCAGTCAAGTCATTTTTCTGTGCATTGTAATCATCTGGGAAGTGGGTATACACAAGTGGGGTGGGGAAGAGAAGGGTCAGTTAGTTAGTTTTAATTTTTTGTGAGGCATGTTGAGACTTTGCATGAAAGACACTTTGTGAAATGTTTTTGTTTTGTAGTATCCTATTCGTCCAGCTTCCATGACGTATGATGATGTGACGCATCTGTCGGCAAAGATAAAACCAAAGCAGCAAAAGGTGGGGCATCATGTAATGCTAGTGCT
Source organism: Mauremys reevesii (assembly GCF_016161935.1). Lineage (NCBI taxonomy): Eukaryota > Metazoa > Chordata > Testudines > Geoemydidae > Mauremys > Mauremys reevesii. Next base: position 69,794,451 of record NC_052632.1, read on the forward strand.
TAGGAAATATGAATTGTGCTCTGCTGCTAGATGCTACCGCTATACATATAATTATTAATAATCAGCTGTTGTGGTGATGCAGCCATTTGTGGTACTGCATCTCTTAGGTTAGTTCTTTGAGTATTTGAGAAATTTTAAAGAGGGCTTTCTCCAGCATGGAGTTTGCTTTGCAGAGAAGTGGGTGAAGCAGTGATGCAGACAGGGCTTTGGAGTGGAGCCTGAAGAGGGAGGGCGGAGCAGCTCCGGAGCAGTGGAGCTGCAGGTTTTTGCCTGGAGCTGGAGCACAGTTCCAAAGCCCTGGATGCAGAGGATACTCCTTTAGTATAAAAATACTGAAATCCCACCCCTGAGAGCCATTGTAGCTGAGCGTGTGATAATTCTAGTTCAGGTTGGGGATGCTTGTGCTAATACTCCATATTTTAAAGAGCATTTTTCATATGTCTTTATTTCTAGAGCACGTTTGGGTTCTGGTGACATGCTCTGTATTTTAGTATTAGTGGTAGGGCTTGGTACTGCTCTCACTTAGGCAAGTGTAAATCAAGAGTAACTCTCGAAATCAGTGAGGTTACAGATGTATCGTTAGCGTCAGGTCAGAATCAAGGCTGTAATGTTTAATGGACCTTTTCCCAAAGAGAATTCCCCTGTCTGTGTTTCGATGAAGGGCCCTTGTTGTGCAGCTCTCTTTTTTAAATTGTGGGAGATCCACATGCCTCTGAAAGCTTGCAGGGTCAGGTCCACGCTTTGCAAGGAGCCATATGTAACCCGGATTCTCCTCTCACATAGTTGTAAATCAGGAGAAACTCCACTGAAGCCAATGGAATTACACTGACATAAAACCATTGTAAGATCAGAACGGGGCTCTTTGCCACTAGATGGAACATAGTATGGTGTTTCATTGCCCAAGTCTTGCGGAAATGCATTGGGCGGCAGAATTTCTGAATAGACCTGGTGGCAGGAGAGAGGGAAGGGGACCGTGATATTCTTACACAAAGCTGTCTGACAATGTCGTAATCTCTCTCACACACGTGCGTGCACACACACACACTTTTTTCCAAGACTACCTAAGGGCACTTAGGCTCTCCACTCCCATTAATTTGAATGGGAAATTGTTCCTATAAATCCCATTTAAAATCTCAGCCATAATGCCCAAATTCTACCCTCCAGTGGCTATGTACATTTCCATTGATGTCAATGAGAATTCTGAGCTGCTTTTGAGAGTCAGAGTTTGGCCTTTAAACATCCATCTAAACTTGGGTATGATGCACTGGAAAGGAGTGTGAGGTAAACACCTGAAAGAAGGTGCTTTGTAATAGATTTGCTGACATATGTTGAGAGCGGCAGGGCTTGGGCAGCTGTAACTCTGAGCGAGTTGTGTATGCTATTTAAAAAAAAAAAAAATTTGGTGATGTAAAGGGAGAATCTTAAATTTTGGACCTCCATCTACAGTGTAAATGATACATCTTCAAAAGCCGTTCCTGAAGTACAGATCAAATACGGTAGCTTTTGTTGGGCGTCTGCAAATGACACTTATATACAGCATGACAGTGTATATCAGTCCTGCACATGCTTGATCTTATGCAGGTGATTTGTCCCATTGACTATGCTGCTTGTAGGCATAATGTTAAACATACGTTAGTCTTTGTGAGATTGGAACCTAAGTTTGGTTGAAGATGGATGAATATTTGGTGATTACACTATGCTAACTATTGGTGTTTTCTTAATTATTGGTGATTAGGTTGAACTTGACATGGCCATTGATACTTTGAATCCCAACTACTGTCGCAGCAAAGGAGAACAGATCGCTCTCAATGTGGATGGCACCTGCACAGATGAAACTAGTACCTATTCCTCGTAGGTATCCTCTTTGCTCTGACGTTCTTTTCTAGTAAATGGTCAGATTTCCCACCAAGCTTTTAGGGAAGGGGCAGAGCAAGCAAATATGCAATCTGAAGGCCTGTTGTAATGACTTCAAGGACCAAAAAAGTTAGAGATGTTTATAAACTCCTTCTCTGTTCAGCATTAAAACAGTGACACTTAGGTTTTGGGTTTTCTCTACAGAGGCCTTGGCTTACTCAGTTTCTAGCAAACACCCAAAACCATACCTCATTAAGTTGAAAGTTTATTGATCAAACACAAGGAAGAAGAAGAAATTAAACCAGACATTTATATTGAAACTGAAATTGAATGACACTGCAAAACAGACTTAAATAAAACATATTAAAGTCTCTCTCCTTTTGCAGACAAAATATCAGCCTTATTTTCATTATCAACCATTCTTTGATTAAAAGGAAGGTTTAATTTTACTGTCAGTCCTGATGAGCAAAGGGTATTCGCTTCTCCCGTGTTTAACAGACAAACAGACACAAGGTGGAGAAGAGGCAGGATAGAAAAGGTGGGGGAAATATGGCTTTTGTTGGTGTTTTTGGAACACTGGCCGGCTGGTCAATCGTGAATGGATACTTTGGCTGGCAGGTGACCATGACACCTGGTGCCTGGACTCTGATTCATATTCAGGTCAGGGATGTCATCTGATTGGGTCATTTCTCCTTAGACAAGACAGGGCTATTTACATCTCATCTCTGTTTTTGCTGTTGTAGTGCAGTTTAGGATTCAGTGGAAAACCGCAAGAGAGAGGAATTGCGGGGGCAGGCAGAAAGTAACACAAACAGAACAGAATCTTAGGTGCCTCTGTGGTGCTGGCAGTTGGGTATCCCCACTGATGGGCTGAGGACTGGATGTCATGATGATATAATGGCTTTCAGGACTCCCAGGTGAAAAACAAAATTCCTTAAAGAGGAGTAAGGCCTGCTGGCCTTCCTCTCAGGAAGAATGTCCTTTGGTCTGGTCTGGTCTGCTTCTTCTGTCCTGGGTTTGGGGAAGGTGAGGTGGGACGAGACTAACAGAGCTAGGGGATGTTGAGCTGACATGCACTGGGGGAAGAGATTTTTTTTTCCCCCCAACATTTCTTATTTTAAGAACCCAAAGATGAGAAAAATGGGTGGCATAGTTCATCTCATTATTTTGTCCGTCAATTAGGCTTTATATCCTTCACACCAATTTTGGTCCATTAATTCCTGGTCCCATATCTTGTTTAAGTCCAACCTCAGCACAGTCCTTGAATCATGTCAGTAGATTTGTTTTTGTTTGTTTTGTTTGTTTGGACTAATTTAGTCTCTCTCTGGTTTTCTTGCATTTGTTGATAACATCATTATTGAAAATAATTTGACCTATTTTCAATGGTAAATTCCCATGCAGGCTAAAAAAAGTTATAGGTTATTCTGACATCTTATGAACTTTGACATCCTTTTTACATTGCAGCTTACAATTAGGGTTAACTTTCATAATAGGCCCTCTTACAAATATGAGAAATTTAGACATTTTAATACACGTTGCCAAGACTTTCAAAAGTAACTAGTGATTGGGGGAGGGGGGGGTGTCAATTTTTGGGTGCCCAACTTAAGACAGCTTTAAGGAGCTTGATTTTCAGGTAATTCTGAACACACACCCTTAAAAAAATATAGCCACTGTATGGCGTCTAAGGTTGGGCACCCAGAAATCACTAGTCAATTTTGAAAATCTTGGTCTATACATTTTACATTTTAAGAGACACTGTCAACTTGAAATTTTCAGTTTAAAAAAAAAAGTTAAAAGTGGGTTCAGGTATCTCACCTGTCCCTGAGTCTTGCTACTGATTTTTGTGAGTTTTTTTAACATTCCATTTTTCAGAATGTTTTTTGCTCCCCTGTTGCATCATGAAGGATGCATACAAATAGGGGAAATTGGCTGGCTGGCTATTCAGGGAGCTAGTGAATGTGACTATTCGCAAACTACTGTCGGATGTGGAAAAATTAGAAGCATATTTTTTTTCTATCTAACCTATTTTAGTTGCGTAGTCTAAGGGTAGCTTATAATGACATCAGGTAAAAATAAAACTCGGGCAGGTGTGCAATTAAACTTGGTGGCATTTTCTGCCATTGTATGCCTGAGCCCCTTGGAAAAATGATAAAACAACATCTAAGCCAAATAAATGTATCTCAGTGCTAATTCTAGCCATGAGCCATCAAAGCATGGGGGACATATGTAAACCTTGAGCAGAAGCTTAAACACATTGCTGAATTATGGCCTCTCTGGGCCATCGGTAGCTGTTAATGTAACCCAGTAGCTCTCCCAGAGGAAGGATCAAGGTAGCAGAGTAGCTGCTCCAGTGCCCCATGCTGTAGAGTGTCTTCTGCTGTGTAATTCCAGCAGGGCATCTCTGGATAGCTGGGAAGCCACCACTCAGCACTTTCTAAAGAGCCCCTGATTGAATGAGCACATGGGACAGTTAACATTGTAACTTCCGCAGTACCCATAATAAATAATGCTGCAGAGTGGGAGATCAGCAAATATACATATAAATATGTATTTTTAAAAGACCGGCAAGTTTAATTACTTAAATTTAGAGAGCGACAACTCTTTGCTTCTGCCCTTTAACACTTGCATGTTTTGTGGTATCTGTGGACTATAGTCATAAAAGTTTAATTTATTTACAGGAAGCTGATGGACAGACAAACTTTCTGCTCTTCACAGGCTGCGAGTAACGTTTCCCGTTATGCTGCTGCTATCTATAGAAAAGGTTATTTTTTTTCTCCTTCCCCAACCTTGTGAAATAAATCAGTTTTTAAATATGCAGGGTGTTTGAAATGAGAAAACTGTGTTCTTTGTCTCTAGCAGCCTCTGTTCCTATTTAGTGCCTGTCAATTCCTTATAAATAAGTTACCATGAGGGAGAACTTACTTGGAGTGTTCTAAAGTCCTTGAGATTCCATCAAGGTGTTCTAGTGACATTGTAAACAAGGTAACAGTTAGTAGGGCTTGTAGATGCCACCAGAACTCTACCACTGAATTATAGCCTCAAACCATGTACGTTGAAGGAGATATTGTTTAATATTGTATATAAATTCACTTCTGTCTCTCTATTGCTGTTCTCCCTTACTCCACACATTGTGCTCCTTCATTTGTTCCCCCAAACCCTCTCTCTCGATATTCTAAAAACCTCTGGGAATACTGATGTCCCAAGAATTTCCTAAAACTGGGATTATATACATTTTTGATGTCACCTTATTCAGAGTTTGCTGTTGGCATAATGATGTAAATCAGTGGTCCCCAACCTTTTTGTCGGGCAGGCGCCAGACGAAGGACCACGGCAGCGGTGGAGCACCCGCCAAAATGCCACCGAATTTCTGCGGCATTTTGGTGGCATCATCGAGAGGCGTCGCCGCCAAAATACCGCAGAAATTCGGGGGTGACGCCTCTCAATGACGTCACTTGTTGGCGGCAAGCGGCATCATCGAGAGGCATCCCCACTGAAATTCGGCGGCATTTCGGCAGGTGCTCCACCAGGGGTCAGGACGCGGGCGCATTTAGCTCCCTCCGCGGGCACCGCGTTGGGGACCCCTGATGTAAATACTCATTATTGGTGTGGAAGGCCAGGGGCTGCTGTAAACTTTGGATGCTGTGGAACCAGCACTGGGTATTGTTCTCCAGTTTGTGGCAGAAATACTTACTTAGAGAAGGGACAAAGAGACGTTACTGATTTCCAGGCTCAGTTTAGGCTGTGATCTTGGGGGTGGGCTTCAAGGCTGAATCACAGGTTGGGATTGGATTAGTACTGATCTTTCGTGAGCTATTCTGAGATTTTTTTTTGGCCATAAATGGCAGAAATCTTGTGATCATCTGACCTTGTGAAATGTGAGTTTGAGCCATGTTATCCAGAAAATGGTCCTCTTCCAGGCTTGGATCCTACCAAAAAGCAAATTGTAGGGGGCAGGTTTGGACCAAGGGGTTTAAATCTGATACCTCTTTGAAATACTAAGGACTGGATTAATCTTCCATTTAAGATTCTCATTTTACATTTAAATTTATTAAATCTGTGTCTTAAATTTAAACTGTGACATTACAAAGGTGATAGGAAAATGAAAATTGCCAACTGTAGGCTTGGAAAATAACTTGTAATTTTTCAGGTGAACTTCACCTAACTCCACTACATGGCATTCTACAACTGAGGCCAAGTTTCTCCTACTTGGACAAAGCTGATGCCAAACACCGCGAAAGAGAAGCTGCCAATGAAGGTGAATACATTACAAGCTGTGTTTTCTTTGTTATGGAACAATTTGGTTTCTCTTTAGATTTTGTTATACTGACGTTATGGAGTTACTGGAAAGAGCTATTCATAGCTGAAGAAACACTGAGCATGTTTTAAAATATAACAACATATAATGATTGGCTCAGAGGAAATAATTGTTCCTTTTAACAGTCAGATTAATTAAAGGTCTGTAACATGAGACTGTGAACACCTGGATGGTAGAATATCATCATAAAACATACAGTACTTTTTTCATTGTGCTGCACAAATATTAGCTCTTCCTCTCAAGACTCCTGTCAGTTAAGTGTTGTAACAAATCTGTAGCCACCTAGGTCTTCACAGTTATCACTGTGCTGCGTTCCATGGGCATTTGGAACATAACATTAACAGGAAATGAACTTGGATCGTCTTGTTCCAAAGCACAGGCCCCTGTCTTGAGAGCTAAAGGAGAGTCTCCATTATGTATTGGCCTTGTAGAGCCTATGCCAGTAATGCATTTCTGATTGCATCCAGTAGAGGGCAGTGGAACATGTATGCAAACTAACCAGTACATTACCATATTGATATCCCTATTTAATAAATGGGGAAACCAAGATACATAGGTTAAATAACTAATCTAAAGACGTAGACTCAATGTCGGAGCAAGTTCAGTTCCCAGCTCTGCCACAAACTTCCAGTATGATGTTGAGTCAGCCCCTTCAGGTCTCTGTGCCTCAATTCCCCCTGGTGGTTGTAATTTTTCCATACCTCACAGGAGTGTTTGTTTGTGAGGTGCTCGTATAGTGTGGTGGTGAGAGACACAGCTACCCAGGTATTTATATAAATAGAGCTGAGGTGGCTGGCTCCTGGTCCTGTGCTTGGACCATGCCTCTCTCCTGGACTAAGCCTCAGAACAGTCATAAACTCTCTTGCGGCTGCTTCATCTTTGATATTTTTAATTTCATTTTCCTGGCTTGTTTTTTTTTGTCAGCCGGTGATTCGTCCCAGGATGAAGCCGAAGACGACATCAAACAAATTACTGTATGTCTGAGATTCCTTATTACTGGTAGTTCAAGAAACTGTGCACAGTCAGAGTATAATAATCCATACTGAGCTGACAGTTTAAACCGCAGTTGGTGCTCAGCAATTAAACCTCCACTTGGAAAGGGGAAAGTTGACTATTTAATCAAGTCAACAAGTGAAATAATAAGGGTGGGGCTGCTGCAAAAGAGCATTTCCAGTTCAGCTAGTTCCTAGCTGTCTATCCCTGGCTTTGCCATTCAGTGTATTTTCTTTATATAGCACACACATTTTTGCAGATAATTCCCTGTGCCATTTTAATCTGTGTCATTTTGAGAGTTTGGGGCACTGTAGTTAACGGTGCTCAAATCTTGTAGGTAAGATTCTCCCGACCAGAGACCGAACAAGCCCGTCAGCGACGTGTTCAGTCCTATGAATTCCTGCAGAAGAGACAAGCTGAAGAGCATTGGGTCCATCTGCATTATTATGGTTTAAGGGTAGGTATGTTCTGGGTGCTCTGGAGGCCTGAATGCTCACATACTTCAGCAGGCTGTAGTGTCAGCAACATGTTGTGGGGGCTGAGTATGAGGATCAAACCCAGGCCTTTGCTTGTGGGTTGGGCACCTTAAGGCATTAGATAGGGAGTTGCTCAGATGAATCAAATCAGTTTGATGCCAGGAGAGGTAATCGACTAACAAAAAGTGTAAATGTGTCAGTGTATTAAAATAATACAAACTCAAGCTTTCCCGTGTTGTATCAATGTCTATGCAGCTGTATGAGAGTATTGCATCAGTTACCAAGATGTGATGTTTACACAGTGCAATAGCTGCATGTTAGAACAATGACTATGGGATTTTAATAGCACTGGAGAGCCTGAGAATGAAGAATTAAACTGTTTGAGATTTGGCACATTTACTGTACATTGCAGTGAGTCTTGCTCTTCCTCTCCAACCTTTCTCAGGACAGCCGTTCCGAACATGAGCGCCAGTATTTACTCAGTCAGGGACATGGCATGGCAGAGAATACCGAATTAATTAAATCTCCCAGGTAAAAACTTTGGTCTAGTATCCTATATAACTTGCAGTAATCTTTGAATATTTGTCAGGTTGTCATATATATATATTCTTTAAAAGTCTGGCCTGTGTTATTAACAACAATAGGTTGTTACAACAGAAATAATTAAAAAAAAAAAAAGTGATTTCTCCCACCCCTCCCCCACATATAATTTGTGGTGTGAGGTTTTTTGTTTGTTTTTTTGTATTCCACTCAGGCAAGAGAGTGAAACTAGTCATTGCCACTTTTTTTATTAATCCAGTTTGTCTAGTTCTTATGCGCTAACACAGTTCTATAATGCAAGGATTACAAACTCATCTGGGGAAGGTTTAAATCAAAACCAGAAACTATTAAATAAAAAAAAAAGTCAAGAACTTTTATTAATAAATGAGTTTTACAAAATCTATTTTATGATTTTTAATAGAGACTTAAAGTACTTGACAGTGACTGTTTTTCAGCTTCAGATTTGCTTTTTGGTAGCTATTTGGGGGGAAAATGTATATGGTGGTTACAGGAATCTGTCCAGAATGCAATAATTAATATGGTTTTGCTATAATCTGGGGTAAGCAAGGCCCAATAGTGGGAAAGCCACAGGACATAGTGTTTTGCACTTATGGTGTTGGTGGGTTATTTTTAAAATTTGGCATCTCGTTGAACTGTCCTGTCTATGAAAAATTCATAGGGCCAGATTCCGTTCTCAGTCACACTGAAGTGGGTGGGTATTGCACAGATGGAATAGAAGAGAGAATCTGGCCTGTTACTATATATCTAAGGTACTTACTGTAGTACCTGAGTGCCTCAGAGTCTTTAATGTACTACCCTCACAACACGGCTGTGAGAGGTAGGGAAGTGCTATTATCCCCCATTTTATAAATGGGGAGCTGAGACACAAAGGGCATGTCTACATTATAATTATAAATCTACAGCTTGTCCATGCCAGCTGACCTGGGCTAAGGGGCTGTTTAATTCCGGTGTAGATACTAGGGCTTGGGCAGCAGCATGAGCTCTGGGACCCTTTTACCTTGCAGGGTCCCAGAGACTGAGCTGCAGTCTGAGCCCAAACATCTATACTGCAATTAAACAGCCCCTTAGCCTCAGACCCTCAAGTCCGAGTCAGCTGGCGCAGGCTAGTTGTGGGTGTCTAATTGCAGTGTAGACATGCTCCGAGAGGCTAAGTGACTTGCCCAAGGTCAGTAAATGTGTGGCAGAGCAGGGAATGGAATCCTGGTCTCCAGAGTCCCAGTCTAGTGCACTGATGACTGCACCATCCGTCCTCACCTTAACTAAATTTAAGGAATGTGATGTAGAAATCTTTATCAGTGGTTACTGGTAACAGAATGAATTTAGTGATTTTGATTTCTTGCAAAATGCTAAAAATCGTAGTAAACAGTTGTAAGCAAATGTTCTCAGTGTCTATAACTACAGTCTTCATACATTTCTCCAGCACTGAACTTCCTTGAAAAGGGAAAAAAACCTTGGAAGCTAATATTTACTTAAATAAGATTTGCACTAAGCAGGAGATCATTGTACTTTAGCTTAGAAAATCCTAATACAAGTATTTTAAGGCTGATACATTTTCTTTTCCCTTAGTGAATACTTAATGATGCTGATGCCTCCGAATGTAGAAGAAGAGAAGTAAGTGTTTGCATGAAATGTCCTAACCTCACATTGGCAGGATGTTGTTTTTCATTGGCTACAGTTCTGCTTGTTTATTTCAGAGACAAACCTGTGGCTCCAAGCAATGTGCTGTCTATGGCACAGCTGAGAACTTTACCCCTTGCTGATCAGATTAAGATCCTGATGAAGAATGGTATGCGATATTTTTTAAACATTCCACTTCCTCATGTCCTTTCATGACTTTAGACTTACCCTCCTTTTCGTCAGATAGGGTAGCCTTTCCTGGCAGTGTCCGTGTTGTCATCCTACAGGGCTGAGAGTCTGTGTGGCCCTTTGTTTCTAGGGCTAAGTCTTAGGCTCTGAATTGTATTTCTTCCACTGCTGATCGAGTACGCCGTTCATCTAGAAGGGAAGGAGACACATGACTGCTTGGAGAGCTGACACCTGCAATTTGAGCACGTGCAGCCAAAGGAGTACTCCTTGGAATAACTTCCACTCTCAGACCACTCCTGTTGCTTCCAGGACACACCTGTCTCTGTTGATCCACTGCTGGGTAGTGGAGACTGTGCATGAATTTTAGCTCAGAGTTTAATGCAGCAACCTGCCACTTCGGCTTTGTCCTTTCCCTGGAAGGTTTTCAGTAATATGTGCCTCTTGCACATAGCCTGAGACAGCTTTAGCCCATCTTTCTGGAACTGTAATGATTTGACAATAGCAAGTGCTAAAGTTTTTGTCTCTGAGTCTTACTGTCTTGTCAGAGGACTCTATCGCTCTCAAAAAATAGAATGAGATAGATGGTTTCTTTTATCAGTGTATTAATTTGGGATCAGTTAAGCCAATTAACTTGCACACAACATTCTCTGACATGTTTTCAATGCATATGCAGACTGACTGAAATGGAGTGCTTTTTCTAAAGTGCTTTTATTTTTCGGGAGCTGTGAAATATTTTTGACTGCTGATTTCAGTGTAAACAGATGGGAGTCTTTTATATTAAAAAATAAAATCTGTGTATCCATATTTTTAAAAAACAGAAGTCCTTCTATGAATCTTTAAATAGAACATTGAAAGCATCTTTAAACAACTGTGTTTCATCTTTTCCTTTAGTGAAGGTCATGCCTTTTGCAAACCTCATGAGTTTGTTGGGTTCTGGGACCGATTCTACTGCAGTTTTACGCTGTATACAGCAGGTGGCGATGCTGGTCCAGGGAAACTGGGTGGTAAAAAGGTATGGTTTCTGTTCTTTGTTATCGTCAAATGTTAACGTTCCTGTTAGGAGTGGATCAGAACAATGACTTAGAATCCTCACTAACATTTTGCTGCTGTAATGTAGCTGAAAGCACCAAAACCCAAGTTACTGAAATACTTGATTAAATTCAATTCTTGTTACAGTAGTCTGTTATGCATAAGACAAAGGGCTGTTGTTAAATGACCACAGGGCAGAGGCTGAGCTATCTAAAATTGTGTCTAACTGTGATAAGATCTGTTTTGTTTGTGTATTGAGCCACTTCAGTTCTTGGGAAGAAAAATCTTTATTCCATCAGCATAGGATTCATTACTGGTTTATTGCTGTTGTCACTAAGAGCTGGTCTCTGGAAGCGTTTATCCATTTGATAAATCGAGAGTAGGTTGCTGGGTGCACCTCATGTTCATAAAATGGATTCTATTGTAGTCACCTTAATCTTTAATACAGTTGAGTATCCCAGCGAGACTGCAGGTCTCAAGTGCCATATCCTTTTCATCCACATGGTTTATTATGTGCTGGGCATTGCAGTCTCATCTTTAGGCCACATCTCTGTAATAAAGATGAGGCTGAACACTGGTCACGTTCGCATTCATTGGCAGCCATTAGCCTGTGGACCATGCTTTGGCCACCCACGATCTAGGGCTGCAGCTGCTGCATGAATAGCCTGTACAGTGACACAGATGCACTCTACCTTAAATCACTCCAGAAAGGAATGCTGTCAGCCGGCTAATGCTGTATACAAGCTCCCAGAATGATGGCACAAGGGTGTTTATGTTGTAGCAGTTGCTAGCACTGTTTTATGTGTGTCTGTGGTTGTTACAATACCTTCATCTTCCAAAAGAAAAAAGTGTTGGAAGTGTAAGATTAGCCTAATAGAGTCTTTTATTGTGAGGATGAAAAACAGCTTTTGCCCTGATCAGCTGTGTCGCGTGAAACCCATGATCAGGAATGACATTGGGGCTTTGGAGACAGCAAAGATGGAGACCACTTATGATGATGGATGTAATTTAATTAGTCTCGCAATCCGAATGGGATGGGGGGGTGGCAAGTGCCCCCGCTGGTGGAATTTATAGCATCTCTCACTTAAAATCCTTGAGTATTAAATTAAAATTAAAAATAAACTAAGTCTGGTAGATAAATGTTTTGGCTTATGTTACCTTTGGGGATGTGTGGGGAAGCCATGTAGCCCGAAGCATTTGATGACACACTTTTGGACATGTGTGCATTAAGGAAATTCCCACTGTTGCAGCTAAGCTGGGGCAGACCCCTAACGCAGATGTGCTGTACCAGCACACAGTTTGCATCTGTGCAGTTTATTTCTGTTTGTTACCAGATTAAACTTCACTGGTCTAAGCCCCTCTTTGCACTAGTGTGAACTACAATGATGTAGTCACTCCGGTGTGAATTCTCTTGATGCAGACTGGGCTTTAGCTTCATAGGAATTTGTGTAAATCCTGCAAACTTGGCTGGATAAAAGGTGTCTTTTGACCAATAAATGGGCACATATACTGTTAAAAATCCTCACTAATAATATTTAGTTGCAATGCGTCATAATTAATCATTTCCTCCTTTAATTAACAGTGATGTCCTCTATCCAAAAGATACCTCTAGCCCCCACAGTGGAGTTCCTGCAGAAGTGCTTTGCAGGGGGAGAGATTTTGTTGTAAGTATAGATATGCTCTGTTTGTTTTCCAGTGCCAAAACCCAAATTAAATGAAGCTGGCATAGCTGACCACATCATTGCTAACTGTGCTGTTCTTCTGTAATCTAACGTTTGTTCCAAAGAAATAATCTCTAAATTACTCCTGAAGATTTTGTTGAAGGAGTTAAGAGGATCAACATGGAAATATTGATATAGATTTCATTTGCTATTCATGTGATTGGTTGACAGGTGTCAATCAGAACTAGGTGTTCCATCATCTACCTAATAAAAACAGTTATTGCATTTAAAATATGACACAGAGACACCATCATGCTGACCCACTTAATGGCAGGCTCAGCTGAGAGGCTGATGCAGGTTGAACAGCCTATCACCCTCAGAGATGGTCCCTCTAGGGCAGAATTGAAGGACCTTTGCAGGCCGATGCTAGGGACACACTGTACTTGCTATGCGTGCCCTGTTGTTCAGTAAAAGGGCTTCGCTCCAAGAGCTGCTGATCTAGCACCTTTCATGAACAATAAGTGCAAATGTAAATTACGAGTACAAGACACTCTCTCTTCCCCCCTCCCCCCCAAACCTCAGCAGGGAACAGACTTTTTTACCTAGAGACCGTGTTTGTCTTTACAAACAATCTAAGGAGAACTAATCCCTAAATAACTTCAACATTTGCCATGCTCTGTGGCTTCCATACCTAATGGATGTGTATGACCCTGTCATTTTCCTTTTAGAGCCGATCACCCCGATCTCTGCACTCTGCTTAGTTTCATTATTAACTCTCTTGAGCGGTCAGCTGCTGTTAGATTAGTCTCTGTGTGAGCCCAAACTGACGGTAATTAGAATTGACTTTCTGACACATCTTGAAAGCTGCTCAATGTGCTGCCATATGGGAGACCCAGAATCAGGGGTAACTCTTATTCCCAGAGGCATGGGAATTAGGCAGTGCCCGAGAGTATCACATTTGAAGTTTTGGGGATTCTGGGGACCAAAACCACTGCACTTAGCTGAGAAGTAGAGCAGCAGTGACGCAAGGCCCAGAGGAGGTGGCGTGTTCAGCACTCTGGTTGAATAGAGAGTGCCCTGCAGGAAAGCTGATAGTTTGGGACCTGTGAATACACTTCTACCCCGATATAACGTGACCCGATATAACACGGGTTCGCATACAACACGGTAAAGCAGTGCTCCAGCGGATCAGCGTATCAGCTCCCAGCCGCGGCACTCCGCTTCCCGCCACCGGTGAGTGTGGGGAGGTTGGGGAAAGGATGCCCCCGTACTCTCCTGCAGCAGGAAGTGGAGCGCCGCGGCTGGGAGCTGGCAGAATGGAGCGGTCTGGGGCTGGGCTGCTTTGCTTCCGCCACTGCCGGTGAGTGCGGGTCCTTTCCCCAACAACATCATCCCCCGCTCCCAAGCGACATGGCTGGGGCCGGGGCAAGGGAAGGACGCCCCCCATACTCACCTGCAATGGGAAGCGGAGCGCTGCGGCTGGGAGCTGGCGGAGTGGAGTGGGCTGGGGTCGGGCTTCTCCGCTTTCCGCCGCTGGCAGTGAGTACCTGTCAGGGGGCGGGTGTGTGTGGATAGAGGTCAGGGCAGCTGTGGGACAGGGAGCAGGGGGATTGGGTAGGGGATGGGGTCCTGGGGATGATTAGGGATGGGGTGTCTCTGGAGGCGGTGGTCAGGGGACAAGGAGCGGGGGGGCCAAAGCAAGCTCGATATAACACGGTCTCACCTATAGTGCGGTAAGATTTTTTGGCTTCGGAGGACCGCGTTATATCGGGGGAGAGGTGTAGTTGCAAGACGGGTATGTTCACAATTGTCTCCTTTACTGGAGTCAGTGATAACTTGTGGTTTTAAAGAAGTGTGCGCTAGTGCATTGGGGACAGCTGTGTCGATTAGTATGGGGGGGAAGAGAAGCTGAATAAGGTGAAAGGACATAAAGAACCAGCCCAGTTGCTCATGATTTTTTTACACCCTAGGCTGTGACAGGGCAGAGAGCGGGGAGGGGAGGAATTGGTAGCAATGAGGCTTTAAATTCCTGCCCCCAACCCTCCAAAATGTATTAAAACCTCCATCAACTGAACTGCCGTAAGCGTGGGGTGGGAGGGGTGGAGTGGGGGCAGTGGGTAGGAATCTAAGTGACTGCAATGTACTGGTGCAGGGCATGCACACTGCCCTGCCTTCTACAGTGTTGGGTGCTGTAGAAAGGACTAAGGGAGAGGATGGGAGTCCTGCAGTGGTTGGCTTATAAAAAGGATATAAACTTCACTATTAGTAGCAGCTCATGGAGATTTCCTCTGGGGCAAGTGGCAAAACACATGGTTTTGGAGCAGAACGTCCCGAGTCCTACCCCCGCATATGCCTGTAAAGGCACAGAATGATAACAATGAGCCTCCTCTGTGTTCATTAGGTTTTTGTTGGGTTTGTTTGTTTTTTAAACCATGTATCAGAGGGGTAGCCGTGTTAGTCTGGTTCTGTAGAAGCAGCAAAGAATCCTGTGGCACCTTATAGACTAACAGATGTTTTGCAGCATGAGCTTTCGTGGGTGAATACCCACTTCTTCGGATGCAAGCAAGATTTCAGAGGATCTAAGTGCAACTCCCGCCACAGCTTCACCAAGGCAAATCTTGGATTTCTCTAGGCCTTTTGTTTTGTGTCCTTTCTTATCATTCAAGGAAAATGTCTACAGGAATAGACCATGTCAGGTCTGTATTTGCCCCAGTTGACCCACTTGTCTGGCAGAGAATTGCCCACCCCTGCATTCTTGAAAGGTTCCTGGTTATGCCGGTGGCACAACAGCACGTCTGTTCTTTAGTAATGCAGCTTCCTGAAATATGTCGTTCTCTTCCCCTCCTTCCCCTTTTTACTTCCCCCAGATGTGGAAGTTTACGCGGGATCGCTGGGTTGTGCGAAAGGAAGTGGCCACAGTCACAAAAGTGAGTGACAATTTTTTTCTAAACCAGAGGTGGATGATAAGCAGTGGGTATTATCAATAGCTGCATTTGTGGCTAATTCACACTGCTGCTTGCCTTTCCTCCTAGCACCGCACACTGTGGTGACCCATTTTACTGCTGACTTTGGGACATTACCTGACACATTTCACTGCTAATTCCCATTATTGCTAACCTAGGACAGTGTTGCTTCAGATCTGTACTGCATAGTGGAGACCGCGAATGAATGACAGAATCAAAGCATTCAGTGTCCTCAGGGGAGGGAGGCTCTTAATTTCTTAAGAGCAACTCAGGCACCTGATCGCTGAATCATCTGCACAAGCATGTTAGTATCTGTAAAGTAAATAGGATTAAAAGTGAAAAAGCTCTGTAAGGATTTGTAAAAAATCACACACAATAAAATGACAGAATGAGTTAATTTTATGTAGGGATTTAATAATCTGACATTCTGAAATTTTCTAGTGCACTTTGTCAGTGTTGGAGATGGATGTGTACATAGAGGGTTGCTTCACCTTTAGCTGAAATGCAGCCATCTTGGTTGCTGTTAAAGGCCCAGAGAAGTCTAAACTTCAGAGAACACTTAGATATGTGGACTATAATTATCCACAGTGCAGTTTGTTCAGGATATTGGGGATAGCTCCCCTAGTTTTCCAAAAAGTGCCGCAGACTATTTAACTAATGCTTAGCTTTAGGTCCTTCCTGGTACTGACTCAGAGGGAAGACTGTCTCCTGTTGATTTGCCAGTATCTTTTCCTGGCGGTCTCCTACCCAAACCTTAATTCAGCCCAACTCTGCTTAGTTGGTGAAATCACAGTTTTGTATGGCTGCAGATGTGGTTTCCCTGACCCATTACACTTTTTCTTTCTGTCTGTCTGTCTTTCTTTCAGCTTTGCCCAGAAGATGTGAAGGACTTCTTAGAGCACATGTCTGTTGCGAGAATAAACAAAGGCTGGGAATTCCTGCTCCCTTATGATGAAGACTTTGTTAAAAAGCATCCAGATGTGGTTCAGAGGCAGAATATGCTGTGGATGGGCATTCAGGCCAAGTAAATGATTTGCTTTCTTCTGGGGAATAAATTAAAGATGTACATGTACCAGCTGTACCATGACTATAGATTGTAGCATGGTAATATTTTGATCTGCATTTCCTCTACATAAAGTTGTCCCTTTTAAAGGGCAGTTGTATAATGGGACTGTTCCATGGTTCCCAATTTCACTGGACTGTTGACCATCTCCAAATGCTTTAGGTCCTTTGGCATTTTTGAAAGGCTAAAGCTGAAATGTCTGTGTTTGGATGTGGGAATGCCAAACTAAAAAAAATACTCTTGTGTATTTTCTCTTTTTAATTTCAGATTAGAAAAGGTCTATAATCTATTAAAGGAACATTTGACACCAAAGAAACAAGATGGACAATCAGGTATATTAATGGTTAAGATCATTATGAAATATATTCTCCCGTTTGTGTTTCTAGTGTAATTTCTGTGTGTCACTGTTAGATTTTTTTTTTGTATGAGTCTGCAGTTTCCCTTTGATTGTTTGGGGCAGATTCTGGGCTACATTAAGGTGAGCTTAAACCACCAGGGTGGGACAAAGCAACCTTAAAACTCAGGGGCAACTGAGGATTCCCCAGCACAGAGGAATCCATGGGTGTAATGTAAAGCTAGTAGAGCTGACTCTACAAACAGACTTCCTCATTAAGGGCAGCGCAGTCCTCAGAGTAGGAAATATTTTGGGGGAGGGGGCAGAGCCAGCACACACTGCACTCCAGGTGGTCCCACCGTTGTGATAGCCCCATAGTTTATAAACCAGTGGAAGTTAGCAGTTCCCCATCTCTGTTCTGCTATGGCTGATGATTAAGCTATTGGTGAAGAATTAGTTTAACAGGGGCTCTAAGGAGGTACAAGGCCTTCTCTTTTCAAGGTGATTCTCCACTGTTGCTGCCAGTGAAAGTTTAAAGCAGCTGTTCTGTAATCATAAGAGGTTGTGAAAACTTGAGGTTCCAGAGAGATTGAACTAAGTACTTGGCTAGTTACCAGACATTGGAGTCCTTGGATACTGCAAGCAGAACTGACAAACGGACACATGAATACATTTCAGTACCCTCTATCTTATCTGGTGGGAACTTTTCCAGACCGGGTAGTTACTACAGAAAAGGGGTTCTCAATCTCTTTCATGCTATGGACCAAATCCTAATAGAGAAGGTCTGCTGGATTCACAACCTACCCTCTGATTAGTGATCACTCAAATCACTTTCCCATCCATTCTCCCATTTGCAAGCGTGCAACATCCTGTGTGGTAGCTATAGCAATTGCTCCAGCTGGTTTTCTCCTTGCAGCAGATTCTATCAGCATCCAGCCTCTCTTGAAAAATCTTCTCTTGCAAAGATGTCAGGAGTCTAGGGGTGCAGGCACAAATGTGTGTGCAGTTCCTGCAGTTGTACATGCAATTCCTGATTTACACAGGGCTTTAGCACTCGCACAAGCATGTTTTCCCGTGGCCCTGGGCTTTAGACTTCTGAAAAGTCAAGCCCTAAGTATCTCGCTAGCAGTTATTAAAATGATTCTCTGCTTGTTCAATTATTTTAAAAACAAAATCTAGTCTGAAATCAGTTTGGGGTCTTGGATCTCTGGAGTAAACTGTTCAGTGCCGTTAATTCACTAAGGTCTGTTTTAATAAATACACTGCAGAATTAATGTC
Source organism: Mauremys reevesii (assembly GCF_016161935.1). Classification (NCBI taxonomy): domain Eukaryota; kingdom Metazoa; phylum Chordata; order Testudines; family Geoemydidae; genus Mauremys; species Mauremys reevesii. The sequence goes on from NC_052632.1 coordinate 69,812,784, forward strand.
CAAGATTCTCTGTTAACCGTGTTGTACTCTTGTATCTTACTAGCTCACCCACTTCTGGTTTCTGGGGAACAAAGGGTCAACATGGCTAAAGCAAAAGTCAAACAGAACTACGGGCTGCTGGAGAAAGAGTTGCAAAAGCAAAAGGCAGAGAGCAAAGCAAATGACTCTCCATCCAAGATGGATATTTCCAACGTCCGCATTAAAGAGGAGCCTGTGAGCGATGAGGAGCCTATGGACGCGTCCGCCTATGAGAGTATGAACAATGGCATGGTCAATGGCATCCATTCAGAGGAGAACTCCACGGACTCATTAAACGGCCACTTGCCAGGCGGATGCACGGATCGAGTTGCCCAGGAACTGAAAGCGTTTGTGATGACGACGTTTAAGAAACAGTTTGTTCTCACTCTGAGTGAGCTGAAACGGTTATTTAATCTTCACTTAGCCAGTCTGCCCCCAGGACACACGTTGTTTAGTGGCATTTCAGACAAAATGTTACAAGACATGGTATTGGACACTGGCTGCAAACAGATTTTGGTGCCTGTAAGTATCCTCTTTATATTGTACACGCGGGGAAGGGCACAAGTGCTGAGTGGTAAACGTACCGTGACCTACAGTGTCTCCACACTGTGTGGTTGGGGCAGATATCCCTCTGAACAGCTGCCGGTACTTCGGCCCATTGAAGCTGGGGCTTTGTCTGGCTGACTTCCTGCTTCCCACAATCTTTGCTTGAGTGCTGGCCCCTTGCAGTGCTCTCCTAGTCAGTATAAAGGAACTCAGATGGACTGGACCCCAGTGCTTCACTGCTTGTTATCCTCACGATTCCATGAAGCAGTCTGAAGTGATCCAAATCCCAGGTCCGTTTGCCGTAGCCAGGGCTGTACAAGCTCCCTGTTCTCAGGGCTGCCATGGAAGGAACAATGGTCTCTGTTATCTCGGGCGCAGGACACACCTGGCAATACAACAAGTGGCTGGGAAAAATATAGCAGGAGTCCCATGCTGTGCCTGTGCCACATTCCTTTGGTCACTGGCTGTTAAATTTCCTTTCCTTGCAGGCGTTTCTGTGGCTGCTGTAAAGACAGGGAAATGTTTGTATGTTTGAGAGCTAGGACTTCCTGCAGCTCTGCATGAAGATAGCTCAGTTAGTGGAGGGAAGAGAGCTGCCATTGTAGTGAATGCAGAGAGAGCCTGAGGGCAAAACCAGTTTACAAGCCAGGTAGCAGTCCTGGTCAGTTTGCAGCTAGAGAGTCCACTGCCTTTAGGGGGAGAGAAAAAGAGAAGGGACAGCTGCTTGAAGGAGGAGGCAGGACAGAGTGCAGGAGGAGGACAGAGTGAGGGGAGCAGGAAATAATTCAGAAGTAGGACTAGAGCAGGGGAATTAAGACTCAGCTAAGGAACGAGGCCTGTTGCAGGGAGGTAGGAATACTATAATATGGTGGCCAAGCATGGTAGATAGACAGTGTGGCAGCTGGGAGTTAAGTAGTGGACTTGAAATGCTGCTAGAGAGTGCCCCCAATTAAATGATTTCTTCTCCCTTCTGCCTGGTGACTTCTAAATCCTGGCTGCAGCCCTGCCCATCCTGGCTGGTTTTCCACCTGGAGCCTCCTCCTGTGGCTGTTGCAGGGTCTCGCTTTCTTTTATGTGCCATGTGATGTGGCTGCACAGACTGCAAATGGTAATTAGCTGAGGCCGCTGCTGGCGGGGTCACGAAACTTTGTAAATTACTTCATTATATTATTACTTAAACTTCATGGGGAAGGAAGGGAACATACTGTTTTTTTAAAAACAGCTCCTGAGGAAGCTGGACGGGTGAGAAGGAATTGCCTTTCTGCTGTGGAACATGTAACAGAAGAAGCTTTAAATATAGAACCTGATTCAAAGCCAGCCATTCCCTACTGAAGGGACATGTGGAGGCTTTTAGGCCCATCCAGTCCAGCAGAGCATGGTGTCTGTTGTCTAATGTTGGCGGCAAGTGCATTGGTTGTTCCTAAAAGCACATGGCTTATTGTGAGCCTTGTTGCAAATTCCACTGTTTAGATAAAGAGTCGCTGCACTGCTGTAATCACCATCTTAAATCCTCTCCACCAGGAGTCCCTTCCCCTACCTCTCACAGAGGGGGTTGAGATTAGTTGGGGTGTGTTTACACTCACCAAACACTCCATGTGGATATAGGACTTTCTTGGCCATGGGCTACTTCCCTTGGTGGATCCTTTGGAACCTAAGACCTTCTAAGCAGTGCAAGGACCTTTCATTTTATCACTTGATGCAATAATTACATGTTAATTTTCTGAAATGAATTTGCTCCATGGATTAAAAACTAATGAATTGAGGTAATGAAAACAAGGCCCTCCAGGAGGAGTGCAGTTGAGCTGCCACATCAAAGAAAATGCATTGCTAAAAATTTGGTTAAAGCCTTTACCTGTTCTCTCCCATAGAAATGAAGGATTGACTCTGACCTGATGCGCTTAGAGCTCAAGTTAGTCTAATGGTTGCTGTGTCTTTGTACTAGAACCCATTGAGACACCACTTGGCTGCAAACGAGGCCGTTAGGCACCTATTGCGGAGGTACATTGCTTGCACATGTTTTGTCGCATTGTAACATCTTCAAGCCAAAAGAAATGCTCAGTCGTTAGCACTGTGGTGGGATCCAGAGAGAGTTTCGGGTAGGCCTGCGCTTGAATGCAATTGGCTATTGTTTCCTTTAGCCTAAGCTTCCAGGCAACCTGACCGTCCAGGACAGGCTAGGGCAAGAGAGAGGAAGCCTTGAACAAATACTTTTGCTGCATAGTCATATTCAGCACTCACACTTGGAGTGAGCCTCTGTTTGAAGTTTCCCAGTCCCATGGGGAGGATGTTTGCACACAAGGAAAATCCATTAACCTCCTTGAGTAGTGGCACCCTTCCCCCCTTATGGTTGCTGCCTTCCGGGCTGTGGGGACGTGGTGGCAGCCTTCCTTCACTGGGATCCCTTTCCTAGGCCTCTCCACCCACCTTGTGTCTTGGTGGGATCATTCTAGGAAGGACTGCTGGCCTCTGCCCAAATCCTGAGGCAAGTTGATGTAGTGGGAGTAGCAGGAGAGTGAGATGATCTTGGCAATAGTGTCTTGCAGACTCTACACCAAGGGGGAAGATGAGAAGATTTTTCTTTCTTTTTTTTCAAACTCCCAGTCAGCTGTTTCCTTGGAGACATTCTGGCTGCTGAGACTTGATAAAACTACACTGGCTTAGAACCAGAGTTCCTGAATGGCTAAGATAAATGCAGGCATAGTAGTGTGATTTGGTCAGGGAAAGAGCAGCTTGCCGTACAGGTCTGTTTCAGAGCTCTATCAGACAGAGAAGAGCAGGTGATATGTAACACAGTGTTGGAATAAATACTTCTTGCTCCACGCATTGTCCCTCTCACAGGCCTTGACCATACCTCATTTTCCTGTGAGAATCTGATGTGCCTGCTTTTATCTGTGGGATATGCATACCATAGGAGGCCAGCCTTTATTAGCCAGCATTCCTTTGAGGAGAGAAATGCTTGAAGTGTCAAGCGATTGTAAAGTTTGTTAAAATGTACATGATTTGTCTCACAATATTGGAGCAATGCAGGGTTCTGAGCTGCCAATCTCACCAGGTAGCTCCTTCCAAACAATTTTCCTGTTTACAGTAAGATTACAGATTAAGTGTGAATGTAACAACTAGGATTTCTGGCACAGTCATCTAAAGCTGTCATATAAGCCTGTGAGGGGTGAGAGAAAAGGTATGTTTCATACCAGCTAACAGTTAAGTGTGGCAAGAAATGGAATGGAACAAATGACCATCCCTGTGCCATAGGGTAGGGGATCTGAATGGGCTTGTTCGCCTCCGATGGTTGATTTTGAAAATTAGGTTGTCTGGCCAGCTGGCAAGGAATGAATTCTTAGTGACCTAAAGGAGGAAGCATGTCAAGAGTGAGAGCATGCTCTGAGGGAAGATGTTGAGGCTAAAAGAGGTTTGTTTGTTTTTATTTTTCCACGTAAGCATTTGTATGGCATGAGTGGTAAGGTGGGGGCTGCTGCATCACTTGTGAGGCGGAGAGCGGCGCAAGGGCACGCCAGCTGAGAAGAACCAAAGGCTTATTTCCCTGCATGGGTGCTTGAAATGAAAAGTGTTTCATTTTCCGAGTCTGCAATAAGCAAGTGTCTGGCTTCACAAGCAGTTTACTGCTCACTCTTGTGGGATTGTGTAGGCTGCCCACAGGACAGTGATGAAGGGTGTTTCAGCAATGCCATGTTTTTCCCTCACCTTGTATTGGTTAAAGTTTTTCCATGCTTTTGGGTCTCGAGGAGTGACCTCTAAATACCTGTCTAATCTAATCTGTCTACTGTATCTATTTATTTAAAGATATGTATTATTGTAGCACCTAGCAGCCCTAAAAACTGCCATAGTCAATGTAAAAATGTCTAGAAAGAGTGAATTCCTGCTTCATGCAATATCAGGGAACAACTCGGAGCGACTTTTAGCATGGAAGCAAATGTATCTGTCAGTTGCTGGTTATAGGAGAGAACTGAATGTTTTGTTGCCATGAAATATCCTTTAACATTCAAGCACTGGAATCGCTTTCAGTGTTTAGCAGTTGCATCCAAAGGGTGAAGTCCCCCCGCTGCCCTGGCCTCAGTGGCAGAGAGCCTGCACAAACCCTGTGTGCCAGTTAATTCCCACTTACACCCTCAAAACAAAGTTTAAGCAGTTCATAGGTTTGTGGGTGGATCCTTAGTGCATGAGTGAATTTCACTAATAGTGAATAAAGGTGCCGATCAAACATGACGTTGGCTTAATTGGGGCAATATAAGACTGCTGAAGTGTTCCTGTAGCTTCCAACATTCACTCATTCAAGATGATTTGTTTTAACAGCCTGTAACTAAAATTAAAGCAACCACCCTGACTGGTGCAAACTGTTCTTAGTTTCCCCCACAGATTCATGCTGTTTCACCGGATGAACTAAAGGTTTATGCACTTTGGGAAGCTGGTGACATTTACGACCAGGTAAAGGCAAACATGGCTGTTAATCTAGCCAAGTCATTCCCAGATTGCTGATTGCTGGGAGCTTGGTATTATTTGCATCCTTGCTTTTAAAAGTGATACAACCCCTCCCCCATGCTCCCCCTTGGAGTCTGTGGTTTCCAGTGCCAAGCTACTCCAAGCTGGGAGGCAGTGCTCAGTCCACAGGAGTGATGATTGCTTCACTGAGGTATGGGGGAATGGACAGAAGCAATAACATACGCTGCTCACTAATTAAACGTTAGTGTAAATAGCTTTGTAGACATGAGTAGCACCAGTTCGCTGCTCCATTCAAACCAGACCTTAGAGCATATTAAACTCTGGTCCTTGCTGTTTAAAAAGTCAGCATTATCCAGTAGTTACCCTGTGGCGATACCTGAGAGGTCAGAATTTCCTTATAGCTAGAAGGGGAAGTAACTCTGGCATTTGTGGGCATACACTGACGTTTTAATTGTTACCACTGTAAATTGAGTGTATTGGAACATACAGAAGCAGAAAGTCCGGGCTAACGGCATGAAACAATTTTCACAGGGAAGACCCACAGCAGCATGCTCTAGATTTTCATTATAGTCAAGTGGAGTGAGCAGAAGGCCAGGAACTATCTCAAATTCTAGCTCCATTAATTAAACTTTCCCTGCCTCAGTTTCTCTCTGTATGAGGGGGATAATACCCTCCTCACAAGGATGTTGCAGGAATTAATTAGCTCACATTTGTACAGTGGTTCGAATACAGAAATACACTGTACATGCTAAGTATCATTCTTATACTTGCTATAGTTCTAGCATGCTAGTATGGGACTGTTTGGAGAGGGATTTCCTAAAGAAGATTCCTTTAACGCAGTTCAGTGAACGTGTTGTGCCAAATGATGTACCTAAAAGCTTGTATGGAGCTGATGGTGGTTTTCTTATTTCATGTTTAGAAATATAATGCAGATAATTTTTCTCTCGTGTGTTAAAATAAACTTTTGTTTTAAAGCATCGGCAGGTTTTGCTTAAAATCTTTACCAAAAATTATCGAGTGCGCAGGAATGTCATCCAGCATCAGTTGAGCCAAGAATGTGGAGAGGATCTAAATAAACAGGATGTGGATAGAGTGATAAAGGTAATGCATCAGATTTAAAAATCACATACAAAGCTCTTGTTTAATGGTGGTTTTGATATAGTCAGTACCAGAGCTTTTAATATATTGGCTTCACAGAAAGGACCATATTCTACGTGGCTTTACATAAAATGATGGTGTTGCTACCGTAGTTTCTGTTATCATGTGGATAGGGCCTTGTTTCAATCGGTTTGATGTAAAATATACTTGTTACATGCTCCCTTTTTGCCAAAGGGCACTGACTTTTGAACCCATTATCATACGGTGTTACCCCAACAAATATTTTTCTGACATGGGCTAACAATGAATACAAAGTGTAATAAATGTACTTTCACGATTATTATAAAACGGTATTGCGTTAAACATTAAGGGGGAAATTTTCAACATGACCTGTTGTGAGCTTAGACATGGGATTCTCATTAATATTAACGAAAGTTGGGAAGCATAGTCCCCACACACATCAAATTAATAATACATCACCTTACTCTCAAGGGGAACTTACAGTTACATAGGCAGCAAACAGCAACAACAACAACAAAAACCCTTTATCAGTTAAAACATTTTATGAAAGAATGTTTACCATGTATGCTCTGTCTTTGAAAGAGCCACCCGTTATTTCTAAGGTGTTGCAAAGCATACAAGGAATGTCTGGAGGGCCGTACAGGCGTTGATTAACATATATTAAAGTGGTATGGTGTTGCTAAATAGAAATCCACCAACTCATGTAACTTTTAAATAATTATTGCTAGGAATTGAGTCACTCTGGCCCTAATTTCAGTAAATTACGTGTTTAAATGCTTTCCAGAATCCAGGCCTGTATTGTAGATTAATTGTGCATTGGAAAGATTAGGGTTCTGTTGCTTTGATAATATGCAGCCTGGCTTTATTCAGTGTCCCTTGTCTTGATTAGAAGAATCTGGTCTTAATTTTTAAGATAAACCTAAAGCATGTTGAGCCTGTTCAATGTAACACAGACTGCTGGTGCAGGCAGATTTTTAAGAAGATAGGTGTGTCTAAACATTGACTAGAACCAGGAGTGCCCAAACAACGTATGTGCACATTTTCATGATGCAGCTATTTAACAAGGAGTGTATCTGCGTAGGAAGTAAGTGCACTTTAAGCCACACAGCTTGTGCATCTGTATCACATGCCCAACACTGAGGTGTGTGTATGTGTCAGTCTTCATTTTCCCCTGAATACAGGTGAGTCAAAGCAGTGCATGAAAGAATCAGAAAAAAGTCTTGAACATCTGATTAAAATCTTGGTCTTCAGATATGTCAACCCCTCTTTTCAGCTTGCTAGTTTCCTTCCTTTAAGATTGAGTATTTGCAGTGTACTAGGCTTCTGTGGTCTGAAAGGTCTAGTAACATACAACAACACAAAAACTCCTTTCCCTTAAAGCTGTGCATTTTCAGTCATAAGGGGTAAGTCAGCTCTTGTTGAATTTACCTACTGTAGCGTGTGTGTGTAAAATGAAAATTCTACACAAATGATGCTCACTAAAAACAAAACACTCAGTTCATGTAGGTGCCTCAGGTATCTTGAAAATATTTGCAGGTGTGTGGTTGTTAATAATTTGGTCAAAATATAATCCAGTGGTTTAATAGTTTAGTCTAATAAATTGCTTACTCTGAAAGGGTTTTATTCTGCACTGTTGCCTTTAGTGATTGGCTGTTCATTCCAACCCTCTCCCTCTCTGGCTTTTCACCTCAGCTTCACTCTTCATCTGCCCCTTTTCTCCTCACTCCCACTGCCCTTCGAAGACCTCTCTCCCGTCCGTTTGGCTGACCCCCCACACATACAAAAATTGTGGAACTAACACGTTCCCATCATACTGTTCACTCTGCTTCTGTGGTTCTATCCCTTACCCCCACTCTGTGTGTTTAAGACCATACTGGGTCAGACCAAAGGTCCATCTAGCCCAGTATCCTGTCTTCCGACAGTGGCCAATGCCAGGTGCCCCAGAGGGAATGAACAGAACAGGTAAACATCAAGTGATCCATCCCGTTGCCCATTCCCAGCTTCTGGCAAACAGAGGCTAAGGACACCATCCCTGTCCATCCTGGCTAATAGCCATTGGACCTATCCTCCATGAACTTTAGTTCTTTTTTGAACCCTGTTTATAGTCTTGGCCTTCACAACATCCTCTGGCAAGGAGTTCCACTGCTTGACTGTGCGTTGTATGAAAAGTTCATGGAGGATAGGTTAATTAATGGTTATTAGCCAGGATGGTCAGGGATGCAACCCCATGCTCTGGATGTCCCTAAGCCTCTGATTACCAGATCCTGGGATTGTATGGAAAGGGATGGATCCCTTGTTAATTCCCTCTGAAGTACCTGCCATTGGTCACTGTCGGAAGACAGAATAATGGGCTAGATGGACCTTTGGTCTGACCTAGTATGGCCATTCTTATGTAGGGACTGGCTGCTACTCTGTGTTTGTATCGCACCTAGTACAATGGGACCCTGTTCTTGGTTGGTCTTTAGGGACGATCATAACAATAAATTACAGCTTCAAACGGCCCAGTTCAACAGATGGGCTGCAATCTTGCAACCCTTACTTGTGGAATTAGTCCTATTGCTGGATCCCATTCCATGGTTTAACTAGTCTGCTCTGAACCATGTGAAAAGTTTGAATTGGTGTAGTACTCCTAGTACCATCACAGTTAAGGTAGGGTTCATTGGCCAGATTTTGCCCTGCTGTAAGTGGGTACAATACATGAGCCAATGTTGCCACTATACACTTTTGATATTTACATTTTGTGTCTTGGAATCTATTGTGATTTGGGAGCTTTCTGCCTCTAAGGCTAATCAGTAATACTCTAACACTAGACTTTTCAGCATTAGTAACTGCTTTTCCCATTCTCCCCAGGACTGCTGTGTAAGCCATGCTGGAATGTGGTACCTTAAAGGGACAGTGCAGTCTTGACAACAGTGGTGTGCTTTTCATTCCATTATCTCCAGGACAGAGGAGGAATACTGCAGTGCGCATAGACAGAATAATGCCTTTGCTTCAGGGAGCAAGGGGCAGAATCTGACCTATTTGTGGCCACATGGGCACTGCAGAAAGACGGTTAGTGATGTCAACATTCACGCACTTGTTTGCATGGCCGCCTAAACACAAAGAGCATCGAGGAAGAAAATGTGGGACCCTATCTGCAATTTGATGAATTTGGGATTCCTAATGTATTTTGCTTCTCATTATTTCATTCTAATAAAATAAAAACACATACTGACACAGACATGATGGAAAATCATGGTCTAATATTTTATTTTGTAATTAATGCCAATAAATGGTAAGTCTTTTGTTTACAAACATCCAACTTTTATTATATGCCTAGAAGGTCATGCTGTAGTCTGCGTGTTAAAGCACTCCCTCTTCCCACTTAAACAAACAAACAGACCTATTAATGCTCATGAAAGTTTTATGTGCACCTGGGTTTGTGGGGAAAAATCCCCATGTCTTAAATGTACTAATTATACATAGCAAAAACAGTCTCATCAATTGTTTACATGACACAAGTTGTTTTCAAAAGTAATTACATATAAAGCAGATGTAGTGTATTCTACTTATTTTTTTTTGCATAACTAGATGCAGGTAGAGCAAGGTAAGTAACCTTATGCACCATCTGAAAGGTGTCCAACTGTAGTCATCACACTTGGTGATGTAAAACCTATATTTTATGTAACTTTTTCAAATAAAATTTTATCTTGAAGATCGACTATGGCATCAGCCTCTGACCCCCATGTGTTTGTCTGTGAACAGATAGAAGCAATGTAATCTTTTATGGACTAGGGAAAGTTAACAGAGAACGACTTAGCTTATCCCTATGCCCCCACCTCCTCAGCTAAGTACTACATATGGTTACAAATCACTTTATTTATTATGGTAGCATCTAGAGGCCCCCCTGAGTAGGAGATGGGACCCTCTTGTACAAGGCACTGTTCAAAGTAAATAGTATTCTGCCACAAGGATTTTATTATCTAAGATTTAAGTTTAAGAGCAGGTGCAAGAATTGGAAAGGGGACATGAGAACTAACTAATCAGTGAGTGGTGTATTTTAACTATTTCTTGTGTTTACTCTTCATTCTGCTTTGGCTGAAGATAAGATTTGAGCATGCAGCTGTAGTTGCAGCTTTTCTGGTGAAAACAATTGATAACTGTAAGTGAGGTTCTGAGGTAAAGTGGGTTGTTTGGCTGAAATAAGTAAGTTTGTTCTAGCAATTAAACCAAACAGGATTAATTTGGTTAGTTGGCTAAATAATATACTGCATTTACATAGCATCTCCATCTTCCTATGGATAATAATCCTACTGCCCTAATTTTTGAATAACTAAACCTCACCATAAACCTCATGTGAGTAAATTAGAAAGTATCTTTCATTAGCAGCACAGGAAGATGCTGTTTTATGTCCGAAGAGCAAACTAGCTTCCAACTGATTATTGCCTCTGAAGTCACATGTATTTTTCTGAATGCTTATAAGGTGATTGCTTGTTTGAGCACAATCAGTATAGCTACAATGACAATTCTATCTATTCCTGTAACTGTATCCATAAAGTTTCTCAAATGTAACAGCATTCATGAATAATTAGTATTTATATATGTTGCACCTTTTCCAACATATTCCCACTTCAGAATTAAGCTGTAACAAAATATTTTCAAGCATCAGTTACCCAAAAACCAGTCACTTTGCCTTCCCACGCTGTTGTCTCAACTTTGAATTTGATTCATGGTAAACTTGTCTTCACCTGTACTGTTAGCAGCCTGTATATTTTATGGTGCTGTATAGAACAGGCAAGTATTTGAAAGTTAGATGCATACTTTTGAGGAACTGGGAGGTTGAGTGACTTCCCCTTTTAACCAAAAACAACAACAACCCACTTATCTAGTGACAGCAGATGCTTTGGTGGTGCAATAGTTCTGTACCACTGATAATTTTGTTGTGTATATATGAAAGGTTATAGCCATGTCTGATAACTGGCTTAGAAAAGGGAGGACTGCAGACAGCAAACACCTGGTGTATATCAAACTCTTTATTAAACCCTGAGCCATTTGATTGCTCCTAGTAGTTGCCCAGCTATTGACTGACAGACATGATTGACAAATCAGATCCTGAAGTTACTAAGCACGTACAGTACAAAATGAGGCTGAAGTGGCAGGAATGCTGGTCATGGCCTTTTTCCTCCTTCTCAACCTGCCTAACACTTTTTATTCAGTATTGAAATTACTCCCATCCCTAGCTCAGCCTGTGCTTCCATCACCCAGTTGTTAAATTTTCAAACAAGCTCCTTTTGTGCTTTTGCCAATGTTGCCCCTCAGTTGGGAGGAGCTTCCCTGTACATGTCTGCAAGACTTATCCTCTCAAAACCCTCCCTTCTGTGATGCCTATAGACCGCATAATGGCTGGCTACTGATTCCACTACATATCATACTGACCACTCGTGCCCCATTTGTTTCCTTATACTGTCTCAATCCAGTTGTTGTCGGTCTTACGTTATGTCTACACTACTGCCAGGATCGATGCTCTGAAATTGCTGCACCAGAGGTTGATTTAGCAGGTCTAGTGTAGACCCACCAAATCGACAGCAGATCACTCTCCAGTCAACCCCTGTACTCTACCCAGACAAGAAGAGTAAGGTAAGGGTAAGGTAAGGTGACATGGTAACTTGACCTGAGGTACATCGACTCCAGCTACGTTATTCACATAGCTGGAGTTGCGTAGCATAGGTCAACTTACCACAGTAGTGTAGACATAGCCTAAAACCTAGGCTATGAACTCTTTGGGCTACGGCTTTTCTTTGTTCCATTTATACGCACCTAGCCCAGTAGAGGCCTGATCTGAGTAGGGTTCCTATTCCCAGGCACTACAGTAACACAAATGAGTGGTTCACCACTCATGGCAACAGGTTCCATCTGCTTCTAGAGTCCTCCAGACTGAAAGTGGGGAACAAGGTGCCAACATTGCTGCCTGCATTGGATGCCCTTGCTACATTATGAGCAGAGAAACAGACAGCCATCCCTAAGGGTACAGGGAAGCCAAGCAACATGCAAGTTTATAAAGGGAGCTGGTGCCAGACGAACAGGTACAGGGAAGCAACTCTCTCACCTAGAGGGGACTGGAACAGGGGAGAGGAAAAGGAGAGATTAGTCTGTCCCACCCTCCCCCCTTATGTCTTTAATTTATTTCCCTAATTAGTTTTTTCATCTAAGCAAGGGTGGTATAGGCCAGCAAGTCTGTGAAATGCCTGCTGGGAGTGGGAGGTGAATCTGTATATAAATGAAGATGCCATCCACGCTTACTTTAAGAACTCCTTCTTTGCATTAGTGGTAGTTTCACACATTTGGACAAAATTAGTAGCACACACCCAGTAACTTTAGCTGCAGGGATTTATTTGCCTTTCGGTGTTCATAATTTAGAATTTTGTTTAAATATTTATTTTAGTACACAACTGCTTACAGTGTAAGTGTCTAACCTGTACAACTGAATTCTGTCTTACTGAAGGACAAGTATAAAATAACTGGAGACTAACTTACATTGTACATGAGGCAGACAAGAATTTATAATAGCAGCAGCAACTTAACTACAGCTGTAAAGTTTCTTTTAACATCATGTGCCAACAGTTTGATTTATCTAGGCAACTCAAGTAGACAGATGTTTATCCATAGCAAACATTGAACACAACACTTCAAAGAGTTTAAGCTACATTGCTACTCTTGTAAAGTTATCTGATCACCTTCTAGTGCTGGTTATCTGGCTTCCATTCCTTCTTGGTTTCTCAGCCTTTACTATTCTTCTGCCTTTCCTCCTCTCATTTGGTAGTGGTCCTGTATATTCTGCATTTACATTAGCTGAAGTTGGTCCTGCAATCTTTATTTTATTGGGAAGGAGAGATGGAAAGAGGAGGAAGGAGCAAAGAGGGTTTAATTATATCTTGGCCCCATCTCTTACATGTTGTAATCTGGTTCTTAAAGAGGTGTTTTGGGGTGGTTTTTGTTTTGTTTTTACTGCTGATACTAAATAGGTCTACACAAACTTGAACTCAAAAGGGTGTAAAGTGATGAACACCACCATCTGATAAATTTACTTGTCCGGTCTCCTTTAAAACACTTGGAGTAGGGGGCTTTATAGACTAAAGGAAGCCATTCCTCCACGGCAAAGCTACCACGAATTGTAACATTCCATCTTATCACATGACAAAAATGCACTTTTAGGAGTACCACTAAGGAACAGTAGATCAGTGACAATATACATAGTTCACAGTATCTTGCCTAAACAGAGTGCCCTAAACATTGAACTATCTCAAATATTCATACCTTTACACCTAATCCATTTTTAATATAAAGACATTTATGCAAAGCGAAAAGAGTTTAGTGCATATGAAAACTTGGTGCCGGCTTAAAGTAAGCCTAATACAGGCTGCTGTGCCAGTTTCTGCTCATCTTTGCCAGGGCACATCCATTTAGACTGACTACTAATTTCAGTCTGAAGCAGAGGTTTCCCACAGGTGGATTTTAGTACACAAAAATAGCCACAAGGCTAAGACTGAACAAAACCTTTTCGGTTTGTGAGTAAGGAAAAAATTTACTCCAAATTTCCCACAGTGGAAAAAGTATAATACAATAATTTCTCCTTAGGTCTACAGCTTCTGTGGCACACTGGGTATAGTGAGCTAGATTGTCAATTGCTGCCGTGGAGAGGACAAACTTAGTATGCAAAAATTAAGCCAAATTTTCTACTTTCTACTATTTTGCCAACAACTACCACTGAACAATAACTTTTACTGTGTGGTAGGAGTCATTGCGTGCACAGAGAATACAACTGACTAATGGGTTGACCATATACATATTTACAAGTAAAGTGAACATACATTCAAGTTGAAGGGAATACACATGTGACAGCAAGATACGTACAAATGCCAGAGGGACCCTTAATGTGTCCCTTCTGGACTAATACAGAACTTTTCAGTGGGAAAACGGGTCATCAGCATAGTTAATGCGAACAAGTGTTAGGGCTGAGAAGAGAAACGCTTATATTTTGTTCTATGTTCATCTATTTCTTGCTTTGTTTTTCTGATACAACTAAAAATTTCCTTAAAGAGAGCTTTATATTCAGGTATAGTATTTGTGGGTGAGCTAGTTAGTTCAACATTTCCATACTCTTGATCAGTAGCTGAACGGTCAGACTGGATGTTCCCCACACTAGAGTCTTTAGAATACTGTTTTGATGTTTGTACAGCCTTATGTTTCAAAGAATCTTCGTCCATGTGACACTTCTTCAGAAGTTCCTCATACTTAACCTTCAGAGCATTATACTGAGCGTCCACTTCATTAAGCAAGGAGATGCCCCGCTGCTTCACAGCTTCAGCTCTTCTAATACAGGTTTCTTCATGGCCCTTTAGAAGGTCTCCTCCTGCAGCACTGTTTAGGAAGGTCTCACTGCTACTTCTTTTTAGGGCCTTTTTATCAAGCTGGGGGACAGTCAAGGATGCATCCTCTAAAGGGCTTTGACTAATTTCCCTTTCTAAAGACTCTTTAAATGAAATAAAAAATGATTCTGGAACTAGATTCTCCATGCTGTTGACAAATGTGTTTTCAGACTGAAACATCTGCCGCATTTCAGCCACTTCTAATTCAAGCTCTTCTGCCCGAGCCCGGTATAATTCTTTATCAACCAGCCTCTGTTCAAGGTCACAGTTCTCCTTTACCATAAGTTGATATTCCTCTTCCATCGTCACTCTTTTCTCCTTTTCCAGATTAAGTTGGGCTTGTAATACAGTCAAAGCCTTTTTTAAGTTCTCGTTTTCTTCTTCTATGGGACTCAGCTGACTATCCATTGAAGTAATTTTTTCTGCAAAAATATGATCGTAAACAAAATACCTGCAGAAACAAAAAGTGTCAAAGCTTAGATTTCCTATGACTTTTAGGCTGCCTCTTCTGGATAATACAGAGATTGAATTTAAACTCACAGTTGAAAAAAACTGGTTTCCAAACAGAACCAGGTTGGTCATTAAGGTATCTATTTGTATAAAGTTACAATGCCTCAATAATCAAAGAGAATGCTTTTCTACAGGGCTTTAGTAAATTCAGTACCCAGTGATACATGGTTCCCAGTTCAGGTGATATGGCAGCTGCTTAATTGCAATAACAAGTTGTAGATATAAAACCTACTGTACATGCAGACCTCTAACCAGAATTCGAGATTTTCTAGAGTATTTCTTTGAGGCCACAAGATATAGTTTTCTACAGGACATTCCTAGTACTGGGAGAAGATCAACTGCATGATAATCCAATACATTTTCCCCATTTAACTTGTACAATTCTCATAATGAAATGGATCTGCAAACTATAAGATATCCATACCCTGCAGTTTAAAAGTCTCAGCATTTCCACTATGATCCTTAATGAATGCCCAGAATGGTTATAAAATCCACTGTCAAATCTGACAAAAGTTTCATACAAGCATGTTTTGTAATTCTAATTCTAAAAAATCACCTCTTGAGTACGCACTATAGAAGTGTCAATATTAAAGCTTAAAAATTTAAGTTTGTCATGCTTGTATTTTAAAAACATGCATTCAATTTATTGAACATAATGTAGATCATCATTTTTAAACAAATTAGGAATTACAGTATTGAGCTCTGGATAGCAGATTTTATAAGTGCATATAACTGAAAAGACAGTTTTACTGTGCACTATGGTACATACAGTATGGTTCTTTGTATCAGCTCTTGACTCGTTATTCTGTTCTTAAGTTATCCATATTAGTAGCCTAGGTAACTCAGAGTATAGAAGTTAAGAGGCCAAGGCTAAATTTCAGTTTTATCCCATACCATGACATACAATATATTACAGTAACTAGGCCTACCAGATCAAGTTTTAAGATTCAATTGCGCCTCTTAATTCTGAGCTTTGACTTCTGCTGGTCTAAAATCAGCCCCTTCAAATGTTAAGTTTCTGTGCAATGTTTGTTTTATCAATGTTGCATGATTATTTGTTCCGAATTAGTCTTATTCCATGTCTGTTGACAACTATTCTGCTTTGGGAATAAGGAAGAAAACAGAAGGAAATCCCAGAGGTAGTATTCTAGGGAACTGTCAGAAAAAGTAGCAGAGGGAGTAGGGAAGGCTACAAAGTGTTTACACTAACATTCTCTGTATGATTACATGATGAGACAAGCTGGAAAAAGTAGGCTTGTGAAGACTGCTTTGGTCTTAACTCATTTGTCTGGAGTGACACTGACCGATTTTCTAGAAATGCACATCTGATTTCTCTGCTCTGCTGCAAACAAATGGATGAAAGATTTTAAAAAAATCTGCTTGCACAATAAAATTACATAACTGAGTTAGCGTCTTACTTGCGAAGGTCATACAGCTCCTTCAAACATGAGAAGCTATGCACTGATCGTGGCTGCTCAGATCTCTCATGGTTCATATGGCCTCGTCCAGATTTCTTCAGTTCCTCCACTTGTCTCTGAAGGTCATCTATATGGGTTTGCAGACTTTCAATAGTCTCTGTCAAGCTGAAGTTCATGAACATATAAAGCTGTTAAAGCCAGTCATGTTAAGGCAAGGGCATGACCAATAGCATGAGCTCAGTCACAATCCACTCGGTTTTGTGTTTCTTCCTCTGGAAACTGCTCCACAGTTACCAGTGACAGACAAAACCACATACTCAACCCAAAAGCCCAGTGATTAGACAACTGGATAACCAGCCACCCAAAAATGCATAAACTAGTGCAGTCAGACTAGTATTCCATTCCAATTCCTCAATATAAAAAAAAGTTGCTCTACAAAACTTTAGTTACCTTAATATCTTTTGTTGTGACACTCTACTATCCGCAACTAGTTTTTGATTAGCATCTTCCAGTTCTCTTGCTGTAACATCCAGCTGTTCATAAACCTTTGCATGCTGATCGTTCATCTGACGTAAGAGCTCCACTTGCTTTGTAAGGTACTATAAGATAATTTGTAGTTACCATCTTTACACTGCTAAAAATGTTTAATCCTACTTAATGGAAATTTTAACTTTAAATTCTTAAATCAGGATTTTCAGTTTCCCATAAATGTCAAGAATAATACAATGTACGTTAGTTTTGATTGCAGAACTGTGGAAAGACTTTTTACCCTTAAACAGCTCTGGAAATGTTTTCCACAAACTGGAGCCCACTAGCACTTTTAAATCTCAGAGTAAATAGCAAGACACCATGCCACATGCAGTTTCCTTAAATTAGAATAGGGATGATTTAAATTACAACTTCCAGTTTGTAATTATGCAATTTACCAGCTGCAACACTGGGGTTGTACTTTGCATGGACAAACCCAATCAAATCAGAATACATTTCTCAGTATGTGAAGCTGCCCTAAGTTTAAGGATTTTAGTTTAGGCTTAAAACTGTAAACTGATATTTGGGTTACTATTTATCAGGAAGTACAAATTAGAACAAACTTTAATTACCCACAAGGGGCATTCTAGTTTATATAATCCCAGTCAAAGGTCTCCTGCTTTTTTAATTCTGTATGAAATGTTCTCACTGTAATCCTCTTTATTCAAGAAACTTAGCAGGTTGTTTATTTTGTAGTGGTGAAACTGCTTTTAGAAAGCCTAGGATAAAGATTTCCTACGCAAGAGTAATAAACCATCTTTAAATCCCTTGGTGTTAGAAAGACCTTAGGCTTTCCCACAGCTGAACATGTCTATATGGATTTTACTACACACAAATACTTCAAAGTTCCAGGTATCCTGCATACAAATATGCACTAAGTCATTCCTGGACCAGAAATACCACAGACTTGTAGGTCTGGAAGGGACCTCAGGAGGTCATCTAGTTCAATCCCCTGCGCTCACAGCAGGACTAAGTATTATCTAGACCATCCCTGACAGGTGTTTGCCTAACCTGCTCTTAAAAATCTCCAGTGATGGAGATTCCACAACCTCCCTAGGCAATTTTTTCCAGTTCTTAACTACCCAACAGGAAGTTTTTCCTAATGTCCAACCAAAACTGCCCTTACATAAGAATGGCCCTACTGGGTCAGACCAAAGGTCCATCTAGCCCAGTATCCTGTCTTCTAACAGTGGCCAGTGCCAAGTGCCCAAGAGGGAATGACCAGAACAGGTAATCAAGTGATCCATCTCCTGTCGCTCATTCCCAGCTTCCTGCAAACAGAGGCTAGGGACACCATTCCTGCCCATCCTGGCTAATAGCCATTGATGGACCTATCCTCAATTAATTTATCTACCGGTAATTCTTTTTTTAACCCTGTTATGGTCTTGGACATCACAATATCCTCTGGCAAAGAAGAGTTAACCAAGATGCACACACGTATATTGTTATACTTGTTTTCAAAACTGCAACAGTCTCATACACGCTCTTTAATTCCTGAATGCTCTTTAGAGTTCAACAGGTTGACTGTGCATTGTGTGAAGAAATACTTCCTTTTATTTGTTTTAAACCTGCTGCCTATTAATTTCATTTGGTGAACCCTAGTTCTTGTGTTATGAGTAGTAGTAAACAACACTTCCTTATCTACTTTCTCTACACCAGTCATGATTTTATAGACCTCAATCATATCTCCCCTTAGCTGTCTCTTTTCCTTGCTGCAATTTAAGCCCACTGCTTCTTGTCCTATTCTCAGAGACTTACCAAAAAAAAATTCTCCCTCCTTGTAACAACCTTTTATGTACTTGAAAAGTGTTATGTCCTGTCTCAATCTTCTTCTCCAGACTAAACAAACCCAATTTTTTCAATCTTCCCTCATAGGTCATGTTTTCTAGACCTTTAATCGTTTTTGTTGCTCTTTTCTGGACTTTCTCCAATTTGTCCACATCGTTCCTGAAATGTGGCACCCAGAACCGGACACAATACTCCAGTTAAGGCCTAATCAGCACAGAGCAGAGTGGAAGAATTACTTCTTCTGTCTTGCTTACATCACTCTGGCTAATACATGCCAGAATGATGTTTGCTTTTTTTGCAACAGTGCTACACGGACTCATTTAGCTTGTGATCCATTATGACCCCCACATCCGTTTCCACAGTACTCCATCCTAGGCAGTCATTTCCCATTTTGTATATGTGCAACTGATTGTTCCTTCCTAAGTGGAGTACTTTGCATTTGTTCTTATTCAATTTCATCTTATTTACTTCAGACCATTTCTCCAGATCATTTTGAATTTTAATCCTGTCCTCCAAAGCACTTGCAACCTTTTCTGCTTGGTATCATCCACAAAGATTGTAAGTGTACTCTCTATGCCATATTGAACAGAACCAGACTCAGAACTGATCCTTGTAAGACCACACTTGATATGCCCTTCCAGTTTGACTGTGAACCACTGATAACTACTCTCTGGACCAGTTTTCCAACCAGTGAGGTGCTCCCACCTTAAAGTAGCTCCATCTAGGTTGTATTTGCCTAATTTGTTTATGAGAAGGTCATGCAGCACGGTATCAAAAGCCTTACTAAAGTCAAGATATACCCTATCTACCAGGCTTGTTACACTGTCAAAAAAAGTCATTAAGTTGGTTTGACGTGATTTGTTCTTGCCAAATCCATGTTGAATGTTACTTATCACCTTATTTTCTAGGTGTTTGCAAATTGATTGCTTAGTTATTTGCTCCATGATCTTTAGAATAAGTTTAAAATCAAGTTCACATTATCATGAACTAGTTTGTCCTAAAGAAGTTGAACATAGAATATTTCTTGAAGTATTAGGTTCTAAATTTAACTACGTTTTACACAGTTGGATGCTAAATGTTCAAAATCATCCACATGAAGTTGTCTGAAAGATTTCTAGATTAGGAGCAATTACTCTTGTAAGTGACCTACTAATTATGTAATCAAAGCTTCTAATATTCTACTTAGCCTTTTACTGCATTAGAAGGTTGATGGTTTTACATTTTAGGTAATTTAAGTAGCGATTACAAGTTAATCTAGGCTATGCACTGCTACAAACAAACTACTAAAAGATCAATCGGATAGCTGTTGGTTAGATCTTTTTGCAACCCACAGGCACGTGACACAGGATTCACACAAGAATAGCATGTGGATTAACCAACAGAATCTCAGTGTGACCCATTTCAGATTAACTTTCCCTGTCTGCTAGTCTCAAATAAATTGAAAACATTCATGGTTTCTTCAACAGGGAAAGGTGACTGAGCATATAAATATGAAGATTAAAGTTCTGAATGTAGGTGCTTTAATGCGTAATAAAGAACCCACTGAACGGTAGCCTATGCTGACAGGCTATACTTTAGGTGGAATGGAACAAAAAGGAACATGGGAAAGAAAGAGTAGATTACTCCCTTTCTCAAGGAACTACACTTCATCTCACCTTGCATGCCTGATGTCAGCGTAACTTGAAAATATCATGCAGGAGATGAGAGCAGAAACCCCAAATGCAAACAACAAAGTTTGTACTGGCTTTCCTGATATTTCAGAAATTCACACTAGCATTTACATCAATTGCAAGGGAAATAGGAAAACTTAATATGTAGCTGTAAGTGATACACTGCCAAGCAGGCTTACACTCCACTGGATCATTATGAAAAGGAGAGCTGTAACGCCCCACATTTAGATTTACAAGAGATGCCAAGATTCATGAACAGTCTTGGTTGGTTTTTCTGGCATTGGTTTTAATCTACTATTGCACCATTTATTACATCCATCATGATTAGTTACTAGCATACGTGTCAGTGCAAAGGTCAGATATAATTATCAGAGACTAAATACCTAATGAAGTCAAGTGTTTAAAACTTTAGTTTTAACCTTCAAAATAAGATTATGAACAGTTCTACATGTTTCAATTCCCTTAGCCTTTCCTATGCAGCGAAGACAAGGAAGTTGTCTTTTGAAATGAAACATACACAAGTTGTATTATGCACAACCCTAACTGACTGTAATAAAGATCAGGTTAAATCAGTATTTTTTTTTTTAAATAAGCTCTCAAGAAATATGCACAAATAAAGCAGACGCAACAAGTCTCTTTAGATAGCTACTCTCAAGTAACGTGTGCAGGACAGATTTTTTCAGTTTTTTTTTTTTTTTTGCAAGATTATAGCCTTTCCTTGCCCTCTCTTCCTAAAATGAGTGCTTTACAAGGTGGTGGACATAAGAATGGCCATATACTGGGTCAGACCAATGGTCCACCAGAATTGTCTCTGATGGTGGCCAGTGCCATATGCTTCAGAAGAAATGAACACAACTGGGCAATTTCAAGTGATCCATCCCCCAGCTTCTGGCAGCTGGAGGTTTAGGGACACCTGGAGCCTGGGATTGCATCCCTGAGCATCTTGGCTAGTAGCCTCTGACAGATAATTTCATGGAGGATAGGTCTAATTATTTTTTTAACCCAGCGATACTTGTTGCCACAGGTTGATTGTGTGTTGATTGTGCAGAAGTACTCCTTTTGTTTGTTTTTAAACTTGCTGCCTATTAATTTAATTGGGTAATTCCCCCTAGTTCAGAGGTTCTCAAACTGGGAGGCGTGGAATGTATTCGGGAGGGAGTTGAGAATCTTCTGGCAGGAAAAAAGAGAAAAAAACTTACTGCACATGTTTTACCCACAGCAATGAGTAACTAGCAAAGCTGATTCCTCCAGACATATCAGATAGCACTGTGCATTTGATTCTAGATGGCACTGTGCATTTTGACAGATATGTTAAACTTGCTTAGCATTATACAAAGTCGTTGCCATCTGCATGTTAATCTGTTTGCTACGATGCAGCGTGCACATTTATTTATAAGCATGGACTACAATCAGTTTTGCTTTTGCTCTTATTACAATGGATCATTGGCTCATTCATGCAGCAGGAAAAAAAAAAACACGTGAAAAACAAAAGTAAAAAATGATTCAAGTGAAGCACCGCTGCTGCATATATGGATATATGTACTTGTGTGGCTGGGGAACAGTGCGGGAGAAGAGGGCATAAACTCCGACATACACGAAGAAAGGGAAGCGTGATCAAATAAGTTTGAGAACTACTGCGCTAGTCCTTGTGTTATGTGACGGGGTAAACACCATAAAACTTTCTCTTTCTCCATACCATTCATGATTGTATAGACCTCTATCATATCCCCCCTTAGTCATCTCTTTTCTAAAATAAGGAGTTCCATTCTTTTTAATCTCTCCTCATATAGAAGCTGTTCCATGCCTCCCCCCACCCATCGTTTTCATTGTCCTTCCTTGCACCTTAATGTACATCAGAGTGGGAGACCTAATAGTTTGTGTAGTTGCTCTAAGAGTTTACATACTTCAGACCATAAGGATCAATCTTATTTCTGAACCATTTAGACTCGGGAGACATTTCAAGGGCTCTGCATAAATAAATGCAGATAGATTGGGTTTGTTTGTGATTGGTAGCGTTAACTCCAGCATTGTTTTGCTTTATTGATGTCCTCTATATTACAGAATGAGCTCGATATAGAGACTAGATCTACCATGATTTAATGAGGAAAAAAAGTCAAGTAAGCTGTGTGAGGTATGTCAAAAATCAGCAATACAAAGGTATCCTTAGAAGAGGGCACTTTTTGTCTATACTGTGCACCTATTAGCTGTTTGGTTGTTCTTTTAAGAAAATTCATACAACATGAGACACCTGCAAACATCCTAGAATTTAAAATGCCATGTTACCACCAACACAGCATTTTATATGCAACCTAATACAAGTGTTGGATTAAAGCTGTAGTGATTGCCATTATTGTACTGAAAGATCATTTCAACATTCTCTAAATTGTAGGCAGATATATACACTTTACTTTAAATTGATTACTGTTTTAATAGTACTTGCATCATGTGGACTATTCAGTTATGTAAATTCTTCTTAAGTACCAGTCAGTTCATTTCACAGTTAATTTCATTAATTGAAAAGTTTAAAATTTAATATCAATGGATGATTGAAATGCTGAAAACACTGTAAATAGAATGTTATTTGCAATTGACTTTAATACTAAAATATTAAATATACAGCATGCAAAAATATCACTGCTCTCTATTGTGTAGCCTTTTGCATACAGCATGATAACATTTGTTAAACTTACAATTTTTGTGTGTATGAAGGTATTTGTGGAAACAGCTAGGCATACTATTTCAAATAATGCAGGCTTTTAAAAAACCTACAGAGATTTCTTCTACATGTATTTTCTGGATTTGTTCAGAAAAGTAATCCACCTACATCATGTATTTATATAGAGAAACCCTTGTTTTAAACAGTATCAGTTTCTGAAACAGCTAGTTTATACAAACACAATGGGTACTTGTCATTATAGTTATAGAAATTAAATTTAGTGAAGATACAAAGATTCTACAAGGAGAGGAAACTGTGTGTCTATGCATGTTATCAAGCTTTAGAAATTTTAGAATCAGACTAAAATTAACTGCAAGAGGCATTCAGAGTGTTTTCTTG
This sequence comes from Mauremys reevesii, assembly GCF_016161935.1. Lineage (NCBI taxonomy): Eukaryota > Metazoa > Chordata > Testudines > Geoemydidae > Mauremys > Mauremys reevesii. The sequence continues at coordinate 69,836,299 of NC_052632.1, forward strand.
GAAGATGAAGTTTTGAAGGAGTCATAATACCACATCAAAATCAAGTTTCATGGTATCCAAATGATTTCAATGTCCACACTACAAGATTATCAAACTCTGCAATAGAACTCACCCATACGCCTTAAAATTTACCTCTATCTCTTGTAGTTGCTCTTGATTGGTTGCATACATTTGCTGCAAAGATTCCTCCAGTTCTGTGTTACGATCCAATAATGTCTTCCCAAGTTCAGCAGCAAGATGCAGATCTAAATAAATAAATAATCTGCCTGTAAAATTTAAGACCCAGTTTGTGCAATCTGACCATTACTATGTTATTTCAATTAAATTCTCAGAGTTACGGTAGTTATAACTGTGTCCAAGTACAAGCTATTATGCTACAATACAACTTCTTTTGGATTGAAGCTAATTCTCCATTTTCCCCCCTCATTCACTCCATCATCCTTTTTAGTCTCCTCTCCACCACATTAGTTTTACTTTCCTCACCTGATCACTCTTTGCCTTCTGTCATTCCCCATCTACATCTGCCCATTCATGTTGTCCCCATGCAGATGAGGATGAATGGGAATGATGCTCCTGACATGGTAGGCAGAGAGCAGCATAAACACACGAGTCCCAGTAGTTCACCGCAAAGTGGCTCTTACCCTAGATCCCTCAGTTAGCTAACCGCTAAACCCATTCTGAGAGGGGAGTAAAAAGCAAGAAGGCCTGTTAAGTACTGGTTAGGCCAGGCCTGGAACAATATTTGATGTCCTCTTGCTCCTCCAACGACCCCAAAAGGCAACCCAGCCCATGCAGCACCATTAGACAATCAGCTGAAGATTTTCAAACAAACACTTTTTCTGATGAAATAGGAAGTTAGATAATGTGCTCAGATATGTATTGTGTGTCTCTCGACTTATAAACAGCACCAGACAATGGTTAGTTTCCTTTTCTCAAAGGGATTCTAAATGCTATTTGTTCTCTTAAAGATATTTGAAACTCAGCCTAATCCTCCTCAGCAACCTCCGGAGTTCCTATGAATATTGTTTTGTTTTTAAAGAATGAGGAATCCACATATACAGAGACTACATCTAAACTTGGATGCCCTCCTTTAACTATAGCCTGGATTAGTAAATTCCAAGTTTATGAAAGAATGATATGCAATAAGTAGCACGTTATTAGTCCTTACGTTGCATGCATCTCACAGTGTGACAATGGAGATCAATAATCTAGGTTAGTGCTAGAGTAGTAACCCCCCTAAACATGTCATTATATTTCATATAAAAGAAGTGCAGAATCCAATAGTTACATTGCAATTCCTTATACAAAGTTTGTAATTTTCCATCACTTGGACCATGACCAGATTGTTGTACACATGTAAGCTGGCAATACAATCTTGTTAGGTTTTAGATATATGGAACTATCATCATAAATGGCAGAGTGCCAGAATACAAGGAAGGACAAGCCAAGGAGAATTTAGAATTCTTTCCGCCAAGATTTAAAAGCCTGTATAATATATGAGTGGTACAGATAATAGGTTGGAATATGAACTCCCAATATTTCTTTAGGTTGGAAGTTCAAATGCCCTTGTTTTTATCTTGTTTAATTTTAGTTTGATAGCTTATCTCTATCCAGTTGCTGTAATAGAATAAAATCCTGTTAAAAATTTATTTGGGCAGCCTTCACTTAGACAGCGTATACAAATTATCATTACATTCTGATGCATAAGCCAAAGAACTTCCCAAACAAAAAATCCACAGAAACTTGAAATCTTCCAACAGGGTGTTCGGAGAGATATTAAAGTGCTTTAGCAGATCAAATAATCCATTAATTATATATTCGTTATTTGTAACAAAGTTGTTCTCAAAGGTGTTATTTCCTACTTTGAGAATAGCAAAGAAAAAATATTCCTTGCAATCTGATTCTTAAAACAAAGGCCACTGATCAAGGCTTTGAGCAGGGGGTTGGACTAGATGACCTCCTGAGGTCCTTTCCAACCCTGATAGTCTATGATTCTCTGAAAGAGTAGGGCAAGATCTGCACCAGTAAGAGCAAGTACATTTAAACCCCACACCCAGTGACTACTAACAGCAGCAAGTCAGAGGCCATATCCACAGTAGGGGGGAAAATGTATTAAATACACACTAACACGCCCATGTTTAGAAGTTTAATGCATACAAGCTAAACTTTTTTCCTACTGTATACAAGGGCCCAAGACTCCACCGTACTATAGTAGTGGTTAGTCCCATATCTTGCAAGTTAATGGCTAGTTGTAGAAAAGCAGTGCCAGAGAACATGGCATCCAAACATTGTACTGGGATTCTGATACTCCAGCAAGTTTATGTATATTGTATACATCAAAATACACCATACAATTTAATTGAATAGTGGGGAAATAAACAAGGCATTAATTGATGTACATAAGAAAACAGAAATAAAGTTGTTCTCTGGTGATATACTGCTAAATAGTTCAGCAATTAAAGGTTGGTATGTCATTCTATAGTGACATCAATGCAATCTTGTATCAAGCTCCTTATGTCATTTTTCGGATTACAGCTAATCTCAAACTAAAAGGCTCATTACCCAGCAAACAGAAGTCCCTTCTACCACATCCAAAGGTAAAATAAGCCAATATTAAGTTAATTTTGTTTATGAATACAAAGTGTGTACGTTCTAGAATGCACAAAATACATAGGCCATGTACTGGGCATATCCCTGCACTTTTTATAAAATGGTCATAATAAAGGGAGAACTTTCATCTCTTCTAAGCTCATAGGCGTTGAAAGAATAATTTTGATCATGAGTCCATTTGTTAAGAAGTGCAAACCCAGCTACAGCTTCATTTTCTGGGCTGTCTACAAATCTCCCAATCCTTACCAACTTTACTTAAGACATTTTGCTTGATGTTTCCTTGCAATCTACAGAGGCAGAAAGTGTAAACTTTCATTTCAATTAACCAGAGGCAGATAAAGTTTAAACTGTCAGTCAGAAATAGCCCCATTTATTTTTCCACATTTCTCTCTTCGGCGTAACTCCTGCAGTCTAACTTCAGTGAGTCTATAATCCTCCATATAATGTTATACAAATATAATCCTATTTTACAAATTCTAAACCAACACAACACACTAGCCTTGGGTAACCAGCAGCCATGTAATCATTAAAGCCATTCAACAATTTGTAGCAACTTTTTCTGTTACCTCAAATAATGCAGTGTTCCACTTTTACTTTGTCATTACATAAGGCTCTATGCTTTAAATAAGGCACAGAATAAGATTGTTAAACAAAGAATGTGTATAACTCTTAGAATTACTCAGAACACCCAAAGTTAAACATTTTGTCCCAGATCCGCAAAGGTATTTAGCTCCTAACTTTCATTAATTTCAGTGGCAGTTAGGAGCCTAAATATCTTTGTGGATCTGGGCTTGTCTCCTGGATTTGTGTTATGGCTCTAAGCATACTTTATAAAAAGTGTATCTAGAAGTGCAATTAGAAGAAATTAAACTATGCATATAAACATGAAGTTACATATGCATGAATGTCAATACATATTGTTATTATTTACCCAGCACTTCAAACATATAAAGTGATATGCAAGTATTCCTGTCTATATGGAGCACCTAAGTATATGCTGCAGATTTAAATGTTCTCTGTTAGTTTGACACAAGATTCACAGAAACATTGACATTTTCTTGTAGGAAATATTCACCATTCATCGCAGAGAATCTGTTGGCTCTCTCATGATAGGCAGAAAAGCCCAAGAAAATGTGTGTAAAAAAACCCAAACAAACAAACCCCATTGTTTAAAAACAGGCAAAGAAGTGAGAGATTTTGGTCTGTACTAAAACTCCAGTGTATTTTTAAGCATTGCAGAAAAGATCTACTTTCTAATGAAACAATTTTCAGCAAGGTTGAGCACCCATAAACCCCAGTGAAATCAATGGGAGCTACTGGTGTATAATGTCTTTTGGGGGGAAAATAATCAGTCCTATTAGCATATGTGTTAAGGAGTATTAGCTTTTTTAATTTACTCAACTGATCCTGCAGACTAAGTATGCTGATGTCCAGGGGCGTTTGGCCAGTGAAATGACTACTCAGCCAAGTAAGTTAATTAAGTGTGTGCATAACCAAGAAAAGTAAGTAATCAGCTATAGGACTTAGATGTCCAGATGAATAAGGAAACAAAGCAATGTAAATTCTGTCTTTAAAAGGTTCAGTACAATATAGCTGCTGTCCCTCTGCACTCAATTTCTTAACTGTGATCTCAGGTACTGTAGATTTATGCCAATGTGTTAATGAAATCCCAACAGATGTGTGGGGAAGGTCACTTTTCACTATGAGGCTAAAGTTAATGTGAGCCACAGTCATCCATTCTTACTTAAATAATGCAAATTAAACTCAGCCACTTTATGAGTTACTCCTCTAGGTAAAATAATGTAAGTAAAATTTTGGTAGCTCTCTCTCTGCCCCTCATCATGTTTGTTTGTCTGGAATTTCCACACATAAGTGAGACTTAGAAGTTGTTCTTGTTATTGCATTAAACATTTCTCACTTAATTACACTTGAGTACAAACCATGCTGACACCGTTACTATAATTCCCCCCCGCCCAATGTTTTAATAGTCTACATAAGAGGACTTTGTACAGCAAAATGATATTTTCAACAACAGAAGAGACTACTAAGCAGTCCTGGTTTACCATCAGATCCTTGCTTTTAAGCAAGCTTTAGAATTGTCACTGTGGAATGTACATTGTACCCTTCATTTCAGATTGTAATCTATTCAATCCTTTGCTAGTTTTTGAACAACAGCATTATGATCACTTTCCTTATATGAGAGGAGCCTTTTCAGAAAGTCAATACACTGCAACAAAATACAGTCCTAGGAAAGCAAGGAATTGCTACCCCCATTCTTGAATATTTCAAACATGAAAATTCACTTCAAGCAACATTATGCTTTAACAAGAAGTCTGACTGGATATTAAATTCTCAGTTTTTAAAAGGTGGAAGTTTCAGGAGTTTATTGTTCATAACACAATCAAAGTTTTGATCTGAACTTTGACCTACTTTGAACTTGGGATTTTCAAATCCTTAGAGTTAAAATTTAACTACTCAACTGCTAAGGGAGTCAGGGTTTTTAGTTAATTTTAAGGGATCCTCAAAAACATCCAAATCTCTCTCAGCACAACAGCAGCATCCAATATTATTTCCAGAGCTGTGCTAATTTTAATTATGCTAATGCACAGATCTCTTGACATAATAGGTGCTATAAAAATAATTTGCAGATAAAAAAACCTCATCATTTAGCTTCAGTTCTACTCAATAGACAAACAGTCAACATTTGCCAGATTTTAAAGAGATGGGAAATATTTTCAAACTTCCTAAGAGTATTGCACACAATAGAGCATTTTAAAAAAGCAGTATGAGGAAAAAATCCCTTTACAGGAAGTTTACCTCCTGCTTTGTGATTTTTTTTTTTTACTATTATCTTTTTTTGGCAAGGCTAATAATCACTTACACTTAGGGTATTTTCTAATGAGAGAATCTGTATATGTCTATTTGATATATGAGAATCCCTTAACCATCACTGAAATGCACTAACTTGTGAGGTGGAACTTATAAGCACAACACAAAATAACAGTTTGATACAAGGAATCATAATAATAAAAAAGGTTAATCCACTTATTTTCCATTAAGATCAGACCAAAGGAACACCATTATAAGGCAGAAGTGAATCACAGTACACTTCATGAGGCAGCTTAGGTGATTCACGCAGTTATGTTTGGCTTTGAATAGTGACAGCTTTACAATGAATTGGAAAAATGGTCTAAATCATTAGAGAATAATTTTAGATCATTCACTAGTTTTTCTAGGCAATAGCAATCTATTTATGGTTATGTGATCATGTTAAGTTACAATCTAAGAAAACTATTGTTTTTGAGTATGGAGCACTCAGAAATAGCTATTCAACAGTTAGTAAAGTCAGGCAAAACATACAAAATTCCAGACTTATTCTGACCTTAGAGAGATGGCATTTTTATTGTTAGCTGCTTGACGTTAGTATGAAAACAGTGGGGGGGGGGGTTTCTACTTTTATTCTTTATAGCATCTATCAGCCTCCATCATGGATCAGGACCCCACTGTGCTCGGCACTGTACAAACAGAACAAAAGGACTGTCCATACTCCAAGGAGTTTATATGAAGAAGAGCATAGAGAAATCAAGTTTTAATTAAATCTAGTTTTGAGGAAGCCACTTCTCTCAATCTTCCAGTTCTGAGCTGGCCATTTAAGAATGTACATAGGATTTTAAAAATACCGGTAAGTTGTTAAATCCAAAGAAAGTTATTCTACATTCATTCCAATTAATGCCTACAAGAAGTTAAGAAAACTGATGTCATACATTCAGTTCACTACTGTGCCTCAGTGCCTATTTACCAGCTTTATAAAATACTTAGCAAACTACTGCTGAAAAAGCACTGTAAGAGGTACTTACTTATTAAGATAAGCAAATTTATACTGGAATTATTCAATGAATGTTCACAGTAAGTTGTAAACGTGTGTAAAGAGGAGCTGAGAGCAGTAACTGACCATCTAGCCATAATAAAGATATTCCAGTATTTACAATGTGACAGGTTTCAGAGGTGTAGCCCTGTTAGTCTGTCTCAGAAAAAAACAAGGCGTCCTTGTGGTGCCTTAGAAACTAACCAATTTATTTGGGCATAAGCTTTCTGATGAAGTGGGTTATAGCCCAGGAAAGCTTATGCCCAAATAAAATGGTTAGTCTCCAAGGTGCCACAAGGACTCATCCTAGTATTTACAATGTAATCAATTGCAAGCCCTTTAATTACAGGTAGGCAGGAGGCGGTGACAGGGTGTGGAAACCCCTAAGTATTATTTACAGCTACTCTATTTTAAGCAAGCACTGCAGCCAAAGCAAAAGCTCTCTCTTTACCGAGCTGCTTTATGTAAGAGGCACAGCATTACACAGAGTGGCACAGTCGAACCCCTGAAAAGCGAACAAAGTTAAGGGAAGAACCAGTTCTTAAGCCAGGTACACAAGCCGCTCTTTAAATGCAGCGGGTTGTTTTTGCAGAAGTCCGTATTCCTACCCAGTCACACACGGCCCAGAAGCCGTGACTGCGAAGGTGTCACGATACCACTGCATTTTACAGTACTTTGCTATTCCTGGTTAGCCTCCTGTTAAACCCCTGGTCCCCTAAGAAGCTGCACAATGGCAAACGCCTTGCGGCTTCAATTGTTAGAGAAAAGAGCCCTCTCCCTCCTCCTGTGCGCCCCCAGCCCTCTCCCATTTCCTCCCTCTCCAAGAGAGCCCCCTCCCCAGCCTCTCGGGGCCAACTGTCCCCTGCACCCTCCCTCGTCCTCTTCCTCCCCTCCCGCCCTGTCCGCCCAGGCGCTCACACCCCGCCCCGCCGCTTTTTGTCCCATCCCTCCCCAGGTCCACGCTTCCCTTCTCTCCCCCCATCATTCCCCCTCGGGACTTACCTGCCCCCCCGCTCTCATAGGGAGCCCCCCCTCGGGACTCACCTCCCCCCCCCCGCTCTCATAGGGAGCCCCCCCTCGGGACTCACCTCCCCCCCCCCCGCTCTCATAGGGAGCCCCCCCTCGGGACTCACCTCCCCCCCCCGCTCTCATAGGGAGCCCCCCCTCGGGATTTACCTGCCCGCCCCTCATAGGGAGCCCCCTCGGGACTTACCTCCCCGCTCTCATAGGAGCCCCCTCGGGACTCACCTCCCCTCCCCTCATAGGAGCCCCCTCGGGACTCACCTGCCCCCAGCTCTCATAGGAGCCCCCTCGGGACTCACCTGCCCCCCCGCTCTCATAGGGAGCCCCCCCTCGGGACTTACCTGCCCGCCCCGCATAGGAGCCCCCTCGGGACTTACCTGCCCTTCCTCCCCCGCCCCCCATCTCCATCCCCTGAAGCAGCCGCCGCCAGAGAAGGCTCCTTCAGCGCCTTGCTCAGCGGGAGCCAGTCCCCTGCGCCCGGAGGGGCGAGCCCCCATCCGACGGGCATCCTCCACGCGGAGCCCCGGCCCGGCTGCTCACCTTGCTGCAGGTCCTGCTGATCGTACCAGGGCTCATCATCGCGGATCTCGAACTCCTCCACCAGGCTGTCGGCCAACATCGCGGCCCCCGCCGCGGCTGCACGGACGGGCGGACTAGGCAGCGGCGCCGGCACCCGTAGGCTGCTCGCGCTCACAGCCCACCGAACGGCGGCGCAGGGCGAGCCGGGGATCGCTCAGCTCCTTTAAAGCCGCGGCCGGACTTTGCCGAGCGCTTCCGGATTTTGCCGAGTTCCCCCCCCCTTCTCCCGGCCGGGCCCGACACCGCAGCCAGCAGCAACGTGGCATCGGCAACCGCCTTCTTACTACCAGGGGACCGATTATTCAAAACGGGCACTCTGACCTGTCCGGCGGATAACCAATCGCGTGCCGCCACTCAGGGATCGACCGGAACGCCGGCCAATCACGCGCAGAAAGCCTCCCCTCATCCAATGGAGTGGGGGAGAAGGTGGGTCTGGGGGATTAAGTTCCGCCCCCCGAGTGAGCTGCGCAGCCTCCGGCCGGAGGGCGGAGACAACGAGTCGGTTAGTGCTTGCTGTGGGTGGGCGCAGTGGATAAGGCTGTGGCGGGTTAATTCCCGGGGACTAGGTTCTCGGGCTTCCTGGGGTGGATAAGGGGGAGTTGAGGAGAAGTGGGGGTTGGGGGACCTGTGGGGGTGACTGGATGGGGGAGCTATCATAGGTGCTGGAACTAGGGGTGTGGGGGTGCTGTAGCAACCTCTGGCTTGAAGTGGTGTCCATCATATCCAGGGTTTACAGTTTGGTTCAATGGCGCTCAGCACCCCTGCTATACAAATTGTTCAGCACCCATGGGAGCGGTGGGAAGTGGGAACGGTGGTGAAGTACAGAGGGATGGGGCGCTATGGTTGTGAGAATGGATGGGGGAACTATGAGGATGGGAATGGTGGTGAAGCATAGGCGAGTCTAGGGGCCTCATAGGTGCATGCTGTTAAGTGGTCCCTGAAGTGATCTCTGTGTGTATGTATGGTCCATAAAGCATCCTGGGGTCCTTAGGGATGAGTGCTTGGTTCTGTTCAAATGCTTTCAAACAGAATTGTATTCTGCAGCTCACAGATGCCAACCATGTCTTTTTTTATTGTAAACTTCCCATGGTGCTGTTGTTTGGTGAGGAATCTCTGGCCACACTGAAGCATGGTAGCAGCTGCTACCATGTTTGAAAATAATTATCCATGATAATACCTAGAAATTATATAGTACTTTTCATCCATAGACCTTTAGTATTTATAAAGAAGGTTGATCATAATCCCACTTTACAGATGGGGAAGGGTGGGACTGTTGGAGAAAGGAACATGACTTGCCCAACTTTACAGAGAACAAAGGTCTCCAAGTTTCTAGTCCAGTGAACTGTCCACTAGGCCTTTCTGTCTTCTGGTTATCAAGTGCAGTTCTGTAGTGTTAAAAAGGAGCAATGCTTGCAACCATTAGAATTTGGGTTCTCTATATTTTTTTTTAAAGTGGCTCGTGTTTCATGTATTCACCTTCCCTCCTATTCAAAATCGTGCAGACCTCTTTCCCTTCCATTTGCAATTATATCTCTGTCAATTACAGAAAGTGCTTACACTCAACATTAGAAAGTATAATGTATTTGTAGCTACATTTTAATGTGGTTTAAAAGATGTAAAAAAGATGTGACCAGCCAGTTCTGAGGACCGCTAACAAGTGCCCAATAGACTACAGTTTGGGAACCCCTGCAGTAGAGCATGGTATCTGTCAGCTAGCACAGTTTGGACAGGGCTTATTATTACCATTTGGAATCCATTTTCGTCTCTCTACCTATGTACTAGTCTTCTTTTACTCCTGGTCATTGCTTCTTGGAGAGAAGCAAGTAATATGCAGTATGATTGCTCTGTCTAAATACATCAGAGGGATAAAAACTCCTCTCCCTCTCTGGTAATTCAAATTAAGTGTCAATGTGAACACAAGAATAAATGGCTATAAACTGGCCATCAACAAGGTTAGACTTGAAATTAGACAAAAAACCATCGGAGGAGTGAAGTTCTGGAACAGCCTTCCAAAGTGAGTAGTGGGGGTAAAAAAAACTAACTGATTTCAAGACTGAGCTTGATAAGTTTATGGTCCGCGCTCCAGCTCCGAGCTCTGCCCCAAAGCCCTGATTTCAGGAGTGGGTGAGGTTCTGTGTCCTGCAATGTGCAGGAGAACACACTAGATGATGGCGATGGTTCCTTCTGACCTTGAAATCTATAAGTCTATTTGAGTGGGAAGGTGGTCAGCTGAATCTGGTGGGACCCATCTGTTACCTGCTTAAAAAACAGTCTGTTTTGCTCTAGCTCACAAGTACCAGTACATTAGTAGCCATTAGGAATTTGGAACTTAAACCTGCTTGGTTTCCTCTTCCTGATTCTTACAAAGTGAAATCTCATAATTTAGTATAGATATAGGCTGACCAGGGGAAGAGGAGGTAGAAGGGAATCATCATACATATTTACAGCATTGCACAGTTGGAGAGGTGCACTTCATGCGAGAGGGAATATGGTTCCAACCTTGATATGGAGCACTAGATATATTGGCCAGTTCATTAGGCAATGCACTGGACTAAGTTCAGCCAGTGGTTTGGATAACTATTCCATATTGCCATTAGATATGGCCCTAGAGTTTTGTTTGGTTTCTGCAGAAAGAATTTGAGGGAGATAATAAGGTTCACAAACTTTCTGAAACCGAGGACCCCGTTGTCTAATTTTTTGGGGTAAGCAGTTGCAGACCTTGTGTCAAATCTAATTGTATAGATTAATATAAAATGTACAGGTACATTTTTGGGGGAAACCAGAAAAAAATACTTTAAAAAAGTCTGATTTACTAGCACTGTAGCAGAGTATGGGTTTGCACTAGTGATTACAGTGCAAGACTGGGGTCTAGGTATACAGTTTTTAACAAATGACAAATGTATTCTTTGATACAGATGTACCATATTTTAAGTACTCATACTAAATTAAGAAACGTCATTGATCTCTTAATACTGTAGCTTATTGACTCAATTTTATAGACATTTTGTTGTACGTTTTAAAAGTTGGAAAGAGACTGAATGATAAAGTTGACCAACGTGTACTCTAGGGATCCAGTCTTGCAGTCCTAACATAGGCAAATCTCCAATTGCTTTTCATTTTACGAAGTAGTAAAACTAAAACGTGGAACACTGTAACATGGAATTCAGTCGTCCTCTATTAACAAGGATTATAAATATCAATTGTACTTAGTCAATCAATAAGTAATTATAAGTATTTTTCCTTTTTTATAATTAGAAGAAGAAGAGGCATTCACAATTTGGAAAATGAAGTTTGTTTTAGGAATTCATCCTAATGCCCTGGCATATTCCATGACCACACTAGGTGCTGGAATGATGAACAGTATCTTTAATTTCTACTATGTTAAGCTTTTCTTAAACCAATACAAGATTTCAGAAGTAGCATTTCATCAAGCACAGGTATAGTACATTGGAACATGGTTTTTCATATTGTTGTCCATGGTGTTTGTATCATAACAATGACATAATTCTGCTTCATTGATGAATCAATTATTGACATACTGCAAATAGAATTAAATATTTGATCCTTAAATTATAGGTGTATTCAAAGTTTGATAATAGTTTTTAGGTTTTAAAAATAATTCCATTGTTGGAAGTATGTTTGTTACTCTGACAAATGTCAAAATAAAGTTTTTCTTTACCAATGTTATGTCCCTGTTCAGCAAAGATTTATACATGTGTTAAACTGTAATAGCAGTTCAGGAATGCTATTAGTGCTTAAAGTTAAACATGGCCATGATCCTGAAAACCCTTACTTATGTGAGCAACCTTATGCATGTATGTAGTCCCAATGAATTAAAAGGGTCTACTCATATTTTCAAAGTTACTTATATGCACAAGGGTTTACAAGATGAAGGGCCATGTGTAAGTCTTTGCAGGACTGGGGCTTTAAGGCCAGATTTTTAAAGGTATATAGGTGGCTAACAATGCGGGTAGGCACTTAGTGGGATTTTCATATGCACCTAAGTGCCTAACATCCACTTTTGAAAATCCTACTAGGTGCCAATCTGCATCTTAAAGCACCTAAGTACCTTTAAAAATCTGGCCTTAGTCCATTTCCATTTGGCAAGCTTTCCTCTTTTGTTTTCCAAGTAGAATTGTACATTAAACAAATATGACATGGTGTACTTCATTGTTTGTGCATCAATATCCTCTGTTAGCAGAGATTTAGAAATAGTTTAATTTAGATGACTTTACATACACATATACATAATGTTTGTGTGAGAGTGTACTACATACAAAATATGTTTAACCTTTCCATCATATAGGTCAGCACTTTTGTTATTCCAGATGTTATGTGCGTCTTGATGAATCCTAAAGAAAAATATCACTAATGAGAAATTTTATATTTTTCTTCTCAGGTAGTTTTTATGATCTGGAATGCCATTAATGACCCTCTCTTTGGGTATATTCAAGACAACTCCAAAGTCCTATGCTGCTCAAGACGTCAGTTTTCAATTTTATATGGAGCACCATTGTATGGTTTAGCTTTTCTGCTTCCCTGGTTTCCTTGGAAACATTATGAGGAAGGTGACTGGCTAAATGGTCTTCACCTTATTGTTGCTTTATGTGCTTTTGATGGCTTGCTTACATTTGTGTTGCTAGCACAATGTGCGCTCTTTGCAGAGATATCAACTAGACATGAAAGTAGACTTCAGCTTATTAAATACAACCAAGTGGCAACATTAGTTGGATCAACCAGCATTCTTTTTTGTGGTCTAATATCAGATAATATGGAAAATTTTGCCTATTTTCAAATCTTTACTGTTTTGGTTGCAGCACTAGCAACTGCTTGTATGTGTTACACTGGCATATATAGCACAAGTCAGTATGAACAGAGAGAAACTCCTGTCGAGAACACTAGTTTAGAAAATAATAATAAAGCTCTCTCCTGGTCCTCTGTGATTTCATTGACCAAACAGATAATGACGCAGAAAAACTTTATACTTTTTGTGACCATGAACTTCTTTCAAGTCTTCCACCTAGCCTTCTGCAACAATTTCATGATGATCTTTGCGGATAATCTCATTCCTAAGGATGTCCTTTCCTCTTTTATAAGAAGCATCATGTATGGGGCTGGCTTTATTTGTCCTCAGGTATGCAACAATGCTTTTAATCTTTTATTTAAAAGGAAAATGCAGTTTACTTTTGTGCTAGTTCTCAGTAATTAAAGTATCTGTTTACACTGCTTGGAGAAAATGCTGTATCTGGCAGAAACCGTTTTAGTCTGAGGAACAAATCTTGTGCACCAACATTATAAAAAGAACTTTAGTCTTGTCTGTGTAGTCTAGCCAAACAGGCAGCATAGAATGGCAGAGAGAGGGAGGGTAGGCAGATAAAATAATAGCCAACAGGAATGGAAAATAAATGTTTTTGTGTTTCAGGGGCTTAACAGCTTAGAATAAGAGAAGGAAAATAGGCTCAGTATCAGGAAAAAAAATCCTAAAAGTGAAATGTATTGAAGAACTTGGTGTTAATTTTTCTTATTTTAATGTGTCTGGATGGTGAGCGAATCCCCATTGCTTTCAGACATTTAAAACTAGATGGGACAGAACACTGGAAAATAAATGTTAGATATAACCCCCCTATTCCCCTCACCCCCCACCCCAAATGAACACTGCATCATCATGGGAATTGATGAAGGGGCTAGATGACCTAACAAAGCAAGGTCTGTCAACTCACAGAGTAACACCTTCTAATTGGTTTTGTCATTCATTCATCATCTGCATGTATAAGGTGAGTAAGATCCCATCCCAAAGAACCAAATATGGTTTGCACTGGAAGGGAAAGAGGACCAAAAGGATTAGATGTGAAGGAAAAGATTAGGACAGCAATGGGAGAGGAGTGAGAGAAAAAATATGCAAAAAGATGCCCCACAGAGAAGACAAGTGTGCTTGTTTTTAGATAAATCAATAAAATCCTTCTACTCATGTCCCCCTAAAATCTTGTATAAAGCTGTTCTTCAAAAACTTTCCAGAGATTTACTTTAAATGTTTATGGTTTGATTTTTCTCAAATAGTGAGCATCTGCAGTAGATTATTTATATATATATATATATATATATATATATATATATATATGGGTGCCTAGCACTTCTGAAAATCAGGCCATTCATTCTTAATGTGAACAACTTGTGTTCTTTTTAATAAATACATTAATAAAATATAAAAGGAGACATGGGAAAGTACTAATTTAATCCTCAACTAGGAATTTGTTATAGTTTAAGCTTCTGCTGACATACAGCAATGAAATACAACTAATATTTTCTTTGGTGCAGAACTTATAAATATCTACCATTAAAACTCCCTGACCCTGCCAGAGATTTTACAGGTCTCTTCTATAACTCAAGAAAATACCTAGGTAATAAACTTCTATAGGAATATATCTGACAGAAACTACAGAAATTAGGACAGCCTCAATAACGTTACTCTCAATATATACCAATCACTGCTGATAAAATCAACATGACAGTCTGAAATGAAGAATCTTTCAGAAAACACATTTATCCCTGCTTCCCAAAGATTCATTGTCTAGTAGAAGGCCACTGAACTGTATAAAGCTTGCTGTGACCTTATTTTTCTTGGGTTTTGTCCCTTCGAATTCAAGATATAACAAGAGAATTCTCCAACAGCAGTGTCCTGAAGTTCACTTACTGTAAAGCACCCAGCCTACATAAAAGAAAGCTGCTTTGTGGATTATGCTTGTCTGGCCAGTACAAAGCTAGATCACGGTTTCTATTAAGGGATGGCAGTTGGTGTGTAGGATAGGACGCATATCCTGAACATGCCATGGTGTTGCAATCAAAGGACTTGAAGCTTAAAGCATCAACTGAGTCAATATTTCTCTGGAAATAGAGAGCTTTATTGAAAGACTCCAATAAAGTTTCTGAAGCACTAGAGCTTGAAGCTCCCAGGGCATGTTGATTTTTCTTAATTATGATGAAATGAGATCCAGTTGATTAAAATAGCACGCATTACACATGTGTTACTATTTCTAAATATGAATACATTTTCATAAAGTGTCAGATAATAGATACCTTTTTTAACATCTAGTTCCAGTCAGATTTGCACTTCTTTGTATTACAGCCACTTGTCAATTCCCTTCTTAACCTGCTCTTTACTCTGTATGGTTCTCCGTTTTTTAAGCAGAAAGGTTGAATTACCTCATAATGTTTGCCACAATCTTTTAAAAAAATTATCCTATTCATGTGTGGAGCATTCAAAAATGTGTTTGCCTTTTTTTTCCTTGTGCTGAATCTTCAAACCATTCTGTGGCTAATAATGAGGATTGATGCTGTTTAAAGTAATTAAACATGGGAAGAAAAGTGCAAGGGGAGTTCCTTCCTTTTGTTAAATGCTTATTGAGTTTGAAATCATTAATCTTGGTGGCTAATTAGTATTGAACGAAAGAGAGCATTGTCATCTTGTAACTCATGGAAGGAGCTCAAATCTGACAGTGATGCAAACCATGTACCTGGGTATATAGATAGTGTGTCATTATATTAGAAAAATAAAAGGCACTATGTACATTCAAAATGCATCTAATTTGAAAATGGAAAGTAAGGGAGGGAAGAGAAGTGCATTTTCAGTATTAAATTTTAATCTTAAAACACTGTATTGCTTTGATTATATGTTAGAGCATAATAGAGATTATGAAATCATGTTTTAAGACTGAAATTCTGATGGTCTTTAAGGTGTGCCTCAATCTGTTGTTTTTATTTTCTAACTTCCTATTGTAACAAAAATTATATATAGTTTAAGATATTTAATTGAATTGTTTGTTTTGAGTGTTCAGAAAACAAACAATTATTTCTTAAAAGCAAGGAGGACAACATAAGCCAAATATAATTTCACAATAGGCAAATGTGAGTGAAACAACATCTTAAATATTTTAACCAAAAATACGTTCAATAAAAAGTTTACCACCATAAAATGAGGATGATAATCCTGAGGAGTTCTGAATCAGGAAACATCATGGCGAAAAATTCAGAAAGAATCAAAAACTAGATCTTAAAAATTCTATATACAAATTATGGAGTGTTTTAATCTCTGGTTTTATCCAAGACCATTCTTTTCGCTGTGGGCCTAACCCTAAAGTATCCTTTGTCATACCTTTTTTGCAAAAGCAGCATTCTATGTTTTATTAAAATGCAATTACCATATTATCAGAAAAGTGACTCTGTAAAATGACATTGTGGAATTTTGTATTTATTCCCTCACAGTACAGAAGTGGGGCTGAAAAACTTCCCATGTGTATCTAAGATAACTATGTATAATTACCTCAGTATCTGCAAATACTGTGTTCTTCCACAGACTTACTATGGGGAATCTCTTGAATACTGATAATATTGAATTTAGCTATGTACAAATCTTTCTTAGTTATCTATGGCAATTGGCAAGTTTAAGTACCACCAATACACTCTACATGTCAGCTTTATTCAGTTTGCAGATCTAACAATTATTTTTTCTATAAACTCAGCCTGGTATTTGAAAGTTGAGCTATGTTCTTTCTACCTTTTATGTCACTAGTAATAAAGATTTTGCTTCTAGAATTTGGTTGACAGTTTTGCTAATGTATGAAAGAATGGAATCCAGGTGTACTTGGTTTGCTTTTTAATAGTGATAGACTTTCCCATTTAAGGTGGTATCTGTGCTTGATTTTCACCCCTGAGTTTCAGTTTCTTACCTCAGGACATAGGGAACTCCCCAAGCTTTTAAAGGGTTTTGGCATGTAGCAGTAGTATCTTTCTTTGCTGGTACTATTCAGGTTACTTAGGGGCTCAACATCTAACGGTCAGTTTTGGTCTAAATTGTTTCTGTGGGCTTCATGGTGAAACATTTTTTCAGATAGTTTTTATTTTTTAAAGTGTTTTAATTAATTCAGACTTTTGTGACATAATGCATGTGTGGATTTCTAGTGCCCTAATCTGAAAATATTAAAGTATAATTTTCAATGCTGAATTTATGGATTTGATTCTCTTCTTTAGATTCACATAGCCCTTTTGCTCAACATTTTCAAACTAAAACTTGCTTTAGATTTAAAAGTTAGCACAGTCTGTGACTAAAACATCAGTGTTCTGTAGAAAAAGGACCTTTTATTAAATTAGCTTTTCCAGGTTGTGAATTGGGTCTCTTAATTCTTTTCATTAGCGTATGAAGTCAAGAGTGAATTACTGGATGTGACACATCCAAAAAGCTGAAATTTTATTGTTACTAGCACTTTGTATAGACTGGATGTTGAAATCTGGAAACTTGAAATGGAACTACGAGTACTGTGCATTCAGCATCTACCTTTCCCAATACCTTTTTCTACAATAGAAGCAAAACTGGTAATATGTTAAAATAGGATTTCAGTGAAACTGTTTTATCAACTACAAAAGTGACACTGAGTAATAGTGGTAGTAGAAGTTTACCATATATGTCCATTGATATCAGAGCCATTATGATGTTAATGAAAAATTATAGCTTTAAAAGAAAACCACCCAATTTGTTCAGTCCAGCAGTCTAAGTTCAAGTGATAAGAAACACTTTTCACTATGAACACACTGCAAAATAAATTGCATAAGGGATATTAGACATTTATGCTCTAGGGTATGAGCTGATTGCTATCTGAAGTGGGAAGCAATATTTACCCCAATATAGAATAGTGCACAGATTGATTCTGGGTGAAGGGAGAGCATTTTTCTCTGAACCATCTGTTTTAAAACAGTCAGAGATAGGACCATCCCACTGGTCCTATCATCTGTTCTGTTTATGCAGTTCCTATGTTCTTAATTTGTGAGCGCATTTGAAAATGTTACTGATTCAGATTTCCCCTTTCAGAAAATATGCATGTTTGCTAATCAGTAGAAGTAGTGTAGGAGTAAAACATTTATAGCATCCAAAACTCTGTTTTCTTAAAAGAAGTGCTGAAGTACTGTATTAAGTATATACTTAATATGTATCTATTATCTTTTCAGTGCCTTGTGCTTCTCAGTCAGACTTTGCTGAAGAAGTTTGGTTATTACAGGATCATCTTGTTTTCCTTTTACTTAGAAGGAATAGCTGCAGCTGTCATGTTTGTTCTAGGACCAGAACACTACTACGTGCTGGCTATTTATCTCACGACAAACATGTACGTAAATATATACCTTCAAGGATACTATTTAAAACAAAAATTAACAGCTTGCTATGCCTTGTGAAAGGAGTCTGTTAGGTCACTTTGTTTTTACACTTTTTGTCATACCCTTTTAGTAGCTTGAAGAATTTCCTACTTTAAGTTTTGCTCTTCTCCTTTTGTTTTGTTTCATGGGTCTGAAAAGGAGCTGCAGTTAAAATGGCAACTCTTGTTTAACTGTGTTTCAACTTTTAGTTACTGCTTTTATTTTCTTTTAAAAATTAACAATCTAATAAATACAATAATTAGAGTTTGCAATATTTATCTCCAGCCACATCAGTTTTAACATTGTCAATGGAATCTGCATTTGACTACAGACTTTCCCGTTTACCCAGACAGCAGTTTCCCACCACTTCTTCAAGTAGTGTCCCTATCTGTGTTCCCACTGTAGGTGTATCTGAGTCCCTGTGCCTCAGATCGGAGATTTTAAGCAGCAGTGTCCGTTTGGCCCACACATATGCTCTCCCTGTCTTATGCCTTGCCTCGAGGCTATCTAGCACTGCGTGGACGAACTACCCTCAGTTCCTCCTCAACCGCCCTTGGCCTGAGACTGAGTACTAGCAGAGTGCAAGAGAAATTCAGTTCTAAACCTTATTTTGGTTTACAGAGTAGCTAGTAGAGTTTCTGTTATTTAGATTCATACTCTTCCCTTTCCCTTCTTTTTTAAACCGAAAAAATAAAAATTTTAGATCCCTCCACCCCACGAAAATGCTGGCAATTCAAGTGACTGTTGGCTAAACAACATTAAATTTGTTTTCTTTGGTACTGCTAGAGCATAAAGCCTTGAGTTTATTTCACAGATCAGGTAGATCCGTGAGGTGTGGAAAACCCTCAAAAGGAAATGCTTCATTAAACATTTTTTAAAACAGCCTTCTCAATTAGAATAGTATGGTAGTAATTTCATGGTCTTCCCTTCCTACCTCGTCTGTCCTCTTTGCATATATTTTCTTTCTCTTTCTTCACTCCTTCCTCCCTCCCCCTAGATTTCAGTCATGGACTATTGTAACTAAGAACTATGTGACAACTGAGTTACATTATCCAGTAATATATTTTCCTCATTTCAAGTATTCGGGTTTCCTTAGAAAAAAATATCTCAAGATATGTGAAGGTTATTTAAGTATTAGCTGCTAGCCCAAAAAGGACTTTTGTAATTTGAACCTAATTTTACCAAAACTTAGCAATAGATGAAAATCTATTATCCTGTTTATCGTTTCATTTATTGGTCATGTGTTAAATGTATTTTTTTACCTTTATCATTCTAATTGTGTCACTTATTTTAAGTTTGTTTCCTATCTTTCCCTTCCAGTCCTCTGCATGTCCTTTTTCAGATTTCTAGAGGAGAATTTTAGTTCTTTCTTCTGCGATGTTCCTTTTCTCCATTCAAGTCAGTTTAAGTTGATATTAATAACCTCAATAAGTGTCTGTCATCTTTCACTTCAATGCCAAGCTACTATCTAGAAATTTGAGAAAGAGTTGAGAAAGTTTTAGGTTTGTATACAAGTTTCTAATTCTTGACTAAAATAACAGCTCTAATATTTATTTAGAGAACTGATCTTTAAATAAACCTAACAGCCATTTTTAATTTGAAGAGAGAGAGAGAGAGAGAGAGAGTGTGTGTGTGTGTGTGTGAGAGAGAGAGAGAGAGAAATACACACACAAGCACTAAACCATCCATTACAGTTTTCTTATTGAGAAAAGTATGTTTAATATCTACCAATGTTTTGAAATATTTTGTCTTTCTATAGGGTAATTGTTCAAGCGTCATTCAGTTTGTTTAATCTGCCCTTGGCAGATATTGTTGATGCAGACTTAATAAAATACAAACGGAGGTATGTTGATCTTACTACTGCTCACAAAATGTACTGTAGCTAGTGTCATCAAATTCTCTGTACCAAAGTTAAATTTTCATACACTAAACACTCTGAACATATTAATCTAAAAGGATTCTTAATTCAGTAAAAAAGTTTTGTTTTATTTTAAATTACAACTATTTTTAAGAAGTTTCACTTTATATTTACTTTTAATATGAGAAGTGAATGGGAATTCATTATTACTGTACATTGCTTTAAATCTTTTGAAATTTTATCAGTTATTTAATAACTTTTTCCTAGATTATGTCCAAATAAATGCAGAAAATATTGTGGCATTCTTTGGCTTCAATCCTGCACACACTTACATTAAAGGCTTAATTTACACACACAAGTAAAGGTAAACACATGCATAAATGTCTGCAGGATTAGGCCCTGAGTAACTTTAACAAAGGAATTAATTTAAACAACACACCAGATCACTTCCATTGTGAACTCTATTATATTTATAAGAGCCCAGTCCCACAAACATTCACATGTTTAGTCCTGTTGACTTCAGTAGAAATACTCCCATGCCCATTATTACTCAGAGGCTTAAGAGTTGGCAGGATAGGGCCTTTCTAATATAGAGAAGGTATTTGAATGTTTGAACTATAGCACTTAACAAGCAACATTCAAAGTGGTCGTAGCTGCCATTCAATTTTTTAAATAAAACTTGCTGTGATATGCTCTACTGTGATTCATGTACCTTTTGGATTTATATCCATGTGCAACTAACTTCCTGTTGCTCTTACAAATATACTGATTTTTATACCATTGGGGTTTCTGGTTTCAGTGCTATTTGAGGGGGATAAAGCGAATCAGGCTCCCTCTAATGCCACAATCCTGCAAAGACTAAAGCACATATATTACTTTATACCTGTGAATAGTTCCATTAGCTTCAGTGGGACTATTCCAACACATAAAATTGAACCTGGGTATAAATCCTTGCAGGATTGGGGTCAGTGTCTATGTAGACCACATCTCATAAGTGTTACTAAAGAAAATTCAGTGTACCTGGAAAGTGCAGTGGTGTAACTTAGAATTTAAAAATATTCTTGGTACAACGTTTCCCCGACTGCCCAGTCCATATACAAGACTTGAAATTATTCTGAATAACAATCAGATTGCTTTGTTTGAAGAACACTTAATACAAGAAGAGCAATTGACTAAATTAGTTTCTAGTACCAAATCATGTCTTTACAAATGTAAGTTTATCCTATTTTTCTCTTGTTAATAGTATGCAATTGCAACTCTTGAGTCACCAGACTATGGGCTGATCCAAAGCTCATTGAAGTCAATGTGAATCCTTCAGTTAACTTCAGCGGGCTTTAGATTAGGCCCTGTGACACTGTTCTGTTAGATCCCTGATTATTTTATTTATGGTCAAGTAAGGTAGTTGTGGGGAGCTAAGATAGTATAAAAGGTATGTTTATAGATTTAAAAAAAAAACCCACTGTACTTATCTAACTGGAAGGCAGTCATTTCAGTATGATATCTGAACCATTCACTGACTAGAATGTTGATGGTAAGTATGCAGTTTGTATCCTGACCGTTAATATTTGAGTCTGAACAGTTCTTAAGTAATGAACATAATAAGTACTGTAAGTGATGTATATTTATATACTGTGTAATATGGATTAATACTTGTCTTGAATATTTCAGATCACCACTTTCCTCCATGGTTTTTGGTACCAATGCTTTATTTACTAAGCCTGCCCAGTCTTTGGCTCCTATGCTTGTGGTTACAATACTAAATCAATTTGGATATGAGAACCTGAATAATAAATTTTCTCAGCCTGATCCAAGGTGAGTTCAAAAGTGAAGTTTTAAGTCACAACAAGTGAAATAATGTTACACAGCTATTACAAATTAATATGCAGTTAGCTTGTATCAGATGTGTTGCAACTTGGCGTCAACAAATTTTCAATTGGTCCTCATCTACACTGACATAAAAATGCTGTCCAAGTAGATATTTATTCTGAAAAAATGTACTTTTAAAACAGAGGACATGGGAAAACTTTCTGCGTGGTAGGTGTGCATGCATGCATGGGTGTTTGTAAAAATTAATTTCAGTGTGTGATTATTTTTGTCATTCTGTTGTGCAAAATTAAGAGTCAAACCTGTGATCTTCTAACTTTGACTCTGTTACCAAAACCACAAAAGTGTATTTATTTCATAAATATAGTTACTGTACATATTTACTACAGTAGGACCGTGACTAATGTATTTTGTTTTTGAGAGAAACAATACAATTATAGGAAGAAGAGGGGTTTGGCTCAACTAGGTAAATCACTTTGGTTAGAGTACAGTTTTCCATTCTTATCTAAATGGCCTTATCTTAGTTACTTTCTACAATTTTACTTTAATTAAAGAAAGCTCTTTAAAAAATACATAGAGGACAATCATTTATAAAACCTCCTTGGGGAAGGGTCTTTAAGGAAAAGAGAGTGGAGTTGTGGCCAGTGTGTCTGGAACCCGCTTTCTGACCCTAATGGACTATAGAAGAAAGGCATAGAGGTAGGTTTGGAAGGAGGACAAGATGGGGACATTCAGAAAAGCAGCTTCAGCAAAGTGAAAAGTACTTAGGGTACAGGTGAGCAAACTATGGCCTGCCAGCAGAATTAATCTGGCCCTCAAGGTCCTGCTGGGGAGCAGGGTCTGGGGCTTGTCCTGCTCCCATGCTCCAGCCAGGGAGCAGGGTCAGGGACTGCTCCACGTGCACATGCATGTGCCGTGGTTCCCAGAAGCAGCAGCATGTCCCCAATCTGGTTCCTCCTACGTGGAGGGGCAGCCAGAGGGCTCAACATGCTGCTCCTGCCTCAAGCGCCACCCCCGCAGCTCCCATTGGCCGGGAACTGCAGCCAATGGGAGCTGCAGGGGCAGTGCAGCACACAGAGCCACCTGGCTGTGCCTCCACATAGGGGCTGGAGGGGGGACATGCTGCTGTTTCCGGGAGCTGCTTGAGGTAAGTGCTGCCTGGAGCCTGCACCCCTGAGCCCCTTCCATGCCCCAGCCCTGATCCCCCCCCACCCTCTGAACCCCTCAACCCCAGCCCAGAGCACCCTCCTGCACCCCAAACCTCTCATCCCCAGCCCCACCCCAGAGCCCAACCAGAGCCCTCCCCCCAGGTGCTCCAACCCCCTGCCCAGACCTCTGGCATGTACAATTTCAGCTTGAACAGTTAAAGTTTAGTAAAGTGATAAACAACCAAAAGTAATTGGGAGTTTCAAGCAATCTTAATAGTAGGCAGTGCTACCAGTCCAATCTCTAATAATAGAAATATCTCAATTTAACACTTGTTGTTCACAGTTCAGAATCAGAATGTATACTATGTAGCAGAATAGGAACATTTTTTATCAAGGAATAAACATAACTGATATCCTGTTGTTTTTAAAACACTGATAGGCACACAATCAAGCTAAAATACTCACTACTTTCTGATATACACCTCTGCCCTGATATAATGCGACCCGATATAACATGAATTCGGATATAACGCGGTAAAGCAGTGCTCCGGGAGGGGGAGGGCTGCGCACTCCAGTGGATCAAAGCAAGTTCGATATAACGCAGTTTCACCTATAACGCGGTAAGATTTTTTTGTCTCCCAAGGACAGCATTATATCAAGGTAGAGGTGTATTTTACTTACTATTGTTACAAGTAACATCTACAGTGACTATTACTAAAAGGTTAGCAAAAAATATTCTTGTTTGTTTGTTTTTTCCAGTTTGTTTACGCATTTGACAGCACTTGGGAAATAGTCACTTTCACTGTTTCCCCTGTACACATAGTCAAATTTGTTTTATTTGTGTAAATCTTTCGGACAGCAACAGGGGAAAGGAAAATTTTAAAAAGAAAATGTGAATCTAAAACCATAAGCCATTAGCAGGTGTAATACCTGAAACCACCTTTTACCTTTTTTCCCTAAATAACTTGATTTCAAATCACCTGTCTCTTTAAAGAAATAAAATATCCCATATGTAACTTTGTTTAGCATAATTTATGCCTGATGGCATCATCCTATGAATTTTAACTTTTAAGATGAGTTTTAAAGTAAGATCTGCCATATTGTGAGACAGTAAACATATTGACTTAGTGCTAAGGGAGGTTTCCATACAGGAAATCAGTATTAGGGTCTGATCTTTCAAACCGTTATTCATACAAAGAATCATACTGAACCCACTGAATTACATGTATGAACAAGGATTGCTCACGTCAGCAAGGATTTGTACAATTGGGGCCCAAATTATTATTTATTGACTATTGTTAGAGCATACAGGAAAAAACAGTCCCTGCCTCAAAGAGCTTCCAGTTGAATACACAGAGAACATTCCAAGCACACACTATACTTGAAGATCAGTGACTGTGAATATTCCTTTTTTATGTGGATTCATACTGCTGACTACAGTGTATTGTTCTCATTGACAGGCTTGCTGGATGTGTGTTTTAGGGAGGGATTTGAATTACAAGTATAGTCATTTTGTACATGAGGATAAGAAGGGAGTTGCAAGAAGGAGTGGCATGGAAGAGGCATAGCAATGGAAGGGAAGGTACATACAGGCTATTTAAGGTGGGTGGCTTGGGAGGAGCATAGCAGTTGGAGAAAATGAAGGCTGAAATGTAGGCAGTGAAGGTGTTGTACAGAGTCTCGATAGTGCAAGGGAGAAATTTTAATTTTATGTAAAAGATGATGATGAGAAACCAGCACTGAGATTTAAGGAGGAAAGGTATATGGTGACAAGAATGGGAGGGGAAGATGATTTTGGCAGTAACATTTTATCTGCCATCAAATGGTGTTTAGTGTTAATGTATCTAATTAAAATCAATTTAAGAGCTAGTCATTCAGGAGACAAATTACTTTTACACGTGGCACACTGGAGGAATTCTCCCCTGTTTAAGTCTTTATTGTTACTAATGAAAATGAGGCTGGTAATTTACAGGATTGGAGGGTCACTTTTTGTTCCTTTTGGTTTATCCTGAACAGTTTTCCCTATAACATTAGATCCCTTTTTCTGCTCTTTAAGAAATACATAGTTTTAAACCTCCCTCTCCTGGAGATCTGCTGAAACTACAGTCAATCATACTGTGAAAACACACTGGCAGTAGTTTGTTGCCCTCTTTATTATTGTGATTTCCTTGTATTTAGAAACAAATTACCAGCTTATAAATAGATGCACAATATATAGATGGTGCACAATAAATAAGCTGTCAGTGCATCTGACAGTTGGAAACATCACATGGTCTACTAGCAGGGTTAATAATAATCTGGATATAGTGAGGAACTGTATTTTAGCAAGAGCATGTCTTTGAATATATGCATCTTTGTACTGCATGCACAAAATAATAATTTATGTGAATAAAGATTTTGAAGGCTTCTTCTCCACCATTGTGATGTAATTTGAGCATTGTTCTTGATTTATCCCAATGCCTCAATAGAATTATATTTAATATTCATTTTTCTATATAATACAGCTATTTACTGTTCATAATTCCTGTAAATGTCGAGTTTTAGAATTAAATATTAATCCATATTCTTTTGATAAATGAATGAAACTGTATTTAAACCAAACCAGGATTTCACCAGTATAAAGGCAAGGTAGGACTTAGCACAATCTTTTTTCTTTTCTTTAGAAAAAGGTAAAATGTTTGTTAAAGGTTGACATTCTTAAGACTGAAAATCGCAGTCCTCTGTTAATATACAGAAAGGTAACATGCAGGCAAAAGCAGTGTAGCTTCACTAGAGCACCCTGCCAAATTTGCCTCAGCCCCTTCCTGAAGGAACTTTATATAGGTAAATAGTTTACCAATTCAGTTCTTGGATTCCTTGCTGGAACTGCCAACAAGAAGACTAATTAGTGCCAAACATGGTGGTGTTTTTTGTGATGCATATACTTGCTTACTTGGAAATGGAAAGCACCATTGAACCCAGGCCAGTCAACAACTATCAGATGCTAACTTGTGGTCACTAAACAGTAAATACTGAATATGAACCACTGATCTACCTGTGAAAAGTCCCATCTCCTGTAACCAATTGCCTAAGCAGTTAAGTAATTCCCTTAGTACTACTTTAATTTTTAAGTATGTGTCTTTTCTTTCTCACTTGGTATTAACATGTGCACAATTTATTTAAAACAATTGTTTAACTTGGAATAAACGGTGATTGTATTGTGTTATACACTTAGGACCAAATGGTTCCATTGAAGTCAATGAGACCTGGATTTGACCTTTTTTGATTGACTCACAGGGTTTGATCCAAAGCCCAGTGAAGTCAATAGGAGTTTTTCCATTGACTCCAATCAGCTATGGATGAGGCCCATAGTACTCATCTTTCACAACCATTCTGTTAGTCTCCCATCTCATCTCACAGTGCTAAGGAAAAAAAGAAAATAACGCACTCATCTTCTTGGAGACTGAAGAATTTTTTCAGAGACTGTCTTACCTTGAGTTCAATTTCTTGATATTTCTTAATTAGAATCCAATAATTAACTGAATGCCAGTGGATAATTATCACAGCTGCTAGACAAATGCCTAGATGTGTTTCAAGCTGTCAGAAACCAGCCTGTTCATAAAGCAGTTATTTTAATTATAGATTATAATTTGTAATACATAGTTGTTGATGCGCTTCTTTATGTATTACTCCTTAATGGAGATTTAGGTTAGAAAATACCCTTATACATGCAAGGATAAGCCAGATAAGCCAGAATCTCAGTGTAACTTTAACATGTAATATATGTATGGTTTGTCTTTATTTTTCCCTAACAAATAATAAAACTGGATTAATCTTAATATTTTGGTAAATGCATTGAGTTCCATGCATTAATCATGACCTTTTCATAGCATTTACCAGCCATAAGTACATTATACATAATTAATGTCTCAGATTTTTAACTTTTAAAAATACCAATATGTCCATATTGTTGTATTTTCCACTTTCTCCCATTCTTTTATTCATTCCCTTTAAAAAATGTTTAATTATACAAAACTTAATAGGATTGCCTGCTCTGTAAGGTGATATTGTTTTATACTAATTTTGTATAACCTACCACAGCTGTGTAATAGACTACTTAACGGGTCTGTTAGCTTGTCTGCAGCATATTAATATGTACCCTATTTATCTTACTCAGCTCATTTCTTAATAGCTTATTTTCTACAAACTACCTTGTTTTGGGGGAGCAGGGGGCATAAATAAGTTTAAGGGAATGATGGAGCAGTACATGGAATCAGAAAATATAGTTGAATGTATTTGACAATAGCTTTTATGTTTCTGAATAGTGAGAAACCATACTCCCACTGTGATGCTGGGGATACAAAAACATTGGGTTATTTTCATCCACAGTCTGTATTTATATGCAACTTTTAATAAAGGTTGTTTAATCAGACTCAAACAAGCTGAATATCTATACATTGAGCTTTTGGTAAATACAGAAAAAAAACATGGGGATTTTTATTCCTTACTCACAAGAATCTATATGGTTATTTTCTGATTTTTTCCTCTAAAGTAAACCTACTATTTACTTCCTTTTAAAATTGACTGTGCTGAATAGTCAGAACTATTTTTTTAATCTATTAAGAATTGACTATAGGGGATGAAAACTGCATCTTGGGAAAACTGACATTTTTTACCTTCTTTTCCAGTTTGTTTTTAGGTCTTCATGATGCTATGTTCTACTTGATCTGTCTGGTTCCACTTTGCATTGCAGTTATACAGATTCTGACATGGACTCCCTTCTCCATCCAGAACAGTCATATAACAGCCATGCATTGAATCTTTAACATTTAGTCTGTACAGGAAGGATCTAGATTTTGTGTTGAATTGTACATAGTAGAATTAATATGTTTAAAATGTGAAAAAGCAGAATTGTACTTAATGGACTAGACCAAATGCAATCTGAGCCATTAAATTAAAGCAGTCATCTATGGTGGCTATAAAACATATCATAAAGCACTCCCAGCCTTAACACAAAGCCTATACATAGCCTTTTCTAGTTCAGTTACCATACATATGGCAATTGTAGGAATGCTGGTAATCTCCAGGGGACTCTACCGAGCATACTGAGGAAGTGTCTTTACTCACTCCATTGCTAAAGAGATAAAAGCATGTCTGTTGTGTACAGATATTACTGGATTTTGAGGGGAGTTAGCATGATGTAATGGATATGGCACCAGACTGGAAACCTAGTTCCCAGCACTACCACTGACGTGCTGTGTGACCTTGAAAGAAGTCACAGCAATGCTCTGTGCCTCTGTTCCCATTTTACAAGTGGGGAAACTGATACTTACCCATCTTTGTAAAGTAATTTGAGATCTACTGATGAAAAGCACAGTATAAGAGCTAAATATTATTTAGTGAATGCATGTGTAGTTGAGGAATCTGAGGACTTAAGTTAAAGTTCAAGAAATCAGAGAGATAATGAAGTCTTAAGTTATGGTTACATTTTTGAGTCATGCCAGGGAAACAGTTCTATTTACTTGTATTGTACATGCTAATATCAACATGTTTCCAATGTCTTCTATATTTATATATCAAAAGATTCCTAACAAAAATGTTAGTGGGAATTTCATGGGCCTGGATTCTTAAATTGTCTTTTATAATACACCATTGTTTATGTACATGGATTTCTGTCTATTGATCATAGTCTGTTTTAAAAAAACAAATTGTATAACTTGCCTTCCAATTTAGAAGAATTAGGGTTCCTGCTGTTTTGTGGACATAGTTTTTGAGGAGAAAACCTGAAAAAATCTAAATGACTTTTAGCCTGTGATTCACTGTATACAACTAAGTTTTCTTCTTGGTTACTCCGTCCAATTTGGTAATAAAGAAGTTATATTACAAATATTCTTTCCTTATACTCTCTCTGGTAGTATTTTGTCTTTTTCTCATATATTTTCTTTTATTTTCTTTTTTCTTAAAGGGGATGCTCTTCCTTTCTGTTAGGGGACAAT
Source organism: Mauremys reevesii (assembly GCF_016161935.1). Classification (NCBI taxonomy): domain Eukaryota; kingdom Metazoa; phylum Chordata; order Testudines; family Geoemydidae; genus Mauremys; species Mauremys reevesii. Next base: position 69,865,360 of record NC_052632.1, read on the forward strand.
TCCCACTTCAGCTCCTAAATACCTACAATATGCCATAGATAATTAGCTTTCATTGGAGACAGAGTTTAGATAGGACTAGTTTAAACTTGCAGATTTAAACTAGTGTAAATGGTGAATTCTCTGTAACTTGAAATCTTTAAACCATGATTTGAGGACTTCAGTAACTGAGCCAGAGGTTAGGGGATATTTCAGGAGTGGGCGAGGTTCTGTGGCCTGCAATGTGCAGGAGGTCAGACTAGATGATCATGATGGTCCCTTCTGACCTTAAAGTCTATGATTCTATGAATTTATCCTTACATAATATAGAATTGTTAGAACACATTTAGATTATAGGGTTCAAGGGTGGTATGCCATGTGGTACAACAGAAAGGACATCAAGATGTTAAGAGCTAAAAAGGGTAGCAAGAATTCATTTAAATGGGCAAAGAGCGATAGTCTTTTGTGGAAGGTGTTTGGCAAATATAGCATTTTACTTACTGAAGTAAAGAAGGATAGAAGGGGATATGACAAATCTTAGACTGCTATAAGAATAGTAAAGCTAAACTTAAATAGCACCTTTTCACTGTTACAACTCCAGCATGAGGATAGACAAACCAAAAATGACAGTATACAAAAAAATTGTAAGCCAACCTTCATTCACACACAAGGGGATTAACAGTGTGAAATAATATAATACAGAAAATATGTAGCCATAGCCTATAACAGTCATACTAAAGTACCAAATAAATATTTAACAGGAAAAGTTAAAAGGGTGGCTAGGGCTCCTTGTTTTCTTTTCAGTTATACCATTCTTCTCATCATAAAGACAGCAAAAGTCTCTACTGCCATGTGGAGTCAGAATAAAAGACCTTGAAAACTGATTACATTCAAGTGGCAATCTCATCACAAGAATTAGCGATAGAAGATTGACCACACTTATGATGGAAATGGGGAATAAAAATGTCACTGCCGTGCACCCAACTTTATTATGCTGTGGCAAACTTACATGATTGCTTTGGTTAAGAACCAAGGAAGGGATGACCACATACAAAAGTTTAGTTTCCTACAATAGCTGGTTGATCTATTCTGACTCTGTTAGCTTGGTGATGCCTGAGTCTGAAGGTCCCACTGCTGGAAAAAAATGCCACAGCTCAGTCTTATATAAAATAGCCTCACATGCATGCATACAAACAGACAGACATTATTTGGATGCATTACAACAATTTAACAAAATGACAAGCCTAAATTATATTATTGCACAACTTTCATGACAGCCACATGTTCCTGATCTTGATATAAATTATTGCAATTCAACTTGTTAGAACAGTAAACTAATTTTATTTATCTAAAACCAATACACAAAAGCCCATGCTAGATTTAAATGGATGATTAAGTGTTAACATCTTTGCTCACCTAATCAGAGCAGTGATGTACTATGGTGTGGTTAATAATATAGTCAAAATCAGACTATTCAAATGGCAATAAAAATTATACTGAGATTTTCCTGGGACAAATTAAATTTAGGTATTTTATGGGGACTACAGGACTGCTTCAGTTCTCTTATATGATGTAAGCTTCCCCAGGTGCCTGCTGTAATTTATGAATACTGTATGTTGAGCTGGTTAGTGGGGTGTTTATTGTCTGAATATATTGGTGTATTTTAATAGGGGACTGTTGGGAAAGACAAGCTGGAAGGAAAAGACTTGAGGGTTGTAAAACTACACGTATCTAACCTGGAGCAATTTATTTGGCAGTGTATACATTGCAAGCTGATGTCTGTTTCAAAAGAAGCAAAGTAAACTTTATTGTCACTTGGAGTTTTGATTGTGAAGCTGTTTTATTCCTTGAGGGAAGAATAGGCTGATATCTTTGTAAATAGCAAAGGGACAAAAAAAATTATCTGGTAAAAAACAATAACAACAAAAACTACCACTGGCAAATGTCTAAAACTCTAACATCAAAAACTTTCCTTAAAGAGGCTAAACATAAATGATAGTGAACTTAACAAAAAGATTGTTTAGCAATGCTTTTGTTGTTATGGTCTTGTTAGAATTTTGCAATGCTAAGCAGGGTTGGACTTGATTGTTACTTGGCTAGGAAACCCTCAGGAAGATCCTAGGATGCAGCGTGAAATGCTGTGTTGATTTCAGTGAGTGTTATTCTTAACAATGAGTCAGGCTTGAACCCAAACATGGTGTTAGGGGGCACTGGAGAGCTCTTAAAATGAGATCTAAAGTCAAGGTACAAACTACTGGGGTTATGGCACATTCTGCAAGATGAAAGGTGTTAGCCCTGGTGCCACAGTCAGATTCTAGTTTAAGCAATTAGGTGGGCTCTATATAAATTCTCTTGCTGTTTCAATTAGATAGCATATTCTTCACTTTCATTTCTAAAATGCTGTCCTCAATAACATTGTATATAGCACCAGAGCTCTATATGATGGTACTAGGCACGTAAAACAGTCCCTGTTCCAAAGAGTTTACAGTCTAAGGCTCTGGTCCTGCAAAGATTTATGCTCATACATGTAAGCCATGAAGACTGTTGACCCACCACTCCACATGGAACAGCTTATGGCCCCATTCCCACAATATTGCCCCACCATTACTTAGAGAGGCAGTGATTGGAGCCTGGCCACCAATACATGAGGCATCTAGTTGGCTGGCTGGGGATCTGCTGCCATTTCTCTTTGGATAGGTTGGGGCTTTCTCTATCATCAGACCACTATTCTCTGTCTTCAGGCAGGCTGGGACCCCTACCAGAAGAGGGAGGAATCAGCCTCCACCCTCTTAAGCAGAGGACTATGGGTGGGTGCCCTTGCCAACATCACTCCAGAGAGTTATGAGGGTGTGGCAGCAGCAAGGTCCCATACCACTGGAGTAATAACTTGCTGACCTTAGTAAGATGAAAGGGGCAGCGCTTGCCTTGTAGAGCTCTTATTTCAGGCTGTCTGCAAACCTAGTCATACATCACTGCATTGGTTAGGCACAGGTCACATTCCATGGGTTTTGTCACAGTTATGAAGGCTAAAAACTATTTTTGCATTAAATCTTAGACTCTGTCACCATATGACTCCAGGAGTCAGGGCCCCAGGTACATGTCTATAGCGCTTATGCCTTAATCCAGTCCCTGATCAGTATCGTTAGCCCCATTTTGCAGATGAGGAAACAAGGACCAAAGGGGAAAGGACTTGCCCAAGGTGACACAGCAAGACAGAGTATAAGCTGGGAACAGAAACTAGGAATTCCAGCTCCTAGTCCTTGCTCTAACCTAATAGGGTCCCACTGTATTCCTAGACCCAGGAATAGAACCCAGGAGTCCTGACTCCCAGATTCCTGTACTTTAACAAGACCCATCCCATAGTTGCAAGTAGAACCTAGGAGTTCTCCCTCCACATCCTCCCCACTCTAATCACAAAATCATACTCCCATCCCAAGAGCCCTTATTAAAACAAAATCCTACAGAATTCCAAAGTAACAACCCACTATAAAGGTATATTTTGAGCTGTTACCAAAGGGAGATGATGATGATGATGCAAATTTGAGGGCCTTAAGCCTGATCTCATATTTAGCAGAGGTGGAATCTTTAATCTGAAGGCCTGTCTTTGTAACGTGCAAGTGCCCTTTTTGAAGAGGACTGTGATGACCAATCCATTTTAAATATGCCTTTTTCATGGGAATATTCACTGCACCTGTTTACTTTCGATTTCTGTATGCAGGAAGAACTTGCATTCAGATAGGGAATGGAAACAAAATATAACTCCAAATCTCCTCCAAAAATATAAAAAAGTACCACTTCCCACATTAATTTTTATCATTGCAACAGCAGCTAGGAATTGCTGCAGATGAGGATCAAGCCCCAAAATTCTGAACCTTAACCGGAGCCACAAGAGGCAGTAAGTACAAGGAGTCCCTCTGGATTGATGTTAATCTATTCTAAACCAGTGATTCACTGCATGGTCTTGGGTAAGTCTTGAGTGACATCTCTGTGCCATAGTCAACACAGAGCAGATGATTCATCAAAAAGCAAACACAACATGTCAGTTGAGTTGCCTTGGGGGAACCAGTCAGAAGAACCTTAGTCACAATTGCACAACTGAGGCTAAAATTCTCTGTTCCATAAGCAAATTGCCAAATCCTGAGAGGTCAGGACTCCTGGATGAGGTTCCTAGTGAATTAAAATATGTGAATGTGTTTTGTGGGTGGGGAAGGGAGGCTGGATGTTAGTGTAACCTCACCCAAATCACGGTGATTGTGTTACTGGTATGTATTTGTATGTTCTGCCATGTACTTAAAGTAAACTGGAGCCCTAGTAGCTTCAACAGAAACTTAGCCAGAAGTTGGCTTCCCTTGCACTAAACTGGTGGGTGAGGCTGAAAGTGAAGCTGTTTAGTAGCTTCAGGCCTAGAAGCTGAGGTGGAACTCGGTGTATTTTGGTGTGGGTGAGCTGCAGTAGTGGACGGCTGTGATGAGGGCATGTTGGATATTAAATGGTAGGGTAAAGCACAGAGGAATTTCTCCTCTTTTGGAAATTTTACCTATGTTTTCACAAGCCATACACAGCTTGTTTTGTGCAGGACTGTCATCTTTTCAGGACACAGAGGCCTGGACTCCATTACCCAAAGCTCTCAAGAGCCTCTGTGATAGGCCCTTGTGGACCCTATTGTGTGGAGTAATGAGAAAGGGTTTTGCCCTGTCTGAGCCCCTCTGGGATGTGATTCACCCAGTGTAGGTGGGGGAGATTTGTAGATGGGGAGATAAAGAAGGTGGGTGCATGGGCACCAGGTTTTATATTTTTTGGTGGAGCTCAGAACGCGTTGCAGAACTGTCCTGTCCATAGGACGGACTGGGGTAACTGTCCCAGGCCCCACGCTCCAGGGGGGACACGGGGTCCAGGGTGGCCCGGGGGATTAGCCGAGGACCTGGGGCTGGCAGCAGTGAGCAACCCAGCCCCAGTATGACCCTGCTTTGCCCTCTCCCTGCCCCCATTCCACCTCTTCCCCCACACACCCGCCCCACCTTTTTCTGGCTTCCACCCCCTCCCCCAAGCAATGCCAAGAGCTGGTGGAGCGGGGGCGGGCTGAGGCTGGATCGCTCGCTGATGCTGGCTCCAGGCCACCCCAGACCCCGCATCCCCCTGAAGCGCAGGGCCCCCCAAAGCACAGTAAGCCCAAACATTGGTGGAGCCAGGCCCATGTTTCTAAGTATTGGTGGAGCACAGGCACCACGGGCCCATATAACTCACTGACTATGGGTGGGGGTGCTAAAGTGAAATGATGGAAAGGGTTATTGGGGTGGGGTCTTCCTCAGAATCTGGGCTCAAACTATGTTCATCTATGTGGTGCCCTAAATAACGTGTCTGCTTCTTTCCAAGGACACAATTTTCCTTGTTCAGCATTAGTCCTGTAGATTATATATTACTCAGGACACTTAAAAACCTTTTCTTATGCTCCTGGCTTTGTACTGGCCTAAATCAAAATATCTTCCACATGTACAACCACCTCCTGCAATCCTTACATCTTTGCACTGGAAGATTTCAGAACTGCTAATGCTGAAAGATAAATGCTGGAAACAGTAGCAGCTAAATTAAGTAATTAATATAGCAGACTAGATTCTGAATTTACTTACACAGGTTTTATATAAGTTTCACTACATTGATTTCAGTGGAATTACTCCAGATTTAAACTGGTGAAACTGAGAGCAAAATCAGGTTCCATGAGTTTAGCACTATCTGGATGCAGCAGGATCTGCCAAAATCCACTTGCAGAATTAAGCAGTGAGGAAAATATGTGCACATGTTAATTTGGCAGTTATATCCCCTAGTGTGGGAAGAACATATCCTTTTCTTTTAGCTGATTAAAGACAAATCAAATCAACACATATTCTCAGACTCTGCTTTTTTTTTTATGACAGGAACTGTAGGTGTGCTCCATTCTCTAGGTTCTGTTATAGCTGCAATTATTTGCAGGTTTATCATTCTGCCTAGTTCCTCTTTCACTATCAGAAATAATGTGACTGGAATTCTGTGAGCTGTGTTAATGCTATAAGGTATTGCCCCTTCTTTCAGTTTTATCTGCACTGGCTCACACTTCAGAAGGCCCATGCCCCCACATCTAGATAAAATAAAGTTTAATTGTGTGATTGAAAGCTGTCAAATTACATTACTTATATACTGTCACTCTTGGTGTAGTCCTGAGCTGTCCCCTGATGCTCTGATTGCCTGGGTAGAATATTGAAGCACAAGGTGGATGAAGTAATACCTTTTATTGGACAAACTTCTATGTGGAATACAAAAAAAGTATTATTTTCTAATAGCCTGAAGTAACATCCCAACAAATGATGGCCTTCTACCAAATCAGAAATGGACAACTATGCAAGGTTGACTAAATAAGACCTCATCATTAATGTGAACCTCTTTGTAGACAGATACCGGTTGGCAACACTTGTATCGAGTACCTTGTCAAGCCGATAAAGATACTGAAATTGTTATAATCTGAAGAACCTCCTGAGGAACTTACTATGACTTCATAATGGCCTTTCCATCCCCCACTAGATGGGTTTCATTTAAGAAAGGCAGGGAGATGGGAACAGAACAAAGCGTTCTTTTGGCGGGATGGGCCTGATGGTTGCAGGCTCTAGGTGGGGCAGGCGCTGCTGTGTAAGGGCTCTGGATGAGTTAAAATTTGTGGGTTTTGGCAATGTGGTCTGGTGGCATTCCCTTGGATACCCCTGAAACAACAGTGGTGTTAGCTGTGGGATGGTGATTAAATAAACCCATGCTATCAAACAGAAGCAGGATATACTGAACAGCGGCCACAGCTATGACCAGAAAGAGTCAAGAAGGAACAAGCTAGGTTACAGGCGTGGGAGAAAGGAACAAAGGGGGCTTGAAGGGAGACAAAACTGGCAGAGATGGCATGGATAAATAGGAGAAGGGTGATGTGGAAGGGAATGCAGAGCCAGTGAAGGGAGCCATGAGATCAGCATGGTTAGTGAGGAAAATGAGTTTGATAGCAAAATTGGGATAGATTGGAACAAGGTGGTGTCAAGAAAGCCAAAGACCAGTTGGTTACAACAGTCCCTTATCTGTTATGCAGCATTGCTGCATGCTCTTAAATATCTGCTGCATTCCACCCTAGTGGTCTTGATAGGTAAAATTATTCTCTGTGTGTAGTTCAGGGTACGTCTACACTACGGGATTATTCCGAATTTGCATAAACCGGTTTTGTAAAACAGAATTTATAAAATCGGGTGGAGCGCGGCCATACTAAGCACATTAAATCGGTGGTGTGCGTCCATGGTCCGTGGCTAGCATCGATTTCTGGAGCGTTGCACTGTGGGTAGCTATTCCCTAGCTATCCCATAGTTCCCGCAGCCCCCCCCGCCCCTTGGAACTTCCGGGTTGAGATCCCAGTGCCTGATGGGGCAAAAATCATTGTCGCGGGTGGTTCTGGGTAAATGTCGTCAGTCACTCCTTCGTCTGGGAAAGCAACGGCAGACAAGCATTTCGTGCCTTTTTCCCCTGGATTGCCCTGGCAGATGCCATAGCATGGCAATCATGGAGCTTGTTTTGCCGTTTGTGACTCTCACCGTATGTGTACTAGATGCCGCTCACAGAGGCGATTCAGCAGCGCTACACAGAAGCATGCTTTTGCTTTTGCATGACAGCAGAGATGGTTACTAGCCATATTGCACCATCCAAACCCTTCCATAAATTGGAACTGAGGATGATCATGGCTACCAGTCCTTTTGTACCATTTGCTGCTAGTGCCCCTGGCCGATCAGCCAGGGGCGCAAAAGCCAAGATTGGTTACTAGCCATATTGCACCTTCCATCTTTTTGTACCATTTGCTGCTGTCATAAGTGCCCCTGGCCGATCAGTCAGGGGCGCAAAAGCAAAAATTGGGAATGACTCCCTGAGTCAATCCCTCCTTTTTGGTATCTAAAAATAGAATCAGTGCTGCCTAATATAGGCAAGTGTACTAGAGAACCACCGTATCATAGAACCAGAGAGCACAGCTGCTCTGTGTCAGAGCCTGCAGAAATTATGATCTGTATGCTATTCACAAGGGGTGCTCCTGTAACAACCCCACCTGTTGATTCCGTTCTTCCCCCAGCCTTTCTTGGCTACCGTAGCATTGTCCCCCCACTTGTGTGATGAATTAATAAAGAATGCAGGAATAAGACACACTGACTTGTTAGTGAGAAATGAGTGGAAGGCAGCCTCCAGCTGCTATGATAGTCCAGACAGGACATTAAGCAGTGTGTAGGAGAGAAGCCCAGCATCCCACTGCTAGTCCAGGGGCAACTGAATCTTTTCTTTACACATGAAGGGTGGGGGCTGATGGAGCTCAGCCCCCTGTTGCTATGATGAGGATGGTTACCAGCCATATTGCACCATCCATCCACCAGAAAAAACTAGGGCCAATAGGCTGATGACGAGGACGGTTACCAGTCCTTTTGTACCATCAGCTGAGGCTGATGATGAGGATGGATTTCCATCTTTTTGTACCATCAGCCGCCCATGGCGGGGGGGGAGCAAGGATGTTGGTGTTGAGTGCTGCACTATCGCGTCTATCTGCAGCATTCAGTAAAGATAGGGTGACATGTAAAAGAGTCAGAGGATTGTTTTACCTTTCGCTTCTGGGGGTGGGTGGGGGTGGGTGAGTAGATTGCCAAGCTATGCCCTGACCCGCGGACACTGTGTTTGACCCTAGAAGCATTTGGAGCTCAGCCAAGAATGCAAATACTTTTCGGAGGCTGCAGGAACTGTGGGATAGCTTCAGTCCTCCAGTCCATGAGCATCCATTTGATTCTTTGGCTTTCCGTTACGCTTGTCACGCTGCAGTGCGCTGAGTCCCTACTATGGCGTCTGTCTGGAGATTTTTAAAAAAGGATTCTGAATTTCATCTTCTGTAACGGAGCGCTGATAGAACGGATTTGCCTGCCCTTACAGCGATCACATCCGCATGGTCCATGCGGGAGCTCTTTTTTTATTTTGATTTCGGACTGCATCGCCACCCGTGCTGATCGGAGCTCCACGCTGGGCAAACAGGAAATATTCAAAAGTTCGCGGGGCTTTTCCTGTTTACCTGACCACTGCATCTGAGTTCAGATTGCGGTCCAGAGCGGTCACTGGTGCACTGTGGGATAGCTCCCGGAGGCCAATACCATCGATCAGCGTCCACACTAACCCTAATCCGATATGTTAATACCGATACTAGCGTTACTCCTCTCGTTAGGGAGGAGTACAGAAACCGGTTTAAAGAGCCATTAAAATCGATATAAGGTGCCTCCTAGTGTGGACGGTTTTGGCGTTAAATCGGTTTTACGCTCCTAAAACCGATTTAAACGCCTAGTGTAGACCAGGCCTCAGTTTATAAAGCTCTTTGGGATCCGTCAGTCAGACATTATATACAGAACAACTTTCTACCAAGTGTAGCACATTTCATATACACATTGTCCCAAAATTATTTTTAGAAATAAAAAATACAGAGCTTGTATATGTTAAACTATAGAAAAACTGTTGTAAAGATATTATATGGTTAAATTATGGTGTTCAGTTACAAAACTAATAACTGAGAGAAATAAGAAGCATAGGCAAAAGATTAAAGATATCTTAAAATCAGATTGTAAAATAGCTGATGAGGCAGAGCAGAACAGGAAGGCTGTTCTAGATGGTGGGAGATGCAGAGAAAGCGCTGTCACCAACAGTGGACAAGTTAGGGAAACCAAGAGAGAGGTTGTACAGTTGTAAGTATATTTTGTTTAAAATAATTTAAGAACCATAAAGCTGGAAGGTCTAAGGATTAACTCTTGAACTCACTGGCATCAAAGGTTAAAAAACTTGGCAGGGCTGACTTACAGTTTTGTCATTCTGAGATAAAGTTCAGTTCCATATTATCTGTCTTTTTTATGCTACTTTAAGAATTGAGAGTCTGTCTGCTCTGTGTAGGCATTAAAGATGTTGATGGCAACAGGGATATGTACGAAAAGATGGAAGGGGATGATGTCTTGTTTTCCTGCTCCAAGGAGGGGACAGAGCCCTAACTGTGTATGTGGAAAGCTCTATTCAAGGAATCTCCAACCTTAGACGTTTTTAAGGCACAGTTTGACAAAGCCTTGACTGGGATGATTTAGTTGGGGTTGGTCCAGCTTTGAGCAGGGGGCTGGACTGGATGACCTCCTGATGTCCCTTCCAACCCTATTCTTCTATGATTCTCATCTCATTTGGGGAAGGGGGCAAGGTGTTGCTTGGGTTGGGGAAGCACCCCTGTGCCTGTGGGATAGAAGAGACGGATGGGTCTCTGTGAAAGACGTAGAGGGAGTGTACAAAAACACATACACACTGCAGCTACCACCACACTCCATAACAAGTGGTCACAGGGGGAGGGGATATGGCCCCATCTGTCTGGGTGGGGGAGAGAGATGTCTCTTGCTTGGGGTGGGGGAGGAGAAAGGAAGGGTAGTGAGTGGCTGAGTGACTTATGCCCTTTAGCAGTGGGTCTGCCTGTGTGTGAGTGGCACATGCTCCCACCTATTCCGGGGAGATGGCCTCTGAGTGGGGAAAAGGAGTGGACAGTGAAGCGGATCTGTCCGGGGTCGAGTGATCCATGCCCCCCTTTCTGAGTGGGGTGGAGACCCATGCCCTCTGTCTGCTGGGGAGGGGCGGTAGGTAAGTGCCATGTGCCCTCTGGGGGAGGGGTGGGTCTCTGAAGCGGGAGCTCGCAGCCCTTCCCACCGGAAAGAAGGGGGGAGTCGCCGCCTCATTGTGCTCCGCTCTGGTTTGAAAGCAGCGCCCCGCCGTGCGCCCACGCCGCGCTGTGATTGGTCCAGAGGCACGGAGGGGGCCGGTTCGTGCCAGGCCCCGGCGTGTCCCGGCAATGTGGTCCGGCCGGTTCCGCTGCCCCCGCTTTCTGAGTTCCATTCGGTGTGTGTGCGGGCCCTGAAGGGGAGCTGGCTGGGCTGGGCGAGATCTGTGCTGCCGCCGCCGCCGCTACCGCCGCCGCCATGGAGAGAGGAGGCGGTGGCTGCGGGAGGGGGTGACTCCGCGCACCTTCCCCCGATGAGACTGTGCCTGGCCTGGCTGGGCTGCTACACCCTGTCCCTGTGGGTGCTGAGGAGGAGGATGTGGTCTGGCCCTGCCAGGTACCTGAGGAGCCCTTTATCCAGGTCCCTCTACATGAATATGATGGGCAGCCACAGCCAGCCAGCCCCGGGCACCAAGGAGAACCACCAGGTACAGCCCCGAGAGGCAGCAGCCTCCTCCCCCTAGGGGCAGGGGTTCCCCGCCCCCATCCGACCTCCCCCAGGGGCAGGGGTTCCCCGCCCCCATCCGGCCCCCGAGAGGCAGCACCCCTCTCCCGAGGAACAGGGTGGGGGGAACTGCTGAAAGCACCATGCACGGGGACTCCTTCCCCGGGCCCCCATCCAGCTCCTTAGAGGCTGCCCCCCCTCCCCCGGAACGGGAGTAGAAGGGTGTGAGAGCACTGGTGGGGGCGGCAGAGGTGGGGCACAGAGTATAACGGGGACGGGGGCACTGAGCACAGGGAAGTGCACGAGGGTAGGATCTGTGGGGCACAGAATGCAAGGAGTAAGACTCTTGTGGAGTGGAGTGAGAAGGACCCAGACCAGAGAGTCCAGGCATATGTCTGCTTGCGTGAAACAAAGGATAGCTGATTTTTATTGATTAGAAAGTTTGTGTTTGTCTCTCTGTAAAAGATATTTAGGAAATTTTAGTACTGTACGTAAGTTGAGAAAAGCAGCATAGAGAGGAAAAATTTTAGTGCAATATATGTGGATTTTACTAAATTGTACAGTGCACTTGAGTACAGTTGTAAATGTGAATTAAAATGATCTAGGATAGCAAGATATGGATTGAAGATTAGCTCAAAGGTTGAAAATAAATAGTAACAATAAATAAAGTCTCAAGTTGCAGAAAGGTGTCTCAAAAGGATTCCTGAGGTCCTACCTCCGTGCTAGGCACTGGACTTGATGACTTCTCGAGGTCCCTTCCAGTCTTGCTGTTCTGTGATTCATGGTTGTGATTCATGTTAGGATCTTTATTTCACTTCTTGATGATCTAGATAAGGGAGTAAACAGAACCTTAATGACAGTTGCAGATGGTGTTAAATTTGGTGGGGTTGTAAGCACGAAGACAGAGAAATGCCAACTAATATAACTGGGGGAAAATAATCTGAAATATAGTGAAAGTGAGAAACTGGGCAGCAACAAAGTTTAGAGAGATTTGGACTGATGATGGACAACAAGCTCGGTATGAATTTGCAATATGATATGACTACAGTGAAAGCTTAATTCAATTTTTGGGCTGCATATCCATATGTATTGGTCATTTAATGGAAGAAAAAGGGACTATGCCTTTTCAGTCCAGCTCTTCTGTGATATGACTGCACCTGGAATATACTGAAAACCTGGAGGGAGTTCAAGAAAGAGAAATACAAATTATCATGATACTGAAGGAATTGACTTATTGAGGAAAAACTGAGTAAAATATACATATCTTGATTTATTGGGGGGAAATATAGTCTATAAGTACTTGAAGGATATAAACACAGAAGAGAGAGATTAATTACTTAGCATTGCTCCTGCAAGTCCATTCCACTGAGGTGGACACAGAGGTTTTGCAGGATCAGGGTCTTTATGTGACTCATGAGTGTATAACTAGTCTGAGTGATTGGATGAGACTGAGGGATAAAATATAGGCTAAGTATCAAAGGAAACTTCCTCACAGTGGAACAAAGGAGACTTTGGAAGCTCCGTAATTTGAGATGTTTAGAACTAATCTGGAAACAACAATAGATCAAGAACATGTAGAATAGGGAACAATTTGTCATTTGCAGGTAGACGGAAAAGACCCATTAGTTCATTCAGTCCATCTCTAATCTTCGGTCTGGGTTTTAGGATTTAGCATGGATTTATTGAGTGTTTAGTGAACCTCCTAAAGAAATTATGATGAATAAAAGCTGACTAATTTCCATGGGGCTACTTGGATGAATAAGTATGATGGGGTCCTAAGTACAATGTAAGGCCATGTCTACACTTACAAGTTTACAGCTGTACTGATACAGCTGTGTTGCTGTACGAGCAGTAGTGTAGCTGTGTTATGCTGACAGGAGAGTATCTCCTGCCGACATAGCGCTGTGCGCATGCGTGCTTATGTTGGCAAAACTTACGTTGCTTAGCGGTGTACCCTTGAACAACAAAAGTTTTGCCGACATAAGTGCTAATGTAGACATGGCCTTGCTTTTAAATTATACTGTTTGGCTTTTCATTCTTATGTAAAGTAGTTAACTCACCAGTCAGGTGTGTTTTGGGGTTTTGTTTTTGTTTGTTGTTGACAAGTTTTGGCAATAATAGTAGTAGAGAGTTTTGAAAGTTTCTTTTGGTAATTATAGTTACTGGTTTTATTATTGTTCCATTACAAACCCTTATTTTTCAGTTGTTTATAAATCATTTGCAAAAACTTGATCCAGGCTGGAACTCAGCTGACATTTCTGCTCGTGTGCAAGCAGTTAAAAAAAGCAACTTTCAGTTGTTTTTTCAGAGCTTTGTTAGAAACTTGCATAATGATGTACAGTGTCTTCTACTAGTATTGAAATATCTTCTTAGTTGGATGGAGGAAGGAACTTGGACTTTGGCTATTTTGTATGAAAAAAAAAAATTGTTGGTTTCTGATGCTTTATTGCTCCCCTACAGATCAAAGGTGATTTGAGCTGTAATGATTCTATATTGTACGTTGATGATATTAGGCTTTGGTCTTAGCTCTGAATTTTTGGGTTCAGATGTTAGATAATTTTTCAAGGTAGCTGCTCTGCTAAGACCTTTGCATTAATAGATATGAAAGTTTACTGTCAGCTGCATTCATATACTGTGAAGCTGTCCATGGTTGATCCCTTTAAGGAGCTGGTTGAAATGGAAAGTTATGGATTTTATTGCACCATACTTCACATGGTCTTTTCTTCTACCCTTTTTCTTTAGAATAATGCTAGAAGGCTTAAAACTTACAAGAAGGACCTACCATGTTGTATTCTATGACAGGGTCGGCAACCTTTGGCATTCCGTTCGCCAGGGTAAGCACCCTGGCAGGCCAGGCCAGTTTGTTTACCTGCCACGTCCCCGGGTTCGGCCGATTGCGGCTCCCACTGGCCAGGCCAACTGGGGCTGCGGGAAGCCGCGGCCAGCACATCCCTTGGCCCATGCCGCTTCCCGCAGCTCCCATTGGCCTGTAGTGGCGAACCACAGCCAGTAAGAGCCGCGATCGGCTGAACCTGCGGACCCGGAAGGTAAAGAAGCCGGCCCGGCCCGCCAGGATGCTTACACTGGCGAGCCGTGTGCCAAAGGTTGCCGATCCCTGTTCTATGATGTGCAGTGATATGTCTCTTGTGAATGTATGTCTAGTTGTAAACTAGATCTCTCCATCTCCTAACTTGATGACCCAAACTAACATTTCTATAGACAGGAGAAAGGCGAAAATAATACAAGCAGATAATTTTGCCAAAAAAAATTGTAGAATGAGGCTTTCCTTCTTTACTGTTAGTTGCAGTTTTCCATGTTGTTACCACCAAAGTGCCAGAGTAGATCAGCCAGTGATTGTGTTAACCCACTGTCGTCTAATTTGTTGTGGGCAAGTTTAGGGGGGATAGGAGTTAAAATGCTGTTGACTGCCAACAATTTGTCTACAATAGAGCTCTCACTGTTTCTACCACTAGTGGAGCTACGCTGGTGGTATCAACAGCAGAAAACTTGAAGAAAAAAAGCCTAGTGTAGATAAGAAGTGGAGCTTCGAACCATGCTACCTGCAAACATATTTGAAGGAGCTGTTTGAAACATGATTTTACTAGAACTGTACCTAGCTTATGAACCGTTCTGAAACTACTGTAGAGTTTGCTTCTGTATGGAAAGACCCTAAAACACCTCTTTGCTCTGGGTCTTTGTTTTGACGGAGTCACTACTTGAGAAGCTGGACTATTTGCCTGGTTGCAGCTGTCTGCTCCCCTCTGCTTGCTGGCACTGTTATTGTGAGCCAGCAGGATATTGAAACATAAATCCTGTATCATTATTTGTATTACAGTAGTACCTAGAAGTCTCATTGTGTTAAACACTATGCAAATATACATTAAGAGACAGTTCCTCTCTCAGCAACTGAATGTAATGAACAAATGGAGAAGTGGGACAGGATATGTATGTGTTTTTGCATGGCATTGCTACCTGCACAATTTTAGGTGTTAGGACAGGGTGTTTTTTGTTTTTAAATAAACGTATCAGTGTCCGCTCTTCCTGCTGGCCACTTGCCTAATTCTCATCAATTTGTGCTCCTATGTAGGTTTTTTTAAGACCCCATTTACAGTACCCATTTCAGCTTTTAAAAAAGAGCCTTGTAAGGCCCCATCTACACTACAAATAGAATCACATTATGGAATTATGTTGCAACATGGTTGCCCTGACACAGTTCAGTTGCAGTTTGGATAATTCAAGGCTTTAGCAGACTTTGGGGCATGGTTTGTGAGATCTTTGTGGCAGGAACTGTCTCTTTTGTTCTGTTTGTACAGCGCCTGATACAGTGGGGTCCTGGTCCATGACTAGAGCTCTTAGGCATGACAATAACATAAATAATAAAGTCCCTTCTACACTGTAATTTGCAATCCCCCTTTAATTGTGTTATATTTCCCAACATGGTTATATTTTTAGTGTAGACAGGGCCTGCATATCAGTATCCTATAATTTCACCACATCAGAGCTTGTAAGCAAAACATAAATATGTGCAGTGATATTACAGTGTGTTTTTTCTCATAAAAATGGTATCATGTTTGTTTCTCAGTGGCTTCCATATCAGATTTGCTCAGTTTACAAATCAAAAGATGCTTTTTCTAATTGCGTTCCTGCAGATTCAGTCTGAACTCTGAAAATCAACCTAGGTTCTTTCCTTCTGATGCATTAGCAACAGTAGTAAAGATTCTGCATGCCGGATTACTTTTCTACACTACACTGTCTTCAAATGAGGCCCTCAGTGACACCGGAGCAATGCCCTTTTTTTCAGTGGGGCAGCACTGATGTAAATAATTGGAACTTAGTAAACAATCTTCTTGATAATGCACAGGATCGGAAAAGTATCCTCAACTTTAATGATTAAATTAAATCAACAGAAATTATTCTGCGCACACACAAAATATCTGAGTCATTGTCACTGTCCCTTTTGAAAGACATAGACCTGTACTTTGAATAAAAACTGGTAGGACTAATTACAGGTCATCTGCTGCTAGTAAGTTTGCCTTCATTTTACCTTCATGACCCAGGTTATTGTGAGACATCTTCATCATGCCATATTTCCATCAATTTCCCCCGCTAAGGAATTAATAAAGAAGCCAACCAACAATATAACATCAGAGCAATAACAGGGAATTCAATTGGTGCAATTTACTCCCATGTCTCTTATGCTAACATAAACATTCTGGCTTGCTTGCTTAGGCCCCACTCCTGTAACCAGATCTGCACAGAGCCATGTTGACTTCTGCAGAGGACCACATTGGCACAAGTCTGCGCTCATGTCAGTTTTATTTCAGGATTGGGACCTTATGTTTGTGTCTCCTTACCATGGAACTTGCATTCCCCTTTCACATTACTTTTGGACTTGGGCAATAGAATCTAAAAGCTTATCTACATTGGGAGGTTTTCAGGATTTGCTATTTCTGATTAGGTATGCCTGATTAATGAAATGTGTGGATTCTCTTATTCCAGAATTAGTGCCTTATTCCAAATTAGTTTAATCCACTCTGGAAGTGAGTTAAACTAATTTGGAAAAAAGACACTCTTACTCTGGCGTAAGAGCATTCACACATTTTGTTAATGTGGAATGATTAACTCACTTTTAATTCACACCCTCCCTTATTCCAGATTAATTTTCATGTGTAAAAAGGCTGCACCTTCCATGCTGAAAGGCCAAAAGAGAAGAGTGAAGTAAGAAAATCACTAGCAAGAGGGTGTGAATTACACTTTATTCCAGCTCCTCAGTTTGCAAATTACATCAGTTTAGACATGTTGGTAAATTGGTAGATGTAGGTGTAAGAAAGACTTGCATCATTCTCAAATTTAGCTCATAATGGATAAGAACAGCAGAACTAATTCTGGACATTCTCGGGGTTATACTGTGCTTTTTTTTTTTTTGTCCCCTGCCCAAAATAGAGTATTAAAGCAAACCCTGACCATGGAAAGGCTGAACAATTAGATTTGCTAGCTTTGTGATGGAAACTCTCTGATATGTGCCTACAAATTCTGATTGGTTGATGCCTCAGGAGGTTCTGAAAATTTCCCTCATCTCAGTTTGGTGTATCAGCAGTTCTGAGGGTCTTAACAAAAATTTTCATACCAGTAATTGGCTTTGCTGAGGGTTTGCAGTAATTTTTAACGGGAAGATGGCTCTTTATCCCCAGAGACTTGAACTTCTTTAAAAGGGAGACCAAAGGAAAATTCCATCTGAAAACTGCTTATTCTTGGATCTATTCATAGGCACATCCCAAATGAAAAGTTTTTTAGCAGAAGAGCGGTTTGTTCACAGAGAACAAAACTTTGCCCTGGTCTACACTGGGGGGGATTGATCTAAGTTACACGACTTCAGCTACGTGAATAGCTGAAATCGACGTACTTAGATCTATTTAACCGCAGTGTCTTCACTACGGTGAGTTAACTGCTGCTGCTCCCCTGTCGACTCTGCTTCTCACTGAGCTGGAGCACAGGAGTCGACAGGAGAGCGCTCGGGGATCAATGTATCGCGTCTAGACTAGATGCGATAAATTGATCCCCGCTGGATCGATCGCTGCCCGCTGATCCGGATGGTAGTGAAGACATACCCTTAGTCACTGATTCCACAGGTTTTAGAGTTCCTAGATGAAGGGCTATCACCAGGCCTTCATGTTAATACAGTAGGGTGCTGGAAGGTAAAGGTGTGGTCACCCTGATCAAAGTAAACAAGACCAAAAAGGATCAATGTGTAGAGCAATGTGTCCTAGTGGCCATGTATTGTAAAGGTTCTGAGTTTGGCAAAATTGTTACAACATCCACATATTAAGAGGTGTGGAATTTAAGTGTGGTGCTGCAAGTTACAGAAGAGCAACCTCTTCAGCTTTTAGAATGCACCTCAGGGACAAGAGTTTCAAGCTTGGGTCTGTATCCATAGAAGAGTAGAGTTTTATGTTTGCCAGGGGAAAATGGATTTAGAGACTTCTGCTGTAGTTGCAGCAAATGTCCATTTTGTTTCTCATAAATTTCAGGATTTCTATATAACTCTCCCAATCTTGGGAAATTTTGGTTGTGGGGTTGAGTCTCTATATCTGGCCATTCCATTAGTAGATTGTTTGAACTGTAAATGTGTGCCATCTTGTGCTCTCCCAGTGGTATAACTGCCCTCCCAGCCCACTGAGTCCTCTTTCTTGTAGGATGGAGTTCTTCTGTGCAGTCAGGGTTGAGCCATGAAATTGGGGCCCAAGAAAGAACTGGGGCAAAGCTGTGCTTTTCAGTCTCTTCTGCCCACCTCCTTTATTTAATCTCTCCCTGATGCTGCCCACTTCCTCTGTCACTCCCATCTCCCCGTTTTCCCTAGGCTTGTGCAACTGGAATCATGATCAGGCTGAACTGTGCTCTCTTCAGACATAATGCTGATCCTAATTGGTTGGGTGGTGGTGGTGATCAGTAAATGAGGTTCACTTTCACATCTGAGAGCACTGTCTTACAGCGCTGCCTGTACCTGCTGGCACAAAAAGTTGGACTTCGTTCAGCATTCAAACCCAGGGTTCCCTGGGTTTGGTGGTGCACTACCTGTAAACTGCTGTCTTGAGGTCTTTTATTAATGGTTCTTCTTTGCTCATAGACTGTGCAACTGACCGGTTTAGCAGGCCTTTATTTTTTTGGCTACATTCATCTTAATAATTAACAGGGAAGTATGAGAAATAAGGTTTAGGGCAAAGATAGCACTGGAGGACTCAAATAGGAATGGAGGACAAAAATAATAATACAAAACAGTTAGTGAAGAGCAAGGATGGAATTGCATGGTGACATGTAAAGAGCCAGTGGATGTGTAGGTGATAAATATTTAATGGCATAGAAGAATGAGCAGAAGTAGTGGGGAAATAAATCAGTGAATGTTAATTTAATAGTGGAAGGCAAAAACTGAGAATGCAGTCACAGAGGTGCCATTGGAGCCTTCCTGAAACAGACAGAGAAGCAATGTCCTGGTTGCAAATAGAAATGTCTTATTCAGTTTGTGTGGAAATGATTGTTGTTAAATAGCACATGATGAAAGGAGCTCTCCTATCCAGATTTCATTTGTCCATCAGGCTGAAAGGATAGTGCTGCCATTTAGCTGATGCTAATGTTTGCTTTGCATGGCAAAACTTACCTATCTATTTAGTAGAAGCAGCAAAGAATCCTGTGGCACCTTATAGACTAACAGAAGTTTTGCAGCATGAGCTTTCGTGGGTGACTACCCACTTCTTCGGATGCAAGCTATTTAGTGTTTTTAATAGTGATGTCAGAAAGAAGTTGTATAGCATAGCAATAGTCATTTAGCAAGATTTGTGGACCAACTTGTTGGTACCAGAATAGCAGGAAATGTGGTCTGTCAGTTTTTCAAGGAGTGTTCAAAGATAATATACAGAGTCAGTGGAGAGAGGAAGGGTGTTGGCTTGCAATATAGATTAGCTACTTTATTTTCTTTCCAGGGAAGGTATTGCAGGTGTATTCCTGAATTCCGTTTGGTTAGAGGCCCCATGAAGAGTTGAGTGATTGAGTTAGAAAATGGAAGTTAACTAGTGGAGTCTAATCATTCAGCTGTTTTTATAGAAGATACTTTGTGAAACAGCTGTCCACGGTACTATGTAAAACGCAGTTTTAAAGCATTATTTCTTCAAGATTAGTCTGTCTGCATTTGATTACAATCCAAACCTAAATTCATCTTGAATTTACTAGTCTATAGACTTCCTAAATTTATTTGTAGAACAGCTTGATATTGGTCTTATATGATTTTCATTATTTTTTGAACTACTGTTTTTTATTGCTTAAGTTTTAAAATGTTGTTCCTTTCTTTCTCTGTAGTGGTACATGTGCAACACAGAGCAGTTGTGTGAATCCCTTCAGCCTATCTTTGTCCAGAGTTACCTTGACCAGGGAACACAGATCTTCTTAAACAACAGCATTGAGAAATCAGGCTGGCTCTTTATCCAGCTCTATCACTCTTTCGTGTCCTCAGTTTTTAGCCTGTTTATGTCTAGGACATCTATCAATGGGTAAGTGAAAAGGTGGTACTAGTTCAGTTTTTTGTAAACCGAGATAGGATAAGAAAACTCTGGATTTCGATTTCCAGGTGCTCCGTCCTGCCACTTGATGCCCCACCATGCTGAGAGTAATCAGGTCTTTTCCAAGATACACTTAGCTTTGTTTTCTTCATTCTGTCAAATGCATCTAAACTACCTTTATGTAAATCATTTGATCTATATATTCAGTGACATTTTTCCAATTTCAGTTAAGCGGCGATAAAAGAAAAATGTAAATATCTAGCAGGCCAGAAAAGCTCTGCTGTACCTTTTTAAATTATAAAGAATCCTACCTCCTATTTAAAAAAAAAAGAAAATTGGCAAAAGAAGATCACGGGACTCTAAATTAGAACATAAAGGCTACTTGTTCTCCCTGTTCCCTCCCAAATTTACCATGGAGTGGGGGTTCTCTCCTTGTGCTTCAATGGTTATTCCCCCCCCACTATATTTTTCACCCTTTGATTTACTTGCCTTCCCATCTCTAGAGAGCACATTGGTGGTGACTGTCCTAGTTTAGTTGAAGGTGGTTGTATGAAGACTGTCCTAGTTTAGTTGAAGATGGATAGCTCCTGTTTTGGAGGGATTTCTGCAGAGCATTTGAAAATTCTTCTCCCACTTTCCTTTCAAGGCTGTGTGCATTGCCGTCCTAGTTCTACTAGGATGACCAGATGTCCTGATTTTATAGGGACAATCCTGATTTTTGGGTCTTTTTCTTATATAGGCTCCTATTACCCGCTACCCCCGTCCCGATTTTTCACACTTGCTGTCTGGCCATCCTAAGTTCTACTGGGAATGGAGCAAGAGACAAGATACAGAAATCTAGCCTAGATTTCCTGCATAATACAATGTGGAACAGTTACCACAGGGCAGTGGGTTTAGACTCAAACCCCCCTCTGGAAATAGTCTCTTTGCGTGTCCATTAGGGCTCAATGGGGGAAAAAAATTGTCTTGTGAGAATTCTTGAGATTTAAAATAATTTTCGTCTCCTGAATTGGGACAAAAGTCAAAATCTCAAACTTTTGTGAATTGATAGTGTGAAAAAACAACACCCAAAAACCTTGTGATCTAGTCAATTGAAACATTTTGTTTAAATTCATTTTGATTTCCACTTTATTTAACATTTTTTATTAACTAACTTTATTATGAAACAAATTCAAACAGAAAAGGGGATGTTTTGATAATTTAATTTTATACACCACATAGCTTTAGGCCTCCACGCATCCTATATTAAAGGTTTTGTGGTATGCTTAGGCTTGTAAAATTAGTCAGCACAATATTCAGTGCTGTCTTCTAACCCTTAAAACATTGGTATTCAAACTTTTGAACTGGTGACCCCTTTCACATAGGGAGCCTCTGAGTGTGACACTCCCCCCCTTTATAAATTAAAAACACTTTTTAATATATTTAACACCATTATAAATTCTTTAGGCAAAGCAGGGTTTGGGGTAGAGTCTGGCAGCTTGCAACCCCTCATATAATAATCTCGCGACCCCCTCAGGGGCCCCAACCCCCAGTTTGAGAACCTGCTTTAAAATATAAAATCTATTTTTGTATCATTTTGTTTCTGGGCAGTCAGGGAACCCATCCCAAACAAGATACCCACCAGTCAAGCTTGGTATCTTGGCAGGAGGGTGGAGGTGGGAAAAGAGTGAGTGAGGAGAAGCTTATTAAACAGGCAAACTTGGCCAATATTGTTCTGTTGATCTCTTCCTTGACTGGCTTCAGATGGGCATAAATTTACACAGTGAACCCAAATTCCAGATTCTGAAGGCTGTTCATTTGGTATCCTCATTTCTGCAGACCATGCAAAAATTCCCTTACTATTACAATCTCTTCCCTTCCCCGCCCCACTCCATCATAATCAGGCATACGACCAACTTCACCTCAGGTCTGATGCTTTGTGGAGAATGCATTTTATTATAGCTACATGCTTGACTCTCTTTTTTTTTTAAACTTCCCTTGCATGGCTACACAGTATGATCTGAGAATAGTATCTGGCTACTATAGCTAGCAAAATTATCTTTCACCTTATTTCACAAACAGATGTTCATGTGAGCTTTCCTGTGGCGTGTTCCTTGTAGCTTTATATATAGGTCTCTTTGGTCTCCCCTTTTTCCTTCCTCTCCCATCTTTCTTTTTCTCAAACGCTTTCTAATGCTTTGAATGACACCTCACAGTGCCTTTAGGAACAATAGCCATGAGCCAATTATACAGTGTAGATTGATATAAATGTACTGCAAGGGGGCTCTGCTTAAATGGGCTGTACTCTATATTTAAAATCCCCCCTTAGCCTCTGTGCTAGAAATTTAACTGATGGTTTCTTCTGTATCACTTAATTCAGTGTGCATCCATTACTAATAAATTGTACCTTTCCTGGGTGACTTCTTTCTCACCTCTCATCCTGTTTCATCATCTTTGCTGCTTATTCTCTTCAGTTTCCCTGTCCTTGCTCTTGATCATAAATCTCTTTGCTGCTATGGCCTATTTGTACTAGTCATTGTCTTTCCTAAGTTTGACTTCATACCTCAGGATAGACTGAATAATATTCTTTATTCCCCTTGCATCTGTTACTGACCAATTCTTTCTTCCCCTACCTGCTGTCCTTACTCTTTCATCCTCTGAACTTCTGTCACAACAGCTGTAATCTTACAATATATACTCTTCAAACAATCACAGGTGGAGATGTCATTGACATGATCTGTAGAGAATCCAATTGTCACCTGTAGCCAATTCCTTAATGAATTGCTCATTTTCTATTCCACATCCTTTTCTGTCACATATAGGAGCTTCATATAGCAGTCACGACCACTGAAGTTGAGTCACTACATCATACAGTTTGAAAAAATAATCCTTTTTCTCTCCCACCATTCCAAACATGTTACTCTGCCTGCTCTTCACATTTCTTCACTGGCTTCCTTTCCATTTCCACATCAAATTCCTCATGCTTTGTGCTTACTCACGTCTCTGTTTTCACCTCCTATTTTCTCTTACCTGGTCCCTTAGGGCCAAATCCCACTTGCTGTGCTCCCATGAGGTCGGTTGCCTGTTGAAACCAGAGAGTCATCTCATGCAAGTACAAAGAGCAGGATTTGGGCTTTGTCTCTTCTTCCCACTCTTGACTTTGTCTCTTTTTTGTATGACCCCTTTCTCTTAGACCCTCTTTCCAGGAACCAAATGACTTCCCTCCGCCCATCAGATTTCTTCGTAAAGCCCACACTAGTGCTATCTGCATGCATTTGTTATTTGATCTTTCAACCTGCGTATTGCATTTGTCTAAATTAGATTGTAAATTCCTCTGAGCAGGGACCTTATCTGTTACTTGTTTGAAATAATTTACCGAGTGCAATAGGAGCATTTAAAGTCTTCCCTGTTTAAGTTTGCACAAAATCAGACACTGCCATCTTTACATTTCAGGTTGCTGGGAAGAGGCTCAATGTTTGTATTTTCATCAGAACAATTTCAGAGACTACTCAAAATAAACCCAGAGTGGAAATCCCACAGACTTCTTGATTTAGGGGCTGGAGATGGAGAGGTCACTAAAATCATGAGTCCTCACTTTGAAGAAATCTATGCCACTGAGTTGTCTGAAACTATGATATGGCAGCTTCAGAAAAAGAAATACAGGTATTGTACTACATAGGTTGACTTGATGTAATACTTGATGTGAAGGATGTAGCAACTGCCTGTAATATTTCATGAATATTATGTGTTCCATTTATTTTATTATTGTGTTGCTTGCTATATGATTTCAGGGGATGATAGTTGAGGCATGAGCTGACCTGCACATAGACAGGAAGGCAGACAAACACCATTTATCAATACAGTGCAGAGAACAACGGCTTTGAAGTCTAACCTGCCCCCCATAAAGGGGTGCATAAGAGATACAGGGTGACAAAAAGAAACAGATTCAGGAGAGAGAGACTGGCAAAGAGCTTTGGCACTGATAAATGGACAGCTCTGAGACATGAGAGAGACAGGGATTTAAGGGAAACAGACTGAACCCCAATTCTGAGAAGTGGAAGTGTCTGGATAAGTGAGGCACATCTACGCTTTAGGTGTGATGGTTATGCATGTAGACCTTTTGTTGTTTTAAACACTGTTGTGCTGTGTTTGCTTTTGTTGTTGTGCTTTGTTTGAGTGTTGAGATTAAACACTATTTTGTTTTGAAGATATTAGTTTGTGGCATTGTATTCAAGCACTGATCACAGCTCTTGAAAGGAAGTCTTGCAGGTATCCGAATCCGAGTAGGCCTCAGTCAGGCCTACTGAGTAACCAGTTAGAGCATGAGGGACTATATGCCAGGACCCTGTCTAAAGAATGGGCGAAGTGAGAAGTTCCACCCCAGAACAGGTGAATGCATGAGGCCTAACACCTGAGGGGTTGCACTCTCAGAGACTGAGAGGAGTCAAAGATGTAGATAGTCTTGAACTGTGACACTTGAGCTTTGCTATTTCTCCAAATTGTATCAAATTTAATACTAGTATATCACATTTCTGTAAATATTTTTATGTAGTAATTCCAAAGAAGGTCCAAACTCAGATGTTTCTGTGGTGGGGTATATAAAGCTGTCCAGTGGTTGGCTGGGAGAATGTTAACTCTGTCTTGCCTAGAGGAGTGAAAAGACCATATCTATAGGCATGTCTACACTCGGGTTTTAGTTTGTACTAACTCGAGTTAATATGGATTGAAAAAGCTTGCACACACGTGATGCAAATGCTTAAAGCGCACTAACTCCCTACATGGTGTGAATTCTGCAGTCCTCTTTCAAAGTGTACAAAGTTTGTTGCAAATTGAGTTAGTGTGGACTGTTTGTGTGGACGCCATGCTGCTGAGGACTACTTTGGCAGTCCTCCAACTGCTATCCCATTGCTTTGTGGGCATCTGTGACCAGCCTGCCTGTTTACCTGTGTACCCTTCACTGCTCTGAGGTAAAATTGACCAGATGTCCCCTCCCCTGTTTAAAAAACTTGACCAGGGCCAGAATTTGCTCATTTGCTGCTGGATTCAAATATATCAGTATTAATGCAATATTACCCAGAAGCTGTACAACATTCCTCAAGCAGCTGCATGTAGCCATGGTGTAGTCCTTGCTCTCCTCGCCATTTGAGGAGAATCAACAGTGCAAGTAGCTCTTGTGACAAACCCCAGCAATAAGAAACTCTTCAAGGAAATCTCCAAACAGATGGCCAAAAAGGGTCACAACTGGAACGCCTTTCAGTGCCATATAAAAAATCAAACCGCTAAAGCAAATATTACAAAGCCAGAACAGACAATCCAGTGCTGTCTCTTCAATCTGCCTATTTTTTGAGGAACAGGACAAGATTTTTAGTTGTCATGCCACTACAGAGCCCAACGCCTGCCCCCAGTATAGCAGCAGACCTGCAAGTGATGCAGGAAAGACTTATGTCTAGAGGAGTACTAAATCTCCTCAGAAAAAACACAGCTCTAAGAGATCTTCTGTACTGGAGATCCCAAGCCAAGAGCACTACATTGAAGTCCTCGAGCTCATCTAAATCACTAGGTACCCATTGATCAGTATCAAAGAAGCATGACCAAGGTCCTATGGGCTCTGCACCAAAGAAGTCAGTACTGCCTGCAGCATCTTTAATACCTTGACTGACAGACCAGCAAATGTCAGTACCATATGTGCTGCCCTCGATGCTGCAGGCCTCTACATTCACAGTTCACCAGGTTCTTGTGCAACCTCACCTGATGCTGCAGGAGTTCAGATTTTCCAGGGGTTTGTTAATCTTCAGTGAATCTGAATGTTCTTTTATTGAACTCAGTTAGGCAAGGTACCAGAGATAGCAGAAGTCTATCACCAGTACCGCCTAATACCCTTTTACCCATGCGTACGGAAAAACAAACCATCACTCCTCCTTCATCTGCTCCTCCATTAGACTTTGTAGATGAGAGCTCTTCAGACTCTCAAATATCTGTTCAGGGCTCTTATGATTATCTGCCTAGACTAGACTCTCCTGAGCTTGCTCCATCAAGGGATACTTCAAGGCTCACGAGGCCCCAACTTCCTCAGCATTCTCCTTGGTATGATGAATCCTGGATGCCATATTGCCTCTCAAATGAGCACATTGGGATCTTGGGGCTGCATAGTATAATAAAGAACAAAATTGTCAGACACATAGATGAACATAATTTGTTGGGGAGGAGTCAACATGTGCAGCATCTCATAGCTCAGTGGTTTGAGCATTGGCCTGCTAAACCCAGGGTTGTAAATTCAGTCCTTGAGGGGGCCATTTAGGGATCTGGGGCAAAAATATGTCGGGATTAGTCCTGCTTTGAGCAGGGGGTTGGACTAGATGACCTCCTGAGGTCCCTTCCAACCCTGATATTCTGTGAACTTGGTTTTTGTAAAATGCCTCATCAATCTACTGGATTTCTTTGAGGGGGTCAACAAGCATGTGGACAAGGGGGATATAGTGTACTTAAATTTTCAGAGAGCCTTTGACAAGATCCCTCACCAAAGATTCTTAAGCAAAGTAAGCTGCCACGGGATAAGAGGGAAGGTGCTCTCATGGATTGGTAACTGGTTAAAAGATAGTAAACAAAGGGTAGGAGTAAATGGTCAGTTTTCAGAATGGCAAGAGGTAAATAGTGGTGCCCCCAGGGGTCTGTTTTGGGACCAGTTCTATTCAACATATTCATAAATGATCTGGAAAAAGGGGGTAAACAGTGATGTGGCAAAATTTGCAGATGATACAAAACTACTCAAGATAGTTAAGTCCCAAGCAGACTGCGAAGAGCTACAAACGGATTTTGTAGGATCTCATCTACAAAGTTTTTTAAATTTGGATGACTGGGCAACAAAATGGCAGATGAAATTCAATGTTGATAAATGCTAAGTAATGCACATTGGAAAACATGATCCTAACTATACCTATAAAACAATGGGGTCTAAATTAGCTGTTATCACTCAAGAAAGAGATCTTGGAGTCGTGGATAGTTCTCTGAAAACATCCACTCAATGTGCAGCAGCAGTCAAAAAAGCAAACAATGTTGGGAATCATTAAGAAAGGGATAGATAATAAGATAGGAAAATATCATATTGCCTCTATATAAATCCATTGTACATACACATCTTGAATACTGAGTGCAGATGTGGTCACCCCATTTGAAAAAAGATATATTGGAATTGGAAAAGGTTCAGAAAAGGGCAACAAAAATGATTTGGGGTATGGAATGGCTTCTGTATGAGGAGCGATTAATAAGACTCACTTCAGCTTGGAAAAGAGATGACTAAGGGGGATAGGATAGAGGTCTATAAAATCATGACTGGTTGTGAAGAAAGTAAGCAAGGAAGTGTTGTTTACTCCTCATAACACAAGAAAACATTCTACAATACATTAGAAGCAAGAGGAAGACCAAGGGCAGGGTAGGATCATTACTCAGTGCGGGGAGGGAAACAATAACAGAAAATGTGGAAATGGCGGAGGTGCATAATGACTTCTTTGTTTCGGTTTTCACCAAGGTTGGTGGTGATTGGATGTTTAACATAGTGAATGCCAGTGAAAATGAAGTAGGAGTAGAGGCTAAAATAGGGAAAGAACAAGTTTAAAATTACTTAGACAAGTTAGATGTCTTCCAGTCACCAGGGCCTGATGAAATACATCCTAGAATGCTCAAGGAGCTGGCTGAGGGGATATCTGAGCCATTAGCAATTATCTTTGAAAAGTCATGGAAGACGGGAGAGATTCCAGAAGACTGAAAGAGGGCAAATATAGTGCAATCTATAAGAAGGGAAATAAGGACAACCTGGGGAATTACAGACCAGTCAATTTAATTTCTGTACCTGGAAGGATAGTGAAGTAAATAATTAAGCAATCAATTTGCAAACATCTAGAAGATAAGGTGATAAATAACAGTCAGCATGAATTTGTCAAGAACAGATTGTGTCAAACAACCCGGATAGCTTTCTTTGACAGGGTAACAAGCCTTGTGGATATGGGGGAAGTGGTAGAAATGGTATATCTAGACTTCAGTAAAGTTTTGATACTGTCTCACATGACCATCTCATAAACAGACTAGGGAAATGCAACCTAGATGAAGCTATTATAAAGTGGGTGCATAACTGGTTGGAAAACCATTCCCAGAGAGTAGTTATCAGTGGTTCACAGTCATGCTGGAAGGCTATAATGAGTGGGGTCCCGCAGAGATTGGTTCTGGATCCAGTTATGTTCAATATCTTCATTAATGATTTAGATAATGGCATAGAGAGTACAATTCTAAAGTTTGCAGATGATACCAAGCTGAGAGGGGTTGCAAGTGCTTTGGAGAATAGGATTAAAATTCAAAATGATTTGGACAAACTGGAGAAATGGTCTGAAGTAAATAGGATGAAATTCAATAAGGACAAATGCAGAGTACTCTACTTAGGAAGGAACGATCAGTTGCACACATACCAAATGGGAAATTACTGCCTAGGAAGGAGTACTGCAGAAAGGGATCTGGGGGTCATAGTAGATCACAAGCTAAATATGAGTCAACAGTGTAGTGCTGTTGCAAAAAAAGCAAACATTCCAGAATGATGTTTGCTTTTTTTGCATTAGCAGGCCTATTGTAAGAAAGACACGAGAAGTAATTCTTCCGCTCTACTCCACCCTGATTAGGCCTCAACTGAAGTATTGTGTCCAGTTCTGGGCTCCACATTTCAGGAAAGATGTGGACAAATTGGAGAAAGTCCAAAGAAGAGCAACAAAAATGATTAAAGGTCTAGAAAATATGACCTATGAGGGAAGATTGAAAAAACTGGATTTGTTTAGACTGGAGAAGAGAAGACTGAGAGGGGACATGATAACAATTTTTAAGTACCTAAAAGGTTGTTACAAGGGTGAGGGAGAAAAATTGTTCTTCTTAACCTCTGAGGATAGGACAGAAGCTGTCCCTAGCTTCTGTTCATTCCCTCTGGGGCACCTGGCATTGGCCACTGTCGGAAGACAGGATACTGGGCTGGATGAACCTTTGGTCTAACCCAGTATGGCTGTTCTTATGTTCTTATACTGCCAGCAATTCTCCGAGATACCCAGTGCTCACGAGGAATGCCACGGTCAGTACTCCGCAATTCCCTCTTTCCCCATTTCAAGAGGAGAAGTTTGAAGAACAAGAGAGGAGGGCTGGTGAGGTTGCTACTGATCAGGCAAATGTTTCTTCATCCTCCCTGGATGAAGCTGTTATGCCCCCTCCATCTACTGTGGATGACTTCAAACAGTCTCAAGACTTGATGAAGAAAGTGGCAGACACTCTTCAAATATTGCTGGAAGACGTCAGAGACACAGCATAAGTTGTTGGACATTCTTTCTACAACATCTTTGGCCATGCGGTTTTCCACATAAATGAGGCATTGTTCGAATCTGCCAAGACAATTTGGCAAACTCCTGCTACTGCTCTGCCCCATCTCCCGCCCCGACCAGAGGGCAGACAAAAAGTAATATGTTCAGATGAAGGGTTCCGAATTATTTTCCTACGCTACTCCTAACTCCTTGGTTGTGGAGGCAGCACTGTTCAAAGGCTACCCCTTATGATAAGGATCACAAGTGCTTAGAACATGAGAGTATCAGAGGGGTAGCCGTGTTAGTCTGGATGTGTAAAAGTTGCATCTGACAAAGTGGGTATTCACCCACGAAAGCTCATGCTCCAATACATCTGTTAATCTATAAGGTGCCACAGGACTCTTTGCTGCTAGATCCGAAGAGCTATTCCTCTGTCATCCTGCAGTGCATAATTGGTAATTATCAGGTGATCTTGGAAAAATACAACTATCTTAATTATATGAAATTTATTTCCTTTATTGAACACCTTTCACAAGAGCAATTTCAGGCCATTATTGTGGAATGACAGCTCCTAGCCAGAACAGCTTTATGTGTCTCTGTCAACACTGACACTGCTGCACCTCCACAGCTGTAGTTTATGCGTTGAGTCTCATGACTGCAGTCATCAGAATTTCTGCGTGAAGTCCAAAACTCTGTAGAGGATCTCCCCTTTGATGGTCTTCAATTATTTAATGAATCCACAGGTGAGTCTGTGCATTCTCTGAAGGATTCCAGGGTGACCCTTCATTCACTGGTCATATTGCATCCTGCAAACAAGATTTAGTCTCAGACAGTTGAGATCCCACCCAGCTCAGTTTTCCTTAAGGCCTAGGAGCTGCCTAAAAAGAAACCCAGAAGGCAGAGGGGAAAATTATCAACAGCTGAACTTGAATTGATGCAACTGCCATCATCTACATAGTGCTTGTTTTGATGTCTCAGTCAAGGGCCTCAAACACCTCCGTGATCTGGATTTGATGCTGAACTATCTTGCTCTTTCCTTCCTCCCCGCTTTTGGGGATTATTGCTCTCTTTTTCGCATCTCATGGGAGCAGATTACCTCCAACAGATGAGTTTTTTGGAGGTTATAACATCGGGCTACTCCATCCACTTCCACGCCATACCCCCTTGAATCCCTCTTGTCCATCCCTTTTTTAGGGACCCATCTCACAAATCTCTCCTGAGACAAGAGGTTCTCTCCCTCCTGTATAGGGGCCATGGAACCAGTTCCCACTCAGTACAGAGGAAGGGGATTCTATTCAAAGTACTTTCTGATTCCCAAAAAGAAGGGAGGGCATTTCTAGATCTCACAATACTGAATACCTTTGTCAAGATACAGAGATTAAAGATGGTAACACTTGCAGATATCACTCCGTCGTCATTACCGTCATCATCCTCCACCTGCTGGTGCTACTGCAGGTGCCACTGTTGGCTTCCAAAACTGAAGCCACCTGGCTCTGCGAGTTTAGATGGAGTCTCTGTGTATTTGCAAATCGCAGCTACTAGCATAGCAATTCACAGCATTCTTGCATCCATGCTGGCTGAGAGTGATTAAAAAATGATGCTAGCCCACCCGGAAAGAGGGGGAAGTATGGAATGGAAGAAGCAAAAGCTTTGGAGTTTGACCCCCAAGTCCCAGAATTCCCCTGGCTTCTGCTATGCATCTCACAATGCAAGAAAAATCCCAGAATGCACATAGCTCAGCATCAAAGCAAAGGATTTTGGGATACCCTCCCACTATACTGCATGCTTAGTGCACATCCAGCTCCTGCTGTGTACACACGATTCAAATTAAAAGAGGACACAGCAACCCCATCAGCATGCTCTTAGTGTGGCTTACGTATTGCACACCAATCAGTGTGTATTCCCTCAGTGCGAACTAAGTCCCCCGTGTAGACAAGCCTTATGTGCTCTCAGTATAAAGGGAGTGTCTGTTAAAGGAAAGGTCAGCCTCAGCTGTAGGGAATTATCTCCTTCTCCTAATTGCTATAGGCAGGCTGTGTACTGAGAACTCTACACTCAGCCTGCAGTTGTTTTAACTGTAACACTTTCCATCTCTCTCTCTCTCTCTTTAGAGTGCTCGGTATAAATGAGTGGCAGAACACAGGATTCCAGTATGATGTTATCAGCTGCTTGAATTTGCTTGATCGCTGTGATCAGCCACTGACTGTATTAAAAGATATTAGAAGTGTATTGGAGCCAACTAGAGGCAGAGTCATTCTTGCACTAGTTTTGCCCTTTCATCCATATGTGGAAAATGGTAAGTAGACGCAGATTAAAAGATACCTGGGGAGATAGGGGAAAAGTATTTTAGGTTATAGTGTTGTGAATTAATAATGTCCAATATAATTGTATATTTATCAGACTCTTAAAATGTGCTGAACAATCTCTCTTTTAGAAAAAGAAATTAAAATGTAATTATTTTTTTTTCTTTTGGGTAGAGAGGCAACTTTTTTGTTTTTTGTTTTTTTTAATTTATTTTATTTTTAATGAACCTATACAATGTTTCAAACGTATCTGGATACAATTTCTTATTCTCTTTAATATAGAAAAGATTTTCTTCCTGTCTTAAATGTTCTATAAGATTCCAGGTAATCATAAAATACAGTTCTGCTTGTATAACTGTGTCTTTATATTCTACATTGAAACAATGTAAGCAAAGTCTGTGATATACAGTATGAGGGAAAATATGGTGAGTCAATTTTCCACAACAGTGATTGCATATTATCTTGTTTCTTGTGTACCTTCTAATTATACACTTAAATTCAATTTCTCTGTTTTGCAATCACTAATCCATCCAGGACCTGCTTTCCTGCCTTTTCCTCTCTGAGTCCTGCATCATGTTTAGGTAACAATATGACAAAAAATTAATGCAACTTTCTAGCATAGCAGATGGTGGAGGAACTGAGAGGGAGAGACAAATCTGAGGAATCCACTTTTACTTTCTCATGGTTCAATCCTTTAGTATCTAGTGGAAGGAGAATTGGCTATCGGGCTAATAAGCCACTAGGACTTGAAAACATGTTCTCTGCATATGGAACTTCAAGACATTTCTTGTTGGGGTAGGAATCTTCTGTATGGCACCTTGTAAACCAGAAAGAAGCTTTGCTTGTGCTGGTGACCTGTGGCACACCAAACATTTTGTTTCAGACAGATCCATTTCCCTTGCTTTGTTGTTGCTTCTTTTTTCTAACCTCAGATCAGATCACAGTGCTTTCCCTGATGATCTTGTGTGGCCTGCAGGGTGGTGTGTCATGATAGCTTTGGTAAGCCCTTATCAGTGAAGGCTGCTCCAGTTATGCAGTGTCTATCTCAGGGGTTCCCAAACTTGGTTCATGGCTTGTTCAGGGTAAGCACCTGGTGGGCTGGGAGATGCTTTGTTTACCTGAGCGTCCGCAGGTATGGCTGCTTGCAGCTCCCAGTGGCTGCGTGGTTCGCTGTTCCTGGCCAGTGGAAGCTGCGGCCCACCACTTCCCGCAGCTCCCATTGGCCAGGAACGGCGAACCGCGCAGCCACTGGGAGCTGCAAGTGGCCGTACCTGTGGATGTTCAGGTAAACAAAGCGTCTCGCGGCCTGCCAGGGGCTTACCCTGAACAAGCCGCGATCTAAGTTTGGGAACCCAGGTCTATCTTGAAACAGATCCAGCATGTTAGTTTACCCAGTGCTATAGACTGGCTATCAGCAGCACTTTTATATTCCAGTTTTGTCTATCTGAAAGTGGATATCTCCATTGGTGTATATGTACATCTGGATACTTTTAAAAAAGTAACTATCTGTCTCTTAAGTTTTGAGCGTGCCTGGTTCTCAGTGTATTTTAATTGTATTAAAAGCAATTTTTGATGAGACATTGACCAACAGCAAATAAGAAAAGAGCACTTTTTTTGCTTGGGGGAATGGAGATGCTAATAGTGAAGCAGCCATTGCATTTGGTTAATTTTGACCTTTAAGTTCTAAAAGTTGAATTTGGTACCTTCAAATTATGCAAACTGCTGGGACAAAACCTGTTCCAAGTTGTTACAAACTTCTAACAAGAAATGCCTTCTATCTTTTCAGTAATTAAATAATCACAAACCTCTTAGTAAATCCAGATGAAAGAAGAACCTCTTATGTATGTGGTTTCAGATAATCAAATCAGGCAAGCACCAAGCAAGACCACTAGATTTCTTAGGACTTTTGCAGAGCAGACAAAGAACAATGACTTTAATGTAAAGCTGATCTTTAAAATAGAATTGGACTTAAATTTCAATGTAACTGTCTATTTTAAGAGGCAAACTAACCATAAACTATATAATCACTTAAATGTCAACCCAATCCCCTGTCCCATTCTGGCCCGGTCAATATTTTGAATCATGTCATTGTACATATTTAGTTGAGTTAAAATGTCAAACACAGAATAAGACTCTGACTTCCTTAATTGATCTGATTAACTTCATTTCAAATAACATTATTGTACTGTTTGATTCACTCAGATGTCTATGGTTCTGTTTAAAGAGATATGCCACTATGACAGTCTGGGGTCACCACTATATGTAGTGGTGGTTCCCCACATTCCAAAGATTTTTTTTTTCATTCCATTTTGTAAATCTGGCTATCCAGAACTCTGGACCCGTACACAACTTTTTATAGAAAAATTTAAATCAATATCAACAGAAGATATTCCACTAAAACTCTTCCCGTTGAACAGTCTAACCCAGAGGTAGGCAACCTATGGCACGTGTGCCGAAGGCAGCACACGAGCTGATTTTCAGTGGCACTCACACTGCATGTGTCCTGGCCACTGGTCTGGGGGGCTCTGCGTTTTAATTTAATTTTAAATGAAGCTTCGTAAACATTTTAAAAACCTTATTTACTTTACATACAACAATAGTTTAGTTAGATATTATAGACTTATAGAAAGAGACCTTCTAAAAATGTTTAAATGTATTACCGGCACGCGAAACCTTAAATTAGAGTGAATAAGTGAAGGCTCGGCACACCACTTCTGAAAGGTTGCCGACCCCTGGTCTAACCTACTCTCCAGGGAAAACTGACATTGTGTATCCCATGCAAAAAGCTCTGTGTCAGACCAGGTAGTGTTCTAAATTTTGTAGTTAAGATATCAGTTTTTTATTATTTTACAAGATAGGTAAAAAGAAGCAAAGAATGGATTCACTATATGTACATTGTAAACAAGAACAAATACTTGGAACACGTGGAAGATCCTAGAAAGCATGTATTTCAATTACTGTACTGAAGAGTTTTAAACCTCCTTTAGAAAAGTCTTTTATTATTTTACAGATACGAGCTCTGATTCAGAGGGGCAGTGTGTAAGCACAGGGATCAGCCTGTCTGTGGATCCAATTGCAGGATTAGAGCCTGAAAATAGAACAATTTAACTATACTGTTAATGATAATTATACTCTGCTTGACACTGCCTCTGTTTCCTTGCTCTTAATTTCTTTAAATGACTGATACAAATGTTCTTGTAAAACTTTGAGAAACAAAAGAAATGTTACTTTACTCTTTCAACTGTTTCTGGAATTACAATGACATCTAGAGTCCAAAATAGCTTATTCACAAGTTATTACTAAAGAGTTTGAGAACTACACCTTTTGTTTTTATTTTCCAACGTACAGTAAGACCTCACTAATTCACCCTAACACAATGTTATTGTGGAGTTCCAAATGTTCTGAATTGGCAAGCAGAAATCTTACTAATAAGTTAACCATACTGCATTACAAAACATACTCTGTCCATTTGTACTTTAATATTTATATTTATACTGCACTAGTAGGTATTCTGTAATGAGTGTTTAATATAAAGAAAGCAGCAAAGAGTCCTGTGGCACCTTACAGACTAACAGATGTATTGGAGCATGAGCTTTTGTGGGCTCATGCTCCAATACGTCTTTTAGTCTATAAGGTGCCACGGGACTCTTTGCTGCTTTTACAGATCCAGACTAATACGGCTACCCCTCTGAGATAATATAAAGAAATGCTTTATAATCTAATTTAATCTGTGAAACTCACTGCTATGTGATATCATTGAGGCAAAAAGCTTAGGGTTTAAAAAAGGATTTGATATTTATATAAATAAGAATAACTATAGGTACTAGAATAAAAATGTATAAGATGCCATGTTTGAAGAGAGAAGCAGCTAGCCATTAATTGCTTGAGATTAGGAAGGAAGTTTATTAGACATGTTGTTCTATATTTGTCCATTATGTAATGTGGATTTTTGTGCATTTTTATACTTTCCTCTGAAATATTTAGTACTTGCCTATGTAGGCAACACTGGACTAGATAGATCTCTGCTTTGCTCCAGTCTGGCAGTTCCAGTGTTCTTAAATTGCAAGATGGTAGGTGATGCCTCACTGCTGGACACAACTAACTCTTTGCGGAGAGGATAGGTGAGACAAGCAGGTATCTTGTAAGACTCTTGAGGTGCGCAGATTAACTAAGTGAGAACTGGTGAAGTTTGACTGTAGCCCAGCAGTCTCAGTTGTGCCCAGCTCTGTGCAGATGCACAAAGGGAAGGAGGAGAAGGTTTATGGAACCCCCTCCATGCCCGTGTAGAGACTGGGTGTCGTTCTAATGGGGAACGAGGCACTGCTTCTGGCTAGCACTTGAGGATATTGCCTGCATAACACACATAAATATAAACATTGAAAGAAGAGCAGTCCTTGGATTGACATGTAGACTAAGCTACCTTCCTAACCCATGATATGGTCCCTCTGGATCAGCTTTGACATTACATTAGTGTGTATGCTTTTATATTGCCTATTTTTTGTACCTGTTCTGTGTACAGCCAGCCAGATTCTGCTCTTACTCTGGTGTAAATCCTGAGTTACTATTGACATCAGTGATATAGCTGATTTACATCAATGTAAGTAACTGAGAATAGAATTTGACCTCAAGGCATCATTTTCTTTATCTGCCTATCACAAACCTTTCTTTAGCATTAAATTCACAAAAGAAATTTAAAAAAATACTGTATATGTAGAACTAACCCTAAATATGAAAATTTCCATGAAGTATTAGTAGCTCTTCAATGGAAAATAAAGTCCTTTTCCAATATTTTTATTTTTCAGAGGGAGAGGGTTTGGTAATGTTAATATTCACACTTTAGCTGGAATACTGTCATTTGTGTTTGATAATCTATTTGCAAAACACTTTAAAAAAGCACTGCTCAATGAGGATTCATCTTGTTTAGCAAGGTAAGACTCTTTCAGAAAATTAATTTTTGAAGTCTCAGACATGTTCAGTTGTATTTCACATAAAGGATCTTGAGTATGTGGTGTACTTCGAATTTTATCATCTGTTTTGATAGATGGTGTCATCTGGTTCCAAACACTCCTGCAAAAAAAAACAACCCCAAAAACAAAAAAACAAAAAATTGTAAAAGGCTACAATGTTTGTGTAATAGTTTGCTTTGTAAAAGATTTCCTCAGTGGGGCAAACTTCCTTTCCTTTGCTACTGCTGAAGAATACTTCCTCCTTCCTTCTGTCTGTTATCCAGATGCCTTCATACCTGTGGCATCTGCAGGATTCTTAACCTTTTTCATTCACCGTTGACTACGCTGAATAAGGGAGCACAGAGAGCCAGCAGGACAGTCATGTTTACATTATGTCTATATCCACATCTGCCACGTCCTGGATTACATCAGTAGGGGTTTGATGGCTTTATGGAGGGCAGTTATAGAGGAAAACTGTCGGGATATGAACATTAAAATACAGGTTTTATGAGAGGGCAAGTGTTTTGACCTGTCAGTGATGAATGTCTATTTCATTTTTGTATTTCATCTGGGAAGTATATGTTCTGCTCTATGATTAGAATAAGAAAGGAGCTGTATTGCTTGTGCGGTGTGGATTCAAGAATAGTTTTCTTAACTTAAAAGTGTGTGTGTGTGTGTGTTTCTACAATAGTTCTCCTGTAACTTACATGGCATATGCAAAATACACTATGGTTTGGTTAAAAATAATTGTTATAAGTTTGGGAGGATGAAATAACTTTCATTCTTTTATACTGTACCATGAAGTATTCTGTATATGCTGCGTATATTACAATAATTGTTTTAGGAATGTTTAAGTTTTTAAAAAACTTTATTGAACTATTTTTGTAACTCTCTCCACTTGTAAAGCCATGGCCTTCATTACCATGGGTCCAACTATCCACTGCTCAGAGGGGGAGAGAAATTAAAATGAATGATATGCCTCCAAAAGTGAACTGCAGTGCTTTTCTATACCTAAAATATGTCATGGCTTTAAAGCAGAGGTGGGCAAACTACGGCCCGTGGGCCACATCCGGCCCACGGGACCGTCCTGCCCGGCCTCTGAGCTCATGGCCCAGGAGGCTCGCCCCCAGCCCCTCCCCTGCTGTTCCCCCTCCCCCTCAGCCTCAGCTCGGTCGCTCCGCTGCCAGCACAACGCTCTGGGTGGTGGGGCTGTGAGCTCCTGGGGCAGCGCAGCTGCAGAGCCCGGCTTGACCCAGTCTCTGTGCTGTGTGGTGGCGGCAGTGGTGTGGCCTGGCTCCAGCCGGGTGGTGCAGCTGTAGCGCTGCCAGCCGCCAGTGCTCCAGGCAGTGCAGTAAGGGGGCAGGGAGCGGGGGGGGGTTGGATAGAGGGCAGGGGAATTTGGGTTGGTGGTCAAGAGGCGGAGGTGTGGATAGGGGTTAGGGCAGTTGGGGGGGAACAGGGGGTTGAATGGGGATAGGGGTCCTGGGGGGGCAGTCAGGAAGGAGGGGGGTTGGATGGGGCGGCAGGGGCAGGGGTTCCGGGGGCAGTCAGGAATGAGAGGAGGGGTTGGATGGGGTGGAAAGGGTCCGGGGTGGTCAGGGGACAGGGAGCGGGAGGGTGTAGATGGGGGGCCATCAGGGAATGGGGGGGTTGGATGGGGTGGGAGTCATGGGGGGCAGATAGCTGGTGGGGGCCGGGCCATGACCCCCTCCGCTAACCATCCCTCCATACAATTTACGAAACCCGATGCGGTCCTCAGCCCAAGAAGTTTGCCTGCCCCTAATTTAAAGTCTGGCATCTCAGGCCTTCTCAGACATAAAATTAGTTCAAAATCCCTTTGGAAAAAGGGGCATCTCCACTCCCCAACGGTATGTAGACCCTAGTTTAAGCCTGATGGGATGCACAGTATTGGACTTCTGAAATTTTTGGCATTGTAAGAATAGAAAAACAATTGCTGGTTCAGGACTGAATCTTGCCAATCCTGGCGCTCACAGTGAAGAAGTCCAGTTCTGTAGAAAATGTAATATAGTTTTGAAATTTGCTTCTCCCTTTTTCCACATACAATGAACTACAATAAATAGCCACAATATTTTGGAAACCCCCTTTTCATGTTACTTGTTACTCACAGGCTGATGATGGTCTTGAGCATATCTCTTCTTGTACAGTTCTTGTACAATTGCTCGACAAACTGTTCGCCCACTCGTGTTTTTCTGCAGATTAAAATGTGGTTAACAATAATTTTATATTAGAGACAGATTTGGAAAAATGCATTTGCCTCTATATTATATCTTTGATTTTTTTTTAACTTTTTAAAATTTAATAAAGATGTCACCACAACTTCAAAACAGTAAGTTTCGCAGCCAAAAGGGTCCCTGGCTGTAGAACAGTAATGATTTCTTACTGTCAAGTTAAATTCCTCCTTTAACTTGTGGAATTTTTTTTTTCAAGAGGGTGTTGCAGTTCTAAACAGGATTTAAGTATGGTGGAACCCATCTAAAGCCAAAGCCACCATCCAAGGGACCAGGAAAAAATCAGTTGCATGATAGAGGTTGGCTTTTTAACTATAGTTCAAACATGGTTTACTTGTAATCTCGGTGTTACTGAAAAGCCATCACTTAAGACAGGAAGTTGCCTGTTGGAGGTGGCCTTTAGCATAGCTCTCACTGTCCAATTAGCCAAAAAAGACTGATGAACAGAAACTTTAAAGCTTGGGGCACAGGTCACTTGCTAGATCATCTGGGCATATCTCACTTAATCAATTCCCTGCCGTTACGGGGGCACCTTGGTCTCTCTTGTTTTTCTGCCTGTGGCACACAACAGTC
Organism: Mauremys reevesii; assembly: GCF_016161935.1. Classification (NCBI taxonomy): domain Eukaryota; kingdom Metazoa; phylum Chordata; order Testudines; family Geoemydidae; genus Mauremys; species Mauremys reevesii. The sequence continues at coordinate 69,905,011 of NC_052632.1, forward strand.
TAGTCTCCTGAAGTATGTAATACTTTGATATAATTCTAGTTGTTGGGGTTGATGTGGGAGTGGCTAGGTGGTGTTGGTGGCCTCTGATGTATCCCTTCTTGTCTTTAAACTCTGACTCTAAATTCAGCAAATAGTTTTCTATAAATCTTTGGCGCTGGAGCCCTTAGTCACTTACATCTACAGTTTGAGTTCTGTATACTTCCAGCCCCTGTAATCCTTTTGTCCGAGACTTCAGTTAGACAATTTAATGTCCACAGATGTGTTCAAGGTTATATTTTAAAAAACAAAAAAAATCTATGAATCAGACACCCAAGACAAGTTAAGTGAATATTAACATACATGGTGCTCTCCTTTCCCGTCTCCTTTCCCGGTTTTCTTTACCAGTTTGGATTTTGACTGCAAAACAAAAGTCAACTTTACATACATAGCTCTCCATGCCAAATAATAACTGAAGAAGTACTGTAGCAAAATGTATTGCCTGCTCATAACATTTAAGGATATCTCATTATTTATCGAGTTCATTTGAGGGTTCCAAATATTGATGATTATTCTAAAAACAAAAACACACAACCAACCACCACACTTACTTAGTAAAGACCAATGTCAGTGTCTTCAGTAACTGGGTGCATTTTAAACATGCACACCTCCTCTCTCTGGTTCTGTGGGAGCTTTTCCAAGTTTAAGATGCCCTGTAACCCTTCTCCAACTCCCTTTTCCATGCATCCTACAATATTTTGAATAGGACTTCACTATGTAAGTAAGAGTATTGCTTGAAATAATTTAATTGTACTTGCATTTAGTGTTATATAAATTTCATTATTAGTTTACCAATGGAAATTAAGCCATGGAGCTTGCAACCTGTGTATTTGGTAGTAATGCTCTTTATTTGATTAAAATATTTTGAAAGAAAAATAGTTATCTTATCATACTTTTTTGTATTTTTGATAGTCTCAGTCTCGTTTACAAAGTGACTTCTGGCAATATATACCAAAGTTGCTGTAATTTGTTCCAAGGATAGTTTTGTTTCTGCTGCTTTTTCTTGAAACTCTCTTTATTTAAAAAACAAACAACCAAACAAACAAAAATCAGTAACGGATGTGTGTGAGATGTAATCAGTATCTAATCTGAATCTGTGTGTGAGAGTTTGCAGATGCATATGAGATGTAATCATCAACCACACCTCTGTAAAACTCGTTTGCCATCTGTGATGCAAAAGTAATTAAAATCCATGATGACCCTTGGATCCTAATGAAAACATTAAAGCTATTGAGACGTCAGGATGAAAACAACCAAATAAGAAAAGTCAAAATTAAACCCACCTTGTAGAATATAAAGATTGCAAATATGGTAGTGCTGTATAGAAACAGCAAAGATGAGAGGACTGTCATGGTGATGTATTCTTCAGTGCTGTACTTCTCAGACCCTTTAGTCATAATAAAAAATGTTAGAATAATGGGAACCTCTTCTATTTGGATCATATTCTCAGTAAGAATAATATTTGTATTATAACCACTCTCATCTGAGAAACTCAGAGCTGCACACGCACACATTCATTCATTTGTCGTTCCTGGTGTTAATTTCCATCTTGGTTCTTGACTGTAGGAGACCTCTTTTCTCCCCGTGAGTTGGGACACTTGATAAGGGTCACTAGATTCAAACAGCTAGGGACTGGAGAGCCCTTGATTTGGGATTTTGTTTTCTTCCCACCATAGCCCTCTGCTGGTCTAAAATCTAACTTTTAAGGAACAAGTCTGAAGAAGGCTCATGTGTTTACTCAGACTTTAGCAGGATGAGTGGTGGGATGACTGTAGGGAGAATGTGGAACTCGGTTGGGGGAGAAGAGAGTCCATTAGTTAGGGTTTTTTTAAAACTTTTGTACATATGTCTAGAGCTTGTTATTTGAAGCACATGTAACCAAAAATTTAGTTAGTTAAGCCTCCCCATCCCTGTGAATATCTTAATCCCTGTTACATAGGTGGAAATACTAAGACACCAAAGTGAAATGATTTTCCCAAGTTCACACAATGAATCAGTGGCAGAGAATCAGCCCAGAGTCCCAGGATCCTGCTCTGTCTGCTAGACACAGTTCCTCCTGACTATGGCAGTTTCTCAACAGAAGCTATTTACTTGTTTTACTCCATGAAGCTTGACATGGAGTATTTGTATGTTCAGTTTTGACAGTTAAAAAGGAAAAGACAGCATCCAATCTCCTGGATTACTATAGAACATCTCTGAAGGGTCACTTACATCATATGTACAGCATCTGGTTAGTATATCATACAAAGATGCTGATTTTTAGCCTTGTTAACAGAGTATCTCCCTAGCTGATCTTCATTCTGCACCTGGAACTCCTGTTGATGTCAGTTTGGGTATGTGTGTGAAAGTCAGAGTATGACATGGGTCTTATTTGCTGTTCAAATTGATACTAAATCAACAAGGTTTCAAGTAAACTCTTAATGTACCATATTTTGCAAGTGTAAATAATTAGAGATATTTAGAAAAGAACATAATGTATTTTTTTACGATTGTTCTTAGGAAGCAGTGACTGACCTCTTTTTACCAATATCGTTCCTCCCCCGGTTTGCTTAGATGTGTGTGAATTTGAATTTGAAAATGCTATTCCACAGATATAAATGGCACTGTCGTTTACAGTCAGTTTGTTGATTTGAAGTAAAGCACTATTATCGGACAGTGATCCAATCGCTTCAAACTTCTCTATGCATTTAGGTGTACACAAAGCCTCATGTGTAAAATCACGATAGCGAAACCATAGCATTTGAGGGGAGCCGTTACATCCAGAAGCAGAGAAACTGCATGTTATGTTCACAGTGTTGACATTGTAGTCTACTTCCTTAAATGGGTGTTGGCTTATGGTAACTTTGCAGGTGTCTACTGCATGACCTGTTGAGAAAAAACACATACTTGAATGTGAGAGGACTTAAGAGTAAGGGATGTTGCAAATTAGATATGTTACCTTGAATTTACAAAGGCGGGGAAGCAGTGATATTTCAACCATGGGACCTCTCTTGGTTGTTTTCATTATGTTTCTTCTTAGATGGTCCCAAGATTGCCTCATGGTCGAAATACCATTTTGTACTTTATTTAATATTTTTCATTTACATAGGAAAATATGAATGTGATTACTGATCACAGGTTTCACAGGTCAGCAGTGCCACTTGCTGGTACTGACATTTAAAAATTAAGCAATATACAGAAAAAGGAAGGCAAGGGAAGATTAACCAGGAAAGAGAACTTCAATTAAGGAACTGAATCACCACCAACTCACAAGCTTTGTTTACTATTACTGTTATGACAAATGTATTTTTTTTACCAGGACCTTACAGAAACAAATAACTGTAAAAAACTTAAATATGCCAAAATAATTATATCAAAATAATGGTTAAATACCTAAAATTTAGATAATTGGAATGGAGACTCTAGAAATGAAAGAAATTGCTAAACCAACACTTTTTTTAACTTTCTAGAAAGTGTTTAGCAAACAAATCATTTAAAAAAAAAATGAAGTGGACGCCTATCTCTTTGATCAAATCTGAGATTATTACAAATGATGTATTGTATGTAATCAGTGCAGTAAAAATGTAAAGTTAGGATAGCACAGTATGTTACTACTTAATATTGTCTGGATTAGGGCGACCAGATGTCCTATTTTTGTAGTGACAGTCCTGCTATTTGGAGCTTTTTCTTATCTAGGCTCCTATGACCCCCCAACCCTCTGTCCTGATTTTTCACACTGGCTATCTGGTCACCTTAGTCTGGATACTTGTGTGACTCTTCATCTTTGTACTGTCTGAGCTCTTGGTGGACCAAATGCAGGCAGATTGAGTGCATGGAGGTGCCACAGGAACAGACAGAAGGCATTCTCTTTCTTCTGTGCCACAAAGCAGCAGCAGAGCCATCCCGTGGTCACTACTGCTTCCTTGAGGCTGCAGTAGCCCTAGCAGCTGCTGCACTCCCACTCTGTGAAAGTTATTGATTAGCCACTTTGTGGATGTACTGTACCAGCCAATCTCTCTGTCTCTGCCCTGAGCCCACTGTTCAGTGGGTTGGAGGGTGCCCCTCTGGAGCAGAACTCTGTGACATGCAGTTAATGCAGACACCATGTGCTGGATTCCCAAAAACCTCCTCCTACCAACCCCGTAGAGCAGAACTGCAGCCATTTTGCTGCATCTGGGGTCTGCTATGCAAGAGGGAGAGGATTTGGTCTGATGGCCACAGGTTATGAGGGAATTTTGTATAATCCTTTGTAAGAACAATCTTTCATTAATATTCATTTGATTAGGAAACTTTATGAAGACAGCAGAAATTAGCTAACTCCAAAGCAGAATTTTTTCCTGCCCCTCTTACCATTTTACAGACTTGTTCCAAATGAGAGCACTGCATTTTCAATCTTATTTGTAAGAAATACATATGACTCTTTTAAAGTAGGTGAAAAAGACAGTAAGTTGGAAAAAAAAAAGTCTTACCAACATAGTATAGAATCCAGTTGAATTCCAACAGTAGCACGACTTTGCATTTATTGAAAGGTGCCATTTCTTTGTGTGTTTGTCCAGAAATGTTTCTGCTCAAAAAAAGAGGAAGTTAATTGGGAAACTTTAGGAGTTACACAATGTCCTGAATTTCATGCTCAGACCCTTCCTACTTGCATATATTTACAGGAATTAAACATTGTGTTCAGTAAATTTGTTAAAGATACAATATGTATTTAAAATATAATCAATTACATTTTTCAGTTGGGATTGGTGAAAATCTTCTTTTGATAGCGAGTGGTTTTTGTTTTTTCAATTTTAAAACTACTATTTTGCTCAAATGCTTCTGATGATTTCATTGGCTATAACAAATGACAACATATTTTTCCATTATATAAAGTTATACAGAACTCCATTTCCTCTTTGGAAGGACCCTAACCTAATAATCTTTCTCTTCTGACTTACCATAATGGCCCTTGAATTAACAGACGTTCTGTAGATGCTCTTCCACAGGACCCACTTAAGATTTCTTTCCAAGTTTGGTGTGGAGTCTCTTGAGGTGGATTTTTTGGGGGAGGGGCTAGAGGATTGATTTTGTTTTTTAGCTAGTAGTATGACCATAGTATTCCTGAAGAATTCATAACAAATTATGGTTAACGTCTGTCTTTATTTATTATAACTAATTGAAGCCAGTTCCAGCAAGGAAGTATGACAGAAAAGTATGAGAAGGCATTTTAATGTTGGCCAAGATTTTAGTTTCTCAAGCTACATCTGCCAAATCTTAGTTTCACTAGATGAGCTTACTGTTCTGAGTCAAATAGTTTTGTCTGAGTGGGCCTGCATGTAGAACTATTAGTAAAGGATTTAACAAAATCTGAGCTTTGGAGGGGGAAACCCCCTCTGTACTCAAACAAGACCCCTGAACATTGTGATCTTCAGATAGAGCTGTACAAATGCTTTACCCACCATGTGTGTTGGTGTGGATCATAAACTCTGGAATGGAATGTAAGCAGCATAACATGCTTTCTTTAAAAGACTGTCATACATTGAAAAGGGACCTTTTAAAATTTAAATACAATTGTTTTGTTTTCTCAGTAGGTGGCAAGTGGGAAAAACCCTCAGAAGTTTTGGAAATCAAGGGGCAGACTTGGGAAGAACAGGTGAATAGCCTGCCAGAAGTTTTCAGAAAAGCTGGTTTTGCCATAGAGGCTTTCACCAGACTGCCATACTTATGTGAAGGTGATATGTATAATGACTACTATGTATTAGATGATGCTGTCTTCGTCCTCAAGCCGGTGTAAGCATATACGAAGTAGAAGTCTCCAGAATCAAACCCAAGAAGCAGCCTCTGATAGAGGTGTCTGATTTATGATTACTTAATGGGAGGGAATTTTGGGATTGCCATTCTAAATAAATATCATGTAAGAATTTTAAAGGCCAAAATACTAATGTATTTCTTTGTAGTATCTTTAAAAAGGACAGTTTTTTTAAAACAGACTCTTCAGTTGAGAATTTTTACCAACTCTTAGCCCAACAATGCAGTCTGCATTCCAACATTAATGGAAGATATTTTTTATACTTAACTGCAGTAGGGATCATAACCAGACAAAAAATAGTTATGATGATACATGAACGGATACACAGTATGGATTGTTCTTTAAGAAATCAAGTGAAAACTGGCAATAAAGCTGGCGATTCAGTTCAGAACATTGTTGAATATAAAGAGTTGGAATGGATATTGTTCCATGTTAAGAAGTTATTTTATCTCTGACTGTCATTCTTCAGCACATCTTTTTAATCATGCTAATAAACTTTTTTTGAGATGACCTTTGCATTAATTTTTGTGTTAATTTATGTTAACATAGCCATGCTTGTCTGCACCAACTGTTACGTATATAGATAAAAGAACCTTGTAGCAGTACAACTGACTTCATTTAACAGGATTTAACTATTGTGTAGAAGACTAATGTAATCAAATTTTAAAAAATCATTTTTGGAGGGGTTCTTCCATGTTCCTCTCAATCTTATAAATTCTCCTTGTTTTTGCACACATCAATTTCCAACTAAGGAGAGTTAGTCAGGACTTATGGAAGCTGTTCCTTAAACTGATGGACAGGGTCAAGTTGATACATGACAGACTTCCACAGGTTGAGCAAATTTTCTCCAAAGGATTCCAACTCAAGAACTAAGGTGGGAATTTTCACTTGAGATCCTCCATCACCACTGCCATACACACACACTTGTGCTAGGATAATTACCTTCCTTGCAACACTGTTATGGTGTCTGTTTGTTTGGAGTCTTCCACATGCCTGATCAAACCATTTAGTTTAAGTTAAACAGTTTAATCTTCCCCTTCCAGGGAGTTTCACTGAAGTTTTAATTTAATCTGCCCAAGAAGGGCTCAGCTCCATTTTTATTTATTTATTTATTTTATTTATTTTTTACATAGAAGCTCTTCCCAGTAGCTTTGACATGCTGGCTGCATACATTGGAAGAGTCTCTGAACTGGATTATGGCATGTAGACATAGCTTCTTAATGAGGGAGGTGCAGATATCCAGCCACCCTGGCAAGAGCTCTGGAAAGCACTGTACCTGCAGTAGCCACAATGCTTCCCTGAGTTTAAGGAGCACTAGAGGGGCATAGCTACTGTGGCACCCCAGATGAAGGTGTAGTACCCACTGTCCCTGGCCGCCTCTACTGACCAGTATGGGACCATGGCTCTTCACCCTATCCCCAGTGGAGAAGATAGTGACACCAGCCCTATAAAGTCTTTCCACTTCAAAGCTGAGATGATCAACACTACCAAGGGATTTTCATTAATAGAAATTGTGTCTAAATTTTCCAAGTAGCTCACAAAATCTCAGTATAAGGATACAAGGACTAACACTGACCCCATCACCGACACTGCAGACACTAGAGGTGGCTCCTTGCAGCCAGACAGAGTCTGGATACAGTCTTGTCCTGTGTCATTACTGGATCTAATGCAGGCCACAGTTTGAAGATGCCTATTCTGCCAGCTTCCTCTTTGCTCTCAAGCATTGTGTGTTTTGTATTTCTACAGGTTGATTTTACATTAACTCTTTATTTATAAATAAGTTTAATTACTTTAGCAGTAAAAAGATTTTGAAGTTCCAAGCCATTAGAACTGACTCACTGAACATCTGCCATCTCAGGTTTCACACCCTGCCTGGGGAAAACTGAAATAAAAACACAGCTGTTTTAATTGATTTAGGACCAATTTTTTTAAGGAAGTTAAGTGCCTAAAGTTGCAGAATTTTGGCACATAACTCCCACAGGTTCCATCTGCGTCTTTAGGTGCCTAAACACCTTTTAAAATCTGGCCCTAGAGACTGGTTCCTGATGGCCACAGATCATCTTAACTGCACAAGGCAACATCTCACCTACAGTAGAACCTCTTTTATCCAAACCTCTGTTTTGAAAGCCCCCATTTGCTGAAACTGGGTTATGTTGCCCTGATATAATTTGTGGGACAGAATAGTTTTGATAATGGACTATACAGATTGTACTCATTCATTAATATTCCTAATCATCTGGAATCTGATTGACATATAGGAAGATTATATATTGAGTTGTGTGCCTCTGTAACATTAGCTAAACGCTAATTTTAATAAACCCGATACAATACCCCTAAACTGTGTAATTGTATCAGAAGGAAACCTCTGTTTCTAAGGTACATGGGACTTCTGGCTCTGATTGGTAGCTGCACTGGAATATAGTAATCAAGATCTCTGTTTTTCAGAGCCATGTTTTCATTGCTGGTAGAGACCAGAACTGCCACATCAGAATGCCTCAGAGGAGGATTATCTGAGCTTTGTTTTAAATGCTATTTGTTGAGTAGAGTTTTTTTTCTCAGATTTAGAAAAATTTCAGTTTAAAGTATATTGTGTGCTATGAAAAGAGCTAGTGGAGGATTATATAGTTCAGAGGCTTGATAATGAGGCAGCAGCCTTTCACCTCCTAGGTCACTGATTTAATTGTTATAGAACTATAGTGATCTTAATTCTTGAACATCTGATTTTGAGAGCAGCATTGGTGAAAAATGTGACCTCCCAAATAAGGCAATTAAATGTCCCATCTCACTAACTTGGCACAATTCTTGACTATAATAAAAGGTGAACAAAAAGGCTAGACACCTACTAAGCCAAGTTCAGGCATTTAGGATTTTGTATTTCATTGAAGCGATTAGCAGCTTCCCCAACACCAAATACAGAGACAGCAGCTGCATGTCTTCTGCCTGCAAATGGTGTGTCTAACTCTTGGGAGAGAACGCAGAACTCAAAACTCCGGTATTAGCAAGTAAGTAAAAGAACTGGTAGAACCTCAGAGTTCTGAACACCTGGAGAATGGAGGTTGTTCCTAACTGAATGAAACCTTATGGTTGTTCTTTCAAAAGTTTACAAATGAACATTGACTTAATACATCTTTGAAACTTTATTATGCAGAAGAAAAATGCTGCTGCTAACCATCTTAATTTAAATGAAACAAGCACAGAAATAGTTTCCTTACCTTGTCAAATCTTTTTTTAAACTTTCCCTTTTTAAGTATTTTACCTTAATACAGTATTATTTGCCCCCCCCCTTTTCTTTTGTTCTTTTCTCTGCTGCTGTCTGATTTGTACTTCCTTTCCAAATGAGATGGGTGGTTAACAGATCAGTTCCTAACTCTGGTGCTCATTACACTGAGGTTCTACTGTACTGACTCATCTAATGTTTTTTGTTGTTGTTTTGAAGTCTAAACAAATTCAATTAATGATTGGGAATCTTAAGCAGTTTCTGGACATTTCAGCCAACCTTTGTAATCTTTATGTAATTGTTCATTGCCTTCACTTTTCTACCTTCTGCCTTGGAAAGGTTTCATTATACAACCTTAATGGCTATGATCCCCCCCCCCCCCTGCCATGGAATAGCAAATGTTTTGTAACAGTAATGAAGTCTTTTATAAGGCTATGTCTACACCACACAGCTTTTAGCAAAGCAGCTGCTGTTTAAATTTTGGCAGAAAAGTAGTCAGACCAGCTTTGGGGGAGAAAAGGGGGCTGTGTACATTTTGGGGTGCAAATATTAGTAAAGTTAAAACTAGCAAGCTTCTTTTATGTATATTAATGTTGTGAACATGTAGCCCTTAATGTGTAATAAACTGGTATGTTCTCTGCTTCTAAATTGCCTTGGGATCCTTTGGGACAAAAGTATCAGAGGGGTAGCCGTGTTAGTCTGGATCTGTAAAAGAAGCAAAGAGTCCTGTGGCACCTTGTAGGCTAACAGACGTTTTGGAGCATGAGCTTTGGTGGGTGAATACCCACTTGCTCGGATGCATGTATGTATTCACCCAGGAAAGCTCATGCTCCAAAACGTCTGTTAGTCTATAAGGTGCCACAGGACTCTGCTGCTTTTTGGGACAAAAGGCACCGTATACTAGATTATCATTCTCTCTCTTTAGTGTGGGTTCGTGTTCAAATAAGGATTTTTACTGAATGGTTTTGAGAGCAAATGAAACCGTGTCAGGACAAGAAAAAGCTGTGCCTGGGCAGAGTCTGTTATGCGCTCAGGGGTTATGTTCTCTGCACGTGGGCCCCAGTCCTGCAAAGATTGAGACTGGACTTTACACACGGTCTCCCCCGGCCAGTGACGAAGCTCCGGCCCCGCTTTGCATCCCAGGAACTGGCGCTGCTGCTGGTGCGTAGCCCGAGGTGCCCCGCTCCGGCGGACACTGTGAGCCGGCGGGCAGGGCTCAGCCCGCAGCAGGTCCCCTGAGAGACCCGGCGCCAGCCCCCCGCTCGCCAGGCTGCAGCAGAGCGCCCGGACTCCCCTCATCTCCGGCAGGCCGCCTCCTCCCGGCCCCCCTGGGGCGAGCCCCGCGGGCCAGGCCCTCCCCGGGGGAGCCGCCCAGACGAGGCGCGAAGGGAAGGAGCCGCCCGCGGCGCAAGCCGGCTGCTCTGGGATCCCCTGTGAGAGACCCACCCAGCAGCGCCAACCCCCCGCTCCTCGCCCCTCCTCCGCCGTCCCGCCCTCTCCCCACGCCCCTTTCCTAGGCGCCCCCCGCCAGAGGAGCCGGGGCTGGCACAGGAGGGCAGCCAGGACGTTGGACGTTGCTCGACGAGCCTGACACCGCGACCGGTTGTTCCTCGGCTGGCGAAGGCTGCCCGGTGCGGCTGGGGTCCTGCGCGGGGGGAGGTGGGGAAAGCGGAGCGACGCGTTGAGGGCTGGGGGAGACGCTTCATATGGCAGCATGCCCAGATTTGGGGCACCTGTCTCCGGGCTGGTTGTGTTCAACGGGTATTCTGCCCTTCCTCATAATCATTACTAATCCTCCCCTGTCAGATAAGCGCCGTGTTTCTTCAGTTTCAGCCTTACCCTGCTGGATGGTGCTGCCATGCACTGTTTACATCATGCCACCCTGTTCCCGGCTGGGTCCTGTAGTGATCCCTCTATATAGTAGCAGCCGCTGGTAATAGTTTGCAAAGATTGTTGAACCGTTTGGATCAGTGATTCTCAGCTGGGGTAGGTGTACCATTGGGGCCTTGCAGAGGTCTTGCGGGGGTACATCAGCACATCTAGTTATTTGCCTAGTTTTACAACAAGCTACCTAAAAAGCACTAGAAAAGTCAGTACAAACTAAAATTTCATACAGACAATGACATGTTTATACTGCTCTATACGCTATCCACTGAAATGTGAGTGCAATATTTATATTCCAGTTGATTTATTTTATAATTATATGGTAAAAATGAGAATGTAAGCAATTTTTCAGTAATGTGCTGTGACACTTGTATTTTTATGTCTGATTTTGGAAGCAAGTGGTTTTTTTAAGTGAGGTGAAACTTCGGGATAAGCAAGACAAATCAGACTCCTTAAAGGACTAGTCTGGAAAGGTTGCGAGCCACTGGTTTGGCTTATTTGGATGAAAGGTGTTATCGTTATGTTTCTGTATCAGTAATCATGCCTCTGGGTATTGAGAATAGCTATTTGAGGTAACACTGACCTACTACAAAGCAAGCAGGCTTCAATTAGGGCACTGTTTGAGTCAAACAATACAGTGATAAAAAGTCAGGAATTTCTAAACGCTGCCATTTGGAATAAAAAAGGCAAATAAATGGCAGGTCCCTGTAACAAAATCATGAAAAGGAAACATTCTAGATCTGAAGACAACACATTCTGCAGCATTCTCTGCATGTCATCCCTTGGAAGGGAGGAATGGCATAGCCATAAAATAAAAAAAAAAACCCAACCAAAAAAAAAAAAACCTGCTTACAATTTAAGATGAACTATTTTTGCCTGATTTTTGTTTGATAGTTTTAGTGTTTAGCAGAACACTACAAACTGTCATTAAATAAAGCTATTTAATGGCAGTGTTTTCTCATGCACTATTAGTTGTCCAGTTCCGTTCAGCCTCCTAAACACTTCATCACCTTATAGGTTTATTGAACATGCTTTAATTAAAACAAAATCATACACACGTCAGCTCAAGTTAGTTTGAACGACTAAATCAGGATTGAGAATGGTGGTGGAATGATTTGTTAACCTGTGCAGTGTAATTCTAAACTTTCCTGCAAAATTAATAGGGCAAATGCAGAAACTAACACAAGAAAGTTCATTGTCTGGGAAACTGGATATGTTTGAATGAGACAGATGTCCTGTAGAACTCGGAATGGAATAGCTGAAAGGGAGGTGCACAGAGCTTTTTAGTCTGTGCAAATGAACAGGACTAAGACGACTGGCTTCTCAAAATCAAATGCTTAAGATCTTTCATCATCCAAAAGTTTGGTTCATTGTTAATTTTATAATAAGTGTTACAGAGTTAATAAATGGAGGCATTTGTAGAAGGCAATTGGAAACTTGTTATGGTAAACAGAATAATTTAAATCTTTGCACATATACACTATGTAAATAAATGAAAATGTAGAAGAATTCAGTTTAGTAAAGAGATAAATATCTAATTTCAGAATCAGAATACAATTTACAACAGTGAATTTAACACAGAAGATAAGACAATGCATCCAAATTCTGTTGTTATAAGAATGGACAGGGTGATTGAACATGCATGCAGCTAAAATGCCACCCTATAGCACTACCCAGAAACAAGGCAGGCAAACCCACACAATGATCTCTCGCAAAGTTAGATGGTCCAGTGTGCATGGTCATCTGTAGTATTACTTTTAAAATAATAAATGGATTTTATTTTAAGATTCAATATATACGAGAGGGTACCATTTAACATCTCAAACAGAGTATGTTTCGCATTAATTCTTTTCTTTTAGCTGTTGGGAAGGTCAAGTTAGTTCTTGGGCTAGGTGCCAGATTGAGAGTCCTGAGAAGAAAATCCTCTGATTCGCCAGAGAACAGGTACGGCATGGGCTACGGCAGTGAAGGCTTCCCCACATTGCTCAATGAATATGTTCCTACCTTGATCTGGAGGTACTATCTGTGTAGGCGAGAGGCTAGTTCATTCACTGTTCTCTTTCAGCCCTTGGTCTCGGTGTTGAGATTGCTGATGAGGGTGCTAATTGTTGTGATGTGGATACATGTCTGTTTGGAACTGGACTAAGACCAGCAAACCAGTTTCACATAGGATGATTTGTGGGTTACTATCAGTCTTGGCTGCATTTGGAACCAGTGCTATAGCAGGGAAAGACTATTTTCCATTATCTGTCCCCTGAACCATTTGGTCTTTCAATAATCTTTGTGGCATGGAGCACGTGCATGAGGGATAGTGTAAGCATAGCAAAGTATGTACATTCTACTCAGTGTACCCCAACTGATGGTGAATAAGGGTTCCCACCCTTCTTCCCAAGGGGTCCTGGTCCATGCCTAGGGCTCCACAAGTCATCGTCATTATCCAGAGACTCAGAATCAGTTTGTGACAGTGAAGTTGCATGTTTCCATTTGCATGGACACCATTTCCAGAAGCTTGTTACCTAACTTACCTATCAAGCAGAGCCCTGTGGTAGCTAAAATGTCCACCTAGTTATGATGCAAGCTAACCCTCCTGCTAGGAGACTGATGGCATCAGAGGTGAGGAAAGGGAAGCACCTGCCTCCTCATACTTGCAGCAATGGTCTCCCTCTGATCCGTGCACCATGCCCTGCCCTGCCTGGAGCATCTCTCACTGGAATGGGATCAGCAAGTGCTGTGAAGGGCTTCCATACCGGGGGATTGTGTGAATGACGAAGATCCTGTAGGGATATTGGAGTAACCATTGGGACAGTCCAACTTTCTAATGCTAGCAACAGGCTTATGCTCTTTTTACACATTTTTGTTGCTCATATTGTTCTAGGGAAGTGTTAGAGAACTGATATATTCTCATTTTTATTTGGGAGCCTAATTACATCAATATGCCTCTCTTTACTTTGACATAGCTTTAAAAAGAATAAATAAAAATGTTACATAATTTCAAAGAAAGATGCATATTTCCTTTTTACTAAACTGGGTTCATCCTTTAGCTGGAATATTGTTTAGAATGTATACCACAGAGAGTAAAATTAAAAGAACTGCCTAATACAAGGGAATTAAGACTGACTGTGCACATATCAAGTTTGGGGGCTGCTATTATATTATTTTATTTTATTTATTATACTGTAGAGAAATCTAAACTAAAATCCTTGGTCCAAACACTCCTGAATCTCAGAGAAGTTATGATTTCAATCTGAACTTTGCTTCTCAGATCCATCTTTAATTTATAGCTGAAACTTTAGGATAAATATTGTATTTTGACATTGTCTTCTATTTTCTTTTGCAATCCAAATATCTTCTGACTCTAATAAACAGTAGAAGAAATGCCCAAAAATCTGAAGATATGTTTTTTATTGATATTAATGAATCATGCAGGGACTGCAAGCGGTCAGAAGTCTGATAAAGGTAAGATCAGAAATCTTGTGTAGGGGAAAGAATGTTTTGTGTATTGAAAATGCTATATGTAGTAAAATAGATTCAGTACAACTGAGAAATACGGGATCCATTTCTCTGCTGGCATAACTCATGAGTTATACCAGCAGAGAATTTGGTTAACATTGTAAATAAAAGTTTTAAAAGCAGTGACCTTTCATTATGCAATTTTTATTAGCACTATACATCTGCTGCAGGTACATTTGATTAAAGGTACTTTTCTTTAAATTAGCTTACTTATGATGCATTTATTTTATGTTTAGACTTTTTTTTATTTAAAAAGGTTGTTGAATCTAATTTTAGTAATAGGATAATCTCTTACAGATTTGCCTCCATTATTACAAAAAGCTGCGGTTAGTATTTTTATTTTATCTATCTTCCAAAATTCTGTAATATAATCTAAAAATATTTGTGTTATTACACATATTTGTTGTTTATACCCTTTAGGAGGAAATAATAGCTGGAAAATATCTGAATGGTAATATATAAAACTGTCCCTACCTATGTGTTGAAAACATTTTCAAATATCATGCAACATATTAATTCTTTTTGTTTTATTTTCTTGTTTAGCTTTCCTTGATATACTCCATTTTCAGGGGTAATGTATGACATCCTGTAATGTAGATAGTATGATGTGTATGCGCTAGAATAGAACATTATGGATAAAAAGTGTAATCAAAGAATATATATTTAGTGTTCGCTAATATTAACCTATTATGTACAGTGTATATATACACTATTAGCTCTATGACCTGCATTATCACAGATTCTGCATACAGAATTCTAAACCACCAAATCATTGTATAGTGGATTGGTGCATCTAGTTGTTATGATTCAAAACTAAAATGAAAATTAACAAGTATAAAACAATTTCTCATGCCAAAACAGAAATATACATGGAATGAGGCTGGGAATAAATACATGCTACATTATTTCAAAAACTTTTTGATAGTTAACTTTGTTAATTTTTTTCCACTAATCATGGGTTTAAGTGTAAATCTGTTTTGGCAAAAAGATTAACTAAATCCTTGCATCACTGTCTTTATTAGTAATAGTACTTGTTTGTCGTAATTATTTTCTCTTGTAAGCAAAAGTAATTTATTTTACTTGTATTTTGCTTTTTTTTTTCTGCTGTAGCACTAATGTATGGACAACAGATATGCCTAAAAAAATCATGGCATATTTCCATGCTCAGAATGTTATGTTTACTATTAGCAGCCTACAGGTTAGTACCCTTTTAAGAGACAAAACTTTCTTACTAAAGAGAGAAGGAGGAAATATTCAGAAAACTAGTGTCTGTTGTCTAAGTCGTAGAGTTAAATTATAGAGTTGACCAATAAGTCTGTATAATACTGCAGGTCCGTATTAAATTGAGGGTAGAGTACTTTGCTTTATGGCCTTCAGAAGTTTGCAAAGGACTAAGACACAAATAATAAAGAAAAGGGCCCTTTTGCTCCTCTTTTGGAGGCAAGGCAGGGCCTGAATGTTTGCACTGTAGGCTTGCATGTGCTCTTTGGTATGGTAACTGCTAGCCAAGTAACGTAGCCACACCATGTTTATCCATAAAACAGAGGATTTCCCTACCATGCTTCAGGTCTAGCTGTGCTTTGCATTACTTCTAAGGAATGTGAGATACTAGATTTCCTATAAATCTCTCTCTCCTTTGAAGACTTCACTGAACTCTGTTTTGTTAAAAAACAAACAAAAAAAACCCTTATCGTGGCCGCATAAGTAGTGCAGGAAGTACATGCCATTCGTTATCCACAGTCATTACAAATGATGGCGGCCAAGTTCAGACTTGGAGCAACGTCATCAGTGGAGCTGCACCCTTTACACCAGATCTGAATTTGGCCCCCCGAATAATAAAAAACATCTAATGTCCAATTTGCATTCTTAACTGTCTCAAAAAGCCCGTGAATCAGTGTCCCATGACTCCATTTAATCATCATAGCTCTTCCAAAACTATATGGATCCACATTAAGGTTTTGCTTTTAATTTTATTTTTTGATGCTTTCATGGAGAGCTATGATATAAGTTTAAAGTAGCCTTAGATCTCTGTGAATAGTCACAGGCATAAGGGTTATTGATTTTAAGTAGAAATAAAAGGATATGAATTAAAGTAGAAATAAAAGTTACAAGAAGGATTTAATGCAGAAGATAATCATCAGTGTAGGGAGCATTTAGAGATCCTGAACTGATGTCAATAGAGCTATGTAGATTTACACCAGATGAAGTTCTGGTTAAAGTTGTACCTGTAATTAGGCCTTCAGCTGATTATACTGGTATTTAATATTTAGGAATCTATTCTAGGAATTATTAGTGAATCAATTGGCTAACTGTAAAGCAGTTTGTACATACTGAGTATGAAGGATACAGTGTTTTAAGGATTTATATTGCGCACACAGAGCCAGTTGTATTCCAATAACAGGTACAGGAACAGTGGCTTAAGTAATATTCAGTCATAATATATCATTAGCAACTGAAAAGATTGTGCAATTTAAAAGACAGATAACCATGTCACTCATATTGCTCTGTTTATAACGAAGGCTTCTCCCATCTGTTTCTAATGAATTTAAAATCCACTTATGTTGATTAGCTTCATTAACACTTCTAAACAGTGTAGTCTTAGACTTCCTGGAACAGAAGGTATTTGCAATCTCTGGCATGGTAAAATGTGTTTTGTTTGCAATGCGGATTCTTTTGCACCCAAAGCAAAGACAACAACAAAAATTACAACTTCAAACTAGTTTTGAAATAGTCTTGTTGGAATTCAGTATAGTATTAATTTTTAGTCCAGTCTAGGGAAGAGTAAAGGTGAGATGCCAGTGCTAATCACACTTATAATGACAGGTTTCAGAGTGGTAGCCATGTTAGCCTTTATTAGCAAAAAGAACGAGGAGTGCTTGTGGCACCTTAGAGACTAACAAATTTATTTGGGCATAAGCTTTCTTGGGCTAAAACCCACTTCATTGGATGCATGCAGTGGAAAATACAGTAGGAAGATATAGATAGATATATATACACAGAGAACATGAAAAAACTGGCGTTGCCATACTAACTATAACAAGGGTAATTAATTAATGTGGGCTATTATCATCAGGGGAAAAAAAAGTTTGTAGTGATAAATGCCATCATGTGCCAGCAATGCCCCTCTGCCATGTACATTAGCCAAACCGGACAGTCTCTACACAAAAGAATAAATAGACACAAATCAGATGTCAAGAATTATAATAGTCAAAAACCAGTCGGAGAACACTTCAACCTCCCTGGTCACTCAAGTACAGACCTCAAAGTTGCAATACTCCAACAAAAAAACTTCAAAACCAGACTCCAACGAGAAACTGCAAAATTGGAATTAATTTGCAAATTGGACACCATTAAATTAGGCTTGAATAAAGACTAGGAATGGATGGTTCATTACACAAAGTAAAAACTATTTCCCCGTGTTTATTCCCCCCGCCCCCCTGTTACTCACACCTTCTTGTCAGCTATTGGAAATGGGTCATCCTGGTTACCACTATAAAAGTTCTTTTTCTCCTGCTGATAATAGCCCACCTTCATTGATTACTCTCGTTATAGTTGGTATGGCAACACCCATTTTTTCATGTTCTCTGTGTATATATATCTTCCTACTGTATTTTCCACTGCATGCATCCGATGAAGTGGGCTGTAGCCCATGAAAGCTTATGCTCAGATAAATTTGTTAGTCTCTAAGGTGCCACAAGTACTCCTGTTCTTTTTGCTGATACAAACTAACATGGCTACCTCTCTGAGACTTATAATGGCTTCTCTTAATTGTTATCTGTTCCCTCTGAGTTCCAAAACACATAGGACTTCGTTCACTGCTGGTGGGGTGTGATGTTGCTCATTGACTGAGGACCTGGCATGTACTTTCCTTCCCATTCAGTTGCATGTTTCTTTCAGCTCAGTATTCTTAATCTTCAAAGTGATTGAAGGGATTAATCATCTTAGCCTATTGTAAAGTAGAGAAGTATTATTATTCCCTTTGTTTTTTTTTACAAATGGATAAACTGAGGCATAGATGTAAAATGACTTGCGCATTGCCCCAGAGGGAGTCATTTTCAGAGCCAGGGTTAGAACTTGGGAGTCCCTACCCTTTCAGCCTGGAGCGTTTAAACAGAGAGTTTCCGGGAGTAAAAGATTAAGAGTGTGTATGTGTGTATATATATTTTTACATTTTATTATTCCCCTCCTGTCTGCAGATGTCTATAAAAAACTACCTGGAGAACCTTTTATACCAGCCCAAACAGCTGCTGTCAGATTTTCAACAGATTAATCATCAGCAGTTTCAAACTGCAGTGAAATATCTCTTCAGAAGCAAAAAGAACCGTTTTGTAAGTCACTTTGCACTCATTGTATGAAAAGTAAGAGCTGCCTTTTGATGTTTAAATAGAAAGAAGGCCAGACTGTGGGTTTTTCTGTGAATGTTTCACACTGTAACCCAGCAGACATGAATTAGGTTTGGTGTTTTACATCCCTTGTTGATTGGGTGTGGGAATATGAGAACAGTGCACTAAGCAATTATGTGGGGGACAGAGCACTCTCTTCTACCAATATAGGACCTGATACTGTAATTTGATCTGCGTGTCGGACCCTTACGCCCACATAGAGTCTTGTGGAAATCAGTGGGGTTTCACATGGGCGTCAGGGGTCCACCCACATGTATCATTTTTCAGGACTGGGGCCATCACATGTGTTTATGAATAGGGAAGAGAGGGTCTTCCGTGATGGGAGGAAAGGCCTGCAACATAAGTGTCCTGGACATGGGAGAGAGCAAACCAAGAGAAATGGAGGATGCTCCTCTGGAGACGTGATGAGTGCCCAATAATACAAGATTTTAATGTATTGTAGAGTCTGTTTTACTCAGACAGTTGCGATTCAGATCGCATTGTCATAGCACACAGGTAAGTTTCTAGAGCACTTTGGGAGCTATGTAAATAATACTGATCAGAGCTGCAAATGGCATTTTCTCACATAGTATTCACAGGTACCTCCAGGACTGATTGTGATGCCAAATCACCATCCCTAGAACTAACACTGAAACATCAGTCCTGAAAGTACTGTCTTTGAACCACAGACATTTAAGGTGGGAAATGACCTATTAGTTCTGGTCCATTCCTCTGTCAGGGCAAGAGTGTTCTTACAATGTGTTTTTAGTGTTTGTCCAGTCTTCTGAAGGATGTATGTTTGGGTAGGCATTGCAAGAAATACGGCATGTGGAAAAGGTCCATTCTGGGGGCGGGGTATGGTGATCATCTATCTACATACATACATACTTTATGCACAGGTTGCCACAAATCTTCACATTTTCCTGTGTATCCAGGCGAATACTCCTTAATCTGCAGCCATTAGTAGCCTTTTTATGCTTTTCACTTTGCTTGAGAGATTCAAGCTGATTTTTGGCCCACAGGAGAAAAGAATAATCCCCAGTAATGCAATCAGCCACAGTATTTTATTGCTGCTCTATTTCGAAATAGTGGAATATTGTGTCAACACTGCTTTTTATCAGGCCTCAAATTAAAAATATATTAAATTAATGATGAAAGTAAATATATTCTCTTAACTCTTGGATACCTGCAGGAATTGGGAAATATTGTTCTCGATCTGGACAGGATTAGGGAGAGAATTTTCCAAAGCCCAGGAGGAAACAGGACCTTGTTCCTTGTTACATTGGAGAAATGCTTTCCAGCTTTGAGCTCTATGGAATGTGTGGCTATACTAAGCCAAGTTCTGCGGGTGTCGTCAGTGAGCTATCTCCAACCTGATGTCATTAGAAGCCTCCCTAAAGATCTTCCACAAGACACTTTCAGAAACTTGTAAGTCATTTATTTCCCAATGAAAACAATCATTTCTATTGTCTTCTGATTAAATATACTTTTTTAAAAAAAGAGTTTGATATAGTTGCTCTGTATCTGGCATCAAGATACAACTTTCTATTTAGTTTTCATTCATTGTGATGCTATAAAAGCATGTTTGCTAATCTGTACCATTAAAAGAAATTCCACTTATCAATTAATTTGCATGTGCCATTTTATCATTTAGATCAGCCGTATTCAAGGATCTCTACGACAAGACAACGGCAAATGCACAAAGAACTCTGTATGACTGGATGAAGCAGATTCTACAAAAATCCTATATCACCAATGGTATGTTGAACATTAAAAGGAAGGCTTGCTTATCGATCTTGAAACATGGCCAGGAAAGGGTTAATCTTTCCTAGTGAACTTTTTTCTCATTATGAATAGTGCTGTGTTAAGGGCAGCCCTCTTAAATACTATACATCTGTCCAGCATACAGTAAACATATGTCCTTTGCTAGAGCTGCACTGCCGATACAATTATAAAATATGCTTATTCTTAAAGGTGAACTCCACCCTTGTACAGAGGACCATACACAAGGACTATGTGCCCCTTTGGTCCTGTTTCTAAGGCTTATAGGGGATTTAAGTTGTGTATTATCCTAGCGCAGGCTCTCTGCTCAGAGGTGAAGTTCACTGTGTTACCCTGTTTAGACTAGGAAAATAGGTGATCTTTGAAAATGTTAGCTACCATGTTTTTAAACACAACAGGAGGCTATGAGGGTTCTACCATTGGGGCACTGGCTCATTCAGAGAAATGACCAAATTAAAAGCAAAGTAAAGTAAATGTACCTCCTTCCCAAAAATACAATAATACAATAATACCCTCCTCCTGCCTTTCACAGCTGTCTATCTCCCCTGGCTGAGGTGCTTATTCCAGGGCCCAACAGTACAGCAAACATTCCACTAGGGGGCACCAAAGCAACAGAAACAAGACATTAGGGAAGGTCCTTAGCCACTTCAGCAGCCCTTTAGTAGTAATAGTAGCAATTTGCGCTTCCAGGGTTTGATCCTCTTCCCATTGAAATCAATGGCAAAATGCCCAATGACTTCAATGGAGCAGGATCAAGCTCCTGTGCAATCTTCCATCTAAAGATATCAGCGTAATCTGTAAACACTGGTCATGAATGAGCCTCAGACACCCCTGAGAGGTAGGTAGGTATTAACACTAGGGGTGAAAGAAACTTAAAGGACTTACCAGGGCAGCTGGGCTCCTGGGAAAGGTGTTGTGGGGAGATGGCTCTGGGCCCCTGGAAGGGGCAGGGCCTTGGGCGGAAGGGGCGGGGCTGGGACCAGACTCCCCCAGTCAGCCCTTCAGCGCTGCCCAGCCTACGCTGCTCGGGGCTCTCGCCACTGCCGTGGTAGTGGCAGTGGTGGCTGGGAGCCCTGAGGCTCCGGCAGCGATTTAAAGGGCCCCGGGCTCCGGTACCGGCTTACTTTCACCTCCGATTAGCACCATTTTACAGATGGAGAAACAGAGGTATATTACTTGCCCACAGCAAGTCTGAGCCAGAGTTGTAAAGAGTCTAGATCTTCTGACTTCCAGATTTGTGTGTTAAGTACAAACACATCCTCCTTTAATTAACAAGTGAATATACAGCCAAGAAGTAACTGAGAGTTACAGTGCCCCACCTAAGAGTTCCAGCACTGGCAAATGGTCTTGGCTGTCATGGTCTCTTGCTTGCTCCTGTGACCATTATGGATTAGGAACAGTATGAAGACAACATGAAGCACGGAGCTTTCACACCCCTCTGCAGCAACCCCTCCTTCCACTGCAGCTCAGCAATGTAAGAATCTTGAAACATACCACGTATCTGTGTTATGTAGTAGGTTGCCTTCCCAACATTTTTACTAGTTTTTGTTACAGATATTTCCTCATTGCCATTCCACAGGAATATACAAGAGAGCTGTTTCATAGCCGCATGTCTTCCTGTCCTGTTGTGCCAAGGTCTTAGGATCAACATAGATGACATGTTGTTTTAATGTCTCAAAAACATCTCTCTAGAGATTTGTTTCTAAGTAACTCAGCTAATTCTCATTTCTTTCCTATTAAAAATACCAACCTCTCCAATGATGAAGAACTCCGGTGGCTTTTACAAAAACGGGTGCTGATGTGTTTTATATTTTCTGCCTGATTTTTAAAGAACAAAAAAAGGCTCCAGGGACCCTAGTCTCCAGTGTTGCCAAAAGCAAGTTTCCTTGTCTATTAAATGCTACAGTCAGGATCTTTACATTGTGAAAATTCCTTCCCCCAGCTCTTTCCTCTTTTCTCTCCCTTCCTGTCTCTTAATGTGCTTGGTGGTGGGAGATAGTATGGTCTAATGATGAAAGCATGGGACTGGATACAAGGACTTTTGGAGTCTATTCTGAACTCTCTTTCACCATATCAACCATTATAAGGCAGTCACTTAAGATCTGTGTTTTCAAAAATGCCCACTAATTTTGGATGCCTCAGTTTGAGAAACGATTTTTTCAGAGATGTTGAAAACTCCCTGAAGTGTATTCATGACTATTAATAGAAATCAACTAGAGTTGTGGGTGATCAGTATCTCTGCAGATCAGGCTGCAGAGATGTCAAGCTGAGCACCCAAATATTGAGACACCCAAAATTCATAGCCACTTTTAGAAAATTTAAGCCTTAGCTGCTCTGTGTCTCAGTTTTTCCAATTGTTAAATGGGGATAATTATTTCCCAGGGCTGTTGTGATTGTTTATTTGTAAAACATTTTGAGGTCCTTGGATTGTGCTATATAAATGGAAATGATTGTTCTTCTTATAATAAGGTATTGTATTTCTTCAGTTTTTATCCTAATTTATGGCTGTACTAAATATTTTTTACTTTCTCTGAGGTTAATATCAGTTCAGTTAACAATGAGAGTATTCTGTATAGTCATAGCATATAATCAGTCATTTAAAGGAACCCTGTCCGGTTAATAATATACAAATATAAAGTGCTTTTACCTATGTTACCAAATAACACATCTGATTATGAAAACTTCTACTTTTACTTTTGCATTTTGTTTAGTTTAGGCAGTACAGACAGGCTAGTCATTTTCACTTTCTGATTCTCATTATTAGCATGGAGCTGCAATAGATGGATGCACAAACCTCAGCTGAAAGTTTTAAAAGCAAACAAAGATGATTTATTGACATTTAAAATATTAATGAATACACTTCTGTTATTAATGTTTGCAAAATGTTGGTTATAACTCATCTCCTCCCCACCATTTATGGATTTAAACTATCTGACATTGTCCATTTTTAAGAGCAGGACCTAGTAGTGTTATGAGTTTAGAGATCCTTTGATTATCCAGCAATGAAGATGTATAGAATATAATGTTTATTTGTAATCACAATGACATTCTTTACATTTGAATGAGTATTTTTGTACAAAACAGAGTTAAATGATTCAACCTCTTGGGTCAGTGCAGAAAATCTATGGATTTTGGGAAGATACATGGTCCATCTTCCATTAGAAGAAATTATGAAAATTAATCTGAATGAAGTAAGTAGAAAAATGTGTTTGGATGTATCAGTTATCCAGTGATGTGATAGAATGATCACAGGCACAAATTTAAAAATGAAAGATTGTGTATGTTTAAAATGGTTTAGTTGCAAACTAAATCCAAATGTTCAGTTGATCATTTATTAATGAACCACTCCACTGCCTCTTTTAAAACTGAAAAATGTACAACATCCGTAAATGCTTAATTAGATGTGTATGCTTGTCATTGTCTCTTTCCCACAATCTATCTCCATCAAAACTTCCATGGGCTGCACTGAGAGCTCTTCAGATGAGGCAGGATCAGGCCCCCCATGAGATTGCAAATTATCTAGGTATGATACAGAACTACTGGTCTTTGCCTTTTTAAACTTTGTATTATCCAGATTGCTGTTTGTGCCATCTGTGTAATCTGAAAGGAGGCAGATGATAGTTTATAGTATCAAACGTATTAATGTCTTTAGTTTGTATAGATTCCTAATAATATGCTTTTGTTTGTACTAATGAGATGAGACTATTCATAAGCTATGACAATGCAACCAAGCAGCTGGATACAGTGTATGATATAACACCAGAACTCGCGCAAGCTTTTCTAGAAAGAATAAACTCATCAGGATTTGATC
The DNA here is from genome assembly GCF_016161935.1 of Mauremys reevesii. Classification (NCBI taxonomy): domain Eukaryota; kingdom Metazoa; phylum Chordata; order Testudines; family Geoemydidae; genus Mauremys; species Mauremys reevesii. The sequence continues at coordinate 69,929,400 of NC_052632.1, forward strand.
TGAGAAACACTTCAACTATTTACAGGCAAGCAAGACTTATTTTCATTTTTAGCTGTCTTTGAAAATGCTTTTCTGGAGTGAAGTGGAGGGAAGGGAAGGGAGAGACTGGATGCCGCATGGGATTGTTAGAATATCATGGTCTTTTACTTCTAAATTGCTGGTGAAAACTGCCACTGGTTAGTAATAACCAAGAGTTGTTGCCATCTGATGAATTTTTGAAAGAGCTTCTAAAATAACTTGATGGTCTCACACCAGCTTCCTTGTAGACAGGTGTCCATGTTATTAGTAGCGCCCAAGAATCAGGGTTCCATTGTGCTAGGCATCATATAGACAAATAAGATAAGATATTCCCTGCCTGAGTGAGCTTGCAACCTATATGTCAGGCATAATTTCACAGGTGGATGAAACACTCAGAAAAGGTGTGTGTGTGGGGGGGGGTAGTTTAGGAGGATGAAGTTACAATAAAACAAATTCGTTTTTAGCAGAAAAGAAGACTCAGCTAGCCACCAGCCTAACCATTGCGTGATGGTATTGATCTGTAGGCATTATGGCAGAATAGACTTTGAGGAGGGAATCACACATGCACTAGCCACCACCACCACAAGTGTCATTAATTGATACTCACATTACCAGTTGTAGCAGAGAGGCCTAGGAGGAAATAGGTAAAAAGAATGATCTAGCCTCCCCACTTTAGTGGGCTCTCGGAGGCATAGGCGCCAACTCTCTGGGTGCTTCAAAAAAATAGTGGGTGCTCAGCACCCACCGGCAGCCCCGTGGATCAGCTCTTCCCCCTCTCTCCCAGCACCTTCCGCCTGCCTCAGATCAGCTGTTTAGCAGTATGCAGGAGGCACTGGGGGAGCAAGGGTGGGGTGCACTTGGGGGAGGGGGCAGTGGAGAGGCGGGGTGGGAGCTTGGGGGAGGGGGCGGAGTGGGAGGGGGGTTTGAGCACCCTCCAGCAACTCATAAAGACGATGTCTATGCCCTCAGTATTGCATTAAGTCACATTTGCATGCATTGCTGACCTTCTTGTGACACTTCTGTGGGTAAACAGAGGACCTCCAACTTCAGGGCTGTCAAACCAGCACTAAACTCACTTTAACAATAATAGCAATAAGAATGAAAATGAACCTTTCTCGTGAATACTCAGTGTGAACCACCTGCAAGAACATTTTGTTCCTTTACATTTATATTACATTTTGTCATATAAATGATCCTATTTAGCCCCAAGACACCACTCTCTGGAGTTGTTTGCAGCCCCCTGAGGCAATTCCTTGGACTTTTCAAATGTATAAAGAATAGGCTTTATGACTCCAATTCTTTTCTCATTACACCAGTGGAACTTTATTAATTTCAGTGGAGTTATTCCTGAATTACACTGGTGGTAAGTGACAGGAGAACCAGGCCCACCATGTATATTTCTGTGTCAAGAATGAGGGGGGGAAAAAATCTCACAAATGGTTTTACTATCCATGTAAGGTGCCAACTTCTTACTAACTGGAGGAATGTCATGCTCCAAAGTCCTTAATATAGTCCATTTTACCACACCCTTATTTTATTTTACACATTTTAACCCTATTAATGCTCTTTTAAGAACTAATATTATTTATTGCTGCTAATCCCAAGGGAGATTAGGAGCCTTTGGTGGCAATGGAGTAATGCATCAGATAGTAACTATTTGTTATAGAAGTGCAGTTATAGATACTTTGTTGATTTGCCTGTTAGTCTGATGATGATGATCTGCCATGACTTCTGTTGGGCCACTAAAACAGTGGGTTGTTACATTGCTAAGCGATTTTCTGTTGAGGGACTAGAGCAGGGGTCCCCAACCCCCGGTCCGCAGCCCGGTACCGGTCTGCGGCCTCTTAGAAACCGGGCCGCGAACCGACCCAGTGGAGCTTCCGCAGGCGTGCCTGCGGGAGGTCTACCCGAGCCGCGGGACGAGCGCTCCCTCCGCAGGCATGACTGCGGACGGTTCGCTGGTCGCGCGGCTCAGCTGGACCTCCCGCAGGCATGACTGCGGAGGGTCCGGCAAATGCCGCCCTGGGGGGCAGGACGAAACCGGTCCCTGATCCTAAAAAGGTTGGGGACCCCTGGACTAGAGGAAGTAAAAACTGTCTGAACCCATCTCACTACAGACTTTTACCAAGTTTGTTACTAGGCTGCAGCATAGCTAGCAGCTGGTTCAGTTTATGTCCATAAACCACATAGTTTAGACACCAGTCCTGGTGGGCCCATGTTCTGCACATTGATCCTGTCTGTGAGCAGGGCTGTAGCATGAATGTCAAGCTGTAGCTGCACTCTCCCGTTGTTCCAGCCTTATGTAAATGGGATTGCTAACAGGTTGAAAGATTAAATATAGGGGCAAGGCCAATACTGTAGCCTTTTTTGCTCATGTGATGACTAATCATTGACTGTAAGTGCAGTAGAAGTAGAAAATGCTCATCAGAGAGCTCTGATATTTTACCATGACTATGATATGGCCATGAGGTCAAATGTGTCCATGTGGCTGATGCACAAAGGTCCTGTCAACCTGACAGCTGAAATCATGCATTCAACAAATGCCTCTGGAAATGGCTGTTCACAGCATGTTTTTCCTAACCAGTGTGGACAGATTTTTTTTCTTTCTGTGTTATGAAACTCTGCTATATACTTAACCAGGAGGGTGCTGAGTGAAACAGTCTGTAGCGAAGCTTTGTAAAACAGTTAAGTTTTACAAGCTTGCAGTAACTGTTTGAACTTTATTGTGTTCTTAATATAGTTTTAGTTACTGGTTCGAATCAGCCAGAAGGGTATTAGGCATGTAATCCTCAGCCATACACACAGTTGTATGCCCTGCCCATGCTAGGAAACAAAAGCATGTTTCATAGAATATCATAGAATATCAGGGTTGGAAGGGACCTCAGGAGGTCATCTAGTCCAGTGGTTCCCAAACTTTAACAGCCTGTGAACCCCTTTCACTAGCATGTCAAGTCTTGCGAACCCCCTCCTAAAAATGAATCTTTCCAGGGATTTTCTCCTGTACCTGAGTATAAATTATAAAAGCAGTGATCTTGGAAATATAAAATTTGTGTTTATGACATGCTTATTACACACTATTTATTATTAATTATTTATCATTACAGTATTTTTATTACATTATGAAAACGGCAACACTCTTCCAAGATCTCACTTTTCCAAGATCTCACTCAAAAGAGTTCCTCCTACACAAGCATTCAGGTCTTGAGCAGTCCAGGCAAACAGCACACGTTATAAAAAAGCTTAAACTTGTTCTTCATAATAATTTAAAAAACAATACTAGCTGCCTATTTAATTTTAAAAACAGCAAAAAATATTCACCTCCCTTTCCGTTTCTTATAAGGAGTCTTGATGTTTAAATCTCCTCAGTGTGATAGATATGCTTGCTTTGATTTGCTTAGCTCTTGGAAGTCTAGGGGCTCCGGGCTGCTGGCCCCATGCTGCCTGGGATCCCTAGGGACAGTTCTGTCCACCATTAGGGAATTTTTTCCCGAGAACCCCCTATAACGTTTCCTGAACCCCAGTTTGGGAATCACTTATCTAGTTCAGCCCCCTGCTCAAAGCAGGACCAATCCCCAACTAAATCATCCCAGCCAGGGCTTTGTCAAGCCTGACTTTAAAAACCTCTAAGGAAGGAGATTCCACCACCTCCCTAGGTAACCCATTCCAGTGCTTCACCGCTCTCCTAGTGAAAAAGTTTTTCCTAATATCCAACTTAAACCTCCCCCACTGCAACTTGAGACCATTACTCCTTGTTCTGTCATCTGGTACCACTGAGAACAGTCTAGATCCATCCTCTTTGGAACCCCCTTTCAGGTAGTTGAAAGCAGCCATCAAATGCCCCTTCCTTCTTCTCTTCTGCAGACTAAACAATCCCAGTTCCCTCAGGCTCTCCTCATAAGTCATGTGCTCCAGCCCCTTAATCAAACATCACCTCTGGCTCCCCCTGCCTCTGAAAATGGTTGTCTTGTGAGGGTAAATAGTACAACAGAGCATTGCAAATGGCTACAGTCATTTTGTTGGGTATCAATTGGATTTTCTTACAACTGCTGTTGAACAAATCTACGTCCAGTGGGGTAGCCACATAACTCTGCCTGTGTGGTGGATAGGGAGCTATGCTAGATGTGAAACATGGTAGATTTTTATTTATTTAGATTTAAAACGATAAAATAAAACCTATCTAAGACTCTAGATGCCCTGCACATTAATTAATTATACAATACAGTGAAATCCCAGCAGTATTAAAATAATAATTCCAATTGGAACTCAGCCTGTCAGACACCTACAGAGCATCCTGTCCACCCCTTCAACCTTTCTAAAGTGGGGATTATACCCAAAATCCTTCCAAAGGGAGCAAGTTCCAAAAGTGGGCTCCTTAAACTGAGAGAATCCTGCCACAACATATTGAATCATTAACCTAAGTTCTGACAGCAAGCGCTTCCCAACTGATTTTAACAGAATACAAGAGAGTTTAGGTCTCAGACCATTCAGGGCTATAAAGATTGTAATTCAAGGTGTTGGTGACAACTAGAAGTGATCCGAAAGCTAGTTAAAGACTATGAGCTCAGGAGCTGCATTCATGTATCTGCAGTTAGCTAACTTATTTCTGGTCTCATACAGGTTAGGCTTGTTGGTTTGTTTTTATGACAATATGGAACAAATGGATGCCATTGTGGCACGGGTTTTACTTCATCAAATGATGAAATGCAATCAACTGAGAGGATTCCAGGCTGATGTTTATAAGGTGTGTATTTGTTCACTCTTGTGTGAACTATCCTAGCTAATCTGTTTCTCACCCTCCCTTTTCTAGGATAAATTTCTTCTTTAAAATCCAACAAGAAAGGAGTGACAAATCACTGACCTGCAAGAAATACATAAAAAAGTACTTGAATAAGTAATGCAAAAGATAAAAGTCCATTGACGCTTTTAACAGCATTTAGTCCTCTCAGCCTGTTTCCTCACTCTTCATATTTATTTGCCATCTGTGGGTCTACTTCAGGATTTCTGTGAAGTAGGTTCATAGAATATCAGGGTTGGAAGGGATCTCAAGAGGTCATCTAGTCAAACCCTCTGCTCAAAGCAGGACCAATCCCCAGACAGATTTTTGCCCCAGAGCCCTAAATGTCCCCCTCAAGGATTGAACTCACAACCCTGGTTTTTAGCAGGCCAATGCTGGTTCTTGCTAAATGCTTGCTTCTGGTGCTGATGGTTAGTCAGAAAACCCTGATAATGTTTGGGTAACAATGGAAATTAGATGTTCGCAAACCTCCCTGCTCTTAAATACAACTTCATGCTCTGCATCTGCCTTCTCTTGATGTAGCTCAAAGCTCAACTCCTAGACATTGCAATGCAAAACCAGACCTTGAATGATACCCTTGGGTCGCTGTCAGATGCAGTGGTTGGATTGACTTCAAGTCAGCTGGACTCTTTGTCACCTGAAGCCGTGCATAATGCTATTTCAACATTAAACCAAGTCTCTGGATGGGCAAAAAGCCAAATTATGGTTTTATCCAGCAAATACCTCACTTATGAAAAGGTACATTTGGGATTTTTCTGATATAACTTTATCACATTTGATGAAAACAAAGTGCAGGAACCTTTTTTTTCAACTGCAACTGTTGATTTTGATAAGTTTGTAATCCAGAGTTTTACTCTATAATTTATTCTCCGTACAAGATTTCTGTAATGCTCTCATTGACAGAGCTGGTCAGAAAATTCTGTTTTAAACAGTGTTTTAGCACAAAATAGGAAAATATAGTGCCTAAGATATAACTTGACATAGGAAGAATGTGCATTTTTAGTACACAATTTTACTTTCAGCTCTGAGTTGCTGCCACAATTAGCTGAACTTTAAGAAATGTTAAAACTGTTACTGGAGGTTCTACATTCCAAAGGTGAAATTTAGACAAGAAACATATTGCGCATCTAGTATTAATGGTTCTGAAGTTTTACTTTAAAGATTTCTGCTAAACGTGGATTTGAAAACTTCCCCTTTTGTTTCCTCTGATCTCTGTATAGGTTTTATCATTTTATAACATTAGTCAAATGGGGGCTTTGGTGACTGGAATTAGTACTCAATCATTCTACAACATGAACCCAAAGGAGCTCTCTCAAGTTATTAGAGGCACCTTATCCCAGTATGCCTCTGATTTATCACCTGCACAACAACAAGGTATCCTCACTAAGGTAATAGTAAATTCTTAATCCCCCTCTCCATCTGCACCAAAGCACAATGACCTTATATGCAGAACATGATTTTTTTAAAACACTGTAAATTACATGTGGATTTTGGCTGAATTGTTCACTGAAATAATTACTTGCTATTTGTATTCTGTTTTCCTCTCAAACGCCAAATACACTTAAAAAGTTATGTACTTTACCCTCTGTCATTCAGTAACATGTTAATTCTGAGTAGTGAAGTAACTCTTTACCTGCAGTCTCTTAAGGAATATTACATTGAATTGAAAGAATTTAGTCAAATCCTATGAATCTGGAAATAAACTCTAAGTCCCATGTACTGCCTTTTTTCCTCTTTATTAGATGCTTGCGTCTAGAGATCTTTCCTCAGCAGTCACAGATATACAAGGAGCTTTTTTTAAAGAAGTATGTCTTTCTGATTTATGGAAGGAAACTGGTTTTAACTCTTCAATAGTAAAAGAAAAAGAATTACGGACGAGCCAGGTAATGAGTAGTTATAGTATTTCCATTTCCACTATGACTGATGCCTTTATAAATACAAAGAATAGATTTCCTCTGAAGCACAGTAAAACACTTCAAGACAATTTTCTAAGGGGTTCTCTCTTGATTAGGATCCCAGGCCACATTTCTCCAATAGGAAAAAAGTCATAATTACTATTGTTTTCCCTTCCTACTCCATTTCCAGAGGTGTATTCTGTTGCTTACTGGACAACGGGAAGAGTAGAGATAGAGACGCATAAATTCAGAATGAGATTGGAGAATATGGGTAGGAGGAAGGAATCAATCCAAATATGCTTTGATGACACCCACAACCAAAGGTCTCACTGACCTCGTCAGTATTATAAGGAATTTTATATAAGAATAAACTGTTCTTTAATATACTAGGCACAAAGCTTGTCAAGATTCTGCCACATATTTCTTCTTCCTGCATTTTGTGTAATTGCCACTTGCATTTGAAACCAATCCTGTAGTCTATACATAGAGGTATCATGATCATTGTCTAACCTACATGCCATCACTTAAGTCAGTGATAATGACTGTTCCTGTGAATAGGGGTTGCTGGGCTCGGGCCTCACAATCATGTTTAATGCTTTTAAAATTCATATGAAAGATACTATAGTATTTCCTTGAGCTATCATACAAATTACCCAGGATGCACTGTCATGTATTTTTAATTTCAGGCCTTGTTTCTCTATGAATTATTGTCTAAGAAAACAACAGCTCCCGCTGATCTCTTAAGGTATGGATACTAGTCTCACTGTTTCACACCCAGGTGAAATGTGTTTGAAACCTCATTTTGTTATCAGAGTGGCAATGAAACAAAGTCTTCTATAACTCTCAAAATATTTTACATTTATATAGCACCTTTCATCTCATGGGACCCCAAGCCCATTCATCTTTCTCATAAAGAGGAGCCCTTAAGCTCAAAAGATATATGAAAAGACCCCCAAAGATCTTGATCAACATTTTTCAGTTTAGGCTCAGCTCTGCTTTCCGATGGCTTTAATGATTCATTATCAGAGAAGGCCACGAAGAGGCAGGGGGTGAGGAGGGGAGGTGAAAGGAAGAGGAGGGCACAAGGGTGGGAAGGAATGAAGAGGTGTCCAGAAGGGGTTCTTTCTTGGGATTTGGTCTGTAGAATGAAAGAGATGACGATCCTCTGCCCTGGATCATGCTAACAAATTCATGAACTCATGTGTTGTACTCTCTATCAGTATAGGGCAGTTGGTGAAAGGAGTAACATGCCAGCAGATTGAGCGTATGAGCACCGACTCATTTCTAAATAATTTCAGATTCTTTGAACAGAATCTCCAGTTGCTTTCTCCATATCAGGTAAAATTGGAATCATAATAGTGTGTATATATTTGTCTAGATACATAATCTAATACCCAAACTGTAGGTGGATTAGAGCAGGGTGAATTCATAATTTTTTTTTCAGTGAATTTCAAATCTTCTGTGTGAACTGTCCATTAACAGATTAAATTTTCACTATTTCATTTGTAGTTCAAGAATTAATTGCAGAATAATTCCTGCAGTTCATTCTTGATTTGGAGCTAATTCATGAATAATCTATTTAAAACTCATACAAACCCTGATATGCACCCAAACATGGGCCTTTTCATCTCTGGCACACAGGAAGAGGAAGCTACAAACAACTTTGTAGAAATTGCGTGCATGAAAAAACTCTCTGAAGATAAGCATAATTCTACATATGCTAATTTAAAAAATGTAATAAACACCATATGCATTCTTCCTCAGAATTCATAAGTGCTTAAGATTCTAAATATTTTGTTTTCAGGTTAACTGTTTGGCTTGGAAATTTTGGAAAGCCTCCAACACATCTATCCCTCCCTTTCTCTTATCAGTGCTTCCGTAAGTTCTTCCTATAATATGCATGGCAATATGTTCCATTTAATCCTCAACAGCTTTTTTTACTTAACCATTTTAGTGCCAGAGAAGTGGATGACTCAAGCAAATGATAGTTTTATATGTAAGTCACTGGTTCCAGCCAAATCAGTATCAACCAAAAGTTGTTACCATTTGATGAGTGTTCAGTGATTTGTGTGAAGCATGTCAGTTTTAATCCCTGGTTCCAGTCACTTCATGAGAACCATCACACTTGGAATTTATTGACGTATGTAGAACTGTTATAAAGACTGAATTGCCTTCTTGCCCTTTTGAAGTGGTTTCTCTCCAGGAAGGATTGAGGCACATTGACAGGGTATTGTGTGGAAAGCTTGCGCTATACCTGCTCTATGAATGAACAGAGGACTTAATTCTCTGGGCCTTTCCATTCATCACCTTTCATAATTGCTAAATTCACTTACATTTGTTTGTTTATTTTTTGTTTAACGATACAGACATTTTGTGATGCCTGCCTTACCAAGTAGAGCTGTTGGGGGTGGGGGAGTTTAGTATGCCTCATGGAAAAATTTGAAAAATGAATTTTTTAAATTTAATTTGAAATTTTCAGTGAAATGGGGTTTTGTACAAATTTAATTTTTTTTTTAATTTTTCAAAAATTTCTGTTCTGCTGGGAACATTCTTTCTCTTTGGGGGATGGGCGGGGAAGAGCAGAGTGAAAAAGTCAGTGGTTCATTTCTCCATTCCTTCCTCCCACTCATGAAATTTGTAATGAACAACTAAAATTTCTGACTTAAATGTAAATAATTCCTTTTGGTTGACAGAGGATTTTCTATCAGGGAAAAAAACTTTTGATGGAAATATTTGGATAAACTCTGGTACCAGGCATGGCTGACAGAGACCCCCTTATGTTGCGTCATCTTCTATTCCATCAGAAACAGCTGGTATACTCTGATGCTCTTGACTTCACAGGACTGCTCATTGAGAGCACAGAAACATTTGGAGAGCCTGGCTGGCATAGCTTTGGGATTTGATTCAATTCTAAAAGGCTGTCTGCCACTCAGATGGAAAACCATATAACTTTGGTTTCATTTGGCAGCCCTTCTTAGAGTGACATGTTCCAAATATTCTTATCAGTAATCCACCCACTGCATCTTGACTCATTAGAGAGATGAGAAATGCTCGCCTCCATTGTAGGTTTTTGCAGCTATATTTACTTTAGAGTCCTCTAAAAGGTGCCAACTGGAGGATTTATTGTTTTTGTGTTAACTGTTTACAAGAGTGCTTTTTCCCCTATAAAATATTCTGTTCAACTTAGTTGTGTTGGCCATGTCTGCACTGGTAGTGCTGTCAAGCTCTGCTACATACTTGCATTTTATTTTATAAAATAAATTAAAAACTACCTTTGAGGAGTTCACTTGCAAAGGGTGACTTTGGAATGTATTCTGACTTTATCACAGTGGTCATTATGTAGTAAAGCTTCTTAGTCAGCCCAGTTGTCTAGAGATAGCACAGCACATTGCCATATGGGAACTCAAAACTGGATGTTGTTTGGTCCTTTGCTCCAGCATAGGGAGAGACTGGGAGCACTCCAGACTAGTGGTTCTCAAACATCTCTCTGTGGCCTGTCAGTAGTCAGCAATTTGAGTCTCTAGAGGTGTCACGCACTACTCCTGACAGGGTGATAGTGGTCAGTGGCGGCTCCAGGCACCAGCGCTCCGGTCCCTGCAAGGGCGACAGTCAGGCAGCTTTCGGCGGCTTGCCTGCGGAAGGTCTGCCGGTCCCACGGATTCAGCGGCAATTCGGCGGCAGGTACGCTGAAGCTGTGGGAGTGGCGGACCTCTCACAGGCAAGCTGCCAAAGGCTGCCTGACTGTCGTGCTTGGGGCGGCAAAAAAGCTAGAGCCGCCCCTGACAGTGGTAGGCTTGCATTGCTCTCTAGCAATCCCTCTAGCCAACTCAGGAGTCTTTTCAGAGCCTGCACCCATTCTTTTACACTATATAATGAATAACCAATAAAGAGAGCTGCCAGTGCAGAAACCTTCTATAACCTTTATGTTCATGCATTTGTCTTACCCATTTCTAAATAAAATAAAAATGGGTAGACAAGTCCTTTGACTACAGCAGCTCTCATTCCCCTTAGGATACAGGATGTTTACACTACAACACCTGCAGCTGGCCCATGACAACTGACTCAGGCTTGCAGGGCTCTGGCCTTGAAGCAGTTTCATTGCAGTGTAAACGTTCCAGGGCTCAGGTTGCAACCTAAGTTCTGGGACCCTCCCACCTCGCAGGGTTCTAAAGCCTGCGCTCCAACCTGAGCCCGCACATCTGCACCAGGGTTACGTATGGACGCTTTGGCTGGCAAGTCAACCACACCTGGAGCTTGGATCCTGGCTCACACTCCAGTCAGAGATGTCATCTGGTTGAGCCTTTTCTCCTTAGACAGGGCAGGGTTCTGGTAATTTCATCTCACTGTGCCGATCCGAGGCAGTTGATTTCAGGAGCTAATGAAAAGCCAAGAGAGTGAGAGATATAATAGAAGAAAATAAGGGTGCAGAAAATAACACAAAGGGAAGGGAAATGGAACAGGATATTTTATGCACCACTGCAGTGCAGGTAATTCGGTAACCCCACTGATGGGCTGAGGACTGGGTTCAGGAATCTCAGATGAAAAACAAAGTTACTAAAACATGAACAAGGCCTGCTGGCCTTCCTTTCATTAAAAAAGTAATGAGATGGGTAGAGATGAGAGTGTGGGGAATGTGTTTGGGAGAGATGAGTTGGGAGATGAGTTGTTTTTTTCCAAAAATCTCTTTTTATTAACCCCCCAAAGGAAAAAGTCTCCTCATTATTTTGCCCACCAGTTCGGCCTAATATCCACCGTACCAATTTCGGTTCATTAATTTCCGGCACCACATCTTCTTACTAAGCATGATTTCAATAGTCCTTGAACCATATCAATAAACCCTATTTGTTTGGCCTATTCCAGTTTCTCTGTCTGGTTTTCTTCTTCTTGACATTCACTATTGAAAACAATTTGACCTATTTTCCACTGGTATTTTCCAAGCAGGCAAAAAGTTATAGGCTATTGTGACATCTTATGAACTCCCACCTACTTTTTCCATTTGCACTCACAATTGGGATACATTTTTAGACCCAATAATGCCATCAGGCCATATCTATTCTAAATGAAGCCCAATGAAAACCTGTATGAAATATTCTAATATCACTTGCTATTTTTGGCACCTCAGAGAACAAGCAGAGACATAGTCCCTCTCCCAGAAAGCACACAATCTAGATTTGACGTCACAGCTAGGGAGGATCAAACAGACCCAATAAAAAGAGAGGGAGAGGGAAGGACAAGGGTGACCAGGAAAAGCTCACATGGTGACATTGCTGTGCACTTTGAGTGTTCCTTTGAAAGTTAACAGTATATTATTCCCCCGCCCCTTCCCCCTTCGTTTCTTGTAGGTAAGAAGGCAGATTTTCGTTCTGGGGAGGGATTTTTGTTAAAGAAAGTTAACGTTCACAGCCAGTAACTGCTTTGAGGAGAGGCCTCCAAAATACCTACAGGGATTAATTTACATTATGGAATAATGACCTGCGAAAGTTCAGCTCAGGATAAGATACGGGCCTATAGGAACATGCACACACTTACTTTTCAGTTGTGATCTTCCCTGTGTTACTGATGTAACCCCTCAGATGTAAGTGTTATAATGAGAGAGTGGTCCAAGCTACAGTGTTCAAATTGGGATCCAAACTTCCCCAGAGTTCAAAGGTGCTCAAATCCAGTAGTTCGGTTTGACCCATTCTAGAGAACTGAACCAACCACCAAGTACAGATGAGGTCTGAACTTCCCCAATATTGTGGAGAGCTCCTACCCAGGGTTCTAGTTCAAACTCCTCTCTAGGTATAATGAAAATAGCTCAAAGAACCTACAACACCACTTCATAGAACCTTTACAGAGAAGGACATGAACAGTGCTGCTTGAATGGGGTAATTAGTTTATAATTGTGGGCCAAATTCAGAAGCCACATGTAAGTTTGACCAGTGGTCCGGGGCCCCCTGGGCAAGCAGGTTTTAGGGGGTCCGCAAAGCAGGGCCGGCATTAGACTTGCTGGTGCCCAGGGCTGAAAACCGAAGTCCCGCCATGCAGGGCTGAAACCCAGCCGGCTGGGGCTGGGGCTGAAGCTGAAGCTGAAGCCTGAGCAACTTAACTTCACGGGGGCCCCCTATGGCATGAGGTCCCAGGCAAATTGCCCTGCTTGCTACCCTCTAATGCAAGTCCTAGCTTTTATATGCAGAAAAACAGTTGTGGCACATAGAGTTTTTATACCATGTTGGGGGAGTGCCTCAGAAAAAAAAAGGTTGGGAACCCCTGAGTTAGACCTCCTTAAGCTGAGACTGCCTTAGAGCTGCTTACGCCCACTCTGGCATTGTCTAAGGGAAGATAAGTTGACTTACATGCTGAAGAGCTGGAAGAAGGTATAAGCATAGGTACTGGAACTAGGGGTGCTGTGGTTGCTGCCGCACCCTCTGGCTTGAAGTGGTTTCCATTATATACAGGGTTTACACTTTGGTTCAATGGCTCTGAGCACCCCCACTCTAAAAATTGTTCCAGCACCCCTGAGTGTAAGAGGAGACTACTTTAACTTACACCTTTTCCTAGCTCCTCAGTATGTAAGTTATGCCAGCTTACCCATCTCTGAATGTGGCCCTGTCACTGTGATCTTCACAAGCAGTACTAGGTATGGCTGAAGTCCAGCTTTACAAACTAAGTGGTTGTTGTTTTTTTTAACTCCTTCTCCAGTGCTCAGTATCTGGAATCCATTTCAGGCACTTCGTGTGTCCCTTTCCTGATAAGTCTGGGGAAGACAGAACTGGAACTTATGATTGTAAACTCGCACAAAAAGAATACAGTCCTACAGAAGGTACAGGAGTGTCTGGTAAGCAGGATACTGTTCTTTTGGGTGGGGAAAAAGTGCAACAAAACAAGCCATTTTTGCAATTACCCTAAATTGGGATGGTTTCTGCCTCACAAGGGAAAATAAGAGCTACATTAACATTGCGTGGGAAGTTCTGCATTGTGGCTTTGTCAGATTTGTGTTTTCACTGTAACACAGTACTTGCAATTTCATATTGTGCTTGACCTTATAATCCGTGGACAGGATATATGTTATAGCAATGCTAGGCCCCAACTGTTCCCTAACCACGTTTACACATGCTTCACTTTGTAGTGCAGTCGGGATCTTTCTGACTCACACATGAGTAAGGACTGCAGAATTGGGTCCATGTCTACACGTGCTGAAAAAAAAAGGCATTTATATTTAAGGAGTAAGCGAAATTGCCTTGTAGAAATTCCAGTGGAGCCAAGCATCAGTCCACTCTAGTCTTAGGACCAAGCTAGTGCAAAATATGTGTGATGTTCTGGACCATGCAAGCCCCATAGCAGATTGTAGATACTGGCTTAGCAGCCTGCCTGTTTGTTCAGAACAAAGGTCAGATGGCTGCGAAGGGCCAAAAATTCATGCAACTCCCTGGTTTTGCAGAGTTGTTTTCGGTACAGCTCAGGGGGATTATTGCTAATGCTTCTTTATGGGCTAAAGCTGTTTAGCTCAACAAATAAAATTCCTTCACTCTGATTTAAAGCAAAAGAGAGCCTATATTTCCTGCTTGTTCCTCTCTGTTTTAGCTAGTACTGTATTTATAAGCATATCAGTCTCTATCCAGCTGCGTTCTCTTCTAAACTGTACAAATACTTATGTTCTCTTCTTCCCAATGATTTGTATTGTTCTCCGTCCAAGACATAAACATTTCTTAAAAGCTATATTCAATCCCCTGTGTGGTCAAAGTGTTCGCATGAGAAGCCATTGCTGCATGGATTGAGTTGGTGAGGACAGCACAGACTTGGAAAGTTTTTACACTAAACATATCCTGTTTTTCCAACCTTTGCTGATCCTGAGCAGCTGTACCAGGGTATTCCCCAGGAGAGGGAAATGGATGGTCTTTTCTCCCAGGCTGCAAAGTTGCATCAGCACTGGTCTGTGACTGCTGCTGTAAACCCTGAGGCTGTAACAGTCCTGCTGCTATTGCATCCTTGCTGTATGAGGGAAAATCGGCTGGTTGATCCATATAGCAGCAGATGCTCATCCTGACACACAGTAGTGCTCTGCACAATAAACCTCAATGCAATGGCATGCAGGGAGAGACCCTGCAGAGGAAGGCTCTGTGGCACTCAGGGTTTGTGCCCACCCATTCCAGCACAGACTCCAGGAAACCTTGCTCCCTGGTCTCCATATGGCAGAGCTGCACCAGTTTTGCTGCATCACTGGTGTTCAGTGGATAAGGAGGGGGCAGGATTTTGCTCTCATTGAGATTTATGCTTCTTGTTTTGCTTGGTTCAGTATTTACTGGACAGAGATTGCACCCCACGCCCCTTCCTGCACCCCAACCCACAGCTCCCGGCTCAGCCCGGAGCCCCCTCCCACACTCCGAACACCTCGGCCCAGCCCCAAACCCTCACCCCAACCCCCTGACCCAGCCCGGTGAAAGTGAGTGAGGGTGGGGGAGAGCGAGCGACAGAGACAGTGGGGACAGAGTGAGCAGGGCAAGGCTTTGGGGAAGGGGCGGGGTAGATCCTGGGTTGCACTTAAATTCAAAAAGTGATCTTGTGCGTAAAAAGGTTGTAGACCACTGATCTAGATATTTGCCTACTTTTACAACAAGCTACATAAAAAGCACTAGCAAAGTCAGTACAAATTAAAATTTCATACAGACAATGACTTGTTTATACTGCTCTATATACTATACACTGAAATGTAAGTACAATATTTATATTCCAGTTGATTTATTTTAAAATTATATGGTAAAAATGAGAGAGTAAGCAAATTTTCAGTAATAGTGTGCTGTGACACTTTTATGTTTTTATGTTTGATTTTGTAAGCAAGTAGTTTTTAAGTGAGGTGAAACCTGGGAGTACACAAGACAAATCAGACTCCTAAAGGCATACAGTAGTCTGGAAAGGTTGAGAGTCACTGGATTAACCCACCTGCGCATCTTGCATTGTTTTGTGAGCAAACAGTTACTGAAACTCCTAGGCTGCGCAGTACAATACCTGGTATTAACTCTACAAGCAAGGTAAACACATCAACTTTGGCCTCTTTGTTTCAGAACGGTTCCATCAGTGATGAATATGATGTGGACATACTTGGAAATCTAATCTGCCATTTACCTCCAGCAATTATACGTGATGGGATATCCCTGCGGGCCATGGCAATAGCCCTTCACCAATTCAGATTCTGCCGACAGCTCAGCCATGAACAGAAGACTGAAATTAAATACAAACTTACTGAGTTATATGGGTAAGATATTAGACATGCAGTTTTGCTTTTGCTGGGGTTAATCCATATAAAAATTCACCATTTGCTTTGTCCAAAACAATCTGCATTTAAAAAATGCTAACCCTATGGACTTGTCTGAATTTGCAAGGCCCTACACTCAACTGATGGCATTTCTCTGTTTGCCTGTAACATGATAACTTCTGAATGATGCATCAGTTCCAACATTTCAGAGAATGTTCTAGGAACCAATGGGCAGAACCCTACTGATTTTGGGGGGAAGTGGAAAATCGGAAGAGGGAAAATGGAAGGGGCAGAGAGGCCCTGCCCTCTGTTCATCAGAGCCCCAGCTTCAAGCACCTCTGGAATTGTAAAGATCAAAATTGGTTGATGGCACCAGTTAATGTCTTCTAGCATAACAATATCCCTGCTCATCTCTGCTTATCCTCCCAATAGAGTTGAACATGGTGACATTGAATTACTTACCTCGTGGACATAAAGAAGAGAAGTAAGAAGGGTGGAAAAGGAGGGGACACACAGAGCCCCAGGAATGGGAGGGAGCACAGGGCTCCTGGCCTGGGTGCAATGGGGTTTCACACAGAGCCCCTGACATGAGGCAGGAGCATGGAGGACAGACAGATTCCCTGGTGGGGGGAGAATGGAAGACCCTAGTATGGGAGGAAGGAGGGAATGGGGGTGCACAGAGTCAGCCTCTGGCATTGGGGGGAGAAGGAGAAACCTTGGAATAGGGGGAGGAGAGAAATGGGGGGGGCATGCAGCGCTTCTGGTATGAGAGAGGGGTGGAGAGGCTGCAGCAAGTCCCTTATGCCAAATAGAAGGAAACAGAGGGAACCGGGATGGTAGCACACAGGAAGCTTGCAGGGGGTGGGGGGAGTAGTGAGATGCAAGGGGAGCCCCAAGTGTGTGCAATTAGTGCAGTTTAAAGAAGCAACAAAGTGTGAGCCCCACTAATGTTAATTCATAGCTGTCATACTAGAAGACTAATTTGAACCTAACTCATATATCAGTTATCCAAAGAAAACTATCCCAAATCCCCACATTATAGGAATACACAATTTCTCTCTTGTGGTCTCTTGTTCCCTTTGGAAGAATCTCATGTTTGAAGGCAGAGCCTGAACACAAAGTCACTGCTCCTTAGTCATCACTTAGCTAAGCTGTTCATGCAATCTTTCCCCCTTATATTCAGTCACTTGAGTCTGCTGATTATTTTTTGTTGCTCTTCTTTGAATTTCCTCCAAAATGTCAGTATTTTTCTGGTAATGGAGTGCTTGGAACTGAATATATTAAAGTATTAAAAATGACTTTATTTTTCAAATGTAAGTTGAATGTCAATTTTACTGAACACTGGGTTTTTTTCAGCTTTTAAAATATAATGCCTATGCACTTTTCAATCTTGGCACACATTCAGGCTAATGTACCATGCCTCATTGCATTAACATGTCTTGGTATATTTCATTGAGTAACATTCTTACATAGTCAAGCATCCTGATAACAGGTCAAATCCTAGACTCCCAAATAAAATGTCTTCTATGAGCGTCCAAAATATTTGTAATGGAGCTGTTAATCAAACTGCTGTCGTCTATGAAAAATTTTAGGCTGAACATTAGCAGTGCAGCTATTTTCCTTGCCAACTAGCTGGTTGTGTGGATTAACATCAGTCAGTTTAGTATCTAAGGACACAATCATGGAAGGTATTGAGCACTGCTGTAGTGAGTTGAGGGCACAGTGTCTCACAGAATTGAACCTTAACTGCAAAAAGTACCAACATTCCAATGAATAGTTCAGAACATCATTTCTAGAGATGCAGGATGTACATATTCCTAGAATTCATTTCTAGAATTATAAAAACAACATAGGCTTTCATTGGGCAAGACTTGTCCAAGGCCAAAGGTCCTAGTGCACCCTTCCATGCACTGTTAGTACAACAGAGGAGAGAGAAATAGAACAACAGAAAAATATGAAGCTAAAATTATGCATAGCTAACTACCACTATTGCCCGCTTTTGTCGCTTTCCTTTCCTCTTTTATAAAGACAGCATTATCAGAAAGAGATTGCCACAATCCCTGGTTAGTTTCCAGGGGCTGTGTATTAATAAGTTTTATCTTTGCAGAGTAAGCAACACACTGCTGTTTGAATGTATATGGGCCTGATGTTCAGAGGAGCTGAGCACCCACAACTCCCACTGAAGTCAAAGGAAGTGGCAGGTGCTCATCACCTCTTAAAATCAGGCCTGTGTACTTCTAGGGGCCAATCCTGCAAATATTTAAGCATGTGAGTAAAGTTACTCAGGTAGTTAACTGTTTGGAGGATTGGGTACTTAGTGTAAGCTCTGTGGGACAGGGACTGCGTCTATTTTTGTTTATAAAGTTTCTAACTCACTTTTGGTTCTGTGTAATATGATAGACTGTTATAATGAAAAAGAACAGAGGTTTTGAAAAGGAGGGAGACGCATCCTTCGTCAGATATTATGGTAATAGGCATGTAATAAATACTGAAAGGGATGTACGAAGAGGGTGGAAAACACTCTCTGATTAAGGAAGGAGAGAGAGCTTTGTAGATTCACCATAAATCAAGGAATTCCAGGGAAATGTGATCTGATGTTAAAACTCAAAATGTCACTTTGGTAAAGAGGCATCTATCTTTGCGACTGTGTACAGTATAAGACACACATGCAGATTTAGTACTGTTATGAGTCAGGGCGGTATTGCAGGCATTTGGTATTTTGTGTATAATTTTCCAAAAAAATTTCTTAGCATCCCAAAGAACTGGACGGCTCAAACAACACAGGATATTGGACCATTCGTAGCTCTTTTGTCAAAAGATGAATTAACGGTCCTTGCTGAAAAGGTATCTTCTCATTTTAATTTTTAAGATTCTAGGAGATCATTTTAAAGCTTTACTATAGTAAATGTTGTAATTCAATTTAAAATACAGGCATTCCAGTACTTAGTGGGTGTTAAATTCTACTTGCAAGGAACCTTGTAAATATTTTTGCCCAGTCCTGCATTCCTTACTCAGTCAAAACTCCTGGGATTTAGCCCATAATCTAAAGAGTTATCTATACTTGTACATAGATAAGTGCACATTGTTATATAGGAAGAGATTATATGTTTATGGATCTGTACACAGCCTGTCATGCTTTCAAAGCTTCATACAGTGCAGTGTTCCCTGCTCCCCCATCATGCTATCCAAATGTGAAGAGTTACCTTACTTGGATTTAAACTCTTCCTAACCCATTATTAATAGTGGGAGCATACAATGAATTATATATGTATTATAGTTGTAGCCTTGTTGGTCCCAGGATAGAAGAGAGACACAGTGGGTGAGGTCAGGGTCGGCTCTAGGAATTGCGCCGCCCCAAGCAGGGCGGCAGGCCGCGGAGGGCGCTCTGGCTGTCGCCAGTCCTGCGGCTCCGGTGGACCTCCTGCAGACATGCCTGCGGAGGGTCCGCTGGTCCCACGGCTCCGGTGGACCTCCCGCAGGCACGCCTGTGGATGCTCCACCGAAGCCGCGGGACCAGCGGACTCTCCGCAGGCACGCCTGCGGGAGGTCCACCGGAGCCGTGGGACCAGCGGACTCTCCGCAGGCATGCCTGCGGGAGGTCCACCGGAGCCGCCTGCCGCCCTCCCGCAGCACGCCGCCCCAAGCACGCGCTTGGCGCGCTGGGGTCTGGAGCCGGCCCTGGGTGAGGTAATATCTTTTATTGGACCAACTTCTGTTGGTGAGAGAAATTTGTCTTATAAAAGATATTACTTCACCCACCGTGTGAGTTATACAGGCAGATGACGATTTATACTTTTGGGCCTTCGGCTAAGAGCTAGTGTAGTATCAGTAATATCTAATGTGGGACTATATCCTGCTCTCACATGTGGTGGACTAAGTGGTTTCTTTTCCATCCCTCATTTTTATAATCTTGTGATCTTTTATATATCTGTGTAATCTGATGAATTTATTCTGGAGAAGCCAGACAAGGGTGCAGTCAGGAAGGGGGTTTTCTCAAGGGATAAAGTTTGAAATCAGCAAGAAGTGATATTGAAAACTTCCTCCAGCCTGTGGTTCGTGCCAGTCATGGGCTCATGTAACAGGAGCCTCCCCCAAATCATGGTCTCTCTATCTGCAAGGAGCCAATTTACAGTCCTATCCCCTGAACACCTGTAACAAAGGGGTGGTGGTGGTGGTGCTGAGTTGTGGTTAACGTTTGTTCACTGGAGCCTAGGCAGTGCTCTCACCCCTTGTCACATCCTAACTGCTTTGTTTCAAATGGGAGGGAGTTCTGAAAATGTCTTACTGCTTTTATCTCCCCTCTTTAAGTTCCCAAATACAATTTTACAAATAGCAAAGATGGCTCAGCCAGCGTCTCTACCTGAAGAGTTTCTATCTGCTATATTTGAATCTATTCGCAACTCCAGTACTAGCATTAGAGCATCTGACCCCACAACTGGTGAGTATTTCACTGGTACCTGTCCAACATCAATGTGTTGGATTGACAGTGGTGACATTTTTGACTATGCTGCTGCAAACTGAATGGTCTCTTTGTTGTCAAATGCATTTTGAGAAGCAGTAGGACAAAAAGCAAAATGCCAAGTATTTTAAAGAGGTTCAGTCTTTTAGAAACATTAGAGCAAAAACTTTCACCATTAACATGCTTATCTTTTTAATGATCAGCTAATGAAATGCTTTACTCCATTAAAAATACACTGCTAAACAAGTGTTGAAACATATCTGGTTGCATACAGATTTTGCATCTTAGAATTATTTTGCTTCGCTTGTAGTCTAAGTGAAAGTTTCATGAATAGAAAGACAGCAGAGAGCCAAAATGTTGAGCCAAAAGATGCTGCCCAGTTAATCCTTTATCAGACATCAGTATATGTTGACTCAGCTGTTCTAAATGTGACATCAGTGTACTGTGGTCTGTCTAAACTGACTATATTGGTTGCTACAGATTAAAATACATTTTAGGAAAAACACAATTGTTTGCTTATCAGAAACTCTTGTGCCAAATGAAGTCTATCCCATGTATTTATTACACATACTTTGATTATATGTGAGTATACAGCTACATTGTAGCCTCTGACAATTTAAAAGATCACCCTTGCAATGACCCAGGGAGAATATTTAAACTATGTAGTCTAATGGACTGCAATACATACCTGCTCCTGCTATTGGGTAGATTTTCAAAGGCATAAATGTGGATTAGGCACACAACGTTTTCATTGTGAGTTGGGTGCCTACCTGCTTTTTGCATCTTTGAAAGCTTCATCCTGTGTACTTTGTTTAATATAGTATAGGCCCCAATCTTTCATGGAGCTCTGTGCTGGGAGACCTTTAGATCTGTGTGGACCCCCACTCATATCCAGTGGAGTGATTCCAGATTTATGATGGTGTATCTGAGAACAGAATTTGGCCCTTATAATACGATATTTATATACAAAGGTGGAACAATAAATGTAGTTTTGGAGTCATGTATTCTTGCCTCAATTCAGCAAAACATTAATAATACTTAGCTCTTATTTAGCACTTTTCATCAGTAGAGCTCATAAAAATTTACAAGAGGTCAGTATCATTATCTCCATTTTACAGATGGGGAAACTGAGGCACAAAGTAGTTGAGTGGCTTGCCTGAGGTTACCCAGAAGGCCAGTAGCAGAATCAGAAACAGAACTCAGTGCACAACTGTGTCTGAGTCCAGTGCTCTAGTCTACGGTACACTGCCTCCCCCCATCCACTCCACTGACTAGATGATCATGGTGGTCCCTTCTGACCTTAAAGTCTATGAGTAACATGGATCCAGAAGCCACTCTGGCTCACCTCACTGGCCCCCTCTACATTCAGGGGCAACGAGCAGCCAATGTTGGAGCCTTCTTGCTCCCAGCAACAACTGACTCTGCTTGTTTCTCCCTGAGCATCCCTCCTCTTGCAGATTCCTACTGCTCTTTAGAGGGCTCAGGTGTGTCTACTTTGTAACTAGGGTTGGTTGGCCCCAGGCCTCTAGCCATTAAAGGGGGAAGCCACCCTGTTACAGTGACGGACTTCTAAATCCCTGAAAAACAGGATTATTATGGAAACACCTTCAGGATTTCACTGACCTAACGTTGCTTCTCAAACTTCATGCTAATGGGCCCGGTGTTTGCCTTTCAGAATATCCAGTTGTGGGATTGTCGTAACAACAGTAATGCTTAGCACTGTCATTTTTTAAAATCTGTATTTCTCAGTAATGTTATTTAAAATAAAAGTGAGGGTCCTATGACCACTTTTTACAGAGGGGAGATCCAAGGCAAAGAGATTAAGTGATTTACCCAGGTCTCTCAGTGAAGCAGTGGCAGTGCTGGGAATAAAACCTAGGTCTCCTGGCTCAGCGTCATGAAATGCTATTGTGTATGTTCAGATCTAAGCATTTTCACATATCTGCCCCATTCATGCTTGATCAGTGTGAAATCTGATTATAGCAACAACAAGAATGAAGCAGCATCAGACACACGAAATGCTGCCAGGATTGTAATAAATACTCCCAATCTGCAAACTTGCCAGCAGAGCTGGTGTGTTACAAGAAATTAACTCCTTAAGTTTTTTTTCCAGGGACCAAAAACATTAGGTTTTCATGAAAAGGGCATGGAACTGTATTGTAGCTCTGCATGGGCAACATTTACATAAGAAAAGCTGACCTTTTGCAGTGAAGGAAAGTGAAACAATCTAGCTTTACAAGAGGCCAGTTTCTACTATGGACAAAGGGAAAGCAGTGATGTCTCCTGGTACAGCAGAATCCAAACAGCTTTTCCGTTTGCCCACAGATTCATCCTTCTCAGGGTTCTACCCACTGCCGCAGTTTTATTTTATTCAAATAAATCTTTCCTCTGCTTCCTTTCAAAGTACAAAGCTATTTTGCACATCCTTGCTTTAATTTGTTTAGCTCAGGAAGCTCAGCTCAGAGGCAGCATCTGTGGAGATCTGCTTTTTACCGGGGATGGACAAATTTGAAGATATTCAGAGATTGTTTGGTTTAGATAATGATTATACAATCGTTTCCTAGATTAGGGGCAGGAGAGTGGCTAATAAGAGACCATGTTAGGATGCTAGACTCTCCCTTGCATCAGTATCAGGGATATTAAGCCTATAGAGTTTGTCAAAATGCACAATAAAAAGAAGAACAGGAGTACTTGTGACACCTTAGAGACTAACAAATTTATTTGAGCATAAGCTTTCGTGGGCTACAGCCCACTTCATCGGATGCTTAGAATGGAACATATAAGAAGTGTTCTCCTACTGGTTTTTGAATGTTATGATTCCTGATGTCAGATTTGTGTCCGTTTATTCTTTTGCGTAGAGACTGTTCGGTTTGGCCAATGAACACTTCAGCCTCTCTGGCCACTCAGTAACAGACCTGAAGGTGGCAATTTTGCAACAGAAAGACTTCTAAAACATACTCCAACGAGAAACTGCTGAGCTTGAATTGATTTGCAAATTAGATACCATTAACTCTGGCTTCAATAGAGACTGGGAATGGCTGAGTTATTACACTACTTGAATATATTTCCTTATGATAACTATCCTTACACCTCTTGTCAACTGTCTGTAATTGACCATCTTGATTATCACTACAAAAGTTTTTTTTCCTGCTGATAACAGGTCCATGAAGAGAGCGACGCACACCACACACAGGGAGTAGGCTTCATGTTGTCCAAGCAGGCACAGAGAGCACTGATTGGTTGGGAGGCACATGGTCCCAGGATCATCACAGCATCCTTCAGAACTAAAAAAAGAGGGAAGATTGATGTTGTTGTTAGTGCTGCTCCTCAACTAATGACAGAGTGAAGAGGAGGACAAAGACTACTTTTACAGAGAGAAGAGAAAAAAAGACTAGAGACTCTCCCAGAGAAAGACATTACTTTCCTGGATTACTTTAATGCCAAATTGGACCCTGATAACAATACATACAGGATCATGGGGGGGGAGGGGAGGGAGAGGAAGAGGAGAGAGAGAGAGAGAGAGATGTGTGTCTCTGTGCACTTAACAACAATCTGGTCATCAGGGCAGCATCTTTCTCCACAAAGATCCAAGAGAGTACCTGCACAGCAGAGCAACATGACAGAAAATGAGATCGACCATGTCTGCATTAGCAAGAAGTTCAGAAAGATCTTGCAGGACGTTAGGAGTTAGAAGAGGAGGCGTGGCGTCACACCATCACTTGGTGGTGGCCAGATTGAAAAAGAAGAAGAAGAAGAACTGAGGAAAGAAGAGACGAGACAAGAAGCACCCTTCAACCTTCCCAAGGACCATAGAACCAACCAGATTGGATTTTTTTGATTGAAGAGGAAGAATAAGTTTTCAGGGATACAGGAGAAGAGGGAGGAAGAGAGAAGACAGTGTAAGAGGAGAGAGAGAAGAGAGACACACATGCCAGAAGGGTCAGAATGCAGAAAAAAGCAAAGCAGAAAGAGAAACAGCAAGAGAGAGAAGACAGAGAGAGAGAGAAGAGAGAAGAAGAAGAAGAAGAAAGAAGAAGGCAGCAGCAAACAAGCAGCAGGCAAAAGCAAGAAGAAAAAAAGCTCAAAAGCAAAGAGAGCAGTGAAGAGGGGAAGGAGCAGAAGAGGAGAATGTGGATGGACTGCAGAGAGAAGCAGAGCAGGCAGCAGCAGAGCAGCAGCAGCAGCAAGCAGTAACATGAAACAGCTGTGTGAGCGCTACCAAGCGAAGCCAGAAAAAAGAGAAGAAGAGCAAAGAAGAAGTAAAGAAGAAGCGGGAAGGTCTAACTACAGATGAACAGAACAGATGAAACAGAGATGGAACACACAGACAGGACCTCCACCAGAGACCCACCACACCAAACGAGGACCTCCCAATCACAAATCACAACCAACCAGCCACAGATCAGAAAAGAAAATCACCCAGATGAAGAACAGAAGAACAAACTGGAGATGACGATATCCCAGCAGAGAAAGAAGACTGAGGGCCTGACCCCTGACGAAATCCTGGAAGAAGGCTGAAAATAAAGAAGAAGAAGTGATTGGAAAAAAAAGGAGAAGAGAAAGAAAAAAAAAAAGAAGGAAGGAGGAGACCTCAATCAAAATCAAAAAGAGAGGCAAAAACTACCTCAACAACTGTGCCAGGTAAGGTGGAAGGAGGGTCTTCAAGGCCAAGGATGCCGAGAGAACGAGCCAACAGATGCACAGAAGAAGTGAAGCAGAAGAAGAGTGCAGAACAGAAGAGCAGATCGAGATGCAGGATAGTATGCAAGGCATCATCATACTCCTGTCGATGGATCAGAACTTTGTACTAGCATGATCACTCCATGGAGTGGACTGAGAGCGTGCATGGAGAGAGAAAGAGAGAATGCATGGGGATCCTTTCCCTGATCAACCTCATCCCAGGTCAACCTGATCAAGAACACATCATCATAGGCACACGACAAAGGGATCTGCAAGAGGAGCTCGCAGCAGTCAAACAAGGAGCAGACAGGTCTTCTCTCTCAAACAGCTTCTTTCAATTGTGGATCTCTTCGACATCCACTTGGGTTGTTGCGAATCCATCCAATGGGAATCATGAGACATGGACTTATCGGGGACCTTACCCACAGACTTGACCTGGACTTTTGAGGAAACCTCAGATGCGACTGCAGCAGCAAAGCAGATGCACAAGAAGATCCATCACAGGCAGCAAGCAACGTCAGCACAGACGCCATCAAGACATCATCAAGGACAAGACCAAGAACAAACACAGCAATCAGCAGTGCAAAGAATCAAGTCCCTCATCCAGGATCATCCCTATCAAGCTCACACTCTCGACACCAAGCAGGCAATCAAAGTAGAGATTCAGGTGGGAGCAGCAGGCAAAGAGCTACAGCAGCAGACAGAGAAGGCAGCATTGGTAAGGAAAGAGCAAAGCCAGAGCTGAGCGCAAGAAGCAAGAAATCTGGAGGAGCTTGAAACTGGCAAGACAACCGAAGTGTCCAGTGAGAAACCAACAGCCAGGAACCTATAGACCTTCAAAGAAAGATGCCTCAGAAGGATACACCAGACACCAAGAAGGACCCACCAGACCAGACAAGACCCCTCACAGAACAGGCACTCCAACTCCAGGAAGGAAGAGGAAGAAGAAGAGGAAGAGAGAAGAGACCCAACCAGCAGAGCACAACAGAGACACCAGAGGAACAGGGCAGGCAGATAGGACATACACTACAGACAGGCACAACCAACACAGCCAGAACAGGCAGCCAAATAGGCCAAAATAGGGGGACCAGAAAAAAAGCAAAAAAGAGGGCCCCACCCAGGAAATGAATGGGATAGCAAAAAATTGGGATACCCAGAAATGATGGCCCGTGTTGGCCTTGAATGTGAATGATGAATGAGAATGAATGAATGAATGAATGAATGATGATAACAGGTCATCTTAATTAATTAGCCTCTTAGAGCTGGCATGGCATCTTCTCTGTATGTATATATATATATACTTCTCTTATATGTTCCATTCTATGCATCCAATGAAGTGGGCTGTAGCCCACGAAAGCTTATGCTCAAATAAATCTGTTAGTCTCTAAAGTGCCACAAGTACTCCTGTTCTTTTTACGGATACAGATTAACACGTCTGCTACTCTGAAACCTGTCAACAAAAAAGAAGCAGAATCTGCCCTTGTATCAGATATTTGACCAACACAATTTGGCAGACCAAACATTTCTATTGTAAATAAGCATCCCTTTCTGTGTTTTCCTAATTCTTGGCACTTTAACAACATGCTTGACATGAGTATTGCATTTCTCTCACATTTAAGTTCTGGAAACCAATCTACTTGCCTTGTTTAAATGTCAGGCAAGGCTTACAGTCATACATCTCTGACAGTGTCTTTCAGACTGAAGGCCCACTCAGGCCTGCTACTGAATGTAATAGCTAATGAGCTGGACTTCACCAAGACTTGTTTGAACAAAGATAGGCAGGTTTATTCAGCTGCAATTTGTGTGTGAACAAAAATACAATACAGTTATGTGGAAACTTACACTGAGGCCAAACTAAGGAACTTAATTGAGTTCTGACTCAAGCAAGACTCCTGCTGAAATCAATGGAAGACTTTATCTCAGGATTTGACTCTTAATAATATAGGGTGCCATTTTTTTGAGCAGTGCTTAGGACAGTTGGATGCTCTTTCTAGCTGCTGCATGCAAATTCCATTTTATTAAGATACCTTTATGGTAACTGTTTTTAAAAGTGTGTTTGCTCCTCCTTTCCTTTCCAGCATGTGCTGCCTTCCAGGGTTGGAGCAAATTTTTACCTAAACTTAGGTAAACACTAGTTTTGTAACAAGAACATTAATTGCACTTGTACTTTTTAAAAATGCATTTTTATTTCATTGCAAAAATTTGTATGCTTAAGTTAGTCAAGATTGTCCTGGCTTCAGTTAATACATATTACATCAACATCATAACGAGAGAGCACAAGTCTTTGTTACTTTGCATTTTCTTCAAGGAGTTTACAAGAGAAGTCGTCTCTTCAGTCTGTGTTTTGATTTCTTCCCAGACTGCACAGGAATCACAGCTCCCTCTTCAGATGAGATTATTAAATTAGCAGAAGCAAATGCCTTTTGGACAGTTCAGGAACTGCAGTGCCTGGATACAGATACTTTTACCAAAAACGTGGAATTCCTTGCGACTGTGATGAGTTTCAACAGATCCCAGCTTATTGTCTTGAAGGAGAAAGCTAAGCAGGTAGCTATTATGTCTGCAAAAGAAACATAAATACATAATTTAATTTACTGTTATTGAAATGTGCATTTTTAAAGCCACCATTGCTGTAATAATCACTACTGCTGCAGTAATATCCATTGCTTATTGGGGAAATAATCTAAGATTAGTCATAAAATAATATCCTCCATTGTTTTAGAGTCAACTGGCTAAATAGCTCTGAGCTATTGGCTGCTGAGCAGGTTGTCTTTTTACTTTTTAAATGCTTATTTTATTTATTTATTACTAGCTTTTCACGGTTCCTTAAAAAAATACAAATCACAAAGCAGGACCCAAGAATATAACTCAACCTTCTAAGAATCAGGCTCAGGTGCTAAACTGTTTAGGAACAGTTAAATCATACAAAAACTGTGTGTAGACAGACCCTAAGTCAGGAGTTGGTCCTTTGTCTTGATTAATTAGCTGGTCATAGTGGAGATCTGTAGTCAGGAAAGAAGTGGCCACTACTGGAAGGCTAAATTAGAGACCCACAACTTGAAGAGGGCTTGCGTGTTATGACACCAGGCAAGCTACTAGCCTTTTCCCTACCTTGATGCTCTTCTTTCCTAGTTAATAAATAAGGCTCTTCATTTCCAGTTGTAATTTTGTTTAAAATTTATCAGGAATTTATCTGTGTTTATTACAAAAATATTAAAATGGGTGGAAAATCAGTGCAAAAATTAGCTTTAGTTTTCCAAATAATTATTGGTATTAATATTGAGGGATGGGAAGACAGGGGAAAAAAGCAACAAAGTGAGATGAAAGAGTTTACAAAACTATTATCATATCTAATCCATTACAGAAATAAAACGTTTCTTTTTAGTTTACTGTTGGTGATTTATGCTTGATATTAGGGGCTTCATTGTAAAATCCCAAACCCTGGGTAGCATGGGGGGATGGGGATGCCTGGTACTCATGGGGGGCAGTGAGTGGGCAGGTAGTGCAGGGGGTGCTCTGTGTAGGAGAGAGTGCCCAGTATCTGTGGTGGGGGCAGTGGGTTGGGGTGCCTGCTACTCACCACAATGTAGCAGTGACGAAGGCTTCCCTCCTTGCAAGCCTGTTGCTGCAGCAGTCAGGCAGTCTCAGCTGCCAGGACCCAGCTCCCTGTCCCTCTCACTCCCCCACTGTGAAGCAGCAGCCACCAACTGTCCTCAAGCAAGTCTCAGGATTCTGTGAGAGGGAGACCAGATCACCATCTTTCCTTCTGGAGCAGGGAGCCACATCTGGAGAGTTCCAGAACTTACAAAATTTGGATGAAAATCAGTAAAATCTGAATAATGGCTTTTTTAAAACCCAGAAATTTGAGAGAAAAAAGGTAAAAAAACAAAGGGCCAATCATACTCGCTCATTCAACCAACTTATATTCACTAACCAGAAGTCATCTTGTGTGACAGTGTAAGTATTTTTAGATAAACTGAGTGTCACCATCCTAGAAATATGAAGGGCTCAGTTCTCTGCAGTGTCCAACCTCTGTTTACACAGTGAAGAATGGGATTAGCAGACCACACAATCCAGCCCATAGCGTTTTATCTTTGTTAATTACTACTTTAAAATCGGAAGTAGAGACAATGGAGCATGTAAGTGAGTGTTTGTTATGAACTAATATGTGCTGTATGTTAATTTATTTTAAAGGTTTGGGGTGCATTGCCAGGCTGGAAGAGTTACCATATCATTTCCCTTGGACGCATTGCCCTAGCTCTCAATGAGAGTGAAATAGAAGCATTGGATTTAAGTTCTATTGACACCGTTGCTGCACTTAGTCAACAAACAGAATGGACTCTTGTCCAGGTAAATATTTTATTAGATTTACTTCTGGTGAAAAGAATGGGATGAATGACCCTCCAAGACCTGAAATCACCTACAAAACGAATACAGCTCCCCATGCTGCACTTCCAGTTTTTCTCAGCCACGATCTCCGGTGCCACCTCTAAGGGTGAGAAGGTAGTTAAAGGGTCATGCCTACTTGGTCCTATGCCTCCCTGGTGAGAGGACCAAGGAGGGTGGAAATACATACCAATTGTGATAATGTTCACTATGCTCTGACCACTTGCCCATTAGGAATTAGAATGAGACCATCAACTCATTTCTCCCAGGTCTCTAAACAGACACAAGTTGGTAAAAACAATTAGGCCTTATTGACCAAGGCTGGGTTCAATAGTACTACTTCCACCACCCTAAATTATTCTTGGGGTAATTCTGTGCCAATATACAATACAGAATTTGCAGAAATTAATGTTGTGCGTGCAGAATTTCCTCGCCCCCGAAATGGCCTGCAGTGCTGCTAGCCACCACTAGGGGCTGATGGACCTGGCAGAACCCCGCTTGTACACAAAAGATGCTGCTGGTGGGAGGGGGAGAGAGCTAGAGGGTTCATGGCAGCTGCAGTTCCCAGCATGCCCTGCCCCCTGAGGGAAGGAGAGGGCAGTGCAAAGGAAACGCCATGCAAGCATGGGACCAAGCATCAGGCTGTTTTCCCCTCTGGATCCCTGGGCTTGGGGGAGGGGATGGGGATGTCTGCGCTGGGAGGGTCCATGGCTGGACTCGGGGCGGGTAGGGGGTTTGGGTATCTGGGCAAGGAGGGGCCCTGCGGCTGGGCTTGGGGGAGAGGGCAAGGTGAAGGGGGCAGAGAAACAGGAACCAGGTTGTCATAGGGGTTTCTTTAACACTCTACTCCTGGGGGAATTTGTGTATCCGTATAGTTACAGACATACTTGCTGACAGGTATTTTGAAATAAATTACCAAAATAGTTGCAACTGGTGTGATTATGTAGTGTTATTTTAACAAATAAAATTTGTATCATTTTAAAATATTATGCACAGAATTATTAATTTTTTGGCACAGAATGCCCCCAAGAGTACAAAATGCATCCAGACACTTGTACAGGTGATCTGTTATTTACAAATTATTCCATTCAGATGCTCGAGTACTCACTCTGTTCTCTAAGTATGCCTGAATAACTCCCGTTACTGCCAATAGGATTTACATAGTGAATAGAAGATTAAAATCCTTTGTTTGCATATGCAACTAGCAGCAAATTTCTGTCCATGTGGTCTTGCCATCACTTCTCTTCAGCATATGACATTAAGTTGATGGCAGCTAGCATTGGCAGAATGTCAGGAATCTATGTAACAGATGTTTATGCTGAAGAAGCACTAGAAGGAAACAGAAGGAACTGGAGTTTTTTAACACTGTACTTCACTTTTGATATTTCCTGTTGTATTTTAATAAGTGATACTGATTAATCATTAAGCATAGCTTAACATCTACATAAAACACTTAATACAGTACAAGAAAGCTCTAATTTTGCAATGCTTCGTGCTGACCATTTACGGGAGAGAAAAAAATACTTATAATTTAGCTCTTTTCAGTTAAATTGAAATTGGATTTTTGTTAGATGCTTCAATAGCTAGTTATTCTGGTAAAGTGTTCATTTATGGCCCAGTCCTGGGAGGTGCCAAGTCTTTCATAAGAGGTGCTAAATGCTTTCAAGTCACATTGATTGTACTGGTAGGCAATGGCACTCAGCACTGCTCAGGAGGCCACGGTGCCCATAAGTGGCACTGACATTGCTCCCACTGAAGACAATAGCAAAATTCCCATTGACTCCAGCGGGAGTAGGGTCAAGCCCAGTTGAGTAAAATTACAGATCAGTTCATAACAGCTGATATCAATAGCAGCTTCCAGTCGTAGAACCCTATATTACATGTATAACCGTTCCTGATCTCATTGCCTCTGCAGGCTAAATCTATTTTACAAGGGTTTCTTGAAGACTCTGGTCAGACAGTCCATGGACTGAAAAGCTTTGATTTAGCAGGATTAGGAGCTAATCTGTGTGCTCTGAACACCACAGACATCAAGACCATAAAGACTACAGAATTCAGGTAGAAATACTTTATTATCAAAATTAAATAGTTTTATTTTTAAGTCTCTGTTAATGGTATTAGTGGTGAAATTTGTCTCCTCTCCAGAAGCACTATGTCTAAAGAGCTCTTTTCCAACACTTTAAAAGCTTTTGGGCATGCCATAATCTTTGGGAAGATGTCTAACCATAGCCACTGAACTGTGCTCTGTTAACATTTTCTCTGAGGCCACCTCCATTAGTGAAAGCCATGTATCCAGCAAAATCTGCTTGAAGGGCCACTTGGAATAGGCAACTTTCCCATCTTCAGTGACCCTTTAAAATGTTCCCAGATTTTTACATATAAATTTGTTCAGCCCTTAGTTTAGAAAACACCTGGATCAAGCAACTGATTTTCAGTGGAGCCTTGAGTGGCTGTTTAAGACAGATTCCAATGTGATCCACTATAGCTATTGAAGTGAGAAACTCAAATTTGTTGCTTAAAGCATTTTAGATTTTTTTTAAAGGCTGACAGTTCTAACTTCTTTGCAATACCTGTATGTTCATCTATATTTGGGCCTGAAACCGTGTTTACAACTCTGTTAGCATAGATTAAGCATATTTCAGCCATTTTAAACATTGGATGTAATTACAGTATGTCATCCTAACCCCATTGCCCTTTTACAGTGCTGTGATTGCAAGAGTTGGCTTGTTGCCATGTAGCACTCCTGTTCTGGAAGAGTTTAAGAAGGTGGCAGAATCTGTATTTGGAATTGCTGCAGAGTGGAACAGCTCTATAATACATGAGATTGGTACCATAGCAGGTAACGAGACCAGCCTCTATCAGTGACGTTTCTGAAACACCATCTTTAAAAGCATTACAGGATAGGTTCACCCCATATTGTGCTTCTCTGCAAAAGGACAGGAGTCACCCCTCCAAGGAAGGACAGGCAGCCTTTCCATTAACATCCTTCCCCACCAAAGAAAAATACTGTTAGTCTCCACAGGGTACTCTGACTTTCCATTGCTGGGGGGACCTCTGCCAGAGTCTGCACCAGCTTCTGCTGGGGTTGATGGAGTGAATTTGGCCCTGTACTTACTTCACAGAGTTAGCCCTGCTTAGCCAGGTTAAGTCAAACTGAAATTTCAGGCCCACCCCTCTGGAGGGACTGTTCTTCCTTTCACCCTTAAGTCCTTGATCTTACTTAAAAGTGAGGTGCCTACCAGCTCTCCAGCACACAGTTATCCAGCTGAGCATTGCACTGCCCACAGCTGCGCTGTCTCTCCATTTACAGGGTCCCAGAATCCTACCTTAAGGTTCAGTCCTGCAAGGGACTGAATGTCTCATCCGAAGTCAGCAGGAGTTGAGGGTGTTTAGCTTGTTGGAGGACAGGGCCTTGATCTGCTCCCTGCATGTTCATGGAACCCATTTATAGAGAGCAGGCATGCCAAGTCAGCATTAAAGTTCTTCTGCTTACTCCAAGAATGTGGTCAGTTTAATAGTGACATGTTGTATGTCACTAACAAAATGTATGTGTGTTGCAGAGATAGCCTTCTGCAAAAGCAGACGGTTCCCTTGGTGAACAGAGTCCGCATAGTGATTTGTACAGTAACTCCTCACTTAAAGTCATCCCGGTTAACATTGTTTCGTTGCTGATCAATTAGACATCATGCTCGTTTAAAGTTGTGCAATGCTCCCTTATAATGTTGTTTGGCAGCCGCCTGCTTTGTCCACCGCCTGCAGAAAGAGCAACCCGTTGCAGCTGACTGGTGGGGGCTTAGAACCAGTAGGCTATCAATTGCTGGCAGTTCAGCTGTCCCTCCCCCCACTGCCATGTGCTGCTCCTGCCCTCTGCCTTGGAGCTGCTCTCTGAGACTCCTGCTTGCTGTGCGGGGGGTGGAGTGAGGGGAAGCAGGGGGCTGTCAGGGTGTCCCCCTCCCCCCTGCTCCTGTCCCCTGCTTACCCCATCTCCATAGAGCAGTGGGGGAAACGACAGGGCTCAGAAGGGAAGGAACTTGCTAGCAGCAGCTGCTGTCTCAACTTGCTGATCTACGTAAAAAGGCAATGTACTTAGGGTGGGGTCAGCGTACTTAAAGGGGCAATGCGCCTCTCTCTCTCTCTCTCTCTCTCTCTCTCAGGGTGTGTGTCTCTGTCTGCCATGCTGTCTCCCCTCCCTCCATTTGTGCTGCCTTGTAGAGTGTGAGGCTACATTAACAAATGTGTTAACCCTTGAGGGCTCAGCCGAGTGCTAGTTCATCATTCAGCACTAAGGCATTCCCTGGGAAATATTCCACCCTCTGACTTCACCACCTCAACCAAGATTCAGTCATCATTGCTGTGTACAGTATTAAATTGTTTGTTTAAAACGTATACTCTGTGTGTGTGTGTGTGTGTGTGTGTGTGTGTCTGTGTGATATACACACACACACACTTTTGTCTGGTGAAAAAATGTTCTCTGGAACCTAACTCCACCCCATTTACATTAATTCTTATCGGGAAATTGGATTCGCTTAACATCGTTTTGCTTAAAGTCTCATTTTTCAGGAACATAACTACAACGTTAAGCAAGGAGTTACTGTATTTAGGATTTCAGGGGGAGGGAGGTTACCATCTAATTTTGTATTGCAAATACTACTACTAATTAACTTCAATCATGGTATATTTGTTTTACTGAAAATGTGATATGTGTTTCTTATGTGCTACAGTTGTCTGTAAGCTGGTGGTTAGTGATGGTTACAGTGAAAGAAAGCAGGAAAAGGAATTGTGTATTTGTCTTTAAATATAACTTAATTACCTCTTATATCCGTTAAACTTGAGCATTCATTCAAGTGCACAAAAGGGTCTCTTTTTCTGTTTAATATAGGAGTGCTGATTTCCTCATGTTTTATTGGAACAGAGTTGAGACACAAATTTTGGCCAGATAATGTATTAATGTAAATTAGTCAAAACTTAACATAATGAAAAGGATGTGTGAACTAAGCTCTATTCCTATTTTGTCTTAATAGCTGGTTTAAATGAGAAAGAGTTTAAAGCTCTTGACAAAGATGTGATGCCATATTTCCAGCCAGCAGCCATAAGACACATACCTGATGAAGTTTTCAAAGTAAGTGCTTGGTTACTGAAGAAGTGTGATATTCCATCACTTTTACTTTATTATAAACAAACTGCAGTACTAATTTATGCTTCAATTTGAGTTTCTGCAGGACCCTTTCTGGCTTGATTATTAAGTGAGAGGCAGTTCAGTGTTTGAAGCATTAACTCGCAGCTATCTCATCTCTATTTGTGATGCACATAAAATGTCAAACTGTTTATTTTATTTATGCTTAGTGTAAAATGTGTTTCAAGGGAAAAAGCATTAAGAAAGTGTTTTAAAATTGCAGCCTGAGTACATAGGGGCAGATGGCTTAGAGCAAAGTCTGCGTCTCTAGTGATATTCTGTTGAGGTCTTTCTTTTCTTCTCTTTTATTAAGGACAGTGAATGCATTCATCCATACTATCACAGCTACAAACAGCCCCCTTGGTCATATCTGGGCTTTTTTGTTAATCCTAAATTCTGATAACATTCTCCTATGCAGCATTTCTGAAAGAAAGAAGGGGAGGGGGAAAGGCTGAATTCAGAATTGGTACAAGCAGATGCAACTCTGACTTAATTGGAATTCATCCTGTTTATGTCAGCTCTGAATATGGCCCAGAGACTAGCACATGGATCTTGAAGTCTCTGACCCAGACATTGTTTGACGTGGAGAGAAGATTAAAATTCTGCCCAACCACCTCTGGTTCAGACACTCGTGAGGTCAGTCACTCAGTGTAGTGATGGATAGATGAGCCAAACAGCTTAACGGTCAGCCTCCATAAAAGGAGAAACTCCTTAACCACAAGCTGCAAAGAAGTGGTCTATACTGCACCTTTGACAGCTCCAATAAGGCTGCAACCTCACTGTGTCACACTTTTCAGTGCTGGGGAAAATTCACAGAACAGAGGGTCGAAGGTATCCTTTAGAGCAGAGGTTCTCAAACTGTAGTCAAACTGGGCCACCCACCAGTGGTCCGCGAGCTCCATTCAGGTTGTCCATGGATAGTTCCCTCTAAGGTGCATGCCTAGGTGGCCGCACACAAAAGAATAAAGGGCCACCCACCTAATTAGTGGAGCTGCGCAGGTGTGGCTCCGCGAATTAGGTGCCTGGACCCTGGAGAAGATTCACATGTGGTGAGATGGTGGCCTTGGTAGGAATAGGGGGTAGGTGAGAGGGGGAAATGGGGTGAGAAGAGAGGGTGGGGGGCATTTGGGACGTGCAGGGCTGTGGTGGCCAGAGAAAGAGGCGACTTTCTCCAGCTCCAGAGCTGCGGCTGCTGGGGAGAGACAGTCCTCTTTACCAGCCCCAGCTCTGTGGCTGGGGAGAGACCCCTCTTCTTCCCAAACCCAGATCAGGGGCTGCTGCGGCAAGGGAGAGAGGGCACATCCATCGCATTAGAAAAATAAGATTACTGATATTAAAATCTGAGTTGTGTGTGTTTATTTGTAGAATAAAAAAACGTTAATTTTTAAAGTTTTTTTTATATAGCACTTTTATCCAAAATGCTTTACAATAGTTAGCTAATGGTATAAACAACATTTGGAAAGATCATTAAGTGGTCCACTGAGACCCTTAGCAATTTTCAAGTGGTCCACGGAAAAAAAGTTTGAGAACCACTCCTTTAGAGATTCTCAATAGAAATTCAGCAGATGCACACAAGAGAGAGAGATGGCCATGTGATGAAATTTCTAGATAGACATGGTTCTTTACAAAAAGAAAATACAGAATCCTTTCTGCTCTTCTTTAGGAATTCAAAGTGGCATTGATTTTTACTGTGGCTTTGTGTAGCTACAGCTTTATCTTAAGGCTTTCTACATGAAAAAGTAATACCAGTTTAACTAAAGCTATTGATTATAAGCAGATTTATCACTTTGTGGAAACTTAGTTCAGTTTCAGGGGTTTATTTTAAAAATTTACTGGAGCTTCTATGCAGAGGGTTGCACCAATTTAATTAAATAGGTTCAAACCTACTTACCCTTTATTTAAACTAAAGCAACTGTCTTATATAGACAAGGTCTCAGACAGACAGACAATTATAATTGATATGGAATTAAATTCTGATCTGTCACCTGGTCTACTTTTAAACTAAAATGTGACCCTTTATTAAAATAAAACTTGGATGCATAGCTGCAGCAGCAAAAAGAGCTTGCTCCATGGTGGAGTTAAACATTGAATGTTACTATAATTAAGGTAATACAGCAGGCATTGTAGATGCCTGTTTTACAAATTGGTTTAATCACCATGTACTGAAAGATAATTACTGTATGGTTATGATTATCTTGTTCCATTTTTAAAACAAGACAATGTGACCACATTTGGAAGATTTTCAATCTAGAAGGGAAGATCCAAGGGTGGAACAACATCTTTTCATCTTGCTACTCTATAGATAGCAGAATCCTGTGTCTATATCACATGCAGGCAAGAATGGGACAGGTTTGGAAAATGATGCAAGAGGAAAGAAACGAAAATAGTTTGGCAGTCATAGAGAGTAAACTCCCCTCTGCCCCCAAAGCAACTAAAACTGAGACTCCAATATCAGAGGGTTGACAGATACACTGGTAGCACAGAAAGTGTCTCCAGAACTTATGTACTGTCACAACCAAAGGAGAAGGCTGAAAGCTAGATGAGTGGCCAGTCAGGTAAACAGATATACAAATACTTAAAAAAACAAACCAAAAAAACCCAATACTGAGCACTTTTACAGCAATATAGAGTGTGGCTGTTTTTCTCACTCTAAGTACAAGGCAGTCTGGACCTCTGATTCACCTGTGTAATGTAGTGGACATCTTAAAGCAGTTTTTTTTTTTAACGTATTCCTCAAGGAGCTGTCTCCAGAACAAATAGCAAACCTTGGCCTTGAAAATGCAGCCATGGTTACTGAATCACAGAGAAACCATCTGAATGCATTACAGCTACAGAGTCTTCAGCTGGCACTAGATGGCGCCAGGACAAGCGTCCAAGATACACAAACTAGTGCAAGCATCATTCAGTCAACACATACTCCAGCCTCAAATGGTGAGTAGAACGCTTTGGAGCTGATCCTGAGAGATAATGAGCATCAACATATCCCACTGAGGTTAGTAGGGATTGCAGAGGCTCAGCACACATCAGGCACAGGCCCTTGTTTTGGAGTTGTACCATAATGAAAATTCTGGGCAACATCCAGGGTATGAGCTTCAGTGTCTGGATTATTAATCCTCAGTATTGAAAGATAATTGATAAAGGTTTTAACAATGCTCACAAAAATGTTTTAGTCAGTCAGAGGTTGCATTTACCCAGCTGGTGCAACTGGGTATAAATTACATCTCCAGCCCAGCTCTCTGCACTCCTGAGGGAAGTCACCCCAAGAAAAGGCAGGTACTGCTCTTACTGCTACTGCCCATGCTCCCAGGGGTTTTACAATGAGGAACAGTAGCTGTTATCAGGGCGTGGGGGTTCACACGAGCGCTGCAGGGGGGCTAAGAGCTGCTAGGTTGCTTTTGTTGTCATAGGAATTGAACTTCCTAGACCCAATAAAATTATTCTCAGCACCACTGCCTTACCTGTGCAATCTGCTCCCTGTGTAGTTCTACCAGAGGTAGGACTCAGTTTCCTGATCATCCCAGCACATAACGCTTGCCTGCTTACTCAGCTTTTCATTCATTTATTGCTATAGCAGCAATGTAGTAGGAGCTACCCATTTGAGGCTCTTCTCTGTTGGATGTGTGGATGTTAAATTGAATCTTCCAGCTGTCATAGCAAGAGGAGAATTTTGAGCAACTGAATATTCAGATTCTTGCAGTTTGCTTCAGTGCGAGTGTGGTTGGAGGTTTTCTGCTTGTTTAAGTGGGTGAAGTTGGGAAAGACAAGACAGCACTGAACACATTCCAGATGACACTAAGACAATGCTTTGTACTTTTCAGGTGCTCACTTTTCCAGTGGCTTCAGCATTTGGCTGTGTGCTCTGTATATCCTTTGTCCCACTTACTGTAAGCATGACCCTTTTACTTAAACGTTCTTGGGTAGCACATTTGTGATTTGGTATTAAATTAGGATTGATATAATAGGCATCACAGAAACTTGGTGGAATGATGATAATCAATGGGACACCATAATACAGGGTAGAACATATAAGGGAATGACAGAGTAGGTCATGCCGGTGGGGGAGTGGCATTACATGTGAAAGAAAGCATAGAGTCAAAAGTAGTGAACATCTTAAATGAATCAAACTG
This sequence comes from Mauremys reevesii, assembly GCF_016161935.1. NCBI lineage: Eukaryota > Metazoa > Chordata > Testudines > Geoemydidae > Mauremys > Mauremys reevesii. The sequence goes on from NC_052632.1 coordinate 69,968,165, forward strand.
TACCATAGAATCTCTATGGATAGAAACTACATGTTTGAATAATCAAAGTATAGCAGTGGATATACATTGCCAACCACCTGACTAGGGTGGCGACGGTGATTGTGAAATGGTCAGGGAGATTAGAGAACTTACAAAAGCAGAAAACTCAATAATAAATGGGAGATTTCAACTTTCCCCATATTTACTGGGTACATCCCCTCAGGACGTGATGCAGAGATAAAATTTCTAGATACCCTTAATGACTGTTTTTTGGAGCAGCTAATTCTGGAACAAAAGGAGAGAGGCAATTCTTGATTTAGTCTTAAGTAGCACATAATATCTGGTCCAAGAGATGAATATAGCTGAAGTGCACAGTAAGAGCGACCGTAATGTAATTACTGTAACATCCTGGTAGGAGGGAAATAGCAAAGAAATCCACCACAGTAGCATTTAACTTGAAAAATGGAAACTACACAAAAATGAGGAAGCTAATTAAATGGAAATGAAAAGAAAGGGTCACAAAAGTGAAATACCTGCAAACTGCATGGAAACTTTTTAAAAACACCATAAGAGAGGCTCAAACTAAATGTATTACACCCCCCCCCAAAAAAAAAACAACCCAAAACACAGTAAGAGGATCAAAAAAAAAGCCACCATGGTTAAACGAGTAAAAGAGGCAGTTGGAGACAAAAAGGCATCCTTAAAAATTGGGAGTCAAATCCTACTGAGGAATTTAGAAAGGAGCATAATCTCTGGCAAGTCAAGTGTAAAAGTATAATTAGGCAGGCCAAAAAAAGAATTTGAAGAGCAACCAGCAAAAGACACAAAAACTAACAGCAAAAAAAAATCACATAGGAAGCCTGCCAACAGCTTCTGATCAGTGGGTCAACTGGACGATAAAGGTGCTAAAAGATCATTCAAGGAAGACAAGGGCTGTTGCAGAGAAGCTAAATTAATTCTTTGCATTGGTCTTCACTGCAAAGGATGTGAGGGAAATTCCCACTCCTGAGCCATTCTTTTTAAGTGACAAATCTGAATAACTGTCCCAGATTGAGGTGTCAGTAGGAGGCGGCTTTGGAACAAATTGATAAATTAAACCGTTATAAGTCACCAGGACCAGATGGTATTCACCCAAGAGTTCTGAAGGAACTCAAATATGAAATTGCATAAGTACTAACTGTGGTATGCAAGCTATCATTTAAATCAGCCTCTGTACCAGACAACTGGAGGATAGCTAATGTGATGCTGATTTTTAAAAAAGGCTCCATAGGTGATCTTGGCAGCTGCAGGCCAGTAAGCCTGACTTCAGTATCAGGCAAACTGGTTGAAACTATAGCAAAGAATAAAATTATCAGACACAGATAAACACAATATGTTGGGAAAGAGTCAACATGGCTTTTGTAAAAGGAAATCATGCCTCACTAATATATTAGAATACTTTGAGAGTGTCAACAAATGTGGACAAGGTTGATCGAGTGGATATAGTGTACTTGGACTTTCAGAAAGCCTTTGACAAGGTCCCTCACCAAAGGCTCTGAAGCAAAGTAAGCAGTGATGGGATGGGGGAAGGGTCCTCTCATGGATCAGTGACTAGCAGCACCAACTTTCTCTGGCACCAGTGGGCCACCCCATCCCGCCTCCACCTTCGCCCCGCCCGCATTCCAACCCCATCCCCAAAGTCCCTGCCCAAACTCCGCCCCCTCCCTGCCCCTATTGGATCCCTTCCCCAAATTCCCGCCCTTGCCCCGCCTCTTTCCCCAGTGCACAGCGTTCCCCCACTTCCCCCCTCTCTCTCTGCCCCGCAAATCAGCTGTGTCGCAGCACAAGGGCTGGGAGGGAGGAGAAGCAGGATGTGAAGGCGCACTCGCGGTGGAGGTGAGCTGGAGCAGGGGGGCGGAGCGGGGCCACGGGGAGCTGCAATTTTTTTCCATGGGTGCTCCGGCCCCGGAGTGTCAACAAATTTTTTAACCAGTTACTGACATAGGTGCCACAGAGTCGGCACCTATGTCAGTAACTGGTTAAAAAATAGGAAACAAAGGGTTGGAATAAATGGTCAGTTTTCACCGTGGAGAAATGTAAATAACGGAGTCCCCCAAGGATCTGTATTGGGACCAGTGCTGTTCAACATATTCATACATGATTTGGAAAAAGGGGTAAACAAGGAGGTAGCAAACTTTGCAGACAATACAAAATTACTCAAGATAGTTAAGTCTAAAGATGACTGCAAAGAGTTACAAAGGGATGTCACAAAACTAGGTCACCGGGCAACAAAATAGCTTAAGAAATTCAGTGTTGATAAATGCAAAGTAATGCACATTGGAAAACATAATCCCAACTATGCATACAAAATGATGGGGTCTAAATTAGCTGTCACCACTCAAGAAAGATCTTGGAGTTACTGTGGATAGCTCTCTAAAAATATCCACTCACTGTGCACTGGCAGTCAAACAAGCTAGTAGAATGTTAGAAACCATTAGGAAAGGCATCAATAAGAAGACAGAAAATATTATGCCACCATATAAATCCATGGAACACCCATGCCTTGAACAAATGCGCATGGTTTCGGTTACCCCATCTCAAAAAAGATATCTTAGAATTGGAAGAAGTACAGAAAAAGGCAACAAAAATTATTAGGGTTTGGAATGGCCTCCATATGAAGAGAAATTGAAAAGACTAGGACCGTTCAGCTAGGAAAGAGACAAATGAGGGGGATATGATAGAGGTTCTATAAAATCATGAATGGTGTGGAGAAAGTGAATAAGGAAGTGTTATTTACTCCTTCACATAAGAACCAGGAATCACCCCATTAACTTAATAGGCAGCAAGTTTAAAACAAACATAAGGAAGTACTTCTTTACACAGTCACGTATGAAACTCATTCCCAGGGGATGTTATAAAGGCCAAAAGTATAACTGGGCTCAAAAAAAGAATTAGACAAGTTCACGGAAGATAGTCATTGAGGGACCCGTTAGCCAAGATGATCAGGAATGCAACCCCAGGCTCTGATTGCCAGAAGCTGGAACTGGACAACAGGATGGATCACTCAATAATTGCCCTGTTCTGAAGCCTCTGGCACAAGCCATTGTTGGAAGAGAGGATATTGGGCTAAGTGGGCCATTGGTCTGAGCCAATAGGGCCATTCTGATGTTCTTAATTGAGTCACTTAAAGAGTGGGAGAATGACAAAAAATTCTTTGTAGAAGGCTGAGCATATCACTAGTTTTTTTTGGGAAGGGGCAGTTTTTTTGACACTGCACCAGGGCTTTGGAGCTGTGCTCTGGCTCCGCTCCAGCTCCAGGCAAAAACCTGCAGCTCCACTGCTCCAGCTCTGGGCTCTGCTCCAAAGCCCTGCACTGCACAGCCCTATGCATTCAATAGATGGCTCTTTGAAGCAGAGACAGAAATCAATCATGACAGTAATGGTTTATCCGAAGGGCGGGAGGGGGATGACGGGTAAAGAACTCCCCTAGTGGATAGCAGTTCCTGAGTACTATTACTAATTATCATGATTACTTGTGTCTGTTAGAGGTAGATTAGCTTAGTATCTAAAAGGGGAAAACATTTTCTTACTCCTATTACTGGAAATATGACCTTTGATAGGATGAATACTTAAGATTTCTCTCTCTCTCACACACACACCCCCTCTTAATTAATTTGTAAGTTAGCAGCAGGCACTATTATCCTGAAGTTAATTTGCTTATATTATACATATATAATTTGATTTCCACTGCTGCTTTCATATCCTGCCACACAAACTCCTGTTTTAAGTGTTAGTGGTAACATTCATTGGTTCTTCTGTATTATTATTGAACGGGAACAGTGACAGACTAAAATTCAGAGTTGTAGTTTAGCAAAATACCTGCCCTAGTGTCCCATTGTTTAAAAATGCTAACATTCTGTAGCACTAATTTGCTTTTCTGTTTGTTTTCCAGAAGCCTAGAACTCACATGGGAGTTGATAGAACAGATCATTTAGAAAGCCAATCAAGCTACCAAAATTCAGTGGATAAAGAGCTGCAGCTTAGCAAGAATTATGGAGGCTGAGTCTCTCTGGGCTGCTTGAGCATAATAGTGGTTAGTGTCTTAAAAGGCAATAAACTGATCCAGCACACAATTTCATGATACAAGTATAGAAAGCAGGTGCTATTTTGCTGCCATAGATTAAAGAGTTTTTAGGACTCCTCCAACCCTTTCATGACAAGTTGGTGTCTCATGAAAACCAGTGAAGGCTTCAGATTTATACACGTTACAGAGAAGCCTCAATGACTCAGGAGACTGATATAGCGATATAGATTGTTAGGCAGCCGGTGTGCTGTGGCCATGGCTTTACTTATGGACCAGTTCAGTCTCATTGCTTCCTTGTACTTCCCTGTCTGTCTTAGCCATTTATTGTTTCTTCTGATATTTTGATTGTAAGCTCTTCAGGGTAGGGACTGTCCTTGTACAGTACGATGGGACCCTCGTTGTTACCACAATATAGAACCTTTCATCTTTAGGCTGCTGTGTGAATCCTGCCCACATAAGCAGTGACAGGCTGTTACCATTCAATGGCTTAGAATTGAATGGGCCATGGAGACTCAGCTATCCTCATCCCTAGAAGTGCCACTCCTGACTAGGGTTAAAGCGTATGGCTGAGGCAGCATAGGGTAAACTTGCTCTGCCGCTTCTCCTGCTGTAGTTCTTGTGGGAATAAAGGACTTCAGCTCTCGGAAGAGGCACTCTAGCACTTTCCAGTACACTAAGTTCACACTCCTTAAACAAAATGAATCCAGAAAATATTGTGTTTTATCAACATATAGATTGTGTCCAGTATTTAAAATGGGAAGATTTTCATGGCAAGTCCCAATATTTTAAACAGTGACAGATACATAACAATTCTTTACCTCTTCTTTTGCATAATTACCATGGATTCTTGGCAGCAACACCAGCAAAAGACAAACATTAATTTTGCAATTGCAAAAGTCTGTGGAATAAGAAGACAGTGAGCTGTTTAAGTACATTTAAATAGAGGTAGGACAATACATCATCTAGAAAATACTGTTATTCCTGTTAGGTTATATTATAATAAATCATATTTCAAATCTTGGTTCATGTCTGTATTTTTTCAAATGTGACAGTGTTATGGGCAATCTTATGTCCTTTGGTATTGCTTTATGAACATATCTACCATTGCTAAAGGTTATCTCACTTATTTCTCTGCTAAAGTAGTTATCAGTTATCCCATTGCATTCATTTTCTGTATGAAAAAAGATTGTTGCATTTATTTAAATATAAAGGATCTTGTTTTTTAATCAGCCCCAGAAAATGCACTTAAATTGTGTCAGTGGATCAACTACTATATTTAAAGATTCAGCTGTTTAGTCTTATTAAAAATTCCTGTATCAATTAGATGTGAAAGCACTAAAAGTTTGTTTGAGCTCCACAGTTTACCCGAGTGAAATTCCACTTGTGTGTCAATTAAAATGCAGAAGAAGATGTTTTTATAGTCAAGATGACAGTCGGCACTTCCATTTAGAGGTATTAAGCCACAGAAAGAGTAGCTGCACTACAAACCTCAAATACCTATAGCACTAGCAAGGGACACTGTTCCTGGGCTTGGTGCCTGGGCTTGATTCTGCTTCCAGTTACATCAGTAGTTGTTCAGCCTTTAACTTTAATCAAAGCAGAACTGGGCACTTTGTTTTGTACACTCTGGGGAGTAGACTTTTAAATGCAAATGGTTTTAAAACCTTAAGATCCTTGATTTATTTTTGTGAAGTTAGTCAGTAGTCAATACCTTCGGTATTACAGTAAACACTTGGGCATATACATTTTAATAGTAACAAATTTAGGTAGAGTAGTAGTATCAACTACTGGTATGTAGGTACAGTGATATCTATCTCAAGGGAAGATCATGAGGCATAATTTTTGTTTGTAAAGTAATATGAGCACTTTGGATGAAAGGCTCTGGAGAAATGCAAGTTTTTATTCTCCAGTGTACCCCTTTTAGAAAACACTACTGTAGAGCAGTTCTCCAACAATGGAATTCATAGGATTTTCCATTCAACACGCTAGTAACTTAATCACTGAGTGTAGTGTCCTTTTGGAATGTGACTAAAGCGTGATGATTCCAAGGGTGCTTGTTGACTTGGTATCTGAAAATATCATCGCTGTGAGCATCAAAGGAAGTGTTACCATCACACTTGCATATGTACAGCCAATCTACCACATACTAGCAGCTACACTGAAAAGCAGTGAGTGCGAGTGAGGTTTTATGTATTAAGCTGAGAAGGAAGGATTTTTTTTCTATAGAAATCCCTTCCTTTAAGTTGTCACTGTCATTTACACAGCACCCAATACACTTTTGAAGTTATAAAGAAAGACATAAAAAACAAGAAACATAAGAACAGCCGTACTGGGTCAGACCAAAGGTCCATCTAGCCCAGTATCCTGTCCCAACAGTGGCCAATGCCAGGTGTCCCAGAGGGAATGAACAGAACAGGTAATCATCAAGTGCTCCATCCCCTGTTGCCCATTCCCAGCTTCTGGCAAACAGAGGCTAGGGACACCATCCCTGCCTATCCTGGCTAAAGGCTCAAACTACATAGCTCACAAAGTCATTGTACGATAATACATACTTTGAGGAAGCAAACATTTTGAGGACTGCATTGTCAAGACAGATGCTTCTCCCTTCTCATTACTATACCTAAAAGGTGAGCAATCAACCAGTACTCAAATAAATTCTGATGAGAATCATGTATGTCACACATCCAGTGTACTCATGCGTCTAGGCAGTGCTTAAGCTTTACAATTCATTTTGCAAGATAAAAATGGCCAGTGGCAACAAAAACATGGGACAGCTTCTGATGTGTTGTACTGATGTAAATTCAGAGTAATTCCAGTCATAAGATCAGCATCTGATGCTGAATGCTGCTGCTGCTTCGAGTAGTGTCCCTGTGGGTGCTCCACTTCAGTGTCTGTGGGTCCCTGTACCAGAGATCTGAGATTTTAGGTAGCAGTGCTCAGTCGGGGCATGCATGTTCCTTCTCTACTGTCCTCAGCTGCAGACGGAGCTCAGTGGCAGTGCTGCCTCTTTGAAAATCTCTAGAAAAGAAAATAGTTTAAACTATCTAAGAGCTAATAAGCTTAATTAGACTTTACTTAGGCAGTTATTTAAAAAAAAAGTTTTCTGTTTCTTTCCCTTCAGTCTTTGTTTTCTTAGATTAGCAGTGGAAATACAGTTTTAACCAATTTCTACACTTTTCTTCACATTTCCCTTCCCAGTTGCGGGAAAAATCAAACACAATGCCAGGCTCACCCGATTTTAAAAGATGCTATGGCCGTTGTTCATATGGCTGCGTCTGCCACATCGACTGAGGCCTGTAGAGCCGTGCTGGCTATTATTTGTCCCCCAGTCATGATGGCCTTGAGCTGGGGATGTTTGTCTTCAGGAAGATCCTCTAAGAGTTCCTGCGGTTTGCCATAATTAGAGAAGTCATAATTTGTCTGCAGACAAGGACGGTAGAGGAGGAACTGAGGGGGTTGGGTCATTTACGCACTACAAGAGGCGCCAACGACACCGTGAGACAGCTGCTGCGCATGCATGCCCCGACTGAGCACTGCTACCTAAAATCTCCAATCTCTGGCGCAGGGGTGCACCGACACCAAAAATGGAGCACCCACAGGGACACGCATCTCGAAGAACCATCGTTACTGCACAAGGTGAGTCGCTTCTTCTTTCCAATGTTGAGTATTCTTGTAAAAGAGGACACGCCCATCTAAGTAAAATAGTTAAATCCAGGATATTAACAGTTAGAAAGTCCCTTTTCAGCTTAACCACCATTTTAATATTTTGCATGAAAGAAGTTAAATCCCATTGCTGATTGAGAGGTGTATGATTTATTAAACCAGGCTTAATGTCAAGGCTTCTTAAACTCTGGTTTCATGGTAAATACAGTTTGAAGTGTGGAGAGAGGAGGAGGGGTCCAGTGGTTGGGATGCTAGCCTGGAACATGAGACCCAATTTCAATTCCCTTGCTCCATTATAGGGTCCTACCAAATTCACGCCATGAAAAACATGTCACAGACAGTGAAATCTGGTCTCCCCCCATGAAATCTGGTCTTTTGTGGGCTTTTACCCTATACTATACTTGTTTCATGGGGGAGACCAGTGTTTCTCTAATTGGGGGGGCCTGACTCAAAAGGGAGTTGCAGGGGGATCACAAGGTTATTTTAGGGGGGTCACGGTATTGCCACCTTCTTTTCTATGCTGACTTCAGAGCTGGGTGGCCAGAGAGCGGTGGGTGTTGGCTGAACACCCAGCTCTAAAGGCAGCGCCCCACCAGTAGCAGTGCAGAAATGCCATACCATGCCACCCTTACTTCTAAATACCATACCATGCTACCTTTACTTCTAAATATCCTGAATCCAAATCCAAGTTCAGGCCTCAATGTGGCATTAATGCCGGACACACAAAGAAAAAGAAAAGTAGCGAGCAATGGAGCCCAGAAGGAGAAATTTTGATGGGAATGAGTGGGATCACTCCAACGGAGCGAGGGCTACAAGAGACTGAAAAGTGTGTTGATTTTAGTAAATGTGAAAAAATCAAGTTCCAATGTGAATGTTTCCATCAGGTATAACAGGTACATGCACTGGGTCACTTTTCAGTCAGCAGTTCCTGGACTACTCCAGTCATCATGCTAGCAAGCTGGACCCTGTGACAAGTAGTAATTAGCCCAGCACCAAAACTGCAGAATGCTCTTAAAATATCAATGAAGGCATTTGAAAATTTAAGAGGTCATCCATCCAGATGGGTATTTATTTAGAGTCTGCAGTTAACATCATAAGAAATGTCTCCGTCAGTTTTGAAATGTTGTGGGGATAAAGGATTTGTCTGGCTATGAATGGTTTTAGTCTACTAAAATGAAATGACCTGTCTGGGAACAATCCTTACATTTTATTCAAATTAATTTTCAGTTTCACTTTATATTAATCATACTTTTACCAAGTCTGAAATCCTGACATTTATTCCTCCCTTAAATGAGCCAGTACCCTTGGGCTACAAATTCACAAGGAGTGTAAGGATGGGAAAATACTACTTTGGTTTACTGAAAGCCAGAAGTTTAGTTGCTGTTTCTCCACTTTGTGAGTTAAGTCTTCTACAAGCATGGGAGAGCTTTGTGTTACTGACAACTCTTCCCTTAATCCACGTCTGGAGACAATGGCTCTAAAAAGCCCATTTGATGAGCTGTGCCCCCTACATTAAGGAACACTGTCAAATTAGTACAGGTTAATACAAGTTAGAACCTGTACAAGTTAGGAAAACTCTCTAAGTGATTGCCAAAATAGGAAACTCCCAACACACGTTGAGCTTCTAACCAAACCCACTCACGCCCAAGAACGTCTTTAAGCTTTCTTCAGAAAAAGAGGCTCTCTTGTGGATCAGTATATACAGCCTCCACTGAAATACAGTATAGAGATAGCCAGCAAACTTTCCCAAGAACAAGGTATATCTTCTGGACCCTCCAAGTGCTCATAGATCCATTTTATTATGCCAAGTGTCCTGTCTGTCATGAATGACTTTAGAATCTCTACTCAGCCCCTACATAGTTAAATCAAGGGTCTTATCTCAAGTACCTCAGTTGACCCCAACTGCCTTACTGGAAATCAGGGACAACGGCTGGCTTGCACCATATAAGGCTTTATCAAAGTTAACACCTGGTCCTTTAATTGTACCAGGAAGCAGATAAATCATTGCAGTTGTCAGAACAAAACTGTTTCCTTACTTTAGCAAACAGGCAATATACATCCGTCTATGTGCCTGCCCCCCTTTTTTTGACCATCAGCTGTACTTCCGTTTCAGTCGGCTTTTGTAATCCCGGTTAATGAGGATTTTCTTTTTCTCGTGATTCAGTCCTGTTGTGCAGGGCTTACAATCAGAATGATTGTGCAGTGATGTACTAAATGTAGAAGCTGTGATTGTCAGATTTCTTGGTTGGCTAGCAATGGTGGCGTGCCACATTTACCTTCAAGATTTTAGTGGATATTAATTAACCTTAAGCCCCTTAACAGTGTCTCACTTATATTCTGAAGTCTCTTTGGAGTTTTTAATTTTTTATTTATTTTTTTATTGCCAGAGGAAAAGGTGTAGAACAGAAGAACTAAATAGAGCTTCTCATTTTAGGTTTTACCTGATAAAACCTAATACCCGTGAAACAAAACAAACAAACAAAAACCCAGAAAAACTCTCCTGTAAAAACAATGAGGAGTCCTGTGGCACTTTAAAGACTAACAGATTTATTTGGGCTTTCGTGGGTAAAAAACGCACTTTTTCAGATGTTAAAAGAAAGTGGGTTAGAAACAAGCTCTCCATACTATTGCATGAACTGAGAATATTTGACAGTTAGAGGAAGGATGTCAGTTCTGTGTCCTTGATACATTTATTATCAGTTCCAGTTGTGCCTCCAGTTCCAGTTGTTTAAGTACTTTTATTTTAGTCATAGCTTTAGAAGCATTTGAACAGATAATTATCCATGCCTAAAATGCCATACAATTAATCCTGGATCAAGCTACTTCTCCAGGAATCAACAAAATCTGGTTGCTCAACTAAGTATTCTTCTAAGAAAGAAAGAAAATTGTACTTACTGGACCTGACTCTCTTACATCAGTGTAAAACAGGTGTATGGTGCCACTGCAGACACCAATGGTCTAACTTACATTGTTTTTCTATGGAATGGTTGCTATCACTTAGCATGATTGATGTAGTCCATTTTCATTGGAATTTCAATATAGTTCTTCAAATATTAGATTTGAGTAACCAACACCTGACTTGTGCCCTCAATTGTGGTCCTACTTGCTGCCATCTAAACAAATATATTTGATGGTGCCTAAAACATATTTGACCATCTATTTAAGATGGTTGGTTCATCAGAGCCTATATCCAATAGCTTTCCAAACACTACTAAGCCCATCTTTCCTGAGGCACTTTACAGGAAGAGAGGGGCTAAGGATATCAAGGAATTTGTCAAGGACTGGACATGCTGGACTTATGAGTTTGGTATTTAGAGCATGATGGCAATCTTATTTGTCTTGATAATGCATCTTTGAAAATATGTAAAAATGTTCCCGTCACAGCGTGGGTGCTTCTTTTAATAAACAATAATAAACTGAATTATAATTTGACATGAAATCATAATTCTGCTTACACTCAGGTGCTAAGTAAACCCTTTAAAGAGGATAAACATTGAAAAGGAAAAAAAAGTTGCAGTTAGAATCATTTCACTATTTTTCAAGTGACAAAATAAAAATATTTTGCTTGTGAAGAATTTTCTGACTTTTCTCAAGCATGGCAACCCTTTTGTAACAGATATCAGCTTTCTACAATAATAAAGCAGTTATATTATTTTCTCAAAGTGGGTGTACTGGAGTGCAAAATATGTTTATTGAAAAGCTTCCATGACTTAAAAAAAAAAAAAACCTAGCTGGAAGAACCTACTTCCTATTTCTCAGTAGTCTTTAGATGACTTACTCATATGAAAGTGTCCCTAGATTACTTTGCCTAAAGGAACAGTTGTCCTCTGCCTGACTGCCTTTTCACAGCAAGAACTGGAAAGAGTGAAAGTACTCCTTTGGAGTAGATGCATCTTTGATCTGGATATTGGGCACGTACCATGGTGATAAATGTCATAAGAGCCTAGGTAGGACTTTTCTTCAGGTTTAGGATTTCATTTCTTCAAAAACACTGGGTGAAAGTTTGCAACATGAAATGTTGCAGGTGACAATATCACTGGTCTACTTGAAAGGCATATATAAGGTTTCTGAGTTTTCTCTTCCTAGCCCCATTAAACTAGAATCAAACCCCAACTTTATCTTCAAAAAGAAAACAAAAGTCACTATGTAAATACCTATCAAGTACGCCATACATCCAGTGGTGAGCTGGAGCCGGTTCGCACTGGTTCACAAGAACCAGTTGTTAAATTTAGAAGCCAGTGTAGAACCAGTTGTTAAAGGGGCCAGGGGGTGGGCAAACTCCAGTCCACGGGCCACATCTGGCCCACAGGACCATCCTGTCCGGCCCACCTGAGCTCCCAGCTGGGGAGGCTCCCCCGGTCCCTCCCCCACTTCCCCCTCTCAGAGAGCCCCAGCGTGCTGTGCCGCCGGTGCCAGCACTCTGGCCAGTTCTGCAGCTCCTGCTGCTTTGAGTAGCATGGTAAGGGGGTGGGGCTGCGAGCTCCAGCGGGCCGCGCGGCATCCATACACGCTGCCCTGAGCAGCATGGTAAGGGGGCCAGGCCGGGGCTGGGAGGAGGAGTTGGATAAGGGGGTGGAGGTTCTGGGGGGGCGGTCAGGGGATGGGAAATGGGTGGTTGGGTAGGCGTGGGAGTTCTATGGGTCTGTCGGGGTGGTGGTGGATGGGGTTGGGGAAGTCCGGGGACAGGGAGCGGGGCGAGTTGGGTAGGGGGTGGGGTCCTAGGGGGCAGTTAGGGTGGGGGGGTCTCGGGAGGGAGTGGTCAGGGGACAAGGAGCAGGGAGGTTTGATGGGTTGCGGTTTCTGAGGGGGGCAGGACGTGGGTTGGGGTTGGATGGGGAGGGGGGAGACAGGCACATGGGGCTTGTACTCACCGCGCGGTTCCCTACTGGATCTTCAGTGGCACTTCGGTGGCGGGTCCTTCACTCGATCCGGGTGAAGGACCCGCTGCCAAAAATCCGCCGAAAGCCCAGAGTGAGTGAAGACCCCCCCCACACTGCCGAAGTAGGGAACCGGTTATTAGGATTTGGGGAGCTCATAACTGCATTAGAAGTCAGAATATGGACATTTGAACAGGCTTCCTAGAAAGCGAGGAAAGCTGCCCTCATCCCATTTGTCCAAATAGAGCTTTTTAAAAAGAGATTCCTACCTACATATGTTGTCCAACTGTCTGGTAATTACATCACCCCAGCATGACTGGCTTGGTCTTTGCCAAAAATGTGAGAGACTAGACACAATAAGGACAAAACACTAGGAAGCCTACTTCAATCTAAGCATATTTATAAAGCACCCATGACTGTGGTATCCAGTATTGTTGGATTAGTTTGCTGATGCTTAATTAAAGTTTGTAAAGCACTTTGAAGATGAAAGTGTTATTAGTGCAGGGAATGATCCTGCATTGGCAGGGGATGGTGTTAGATGCCCTAGAAGGTCTTTTCCACCTCCAGTTATGATTTCATGAAACCCTATATCAGCGGTTCTCAATCTTTTACTTTCTGAGCCCCCCCCCCATCCCCAACATACTATAAAAAGTCCAGGGACCAGCTGTGCCTTAACTGATGTTCTGCATACAAAAGCCAGGGCTGGCATTAGGGGGTAGCAAGCAGGGCAACTGCCCAGGACACCACAGGGGGCTCTGTGAAGCTAAGTTGCTCAAGTTTCAGCTTCGACCCTGGGTAGCAAGGTTCGGGACCCTGGGCTGCAGTCCTATGTGGTGGGGCTTTGGCTTTCTTCCTTGGGTCCTAGCGAGTCTAACATCAATCATGCTTGGCAGACCCTCTGAAACCTGCTTGCAGCCCCCTGACCCCTGGTTGAGAAACACTGCCCTAGATGATTATTCACCAGTTTCTACAAGGGCAAGATTATCCACCATGTGTTTTCCTCTGAAACCAGGCAAATCATTTTGAGGGGCCTTTTATTCCTTGATTTCTGATCCTACTGCTCTGCCTCCCTTCCTCCCTTCTGTTTAAGTTTAGTCTCTACCATTCTGAGGGAGTAAGATTTAGGGTTAGAATAGCAAGTATTCACATCAAAAACCCAATTCTGGGGCTATAGTCATCCAAATGCAGGTGGGCAACATAACGTTACCCGTCACAGCTTGAATTTTGAGTACTCACAGGCTGTTAGTGAATGAACTACAGCCCCAGAAATATTCATAAAAATTATGCAAAATAATTGTGATTAATAAGTGCAAGAGTCAGTCTGCTCCTGGACAGTTTGTAAACAAAAAGCAAAAATAATTGTTATCTGCTGTGAATTATTTGTCCACCTCTATTGTCATGCTGAATGTCTAGCTTGTAGGAGAGAGGCCTAATATTGCTTCAAGTAAGTGTAATACCTAAATCTTAATAACACTTTTCATCAGTAGATCTCAAAGTGCTTCACAAACTTTAATGTTTTTTATTGTCACAACAATAAAAGGTGAGGTAGGGAAGTGCTATTTTCTCCATGTTACAGATTGGGAACTAACACACTTATAGGGAATGTCTACACTGCAAAAGAAGGTGTGTTCCTCACTCCAGACAGTTAACACACATCAGCTAACTCAGGTTAAAATAGCAGTGATGACACAGCAACTTGGCTTTTACCTCAGGTCAGCAGCTTGAGTTCAACGTACGGGGAGCTTGAGGTTGCTATTTTAACCCAAGTTAGCTGATGTGGGTAGCTAACTGAGTTAAGAAAATGTTTTTTTCTGGGGTGGGAACAGTGTAGACATGCCCAGAGAGGCACAAGTGACCAGCAAGTTAAAGAAGTATGGGCTGGATGAATGGACTAGAAGGTGGATAGAAAGCTGGCTAGATCGTCGGGCTCAACATGTAGTGATCAATGGCTCCATGTCTAGTTGGCAGCCGGTATCAAGTGAAGTGCCCAAGGGTCAGTTCTGTGGCCGGTTTTATTCAATATCTTCATTAATGATCTAGAGGATGGCGCGGACTGCACACTCAGCAAGTGTGCAGATGACACTAAACTGGAGGAGTGGAAGATACGCTGGAGGGTAGGGACAGCATACAGAGGGACCTAGACAAATTAGAGGACTGGGCCAAAAGAAATCTGATGAGGTTCAACTAGGACAAGTGCAGAGTTCTGCAATTAGGACGGAAGAATCCCAAGCACTGCTACAGACTAGGGACCGAATGGCTAGGCAGCAGTTCTGCAGAAAAGGACCTAGAGGCTACAGTGGACAAGAAGCTGGATATGAGTTGACAGTATGCCCTTGTTGCCAAGAAGGCTAATGGCATTTTGGGCTGTATAAGTAGGGGCACTGCCAGCAGATCGACATTGGTGAGGTCTCATCTGGAATACTGTGTCCAGTTTTGGGCCCCACACTACAAGGATGTGGAAAAATTGGAAAGAGTACAGCGGAGGGCAACAAAAATGATTAGGGGGCTGGAGCACGAGACTTATGAGGAGAGGCTGAAGGAACTGGGATTGTTTAGTCTGCAGAAGAGAAGAACGAGGGGGGATTTTATAGCTGCTTTCAACTACCTTAAAGAGGGTTCCAAAGAGAATGGATCTAGACCAGTGGTCCCCAACCTTTTCGTCTGGCGGGCGCCAGACAAAGGACCATGGCAGCGGTGGAGCATCCGCCGAAATGCCACCGAATTTCTGCGGCATTTCGGCGGCGACACCTCTCGATGACATTGCTTGTCAGCGGCAAGCGGTGTCATTGAGAGGCATCACCACTGAAATGCAGAAATTCAGAGGCATTTCGGCGGATGCTCCACCGCCGGCCAGGAACGCGTTGGGGACCCCTGATCTAGACTGTTCTCAGTGGTACCAGATGACAGAACAAGGAGTCATGGTCTCATGTTGCAGTGGGGGAAGTTTAGGTTGGATATTAGGAAAAACTTTTTCACTAGGAGGGTGGTGAAGCACTGGAATGGGTTACCTGGGAGGTGGTGGAATCTCCTTCCTTAGAGATTTTTAATGTCAGGCTTGACTAACCACTGGCTGGGATGATTTAGTTGGGGATTGGTCCTGCTTTGAGCAGGGGACTGGACAAGATGACCTCCTGAGGTCCCTTCCAACCCTGATAGCCTATAATTCTATGACTGACCCAAGGTCACACAGAAGTCTGTGGTGGAGCAGGGAACTGAACAATCTCCCATGTCCTAGGCTAGTGCCCTAACCATTGGGCCAAGATTAGTTGTGACCTCTCTGGTTTGGAACATCTTCTCTGACACAAAGTTCCCAATGTAAGAGGCTAATAGATCAAGCAATCATACATAGCTTGTCTACAAACAAGATTACAGCCTTATATGAGGGCAATACCCTTAGCCCCCTGCAGGGAGTGCCAGTGACTATGACAAATGCTGCACTTGCAATTAAGTTGACTTGCAAGACTCCAGACTCCAAAAATAGGCCCAAGTCAAAGGAAACCTGCTCCGAGCAAGTCAGCTAGTCCAGTGATGTGACCCATACCCTAAGCGAGAGAGATCAGCACAGGAGTGCCCCAAGAGGGGCAGGCACTTTCTGAAACACAGTGGAAGACACAGTCCCTGGCCCAAGACCAGTATGTCCTGTCTGGCACCCCTGGGCAAGCGGACAGGAAGGGACCATCTTCTGTAAACCTCCTGCCCGCCTTACCCTGCACCCTGAGGCGCTGAAGCACAGCCCCGAGCTACGGTTGGGCAGAGCTAGTCATGCCCGGAGTGCAGATGAAGCTGCTGGATGAGGGGGTGGGGGCGGCAGGGAGAGGACACGGGTGTGAGGGCTGTACTGGGGGAGCGAATTTACCTCGTGCACCCGGCTCCTCAAGCCCAGCAGCAGCAGCAGCGCTGGCCGAGCGGTGAGTGACTTGTCTGGAGGGGCCGTGTCTGCTGCTCACGGGACACGCCTCGCGCCGCGCCCCGCCCCTCCCGCGCGTGCCAAACGGGCCTGGGGACTCAGGGGCGTGCGAGCGCGCCCAGCC
The DNA here is from genome assembly GCF_016161935.1 of Mauremys reevesii. Lineage (NCBI taxonomy): Eukaryota > Metazoa > Chordata > Testudines > Geoemydidae > Mauremys > Mauremys reevesii. The sequence goes on from NC_052632.1 coordinate 69,984,778, forward strand.
CCGAGGCGGGGGAGGGCAGAGGAGGGGGCGTGTCCCCTGCGGTGGGGGCGGGGCCTCCCGCTCCGGTTTCCCAGGGTGCATCGGGCGCGCTGGCTGTCTGGCCACGTCTCCGGGCCACGTCGCTCGGTGCCCGTTGAGCTCTCGCCATCTTCGGTCCCCGGCTCCGGGCTGCCCTGCCTCCGCCATGAACATCTTCCGCCTCACCGGGGACCTGTCCCACCTGGCGGCCATCATCATCCTGCTGCTCAAGATCTGGAAGACCCGCTCCTGCGCCGGTGCGTGCCCGGGGGGACCGCGCGGACTGGGGGGCGCGGGGCCTGATACTTCCTGGGCGGACCGGACCGACCCGACGCGGGGGAGCGGGGCCTGATGTTCCCTGGGAGGACCGGACCGGACCGACGCGGGGGGAGCGGGGCCTGATCCTCCGATGCGGGGAGGGAATTAGACCGACCGCGGGGGGAGTGGGGAAACCAGCTTTTCCACAGGGGCCTCTGCCCTCCCCTGCAGGTGTGGGGCACCCCCGCCCCAGGAGTTGCCTCAGTTGCCAGGGGCACCGAGGTGGGGAGCGGTGCTTTTGCTGGGGATGGGAGAGAGGGATTTCGTGGGGGAGTGGGGGCATAGCTGGCTGCTCCAGCTGCTGGAGAGAGAGAACTGTCAGGTCTTCATGGGGTACTCACAAAATCCCCAGCAGCAGGGAGAAGGGGGAGGTTTTTCTGAAGAGCTGCCCCGCGTGTAGACAACATGAAGATTTCCCCTTCCTAAATGTGGGAGGCTTGGGTGGATGTGAATCAGGGAGACTCCTGTCCTTGCCCTTCCTCCCCCGAAAAATACCCCAGGGCTGGGGTAGCTCTAAATAAAGGCGATGCGCTTCCATTGCCTCCTCGTGTGACAGCTCTGATCATGTTAAAGATTTAGCGGCTTTAAGCAGTAGCAGTTATTCATGCTTCAGTCCCTGACGCGCTGCAGAAAGCACTAGTACTTTCCTCCATCCCACAGTTGTGCAGCTCATTCCTTATGTAACTGCCCAGTGCAAAGCGAATGAATGGGGAGGTGGTTTGGAGGAGGAAAGGAACGAGTCTCCTGGAAGGCAGGCAAGCGTCACTTTGCACAACTACATCAGAGTTGCAGAAATAAGATTTTTTTTAAATTTTAAGTGAGCTGTGCTCATTCTCTAGCTGTGTCCAGCCTAAATTGTCCTCTGTCTGTATACTTTCCTTCTTTAAACACAGATCTAATTTGCAAAGGGCAGGCTTTGGTGCAGATGTTTGGAGTAGCTGACATTGCAGTTTGCAAATCCTGAAGTTTCTCTTGCAGGCTTACTATTTTATATCTAATCGCACTAATTTGCACTCTTAATGCCTTTTTCAAAAGGCGTTACGTTGCCATCATATTAGATTAGGGGATTTTGAGTGGTTTCTCACTTATATTGCCAACTTCAATAGAAAATTGGAAGCGAATGACTGAATCCGGGCTTGAGAATAGGCTCTCCATTGGGATCCCTGGCCTAGTCTGACGTGGCAGCTAACTGAAGGTGTGGTGGATTGAGCTGCTAGGAAGAGGGATGATGTTGAATTCTGGCTGTACGGTGTCAGCTTTTCAGAACCACTATTCTCATGGGTCTATAAATTAGCTGTGTAAATTCACTGTCACTGCATCGGGGGAAGGCTTGATTCCTATTGTACATTTATTAGTGCTTTGTCTAGTCATAGTCCTAACTCTCTACTGCTACAGAGTGGGGCTTCCCTGGACTGGTGTGTGTTTAAGTAGGGGGAAACCCCAGTGTGTGGAGGGATCCCTTGGGTGGTGGTTTAAAAAAAATTGCTAAGGATCATGGTGGATTCCCTATCACTTGAAGTTTTTTTAATCAAGATAGGATGTTTTTCTAAAAATATGCTTTAGGAATCTTTTTTGGGACAATTATACAGGAGGTTAGACTAAATTATCACAATGGAATTTATATCCATAGAGAAAAGTGATGGGGCTTCTACTGTTTCACTCAGTTAACAGTAGAGCTATCTGGAAATAGCTTTGGAAGCAGTTTTCTACCATTGTACATTGTTCCAGAAAGCTGGAACTACTGCTGCTCCAGTAATTCAGTCTAGGTGCTTCATATATGTGTATTAAATAATCTGCCCACCCCGCAGCTATCGGTAATACCAATTCTCCTACAGCCTGGCCTTCAACTGGAGCTTCTTTTGGCCCTCAGTGAGAGCAAGTATTCCTGTAACTAGTCCTTGCTGTCACTTGTCGGCATGAAGCATTGCCTACATATTAATTTTATAGTGAAGCAGGAGTGGCTAAGGTGGTGGGCTAACAAAGTACAAGTAGAGAGTTATTGTAAATTAAGAGCCCCAAGGGGCCTGAGGATGGGGAGATAAAATGGATGGTATGTACAGGCAGTATGTTTGAAATGTCTAATACCCTGTGCAGGTAGTTTATCGAGCGTTTATTTAGCAGTCTAGGAACAAGCAAGCTAGATGTGGAAAGGTGAAGAATATGGAAAGACTGATATCTTGTGTCAGCTACAGTCACTATTAATTTGGTAGTTTGGAGAAACTGGTTTTTAAAGTTACCAATTTTGAGTTACAATATTTGTCACAATATATAAGTAACTTGGTTTTCTAACAAACTTTATTAGGCTATCTAGCAATGAACTTAGGATGTAAATACAATGGCAGTTCAGAACTATTTATAAGGGGCCCTACAGATTAATGTTACTTAAAACATAATCCTTGCCAGTAGAGTTTACGGTCAAAGAGCCCAATTCTACAAATCCTTCTTGATGTGTCATACAAATAAGAGTTTTGGAATACTGGGCTCCATGTCAAGAAACAAATGCAGAGAAAGGTGTGTAGTTTGGGAGTTTAAAAAGCCTTCTAACCCAGGCATATGAGATATTGAAGAAGGGCTATATTGAAACCAGTGACCAAGATAAAAGGTTATATTTTCTATTGCTTGAGTGGTTAAGGTGCTAACCTTAGATTCAGAAGATCCTGGTTCAATTCCCTGCTTCACCAGACTTCTTATGTGATCTTTTTGGAATACTGGGGTACTTATTATATCAGCAAACATACAATATAAAATATAATTTAGTCCCTTCTCCCCTCCCCCAAAGGTGCTTAATGATCAAAATGCTATCGGTTCCCCAAAGTCACTTTCTCCAGAGTTAGTAGGTTTTTGGAAACAAACAAACCTTTCTTTACCTGTGTCTCCAGTAAGTTATAGAGTTGTAACATCTCTCCTGGGGGCTGCTTTTCTATCACCAAGAAGTGGAATAACATGTGTTACATAGGACCCCAGACTCCTCCCACTCTCAGAATGCCCTTCTAAAAGGAAATTAATTAACTTTTCCTTAGCACTTTTAGTAGGAAAAATCTGCTTTATGCTCTTATCTATTCCTTTTTGTGAGATGGAGATAAATTTACCAGGGTTTATTTTCTTAAAGAAAAGGTAGGTGGAACTAGGGGGCAGGAGTTCAAATCCTTCTTTTCTCTTCTCTCAGGGCTCTAGCCTCTAAGCCCTAACAACAACGAGTGAGAATAACTTTACTGTGGGCTTTTCTTCAGAGGCTCACTTGCGGTTCATTTGGGTGCAAGTGATCATGTAATGATAGATTTGACGATCCTAAGGAAAGGAAGGAGTGAGAGCACTAGAATAAGGACAGTGGACTTCAAAAAAGCAGACTTTAACAAACTCAGAGAACTGGTAAGTAAGGTCATGTGGGGAGAAAATCTAAGGGAAAAAGGAGTTCAAGAGAGCTGGCAGTTTTGCAAGGAGACAGTATTGAAGGCTCAATTGCAAACTATCCCAATGTGAAGGAAAGCTAGGAAGAGGCCAATATGGCTCCTTCAGGAGCTCTTTAATAACCTGAAAATCGAAAAGGAATCCTACAAAAAGTTGAAACATGGACAAATTGCAAGGATGAGTACAAAAGAAAAGCAAAAGGATGTACAGCCAAAATGAGAAAAGCTAAGATACAAAATGAGTTACACCTAGTAAGAGACATAAAAGGTGATAAGTTCTGTAAATACATTATGAGCAAAAGAAAGATGAAGGAACGTGTAGGCCCTCTGCTTAGTGGGGAAGGAGAGCTAATAAGTGATGACATCAAGAAGTCTCGGGTGTTTAATGCCTATTTTGCTTCAGTCTTCACTAAAAAAGTTAATGGTGGCCAGATACTCAATGCAGTTAATATTAAACAACAAAGGGGAAGGAATGTAAGCCAAAATAGGAAAAGACCAAGGTCAAGAAAGTTTAGGTATGTTAAATGTATTCAGCTCAGCAGGGGCTGATTAAATTAATCCTAGAGTACTTAAGTAGGGTGACCATATTTCCCTATGCTGAATGTGGGACACCTAGTAAAATTACTCATATTCAAGTTCAGCGGCAATCAATCAGAACAATGCAGTACAAATGTTAAAATTAACATCAAGTTGACTGAGCCTGTCAAAAAGGAATACTGCTTAGTTGGATTTTTTTATTTACCCTCTTATCTTTAAGGCTTTAGGATTCACATTAGGAGGGGTGACACATGCAAGGAGATGTGACACACTCCTGTACACCTCTCTCACATGGGGGGAGGGGGACACACCGACTGACTGACCCAACCCTCCCTGCCTGGTGCTCTCTGCCCTCCATGCCTGGCTGGGCCCCCAGGATGGACCCACCTGTCCTGGATCCGGGCACTGCGTCTTCTCAAAGCAACACATGAAGTGTGGGGGCACGCAGGGTCACATGCCCTCTTCCCCCCCACACCCCGATTTCTGTCAGGGTTCACACCAGAATGTAGCCAGCAGTAGCCTTTTGGTACTGTGCGGGAGGGAAGGGAAAGGAGCTGCTTCCAGCTGCAGGGGAAGGGGACTCGGGGAAGGGATGATCTGGCCCATGTCTTTGCAGAGCTCATCTCTTCTCTCCCCCTCCCCAGTGGTTGGAAGCAGCTTGTCCCTTCCTGCCTGCACAGTGTTGAAAGGCAGCTAACACCTTCAGGCTGTTGCTGGCCACCAACATAACCCAGCCGCCTCCTGTCCCCTGGCTACAGTGTGGACAGGAAGGGGTTAAGCCCTAAGGATGCATTGTGCACCAGGACCCAGGGAACCTGACTAGAGAGGTGGATCGCCAGGGAAAGGTGCCTAGGGGCAGGACTCGAGGGGGACAGGTGAAGAGGGTGCTAAGCCCCTGCCCAGGGGGCTGCTGTGGCGCTTGCAGGGCCGGGATGCAACAGGCTGGAAATCACTTCCTCCTTCTACCACCACACCAGAGCTTAGCTGAGCGGTAGAGAGGCTTCCCCATGCCAGCGCTGCACAGGGCTTTGGCACATGCAGGGCTTGGCTCCTCCAGGCCAGCGAGTCTTGGGCTTTCCTGAGGTGCCAGCCAAGCCAGAGGCGGTAGGGAAAGGAAGGAGCCTGCTGACCAGACTGTTGGTGAGCTGAGCACTCCAACTAGGGGCTGGTTTGCTGCACTGTGCTGGGAGCGAGATGTGCTTCACCGGGGGAGATATGGAGGAGCCATGGGACTGGGGGGCGGGGTGAAGGGGAAAATCAGGGAGAGGATAGAAAGAGGGGGAGCACGTAAAGAGCTGATGGGTGAGTAGCAGAGGAAACACACAACTGGCTGCTGCCTGGCGCCTGCCCATACACACAGGCCTCACAGCACGCAGCCAGTGCCGGCCGGAAATGGGCCAGGGGGCTGGGCCCTGCTGGCTGAGAGCGAGCACACAGTGGGGGCTGCGCTGATGGACCGGCAGAGGGAGCGGCCAGCCCCACAGGCTGCATCTTCACCCTGCCACCAGCCTTGCACACCTACCCCCATTGTCAGCCACTGGACCCCCTCACTCACTGCTGGTGGGCAGGTGGCTGGTGAGCAGGGATCCAGTCAGTAGCAGGACCCACCAATACTGATTGGGGGAAGGGGGGCATAAAATATGGGACAATTTGCCCGTTTTTAAGAAAAAGTCAGGACACCTGCATGAGGGCTTAAATATGGGACTGTCCCTTTATACTTAAGGAATGAGCTGAAGCAATCTTGGAATTGTTAGCAGTTATCTTTCAGAACTCTGGGAAGACTGGTAAGGTCCCAGAGACCTGGAGAAGAGCAAACATAGTACCTATCTTTAAAAAGGGGGAAATAGAGCACACAGGGAATTATAGACCAATCAGCCTGACTTTGATACTTTGAAAGATGCTGGAACAAATTATTAAACAATCAGTTTTTAAGCACCTAGAGATTAATAGGGCTATAAGGCATAGCCAGCATGGATTTGTCAAGAACAAGTCATGCCAAACCAAGGCAAAATTTCTTTCTTTGACAGGGTTACTGGCCTGGTGGATGGGGGAAGCAGCAGATGTGCTAGATCTTGATTTCAGTAAGGTTTTTGACACAGTCCCACATACATGCTTATAAGCAAACTAGGGAGATGCTGTCCAGATGAAATTACTATAAGGTGGGTGCACAACTGGTAGAAAGACTGTACTGAAAAAGTAGTTTTAAGTGGTTTGCTGTCAAACACGGAGCGTGTACCTAGTGGGGTCCTGCAGGAATCAGTCTTGGGTCTGGTACTAGTCAGTATTTTCATTAATGTCTCAGATATTGGAGTGGTGGGTGTGCTTATAAAATTTGCAGGTGACACCAAGATGAGAGGGATTGCAAGCTTTTTGAAGGACAGGATTAGAATTCAAAATGACCCTGACAAATTGTTGAATTGGTCCAATTCAACAAAATGAAATTGAATAAAGACAAGGGCAGAGTACTTCACCTAGAAGAAAAAAAATCAGTTGATAACTACAAAATGGGGAGCAACTAGCTACGTTGTGGAACTGTTGACAAAGATTTGGAGCTCATAATGGATTATAAATTTAATATGAATCACTAATGTGATACAGTTGCAAAAAAAAAGTGTAGTATCATTCTCGGGAGTATTAACAGGACTGCCCTATGTAAGAAATGGGAGATAATTGTCCTGCTCTACTCAGCAGTGGTGAGACTTCAGCTGGAGTACTGTGGCCAGTTCTGGGCACCACACTTTAGGAAAGATGTGGACAAATTGGAGAGAGTCCAGAGGAGAGCACCAATAATGATAAATCGTTCAGAAAATGTGACCTATGAGGAAAGGTTAAAAAAAAATCTAGGCATGTTTAGTCTTGAGAAAAGAATACTGAGGGGGGGACCTGATAATAGTCTTTTAATATGTTAAGAGCTGTTATAAAGAAGATGATCAATTGTTCTCCATGTCCACTGAAGGTAGGACAAGAAATAATGAGCTTAATCTGCAGCAAAGGAGATGTAGGTTAGCTATTAGGAAAAACTTTCTAACTGTAAGAGTAGTTAGGACCTGGAAAAGGCTTCCAAGGGAAGTTGTGGAATTCCCACCATTGGAGATTTTTAAGAACAGAGTAGACAAACACCTGTGAGGCATGGTTTAAGTTTATTTAATCCTGCCTCAGCACAGGGCGTTGGACATGATGACTTCTCAAGGTCCCTTCCAACCCTACATTTCTATGAATCTATGATTTTTCCTGTGGGAGTTTGTCATATCAGTGTTTGTTATATTCTAAGAATTCTGTAAACATCAGCTTACTCAAATTTGTCTGTAAGGCCATTCCAGAAGCACATCACCCATTATGATGGTATCAGATAACACTTCAGCAGTCACTGATGAATACCCAACTGTCATCTTGATGGCTTTATGCTATCACTTACAAAGCTTGTTTATTAGAGCAGTTTGTAACTTAGCACCAAATATGCATGCACCCTGTGATTTTCTCAGACGTTAAGGAAGGGTGCGAGCAAACCGACAGATGGTTTAACTGTGTGACCCCAAAGTAAGGAGAAAATTAGAAATAATTAAAAAACAAAAGCCCTCAAGTGAGTGATTCCCAAACTGTAGTTTATGGACCATGGAGAGCTGGCAAGTCATAGTGCTGATTCCTCTTTTCCATCTGCTTCTGTGTGTATCCAAGGTCTGTGTTCCAAGAAGAGCTTGAAGGCCTGAAAAAGCAGCTGAAAATGAAGGAGAGACAGGCTATGTACCTCTACTGAGTCACTGATTCCTAAGAGAAGGAGAGGAAATGGGGATTGAGGCCTCAAGGAGGAGGTGGTTTGTAATAGAGAAGGGGAGACCACAAGACAATTTCTGTATATGAGAAGTGAATAACACTATCAGTGTTTGAGAACCCCTGCCTTAAATTGTTCTGGTAATGTGTTAGATTAAGTGAGAGGAAGGAATCCAAGGGGAGAGCAAATTAACTTAGGTAGTACTGTTCATTAGAGCTTTGGCAGAAAATGCAGATTTTGGATAGCCAAACTGCTTATTTAAGCTTTTGAATTAGGGCTTCAGAAAAATATTTATCACACCAAACAGCAACTCAGAAATAATTACTAGGAATCTCTTTGTATGGAACTCCATACAGGATGTTGCTGCTGACTTTATTTAATATAATTATAAATGTCCTTTTTATGACATGGAAGTCAATATAACATGCTAAATAATGTGCTTCCATGAACTATACTCTTGGAGGAATTCTACACCACTGTGCACACACAGAATTCATGTCCTCTGCAGATTTTTTTTTCCTCTGCAGAATATAGATTCTGCTGGAGAGGTGCTGCAGTTACACTTTCACCTACCAGGGGCTGCTGTGGCTCCTGCAGAGAGGGCAGCCAGCAGAGAGGGAGGGGGAAGAGGCTGCATTCCTCACAATGGGGGCAAGTGAGGAGGCAGGGGATAGACAGCGGCACGTGGGGTTGCTGGGAGGTCACAGTCTGGGGTTCAGAAAGGTTAGTGGTGGGGGATAGATTGGCATGGGCTAAGGAGCTAGTGGGGTGACGGTATAGAGCCAGGGGCTAAATTGGCGGAGGGCTGCAGGGACACATGAGGACGGGGGAGGGAGGCTGTGGGGCTGCAGGGGGTAGAGGGCTTCAGGGTCAGAAGGGAATGGGGGTACAAGGTGCAGAGACACATGGGGACAGGGGTAGATGCGCATGACGGAATGGGAGAGGCTAGAGGTCAACCAGGGTCTGCATGGGGGATGCTCCCCAATTCTCTAACAATCCCCCCCCTGCAAAAAAAAAAACCCCAAACAACTGTTGCATACTTTATCCCACCTACATTCAACAACCCTCCTGTTTCCCTCCCAGGCTCTTTCCCTCTCCCTCAATTCCTCCAGTACCCCTGACTTCCCCAGGCCTTTGCACTGCTTCTGAGGGATGTGGGAAGTACGTTTCTATATTGTAGTTTAAATGAATTACTTAGAGTTCTGTATTAATATGCCTAGTAAGGAATCTATTGGTCAAAAAAAACCAAACCAAAAACATTTCCTGAATCTTTTTTTTCCCCTGTCTATATTGTTACAGACATACTTGCTGGCAGGTATTTTGAAATAAATTGCCAAAATAATTGAAACTGGCGTGATATTTTGACAAATACGCAGAATTTTGCAGAATTTTTTAAATTTGTTGGCACAGAATTTCCCCAGGAGTAAAACTGCCATGTACAGATTGTTTTCTGTAATCCATTTCAAATTAGAGTGTTTGCTCTGCAAATTAACTCATGAAATTGATTTGTTCTTCTGCAATATCCCTTGCCAAGTGTTAACGATAACCTGCAATTGCAAGGGCTGTCAAACTACATGATGTATACCCTAAATGAGCAGGGTAAGAGGGGCATTATGCACATTTTTAATATAAAATTGACCTTTTTTCATCTGGTAGGTCTTGGAATCAATACCTTCCATGGGACCAGCTGCACTGACTTCACATTCATCACTGAACCTTACTAGAAGCTGTAGCCAACTTGTATGGGAAAGACAAGTCCATATTTTCTCCAAAAAATGCCATTTTAGAAAGATTTAAAAAAAAAATCCACAATTGTTTGGAGGGGGTTATTTTGGGTTGGTTGGTTGGTTTGGTTGTTGCAAATCTTAACTTTTCACAGTAGGCTGATTCAAGTCTACAGTAGGTTCTGTACCTGGCCTGATGCCAGGTATCATTGGTGGGTCTGGACTTCAGAGGCCAAATAAATGGATTTACTTTTATATTCAAAATATTCTAAATGCCCATTTTTAAGGCTTGAGAACTCCATTCAGCTGTGGCTAATGGTGAGTGGGGGCTTAAACCATAAATTTCTTTTTTTGGAAAGTGAGATTGCAAAATTCCAACTTAGAAAAGATATAAACAAAAACTATATAGTGTTTGTCTATTTGGTTTTACTTTATTATGCTAAGATTTAGATTATTGGCAGTTGGTTGATACTAGAGAGAATGTATTAAGCTTCCCAAATAAATATTTATTACATATGAAAGTTGTAATAAAATACCTAATTAACAAAATATTACAATCAAGCTATTCAAGTAATACGGACTTTTTGTATAAATACAGTTTGTTTAGGTGCAAAGCATTGTTTTATTTGCGGGAAACTTTACTCAAAGCATTTCCCTCTCTGCATGGAGAGCATCATGGTTGAACTTGATCTGACCTGATCCTAAAAGCCATTACTAGGAAATTAATTCTATGGACCTTAATAAAGAGGAGTAAAGATTTGCAGTGCCAGGTTTTAACTTTTATAGCAACCCATAAAACAGGACAGATCTATAAATGCTAGATATTTCTTACCCTCTGTCTCTGAGCCTTTGAACAGATTCATCTGTTTAGCTAAAATACTTGGTAGACTACTTTCACTCAAAACAATCAGGAATGAGGATAGTCATATGGTAAGACAAATGTAGAGCAGGTGATGTCACTGCTCACATCAGAGTATCAGATCAGAATGGTAATATCAGGCAAGGACACTACAGGTAACGTTTTCAAAAGCACCTAAGACTTACTGTCTTCAGTGGAACTACTCATGGTGCCTGAAGTTAAGCACTTGCAAGGTCTTGTAGGATTGGCTATACAAGCCTAAATCCCATTTTCAAAGTCATTTTTTAAAATAAGATTTAGGCTCCTAGGTCACACAAGTCCTTTTTGTAAATGTTACTGTACATACTAATAAGCACACTTTCTGACTATTCTATATAAAATTTATTTGCCTAATCCTGTGGAGCAATTGAACTGTAAGAATAGATTGCCATATTCACTGTTAAAATAGCTTTAATTCCTTTCAAGTCACTAAGCAACTGGTGGTTGCATGCTCCTCTTATCCTTGGAATATGCAGTATCTCTTGTCTATCCTTGCATCTTTGGAGCTGTCCAGTATGTAGCTAATGTATAAGGGCATGTGACAACACTGGTTACAATACAAAGCTAATTCTTACTAATATAACTGAGCTCTGCTATATAGAAACCACTAGTGGTGATACTGAACAGATGGCGTAACCTTCAAAAGTATGATCTGCAAACTGTATGGCTTCTAATAACTTTAACTAAATCTTGTATCATGCTGGCACCTTTTCCACTGCATAGTTTAGTGATGCCAGTGCACCTTAGTTTGATATCACTAACATGCACAAACTCATGACTCTATTGGTGCTTCTCTTAGTTCTGAGAAGTCAGTCTCTGTCCTCATTGTGCAGGGAAATCCACTTGGAAATCCACTTGTGCAGGGAAATCCAATCCTGCACTTTCACCGTTTACTTCTACACCTTTAGCAGCAAACATTGTCCTTTGTTATATATAATAATTATTTCATTTATTGCTTTAGGTATTTCTGGGAAAAGCCAGCTTCTCTTTGCTCTGGTCTTCACTACCCGTTATCTGGATCTCTTCACTTCATTCATTTCATTGTATAACACATCTATGAAGGTACAGTATTCTGCATAAGTGAGAAAGGCTAGTCATTGTTTTGCACACACAGTTCCTTTAACAAAAGCCTTTTCTGGTAGGTGATGGTCTACTGCTTTGGTAACTTAAAGGACAAAGGAGCTTCAGACAAAGTATATGGAAATTTGCACTCCATACAAATACTCTTTCCCACCAAAGAAACCTTCTATAAGCTATTAATATGAGGAAATATGACATCTAAATCAGATGAAGCTGCAACTATAGAAAATGAGTAATTTGTTAAAAGCTGAGTAATAAGATGGACTTTTCATCATGGCATTTAGAGCTTTATGAACATCAGTTATCACAACATTGTAAGATAAACCATATACTGTTTGTAAAAACAAGTAATCTTACTTGCCCAAGGTTGCTCAAGAAGTTAACAGCAGAGCCAGGAACACACTCCCGGAATCTTGAGTCCCAGTCCAACACGCTAACCACCACTAGATTATATGAGTAGAGGCTGAGGGAATGGGGATTGTTTAGTCTTCAGAAGAGAAGAATGAGGGGGGATTTGATAGCTGCTTTCAACTACCTGAAAGGGGGTTCCAAAGAGGACGGATCTAGACTGTTCTCAGTGGTACCAGATGACAGAATAAGGAGTCATGGTCTCAAGTTGCAGTGGGGGAGGTTTAGGTTGGATATTAGGAAAAACTTTTTCACTAGGAGGGTGGCGAAGCACTGGAATGGGTTACCTAGGGAGGTGGTGGAATCTCCTTCCTTAGAGGTTTTTAAGGTCAGGCGTGACAAAGCCCTGGCTGGGATGATTTAGTTGGGGATTGGTCCTGCTTTGAGCAGGGGGTTGGACTAGATGACCTTCTGAGGTCCCTTCCAACTCTGATATTCTATGATTCTATATTTCTTCAACTTTCACGTTCACTTTGATGTGTGTTACTTTGGACATTGATGGGGTCATGTTTTCTTACTCTGGGCATATTTGAATATATTTATCTTTTTAATTTTTGCTTTTTTTAAAACATTTTCTGCATAGAATTGAACAAAGCACACTGTGTACAGTATTATGGCTAATCAGTGATAGAAAAGGAAAAAGAAATAGAAATCAACAGTTCAGGGCTTCTAGACATGTGCTCTTTCTCCAGGCTATGTGGCTTTTAAAGTGTTAGAATGGCTCCGTTGAGTAAGTGTGATGCTATAGCTACATGACAGACCATGCATGAGGATCAGATCTGTGTTTCTGATCACTGCATAAACTTTCTAATATCCATGTGCATGTTGCACTGTAATTTTCAACTATTCGTAACTTCATATTTTTCAGAAGTCCCAAAGCACATACTAGTAATGGATTATGCATATGAACAATTTTTAAGTTTAAATGTTTGGCAGTTTTTAGTATCCCCTTCACAGTTTTTCTACAAGAGGGAAAATGTATTTTTCCTCCCAGTCCTCTCCACTCAAACTTCTGAAAGAGTTTTGTTGAAACTTCCTTTAGTCACTATTAGCCAGAAGTAAGGTATGGAAAAATGTAGAACTAAAGGTGAAATGTGAAAACAGAGAGTTATAATGGAACTGCCTTGAATCCTGTATGACAGAAGCCATCAGGTTATAACTCGTATAATTATTTAGATTAAAATTGTAGAACCAAGAGTTACTGGCTTTTGAATTAGTACTCTATGAAGAGGAGTAAAACACCATTCACTCCTTGTATTCTTTTGCAGTGTCATATAGACAAACAGTAAGTTTGGGTTTTTTGTAAACAGTAATGTATTTTTTTTTGTTAGAGGGTGTACAATCACATTTGTTTTCTGTTTGTTTTTTTTCCTTATTAGCTTATCTACGTTGCTTGCTCATATGCCACTGTATACCTGATCTACATGAAATTTAAGGCTACCTACGATGGAAACCATGACACATTCCGAGTGGAGTTTCTGGTGGTTCCTGTTGGTGGACTCTCGTTTCTTGTCAATCATGACTTCTCCCCTCTAGAGGTTGGTTGAGGTTATTTCTGGTATTTTAAGTTTGTTGGTTTTCTGTAATAATGTAAAGATGATGTAATTTTATTTAAAATATGCTTTCAACAGTTAGAAATGTTTCAGTATGAAAAAATATTTTGAGGGTGTATTGGACATAAGACTTCTAAAAGCCCATTTGTAAAATACATCCTATGACAGATATAGTGGTACTGCACCCCTATCATACCTTTAAACTCTCTGAACTTCAGTCAGAATGTAGTCTGTGTAAAGAATACAGGTTCTGGCACTTGAAAGGCTGAATTTAGTGCTCCAGTGGATGGTCACTTCATTATTTTATCAAACAGAAGCATATATTGTTTACCTCACACTCATGGCTGTGATATTAATCCAGCAATATCATTTGTCATATGTTTTTGGGCATTTTTCAAGCTTAGCAGACTGGCAGCCAGTAAGAATTTGGTGCCATCTGGTGAAACCAAAAAGAATTACAAAAATTCTGAATCATTATACTGTATTACAAACTTCTAGAGTATTTGCAGAAATTGTAGCCACACTAGAAATACAGTAAATTTGTTTATCGTTTATCAGCACAGAAAATAAATGTTTCACTATAGTATAAAATATACCCTCCTGTATATATATTAATTGGAGTGAAACTGAATTTTTCTAGGCCATAGGGTTGTCAGATTTCATTAAGGAAAGTGTCTTAATATTGTCTTAATGTCCTTAATTGCAACATTTTTGTTTTTAAATCTCTCCTTTTTTTTTTTCCTATTGACTCATGAGCTTTCAGCCAGTGTTAAAATGCTCGATTATTTTGATTTCCATGGATGTTGCAAAACTTTAGGCTAGATGCTCTTTCCATTTAGGCATAAAATGGAATTTTACCTTCTTGTCTGCTTTTTATCTGGAGAGTACACAACAATTGAAGGTTGATAATTTTTTCCCCCTCGGTTAATAAGGTAAATGGAAAAGAATTCTCTTCTAGTCCGCTGAAGGTTTTCCCCAATTAGAGCCTGACCCTGCAACAAGTGAAGTCTATGGAAGTTTTGCTACTGGCTTCAGTTTGTGCAGGATCATGCCCTAATTGGAGGTGTGTGTGTGAAAGAAAATAGGAGGAACTTATTCTCAATTTACTAGCCTAAGATTCTTTGTTTAAATTCTGATCCAGAGAGATGAAAAGTGGCCTCAACAATTTGGAGACACTCAACATCTCACAGAATCAAGTCTTTTAAATGGATTTCAGGGTGCTGCAAATTTTTAACTCAAAGGTCTATGCAGTTTTCCTACTTGTGCTGATTGGAGAAGGTTTTGTCTGGATTTGTGACAAGGAGGACTTGTCAAATTACTCTTATTTGTTCATAAAATTGTTTGGTTTGACCTCAGTTTTTACTGCCTAACATCTTCCTGACTCAAAGGTATGGAGGGAAATTAGTGGTATTGAATGTATTTGCCTTTTTTTCTTTCAGATCTTGTGGACCTTCTCTATCTACCTTGAATCAGTTGCTATCCTCCCCCAGCTTTTTATGATTAGTAAAACTGGGGAAGCAGAGACCATCACCACTCACTATCTTTTCTTCTTGGGTCTGTACCGTGCCTTGTACCTAATCAATTGGATTTGGCGCTACTATTTTGAAGGATTCTTTGACCTCATAGCTGTTGTTGCTGGTGTGGTCCAGACCATTCTTTACTGCGACTTCTTCTATTTGTATGTTACAAAAGGTAAGTAGTACAGTAACTGGCAGCATCAGGTTGTATTATAATACCCTGTAGTGTCAGGCATGGTTAAATTGACTTTTTTTCTAACTGATTGTCTGTACTGAGGTCACCAACTTGTTAATATTATGTGTAAATTTTTACAGTACATTTTTTGATAGTTCTGGGCCTTTTGAGGGCCTATCACCACTACAGGTGGAACCATGGTTCTGATGAGTCTCTCTGACATAGTTAAAACTAATGTAATTCAGTGTATTCACATTGTACCTTTTTGGGGGAACAATCATGTCATCCTTCTTCCTGAACCCTGTAAAATCAGCACAGCTCTTCCACACTGTTTTTAAATTGGTAGTACGAATCTGAAGGGGCGTCCTTCAAGATGGAGAACTCCTCCTGGACAAATAAGATTTGATTGTATTTTATGTTGATCCAAGAAACCATCAGCCCTGTAGAATCTGTTAGCTGTTCTGCCCCTCCTCATATTTCCCCCCATCTTGTCACCCCAAAGTTGCATATTTGTGACTCTTATTACTTTGGTTAGGCCCACTATGGTAGATCACCACTACTGGTTCATTGATGTTATCATACCCTGGCCTGACAAAATTCATGATGCTAGAATTTAAGAATTTCCATGTGTATGCAAGGGGGCAGAGTGGAACAGTCTCTTCTTTCCATATACAGTAACTCCTCACTTAAAGTCATCCTGGTTAATGTTGTTACGTTGCTGATTAATTAGGGAACATGCTTGTTTAAAGTTGTGCAATGCTTCCTTCTAACGTCTTTTGGCAGCCACTTGCTTTGTCCACTGCTTGCAGGAAGAGCAGCCTGGTGGAGCTAGCTGGTGCGTGGTTGGAACCAGGGTGGACCGACAGCCCCCCTTTCAGCTCTCCCTATCAGCTTCCCTAAGTTCCCTGTGCAGCAGTTGCCCAGCAGGCTATCAATTGCAGCTGTCTCTCCCCCACTGTCATGTGCTGCTCCTACCCTCTGCCTTGGAGCTGCTCCCCGAGACTCCTGTTTGCTGGGGGGGGGGAGGGAGACTAATGTCAGGGTGTCCCCCTGCTCCTGCACCCCGCTTACCCCATCTTCCATAGAGCAGGGGGGACACATGACAGAGGGAGCTTCCAGGCAGCTGCAGCTGTGGTCCGGTCTCAGCTTGCTGATCTAATTAATAAGGCAGTGTACTTCTGACCCCACTCTTCATACTTAAAGGGGAAATGCGCATCTCTCTCTCTCTGTGTTTCTGTGTCTGCCCTCCCTCCTTTCCTGCTGCCTTATACAGTAGAGTGTGAGAGTTAACCCTTCAGGCTCAGCCAATTGCTAGTTCATCATTTAGCAGTAGCATTCCCTGGAAATATCCCACCGTCTGACTCCTCCACCTCAACTAATGTGTACCAGTATTAAATTGTTTAAAACTTAAAACTTATACTGTGTGTGTGTGTGTGTATACACACACACAGAGTCTGGTGAAAAAAATTTCCCTGGAACCTAACCTCCTCATTTACATTAATTCTTATGGGGAAATTGGATTCGCTTAACATTGTTTTGGTTAAAGTTGCATTTTTCAGGAACATAACTACAATGTTAAGTGAGGAGTTACTGTACTTTCCCAGTGAATTTCATGGCAGGGAGATGGGAGTTAGGAGGACCTGATTATAGAGCATTCCTTACAAAAAAGTGATTGATAAATTATATTCCTTCACATACTTCAACAATTTGTCCATGGATACATCTATGTATTTAGTAACTTTTTTTTTTCTTTTTTTCCTAGTACTAAAAGGAAAGAAGCTCAGTTTGCCAGCGTAAGTGCCAAAAATCATCACCAGCATCTGTCCTTCTGGATGCTTGGACAGAACAATCCTTACCACAAGCAAAGGCGAAGATGCTTGAGACAGAAAGTCAGAAATACAACTCTTTTTAGCACAGGTAGTCATCAGTGGCTCTGTAAGAACAGAGGAAAAACAACCAGCGGATTTCTGTTTGATGCATCTTGCCTCTATCTTTTTTATTACTATGTATAAAGATTTTTTACATAAAGAAACTTATACTGTATTAATAAATTCAGTGTGTAGTTTCAATTTGAATAGTTCCAAAAGTGAGGTTTTGTGAGGTTATGACCAGAAATAAGTACAAACAATTTTTTTTTAATTTTCAAGGATTCTTTCAAATTACTGATTTATTTCAGTGCACACACATGTGTGCTGCCTGATGGATGGTAATCATTATTCTTCCCCTTCATTTCAATTTTCATTCCACTATATTTATTTTTTCCAAAAGGTGAATTATATCTGTCAACTTAAATCTGAACCCACTGATATTTGATGTGAAGTTCTTGTGACCAGTATGCTATGCCATGTGCCGATAGGGAGTTTCCTATGAAAACATGTCAGTGCCATTAAGGCTGGCAGTCATGTTTTGTTAGAGATTTCTCTCTTTGGTTCCTTCCCTTTTAAAAACAGGCTGTTAAAGGATGTTAGGGAGTCCATTCTTATGGCCACCAGGGTGCGTACCCTCTGTGTCTTTGATCTGTTGTCTTGGAAGGCAATCCAAGTGATGAAGTATTTGGTGGCAATGCAGGTTAGAGAGGGTAAGGTGCTTGGCTGTGTGGTTTAGTGGTAAACATTTCTATTGTGTCCTTTATTCAGGAAAAGATGGTTAAACTGTTTTGGATGTAGAACCCTACTTTCATTAGTAGTAATATTGTTGCAGCTATAAGGATGAATAACCCATGATAGTTGTCAATTGCCATAATCTGTAGGTGATCATTTTAAACGTCTTCAGTTTTTCAATGAAAACTTTACAAGTAATGTCCATGTTCAGCTTCAAGTGGTTTTTGATGTATCACTTTTGGACAATTAGTATGATTTTTATAAACTTGTTTGAAAATCAGCAGCACCAATTACCATTCTTTATAGTCTTTAAATGATTCCCTTTTTTACTGAGCTGTTGCATGATTTATCCTGTGTTACCATCCTCAATAAACATTTTATGAAATGGTGTAAATGGTATCTTTGTTCTTAAATTACGGCTTTGTATCATCCTGTGTCTGGATGAATAGCTGTAGTAACAGACGGTGGTTTAAATTAATTTCATTGTTGCTGTACTGGTGTTTGTGGGGAAAGTAGATGTATTATCTTTAAATACAGAAACATCTGTTAGTATGAATGTTTTAGAAAATTATCTTAAAAGTGGAAATAAATCTGTTGCTGCACTAGATTGGATTTAGAAATGTGACAGAGAAGATGAGTGGATCAAACACTAAGAGGGTATGGATGGTCTACTGTTTTGAATACTGTATTGGGACTCAGGAGAGCTGGGTTCAGTTCTTACCTTATACTTTGTGTATGAACTTGGAAGTGACTTAATGTACTCTGTACTTTAGCTCTGCATCTGTAAAATGGTGATAATACTTTCTCCCTCACAGGGGCGGTGTTAGGATAAAATCCAGTAATGATTGTGAGGTGTTCAGATACTACAGTAATGAGTGCTAAATAATTACCTGGATAGATTTCATATTATTAATTACTATTGACCTGCATTTGGTTAAATTGTATTTGTCTGGTATGGGTCCCATTATTTCCCTCAGCTGTATTCCACCTAACTTCAAATGTAAATGAGATTTTGTTTTTCAGCTACCAGTCCAACTACTAGAGGTACTTCTAAAGTCTCATACCCATCCAACAATTTTGTGACTTGCTTTTCCCACATCCTTTTCTTTTATTTCTGCCCGTATTTTGTGTGTTTCTCTCCACCTCTAATATCGTCCCCAATTCCCCATTTCTTTCCTAATGTTTCCATCTCACCTGTCTTCCATACCTCTTGAAAACCTGCTGTCTCTGACCCACACCTTTGGGGAAAGGTTTGTTTTTTCTTCATTGAAGTTAAGACTGGTTTTGATCCTAGTTGTAGCCCATAAATTGAACATAAATTTCACATGTGGGCATCTCCCTTTCTGAGGTGGCCACTTCTGTAAGTAGAAAGACTCTCTCCTGAGGTCTGTACAGGAATTCTGTCTTTTCTATACATATCCAGCTTTGGGCAAGGTGAACATGGAATGTTACTGAACACACAAAAATTACATTAGAAGGACATTATTAAGGTCTCCTTTCACTTGTAATCAATCCCCTGCCTCATTGGTTACACACTTCCAACTCCGCAACAAATGAAGTAGGGGTCCTATAGACAGGTTTCTTCACTGTATGATCCTAATTCATCCCCAGAGACCTCCATTCTGTGAACTGAATGAGGCAGGGGTCTTGTGGGGAAATAGTCATAATTACATAATCACATACTATCATAAATCCATATCCACAAGGGGGCTGAATTAAGGTTGCACAGGCACCCTTAATTCTGGCATTTCCTAACTTTTGAGTGCTTGACTTTTATGTGCAGTCTTAATGTTCTTTTAACATGGTGTGTGTGTGTATAATTTCTTATCTTATTAAAAAAAACAAACTTTTTATGTGACATCCTAATAGATGTCTATACCACACTGTAAACCTGGGTCTGTGAGACCCAGGCTTGTAGACTCAGTGTTTCTGAGCCCATGCTGCATTGTAAACCTAGTTTACAATTGCTGGACCAGCAGAGCCATGCTAACGTGTCCATACTACACTATGCAGACCTTCTTACTCAGGTCTATGGCTTGAGCTGCATCCAGACTGCAAAATGACAGGGCTCGGACCTAAGTCACAGTGGAACTCAGGGTCTGTCGCAGCTATGTCACTTCAAAGGGTACTCAGGAACCAAGATTGTGAGGCACCTTGCCACTACTTACCCATAGTGTGACAGTCTTGGCTCTGCTTGCTTTGGAGCAGGTCCCTGAAACCAACAGCCTGTAGCAGCATCAGCACTGCTTTCCAAGCCTTCGCAGACCTCAATCTCTCTGTACAGGTAGTGACAGGCACACACCAACCCCCAGATACTTGGAGCATTCCCTGCAGTGTCCAGCCCATTATCCACGGGACACTTGCAGAATTAGCAGGCCCACTCGTCCCAGCGGAACAGGATACCCCCTGCTTGTAAGAGTCAACTCATAACCAGCACCTTGCATAACACCACAGCACTGAGGTATATTCATAGTGAAAACGAATAAAGACAAGAGCTGGGGGAGATAATGGGTAAGGATATTGGAAACAAATAGTTACACAGAAAACAAAATTGTAACATGCTCTCCAGAGATTAAATTTAACTAACAGGTTAACCACCTGTCTAAAGATGTTTGTCACCCAAAGTCCTCTTTAGTGTTTTCAGCCTCGCTTGGCTGAGACCCTGCTTTCATGAATGGAGATGGAGGATGCCAGGATGTTATCTTTGCCTTTTAGAAATAACCCCAAAGTTCATTGTCTTTGCTCAGAGCCAGGATACCACCCATGGCTTTTTTTTTCTTTTTCTGTGTGGTCCTTTCCTGTTGAGTTCACATCAGTTCATTACCATTTGACTTTGTTTGTAAATAGGCATCCATTGTGTTAGCTTACAAGGCTTCCTTTACAGCCTGACAGAAATACACATTTCTTACCTCCTATCTGGAGGAACCAGCTGAAGGCATGTCACCTTTTGCTGACCTGCTTTTAATTTACATGCTTAAAGCCATAATATTCTAGTACAGATTAAGAACTCCTTACATAGTACACATACATACATTTCACAATTATATTGATGACCAGTCTGTCACTGTCTTCTTTTTGGTGAACCAGAACATACAGATCAGAATCAGGAGATTCTTGGAACCCCGCGGTATCGTGTCAGTGTGGGAGAGCCCCACAGAACCCCGCATTGTAGTGGCATGTAGGGTAATGGCATGGTGCTGTAAAGTGATATCATATGGTTGTCACAGTGCCATAAGGGGCAGGACAGGGCCAGATGGCACATCTGCCGGGGGGGCAGCATCATGGGGGACAGCCAAGTGCCCGGTGCCCAGCCTGCTGTCTCTGCTTCCACTTTCAGGGGCGCGCCTGTCAGCACGGGAGAGCCCCGCGCATGCGCCTTGGGGCTAGGCAGGCGTGGGAGAGAGGGAGCTCTTCTACACAAACCGACGCGTCCGCAGAGGGGACTCCGAGCCGTGCGTCCTTTGCGCATGCGCCTAGCCGCTAGAAGGGCGGGGATCGTAGAAGCACTGCGCACGCGTCCCATCCCGTGCGTCTAGCCGCGCGAGTTCTACTCATGCGCCGCTGGGAAAGGGTGAATGTGTGCGCCGCGCGATTCTAAGGGCTTACGCTGCGTGGTTGCGTCATGGCGTTGTGTTGTTTTTATGTAATCTTCTCGGGGCTGGTGTGACGTTCTCTCTGAGGAGAGGCGGGAGCGTCTTCCTGGTGCGGGGTCGCTGCTGGGGAGGCTGGGGGTGTGGCTGGGCAGGGACGGGACGGGACGGGAGGCGGACAGCGCGGCTGGGGCTGGGGACTGAAGTGTTTCGGGGGGCTGGCCTGAGGGCAGGGAAGTGGTGGGGGGCAGCCCGCCGGGGGCAGGCCTGGGGGCGGCCCTTCAGGAGCAGGGGTTGGCCTGGGGATAGGAAAGGGGGGCAGCCCTTTGGGGGCGGATGCGTAGCTTGTGGGCAGAGAGAAGTAACGTGAGGTAGGAGGCAGGCTCCCTGCTTTAGTGAGGGTAAGGAGATGTGTGTGTCATCAGTACATTTGCTTCCTGCAGGAGGGGCAGGCACAGCACTGGTAGGGTCCCCAAGATGCCTGGAATGGTGATGTTTGGGAGACGCTGGGCTATCGCTAGTGATGACTTTGTTTTTCCGGGAGCCTTTGAACTTTTCATCAGAATGATCTGGTAAGAGCCATCCCATCCTCCCTTCCCACCACCCTCCAAGAGGAGAACCATGCAGCTGGGAGATCTGGTCTGCTATGGAAGGTGCACTGTACATTTGTCATGCCCTATTATTATTTATTGTAGAACCCAGTATGCCATTGTGCTAGGTGTTGTATGAACAAAGGGCTTACAATGTCATGCCCTATTATTATTTATTGTAGAACCCAGTATGCCATTGTGCTAGGTGTTGTATGAACAATAGAACAAAAAGACGTTCCCTGCCCTGGAGAGCTTACAGCATATAAAACAAGAGACAACAGATAGATACAGACAGACTCAAGTGTTTCGCCTGCAGCCATTCCCTCCTGGTGACAGCAGGCTGAAGGCAAAGCTGATCAGCATCCGATTAACTATTGACAAGTGATTTCTAGTCCTCTGTAAAGGATAGTGTGAATGTTAGGATTATTTTAATTGTTTTATTTTAAATGTATGTTAATTTTCATGCTAATTGGAGTAGTCCTTGGGCTTCTTCGGAAATTGCTATTATGTATCTGTAGATTATCTTGTTGATTTTTATAACATGCCTGGGAAGCTGCTGAGTTGGTATGTTAGGAATATTTGTTTAGATGTGACGTGAGACTGTCTGGTTCATTTGGCATTTTATTACATGGAAGTGAGAAAGAAACTGAGGTTTTTTTCCTATCATGTATTGACAACATGGGTTTTCATATAGAGAATGAGACATGTAATGTAACTTTTGCGTGCTGTACTAAATTAATACCATACTACACAGTAATCATTTGCTACTACTTCAAGATGTGGCTGCATCACTTAAACTGATAA